>NC_092375.1:34830583-35480734 GCF_030028105.1 Mobula birostris | reverse complement strand
CTCCCTGGGCTTCCTGTCCCATGATCCTCTCATATCCCTTTTGCCAATCACCTGTCCAGCTCTTGGCTCCATCCCTCCCCCTCCTGTCTTCTCCTATCATTTCGGATCTCCCCCTCCAACTTTCAAATCCCTTACTCACTCTTCCTTCAGTTAGTCCTGACGAAGGGTCTCGGCCTGAAACGTCGACTGCACCTCTTCCTAGAGATGCTGCCTGGCCTGCTGCATTCACCAGCGACTTTTATGTGTGTTGCTTGAAATTCCACCATCTGCATATTTCCTTGTGTTTGCGTTCCAACAATTTTGTCATTCACAAATACTCTTGTCTTTCCTCAAATGAATTCAAGCATTTCTGTTTTTATTTTGGATTTCCAACATTTGCAACATTTGATTGTTGAATCCCACACTCCAGTTATTCCTTGTGCCCTTCAATATCTCACATGATCTAATCCTGCTCTCTCTCTCTCCCTAAATTCGTATTTGGAGGCACATAATAAAAAAGACCGAAGTCAGCATGGTTTCCTTAATGGGAGATCTTGCCTGAAAATCTGTTGGATATCATTAAGGAAATAACAGGTAGAATATGTTGTGTATTTAATATATTAGTAACATTTAAGTAATATTGTAAATATATTGTTTGATTAAGCATTCTTTGTTGTTAGACATAATTCATTATTGGTTATCTGTAAGAGGAGTGTGAATGGCATACCTCATTACGTCACCCTGTCATATGTGCACGCCTACTAAAGTAAAACAAAGTAGACATGTTGCCCCTGGACTCCTGTGTTTTTCTTTTAATTAGTTTTTGGAATTACAAAACATAACAATGGCAACAAGGTAGTTTTAAAATGAACCCGAGATGACTACCTATGTTTCATTCTTCAGAAGGAGAGGGAGAGAAGTTAGAATTTAAAAATACAGGTGTACATTCCTTTATGCAAAATTCTGAAATCCGAAAAGCTCCGAAAACCAAGGTTTTTTTTGCCGACAGCTGACGTCACTCAGGTATGACGTGGCAGCACTAGCAGAGGCCGCCAGATGTCAGTTGTGGCTCAGCACTCATACTGGTTACACGTGCATTTGCTGTTCACTGATATTTTGTGTTCACTGTTGACTTTGTGTTTAAGTTCACTGTGAAAATGTCAAAAATATCTGCAGATACCCCTATGGGTAACAATGAGAAAAAGAGAAGGAATCTTCTCTATCAATAACGCAGAAAGTGGAGTTATTGCAGAAGCTTGATCGTGGTGTGTCTGTGCGGCGTCTTACTGAAGAAAATAGTGTCAGAACTACCTTTGTATATGATTTAAATAAACAGAAAGACAAGTTACTGAAGTTTTATAGTGACAATGACAACGACGTTCTACATTTATTCCGATAAGTCATTTACCATGTGTTTGATTCGGTTCGTTTGAAGCTGTATATTTTTATGTTTTATTGAATATTTTTGTTGGAAATAAAATTTCTTCTTGTCATTATTCCCTAAACGATACAATTGTATTGTATAACAATTATTTACATAGCATTTACATTGTATTAGGTACTATAAGTAATCTAGAGATGATTTAAAGTATACGGGAGGATGTGTGTAGGTTTGGTGCGCCACTGGGTTTTAAAGTCCCCTGCGCTGAGACAGGTTAAATAACGGACATGAGCATACATGTTTTTGGGTATGGGGGGTGGATATGAAATCTGAAAAATTCTGAATTCCACAATGCAACTGGCCCCAAGGATTTCGGATAAGGGATTATGGACCTGTGGTACACAGATATTTCTTCGGATGGGGAGAAAGACGGTCGAGTTAAAAATATAGGCATAAAATGAACAAAATTCATGGGTTCATAAACAGTGAGTACTGGGTGAATATAAAAATAATAAATAAAAAAAGCAGAAGTGACTGGCTGCATCGTAAAGAAAGACGTATTTGATTGCACAACAGATAACTGGATAATGTATATTGAACAAGCTGAGCAATATTTTTGAAGTGACTGAAATAGTCAATGAAAAGCAAATGCCAGTTTTGCTGCATACAATAGGTGGAAAAACATACAGTTTGCTTAGAAGTTTAACTGCTGCAACAAAACTAGCTGAAATATGCTTTGCTAATATCATGCGAGAACAAAGCCATTGTTGATTGTAGAATGCTTCAGGTTTTGTAAGAGGAATCAAAAGGAAGGGGAGCATATTTCAACTTACTAGGCTGAATTGAAGAGATTGTCAGAGCATTGTCAGTTCAGTGATGGGCTTAATGATGCACAAAGATATTGTATAGTTTGTGTAATCTTACAAGAAAGCATTCTTAAATGCTCCTAACTGAAGAACAACTCACATTTAAAAGAGCAGTTGAAATCAATGTATCAATAGAAATAGCACTGAGAGAAACAATTGAGCTGCAGTCAGGAATGGAATTGAGTGTGAGCAAGATTGCAACATCTAAACAGAAATCTGCCTGGTTGAACAATTGTGTTCACATACACTAAACAAATGCAGGTCTAAAGGCAAAACATGCAGAAAATTAAACAAAATAGGACACATACAAATAATATTTTGGGCTGACAAAAATATATGGACTGCACAGGGAAGAGATAAAGATAAAATGTCCAGTTGTAGTTTCAACAAGAGCACTAATCAGCAATGCTGCTGAGGAAAAATCTGATAATGATGAGAGTGACACAGCACTGGGTAGCCTTGTGATTTATAAATCTTGATGAGAAAGTAATTGTAAGGTATTCTTAAGATATTTTAGTATTTGGATAGACATGGACTGATCAGGGATAGGCAGCATGGCTTCGTGCAGGGTAGGTCTTTTTCGAGGAAGTTACCAAGAAAGTGAATGAAGACAAGGCAGTGGATGTTGTCTACAAGGACTTTAGTGAGATACTTGACAAGGTGTCGCATGGGAGGTTGGTCAAGAAGGTTCAGTCGCACAGCATTTAAGATGAGGTAGTAAATTGGCTTGGATATTGGCTTTGCAGGAGACGCCAGAGGGTTGTAGTAGAGGGTTGCCTCTTTGACTGGAGGCCTGTTACTAGTGGTGTGCTGCAGGGATCGGTGCTGGGTCCTTAGTTGTTTGTTATCTTTCTCAATAGTCTGGATGATAATATGGTTAACTGGACTAGCAGTTTGTGAATGACACCAAGATTGGGGGTATAGTGGACAGTGAGAAAGGCTATCATGGCAGAGGGATCTGCTTCAGCTGGAAAAATGGGCTGAAAAATGGCAGATGGAATTTAATGCAGACAAGTCTGAGGACTTCAGTAGGACTGACCAGGGTAGGTCTTGCACAGTGAATGATAGGGCATTGAGGTATGTGTTAGAACAAAGGGATCTGGTAATAGGAAAGGAAAGGTACATCGCATCTGGAATTTCTCCAGTTAGCCGATGATTTCCCTCCACACCTCTCTGACGTAGTGGGGAGTCACGTACGAGGCAAGTTACAGCAGTGGTTTGCCATTGCCTTCTGCCAGGTGAGTTTCCAAAGAGATCACCAGTTTGTAACCTAGCATGGCTGGAAAGCGTGCAGGGAAGCCGGCTGGCTGGATTTGAACCTGGGTCCTTTCGTCCCGAAGTCCCACGCTAGTGCCACTACGTAATACAGGTACATAATTCATTGAAAGTGGTGTCACAGGTAGATAGGTCATAAAGAAAGCTTCTGGCTTATTGGTCCTCATAAATCAATGTATTGAGTACAGGAGATAGGATGTTATGTTGAAGTTGTATAAGATGTTGGTGAGGTCTAATTTGGAGTATCGTATACAGTTTTAGTCACCTACATATAGGGAAGATGTGAACAAGGCTGAAAGAGTACAGGGAAAACTTACAAGGATGCTGCCAGGTCTGGAGGACTTTTTCCTTAGATTGCAGAAGACTGAGTGGAGATTTGATAGAAGTATACAAAATTATGAGGGGTACATATAAAGTAAATGTAAGCAGGCTCTTTCCACTGAAGTTAGGTGGGACTACAACCAGAGTTCATGGGGTAAGGGTGAAAGGTGAGATGTTTAAAGGGAACATGAGGGGAAACTTCTTCACTCAGAGGGTGTGAAATGAGCTGCCAGCACAAGTGCATGTGAGCTCAATTTCAACATTTAAGAGATGTTTGGATAGTTACATGGATAGCAGGGATATGGAGAGCTATAGTCCCAGTGTAGGTCAATGGGAATGGGAAGTTTAAATGGTTTTGGCATGGACTAGACGAGTTGAAGGGCCTACTTCTGTGCAGTACTCTTCTATGACTCTATAAGGTGAAAGCTAACAATAGACAGCATTACAGATTACACCGGAAATAAACTGCAAATTAATTAAATGGTATAGGATACTGGCTCAGCTATTTCAGTCATCCACAAAATGAGTTTGAACTCCATTTCAAAGATACTGAACTGAAGCCTGCAAATATCCAACTAAGAACTTATACTGGGGAAATGATAATTCCTGAGAGAATGAGACACATAATAGTGAAATCCAACAACCACATTGGACGTGCATGTGATAAAAACAGGAGGGCCAGCATTGTGAGGATGTGATTGGCTAAGACAACTACAATTTGATTGGAGATCCATCCACCAATCTCCTGCAACAGAGACAACCAAAAGTGAATTAAGAAATGTGTTCCAAGGATGGCACTGGAAAGCTCAGACATATCAAGAGCAAAATACTGAGCCAGGTGCTGCAAGGCTGCCCCCAGGCTCTCAATGTTACCTAGATGACATCATCGTTACCAATGAGGATGATGAGGAACATCTCCAAAACCACAGGAGTGTATTAAAAAGATTAGAATATGGAGACCGCCCCGTCTGCAAGTGGAGTAGCAGTAATTTTGTGCTGTTCTTAGTTTTCTTTCTCTCCCCCTACTTTAAACTTTGAATTTAAAGTTTTTATTTGCTGATTCTTGAGGGGGAACAATAAGTCTATGTCTATGAGAAGTGGGAAGAATTTACCTGAACCTAGTGATAAAGGTAATGGGAAAGGAAAGATCTGATGAAATGCTGTCGTGGGCTGAAGATATCATTCGGACATTGAATTCAATTAAGGATCAGAATGGATCAATTAAAGAGCAACTGGAAAAGAATAGTAATGGAATGAAGTTATTTCTGGGAAAACTTGAAGACCTGGAAACTCAGGTTGTTACACATGAAAAGGAACTGAAGATAACTAAGCAAAAGTAGACTGAAGCTACAACTCGTTTGGAAAGATATCAGAATAAGATGATAGACCTGGAAGCTAGGGCTCGTTTAAAGAATATACGAATTGTTGGGCTGCAGGAAGGAGCTGAAGATGGAGATTTAACTGCTTACTTTGGTAAGCTTTTCCACACTTTATTTCCTACCATTTTATTAAAGCCACCTGCTATAGAAAGGGCACACAGGGCATTTAATTCGAAATTGAAGGATTCAAGTAAACCAAGATCTGTTCTGGTTTGCTTCCATCACATTAAAATTAAAGATCAAATAATACGACAGGCAAGAAAACACAGAGTTTTTAGATTTATGAAGTCTGAGCTCTGTTTTTACGAAGATTACCCGAGAGAGGTAATGGAACAAAGATCAAAATTTGTCCTGGTAATGAAACAGGCATATAATAAGAAACTGTTTCCCTCTCTGAGGTATCCGACAAGAATTAAAGCTTTTCCTGCTAATTCTCCTCCTCATACTTTTTTTGATCCAAAAGCTGCACTAGACTTTGTTCAGGCTATACCCGCCGCTGTTACTGACACCACTGCTGAATGAACTATCTGTATATTATTCGCATTTTGGAAAGAAGATTTATGAAGGTCATTTGTATATTTCATTGAGAGACTAATAAAAGAAGATAAGGAGAGCTGTTCATTATTGCATATTATTGGTTTTCCTTTGGAAAGAAGATTTATGGCTCAAGTATAACTGACTTAACTGGCTCATCTGAACATTCGACTGAGAAAAGAAGATAAGAGGATTTGTTCCTTTAATTTAATACTTGGTTTGATGTTGTTTTGTTTCTTTTTTTAATCAACTAATTGGTAATTTTTTCCTACTAAAAGGGCTTTTATATATATATTTGGGATGGTTTAATTACTTATGATATTATTAATCAGTATTTTTGAAAATTCAGCTGGATCAAATATACTATTAATTTTTTTTCTGTTTTATTATAACATTTTATAATTGAATTTGAAGTTTTTTTTAGGGAGTTAGTGTTAAACTTAAAGATGGCTCTGGTTTTTCTCTCTAAGCGACAACATTATTTTGGTTCTTTCTTGTTTATTAGATGATGGAATGTAAATGCTTTTCTTTGCTGAGACTTTATCATCTTTTTACAAGGTCACGCTACTCTTTTTACTAACTGGGGGGAGGGAAAGAAAGTGCAGACGGAGCGGTCAGTGGCTTTGAACTCTATCATAGATCGCTTGCCTTTTTCGGGCTTCTGGGTGTGGGTGGGTGGGTTTAGAGTTAGGGACTTTTTCCCATTGGGTGGTTCTGGAGTATGCGTATTTTCTATCTGGTTGCTTCATTGCTGCCATTTCTGATCATCCCGTATTGGTATGTGCTCTGTGCATGTATAAAGTAGAATAAAATTATAGTATGGTATTTAAACGGGTTAATATAATAAGTTGGAATATACGTGGTTGGAATCATCCTATTAAATGAAAAAAGACTTTTAAAATTATTAACCGATTCCAACCTGATATAATTTTTGCTCAAGAGACATGTATCAGGGTGGGAGATCAAAATAGATTTTTTGGATGGTGGAATGGTCTACAATTCCATTCTACTTCTCAGAGTAAAACAAAAGGCGTGTCTATTTTTATTAAATCTAATATATTTATTCAAGAGGATATTGGATCAGATTCTAATGGTAGATTTTTAATTGTTAAAGGAACAATCTGTAACGGAAAAGTTGTTTCGGTCAATGTGTAAGGTCCTAACTTAGATGATCCTTCTTTTTTTAAAAAGGTATTTGCTTTACTGCCTGATTTAAATGAATATATGCTGATAATGGGCGGGGATTTTAACTGCTGCTTAAATCCTATGATTGGTAAGAGCTCAACCAATCAGTGACTTCCAAATTGTTCTGCGTCATTTATTAATTCCTTTTTGGTTGATTTAGGGTTGATTGATTTGTGGAGTTATCTCCATCCCAATAACAGAGAATATTCTTTCTTCTCACATGTTTATAAAAAATATTCGAAGATCGATTATATCATAATCGATCCCCGCTTCTTGCCTAGTGTTAAAAATTGTGAATATGACGCTATTGCGTCATATTGCGTCATGTGCCTCTGAATTTGTCGACATCATTCTCGCTGGCCCACCATGGTGCATGTCTCAGACATTATTGCAAAACTCTGACTTTGTCAGTTTTGTTGAAACCCAGATAAAAGATTTTTTTCTTTTTAATGATACAGGGGGTATTTCCAAATTAATTATATGGGATACATTTAAAGCATTTTTATGTGGTCAGATTATTTCTTATTCAGCTAAACTTAAAAAACAAACTAAAGCAGAATTAGATAGAATTTCAAAACAAATTAAAGATTTAGATAATATCTATGCAATTTCCCCCAATATTGATTTATTTAAACAAAGGGTGGAACTTCAATCACAATATAACCTGTTATTAACTCATCCCATTGAAGGCTGTTTGCTTAAGTTAAAGATCCAATTTTATATGTTTGGGGATAAAAATAATAAGCTGCTCACTTCTCAATTTAAAATGGCTGCAGCCAAAATGCAAATCATGAAAATTCGTAGGAAAGATGGTACCTTGGCTCAGGAATATGAAGAAATTAATAAGATTTTTCAAGAGTTTTATACTGAACTTTATAAATCTCAATGTCTGTTAGATTCCTCTGAAATGAATGCTTTTTTACAAAAGATTGCTTTTCCTAAAACCTCAGCTGAGGATTAAAAAGCTGTTGATGCTCAAATCACTGAAGCCGAAATTCATAAAGCTATTTTTTCAATGCAATCTGGTAAGTCCCCGGGACTTGATGGTTATCCTGTAGAATTTTATAAAAAATTTGGAAAGTTGCTTTCTCCGTATATATTGGAAACGCTTAAGGATTCTTTTGTGAAAGGTGGTTTACCCTCTACTTTTTATGAGGCTTCTACTTCTTTAATTCTTAAAAGAGATAAAGATCCCACTGACAGTGCTTTATATAGACCTATTTCATTACCGAATGTTGACGCTAAGATTCTGTCAAAGATAATGGCCAATCGGTTGGAAAATATTTTGGGTAAGATTATTATTAAAGCTCAAACAGGCTTTATAAAGGGTCGCTATTCTTTTTCAAATGTTCGGAGACTACTTAACATTATTTATTCATCCTCTTTTAAAACTCCACAATGCGTCATATCTTTGGATGCTGAAAAAGTGTTCGATTGAGTCAAATGGAAATATTTATTTAATATTTTGGAGAAATTTGGCTTTGCTGCTAATTTTAATAATTGGATTAAAATGATATATAAAGCTCCTATTGCTACTGTTGTCACTAACAATTGTCGGTCTTCTTTTTTTCAGCTTTCACAGAGGACAAGGCAAGGCTGTCTATTAAATCCTTTGTTATTTAATTTAATATTAGAACCCCTTGCTATGGCTTTTCGTGAGGCTAAAAATGTAGATGGGATTTTTGTGAATGACACCATGCATAAGATCTCTCTTTACTCTGACGATTTATTGGTTTATATATCTAATCCTGACGAATCTATTCCTGCCTTGCTAAAATTATTTAATGAATTTGGAGATTTTTCAGGATATAAAATGAATCTCAGTAAAAGTGAATTGTTTCCTTTAAATGATTCTGTCTCTATCTATGATAATACTCCTTTTAAAGTCATGGATTCTTTTAGGTATTTAGGTATTATAATTACTAAAATATATAAGGATCTTTATAAAGCCAACTTTGTTCCTTTAGTAGACTCTATGAAGTATTTATTTAGTAGATGGAGTTCACTTACATTTTCACTGGTTGGTCCTATTCATATAGTTAAAATGATGATTTTGCCAACATTTTTATATTTATTTCAGAATATCCCTGGTTTTTTGACTAGTAAGCTTTTTGATCCAATTGATTCTATTATTTTATCTTTTATTTGGAATAATAGAAGACCAAGAATTAGTAAATGTCACTTACAAAAATTGAAAAAGGATGGAGATCTTGCTTTCCCTAATCCAAGACTGTATTATTGGGCTGTTAATATGCAATACACGTCCTTTTGGTTATATTGGGTTGATAAGAGTGATCGGCCAATTTGGGTAGACCTGGAACTGAAAGTTGTAAAACAGTTTTATTTAACCTTGTTATTGGGAGCTGCTTTACCTATACATTTAGCTAAAGTTGCTAATTTAAACCTATATCCTGTGATTAAGTATTCTTTACAAATTTGGCTCCAGTTCTACAATTTTTTTAATCTTAAAAAATTTAAACTTTGTAGTTTAATTTATCAAAATTACTTTTTTAAGCCTTCTTTGAGTGATCTGGTGTTCTTACTTTGGATTAATAAAGGTATTAATATGTTTTTGGATTTATTTAAAGAAGATAGATTGATGTCTTTTGAACAATTAATTGATAAATATTCTTTCATACTCACACTTTCTGCAATACCTTCAAGTTAGCCATTTTTTACAAAAATATTTAAGTAATTTTCCTTACATATTGGAGGCTGACCTGTTAGATACTATTATGAGTATGAACCCTTCGATTAAGGGTTCTATTGGAAGAATTTACAATTTATTATTACGATGGGATAAGTGTCCTTTATCTAAGATTAAACAGGATTGGGAAAAGGAACTCAATTTGACTTTTATGATGGAGGATTGGATGTGGATTTTGAAGTTGGCTAGCTCTTCTTCAATTTGCGCTAGCCATTCATTGATTCAATTCAAAATTGTACGTTGTTATCATTTGACGAATGAGAGACTTTCTAAAATATTTTCAAATGTTGATAATTATTGCGATAGATGTAAAACTGAGATAGCTACACTGACACATATATTTTGGTCTTGTTCTATATTGGAACAGTTCTGGAAGTCAGTTTTTTCAACAATTTCTAAAGCACTTAAAATTAACCTACAACCTAATAAATTAACTGTGCTTTTTGGAATAATTCCTCAAAATATTCATGGTATTTCTGTGTCTGACCAACATGTTATTGCATTTGTTACATTGATAACTAGGAGGGCCATTTTGTTGAAGTGGAAGGATACATCAGCTCCCACTTTGTCACAATGGTTCTCTCAGGTGATGCTCTGTCTTAGTTTGGAGAAAATTAGAAGTTGAACCTTCGAACCTTTATTTGATTTTGAGAAAAGGTGGGGCTCATTTGCTCGTTATTATCATTTGAGCTAATTGATAGATTTTTTTCCACGACCTAATTGTATATTTTTTGGTATATTTTCTTTTCTTGTTGGCCGTTTGATGTTTATTTTTAGAAGCTTTTTTGTATGACGCATGGCTCCGGGGTTGTACACCTAATGGGTTTTTTTCCCCCACTTTTTCTGCTTAGTAGGTTTTTCTCAATCTTTAAGATAATGTCTTTGTTGAGACATTGTAAGTGTTGTTACCTCAATGTACTCCTGTTATTTCTTTTGTATGATATAAGATAAAAAGATTTGAAAAGATAGAAAATGATTAGAACATTATGGGGTCAGAGAATGATGCAACAGGGATGAATTATTTAAACTAAGTATCATTTATTTGGGTCACACCATTGATGCACAGGGATTACACAAGTGTGCTGAGAAAATTCAAGCGGTGGTGGATGCCCCAAGGCCAAAGGGCATGTCATAGTTCTGGTACTTTTTAGGAATTGTCAATTACTATAACAAGTTGCTGCCAAACCTAGCTACTGTGCTCCACCCCTTGAACTCCTTACTACAGATCAGGAATAAATTGCAATGGACAATGTAGTGTGAGGAAGCTTTCCAAAAGGCAAAGAAAATGGTGACATCAGACACAGTACTGACACATTATGATCCACATTGCCCAGTGAAGCTTGCCTGTTACGCCTTCCCTTATGATATAGATGCAGTCATGTCGCATGTTATGAGTGATGGATGTGAACACCCCATGGCCTTTGAGTCATGGTCCCTTAGCACCGCAGAGGAAGATTTCACACAGGTTGAGAGAGAGGCCTTGAGTCTCATTTGGGGTGTAAAACATTTCAACCAGTACTTGTATGGGGGAGTGTTTACCCTCATTACTGATCGTCAACCATTTGAGCCCATTTTCTATCCACAGAAGGGCGTTCCACCAACAACAGCAGCACCGATGCAGAGGGAGGTTCTGTTTCTTGGAGGACACAATTACAGGATCATATTCAAGCGGGCAGCTAATCATGGAAATGCTGATGGATTTACCCTTGGAAAAGGAAATATCTGAAAGATTTACAGAAGAGGACACTCCTCCTGATGTATTCTCCCTAATGCAAACTGAAAGTCTCCCTATTACACTTGAGGGGATCCAAAGGGAAACCAGAAAAGACCCCACACTGTCTCAGGTCTAATAGCAACCCAAAATGGCTGGAACTTGCAGCAGAAACTCCAGTTTTTGCATTTTTACCAGTTCTGGGACGAACTTGCTCTTGATGGGGCTTGCCTTGTGTGGGGATTGAGAGGTGTTGTACTATTGAAGCTGAGAGCTGAAGTGTTAGAGGAGCCACATGCCCATCATCTATGTGTGGTCAAAATGAAAGCATTGTCTCGAAGATTTGTCTGGTGACCTGGGATAGATCAGCAGATCGAGCAGCTTGTCATGCGTTGATCAGGATGGCAACACATCCAGAAGATGCCAAGAGCAGCACCTCTCCGTCCCTGGGAATGGCCTGCATTGTCCTGGCAGAGGATTCATGAGGATTTTTCTGGACCATTCATAGGCACAAATTTCTTGGTAGTGAATGCAGGTACAGAGTGGCAGGAGGTGTTCCTAACAGCCTCCATTAAAGCCTTATACACTGTTAATGTACTAAGAAGCCTCTTCTCAGAGACTGGTGTAACAGAACACTTAGTCAGTGAATGGACCACAGTTTGTTGTGAAACAGTTTCAGTTATTCCTGAAAATGAATGGAATAAGACATCTTACATCTGCATGATACTAACCAGCTACAAAAGGCTTGGCAGAAATGTTTGTTCAGTGCCTAAAGAATGTACTGCAAACAATTTCAGCAGAACATACTACAATGACACTGAATCAGCTTGCCAGTTTCCCCTTTGCACATCACAATGCAGCACACTCCACAATCAACAATTCACCAGCTATGCTGTTCCTGGGTTGCCACTTGCACTCATGTTAGGATCTCCTCGAACCCAGTCTCTGAAGGAATATGCAAGACAAACAGCTGAGACAAATTAAGGGCTCCTCAAACAAGGAGGTTCTGGCAAGAGGCTACTGAGGTGATCAAATGTGGGTTCTTGAAAAGATTAAAGATAGCATTGGGTCACTCCAATCACATTGGATAGCATTGGGACACAGCGGACGTCCCAGGATCTGAGATTGTTTCATAGTCACAGGTCTTACCTGCCAAGCAGAGTCACACTCTCATCAGGAAAGATGTTATCCCACAAGAGTAAGAAATCCTCCACAGTGATTAAATATTTCAGCCTGAATGGGATCATTTAAAATTTACTATGCTGTGGATGTGTACACGGTAGCCACCAGGACACAATCACACAAATGGGATTATATTACGGACCCTCATTAGCCACCAGGACATTAAGAAACAGATACAGTATGAAAAACAATTAAGGAAATGTGTAAAAATAATGGGGTTGTTGTCATGGGGGATTTCAACTTCCCTAATATAAACTGGAATCTTCTTAGTGCAAGAGGTTTAGATGGGGCAGAATTTCTTAAGTGTATTCAGGAGAGTTTCTTAAATCAATATGTGGATGGTCCAATGAGAGGAGGGGCTGTACTGGATCTGGTAATCAGACTTGCCAGCTGGTAAGCGGGTAGAGAACAGTGAGCACAACTCCTTAGTTTTCAGGATAGCTATAGATAAGGGTGGGTGTGGTCCTTGTGGGAGAGTTTTAAATTGGAGTAGGGCAAATTACAAGGACATTAGGCAGGAACTAAAGAGGGTTAATTGGGAACACCTATTTTTGGCAAGTCCATGTCAAATATGTGGAACGTGTTTAAAGATCAATTGCATAGAGTACAGGTAAGGTAGGTTCCTGTTAGAAGGAAGGACAGGAATGGAAAGATAAAGAACCTTGGATGTCCAGCTAGGTGGTGAATCTAGTCATGAGGAACAAGAAAAAAGTATGTGGAGCTTTGGAAGTTAGGAACATGCAGAGCACATAAGGATTATAAAGAAGACAGAAGGGAACTCCAGAAGGGAATTAAGAAAGCCAGAAGAGGCCATGGAAAGTCATTGGCAAGTAGGATTAAGGTGAATCCCAAGGCATTCCATACATACATCAAAAGCAAGAGGATAACTAGTGAGGGGGTGGGACCTCTCCAAGTTAAAGGGGGGCACATTTGCTTGGATGTGGAGAATATGAGCAAGGTATTTAATGAGTATTTTGCTTCCATATTTACCAAGGAAAGGACACAGAGGACCAGGAGATCAGCGCTTTACACAATTTAAATACACAATCAGTGTAGCCTAGGGTTGCAAGCAGTATTATTCTATAGCCTTCACTTTCAACTTCATGCCTTTGGTGGCATCTTATGTTCTATTTATCTCTGACTGATTCAAACTGGTTAACCTGGATCCCAAATGACAAGATTACATCTGCAAACCTGCCATTTTACACAATAAGCAGCTTCTTATCTGAGAGTGGTCTCAGGTTCAGCAGATCCTTGCGTCTATGCTCAATTGGCCTGATTAAGTTACCCCAGAGCAAGAATCAGTTCATCAAACAGCTCACAAAATGCCACACATGAGGCTACTTAACAAGATAAGAGCCCATGGAATTACAGGAAAGTTACATACATGGATAGAGTGTTGGCTGATTGGCAGGAAACAGAGAGTGGGAATAAAGGGATCCTATTCTGGTTGGCTGCCGGTTACCAGTGGTGTTCCACAGGGATCAGTGTTGGGGCCGCTTCTTTTTACATTGTACATCAACGATTTGGATTATGGAATAGATGGCTTTGTGGCTAAGTTTGCTGACAATACGAAGATAGGTGGAGGGGCTGGTAGTGCTGAGGAAATGGTGAGTCTGCAGAGAGACTTGGATAGATTGGAAGAATGGGCAGAGAAGTGGCAAATGAAGTACAATGTTGGAAAGTGTATGGTTGTGCACTTTAGCAGAAAAAATAAACAGGCAGACTATTATTTAAATGGGGAAAGAATTCAAAGTTCTGAGATGCAACGGGACTTGGGAGTCCTCGTACAGGATTCCCTTAAAGTTAACCTCCAGGTTGAGTCAGTAGTGAAGAAGGCGAATGCAATGTTGGCATTCATTTCTAGAGGAATAGAGTATTGGAGTAGGGATGTGATGTTGAGGCTCTATAAGGTGCTGGTGAGACCTCACTTGGAGTACTGTGGGCAGTTTTGGGCTCCTTATTTAAGAAAGGATGTGCTGACGTTGGAGAGGGTACAAAGGAGATTCACTAGAATGATTCCGGGAATGAGAGGGTTAACATATGAGGAACGTTCGTCCGCTCTTGGACTGTGTTCCTTGGAGTTTAGAAGAATGAGGGGAGACCTCATAGAAACATTTCGAATGTTAAAAGGCATGGACAGGGTGGATGTGGCAAAGCTGTTTCCCATGATGGGGGAGTCTAGTACGAGAGGGCATGACTTAAGGATTGAAGGGCGCCCTTTCAGAACAGAAATGCGAAGAAATTTTTTTAGTCAGAGGGTGGTGAATCTATGGAATTTGTTGCCACGGGCAGCAGTGGAGGCCAAGTCATTGGGTGTATTTAAGGCAGAGATTGATAGGTATCTGAGTAGCCAGGGCATCAAAGGTTATGGTGAGAAGGCAGGGGAGTGGGACTAAATAGGAGAAAATGGATCAGCTCATGATAAAATGGCGGACCAGACTCGATGGACCGAATGGCCTACTTCTGCTCCTTTGTCTTATGGTCTAATATTGTAATATATTGTTTGATTAAGCATTCTTTGTTTACATATTTCATTATGGGTTATATGTAAGAAGTACATGAATGGCATATATCATTAATCATAAATTTAGAAGGGAGAACAAGATAGAACATAAGATGGAAACACGAGGAAATCTGCAGACACTGGAATTTCAAGCAACACACATAAAAGTTGCTGGAGAAAGCAGCAGGCCAGGCAGCAACTTTTAAGAACATAAGATGGAGTTGGCAAGAAGCATAAAAACAGATTCAGAGCTCTGTTTTGGTGTATAACAAGGAAAAATATAGGTAAGGTTAAATATGAGTCCTTTGCAGACATATGGAAGAATTTATAATGGGGTGCAAATATTTGAGAGACAACATACTGCAGGAATGCATGGTGATTTTACTGTGATGAAGAGGCCTCACATATGAACCATATACGGTGGAATGGGTTATGTATTTTTCAAAAGTCATCGAAGACTGGTGAAATCCCCAAGCACTGAAATGAGCTAATGTTGTCTCAGTATATAAGAAGTGATCTGCACTAACACTGGTAACTATAGACCAGTAAACTTAACATTGTATCGCAGGCAAGATAATGGAAACAATAATAAAGAATAAGGTGGAAAAACAGCTGATGAGGACAGGCATGTTAGCAGAAAGCAGCATGTGTTCAGAAAGGGGAAAATCATGTTTTACTAAGATATTGGAGTTCTATAAAGAGGCAACTAAAATTATGATAATAATTAAGCGGTTGGTATCATTTGTTTGGAATTTCAGAAGGCTTTTGACAAGGTATCCCACAAGAGGTTAATAATCAAATTGCAGGAGGTAGGGATTCAGGGTAAGGTATGCAAATGGGAGCAGAATTGACTCAAAGAGAAAACAATGAGTTATAGTGAAAGGATCATTTTCACACCTAGAAAATGTTAAAAGTGGGGTTCCACAGGGATCGGTTGTGAAGTTGCTGCAGTTCTTAATTTACATTAATGATTTGGATAAGCACATAACAAATAAACTAGTAAAGTTTGCCGATGACACAAATTTAGGGGGACAGGCTGACAACATTCAGACAGCAGAATCAATACAGTTAGATCTAAACAAAACCCAGATGTGGGCAGATAAATGGCTGATGAAATTTAATGTAAATAAATGTAAAGTATTACATATAGGAAGTAGAAATATGAGATATAAATATACAATGGGGGGTCTTGAGTTAGAAATTTCATTGTATGAGAAGATTTGGGCATCCTGGTAGGTTCATCACTATCAACATCTAGACAATGCACAGAAGCCATTAGGAAGGCTAATAGAATGTGGGGCTATGTAATGCACTCAGTGGAGTTTCAGTGAAGAGGTGTCTCCTTAATCTGTATATTGTGTTTATGAGGTCTCACCTTGAATACTGCGTACAATTTTGGTCTCCATATTGTGTGAGGCACTGGAGAAAGTCCAGAGAAGGCCGACTAGACTCATTCTAGGTCTGCAGGGTATGAACTATGAAGAAACACTGAAAGAATTAAATCTTTTTAGCCTAAGTAAACATAGAATGAAAGGAGACATAATAGAAGTAGTCAGAATCATTAAGGGTATAAGTAAGGTTGATGCCAGCTGCTACTTCAGAATTAATCCATCAATGAGGACACGGGCCATTGGTGGGGATTTATTAAGGGGAAATTTCAGATTAACATCAGGAAGCATTTTCTTTATATAGCAAGTTGTGGATATGTGGAACAAACTATCTAGTTGTATAGTTGAGCATTGTACCTTAGAGACGTTCAAATCCAAATTCAATAGTTATTTCAACATACTCAGTGAATAGGAATTTGGCAAACTTTGTTGAGCTGAATGGCCTGTTCTTGTCAAAACTTTCTAATGTTCTAATGGTGGACCAGGAGAAAGGTAATAGTTTAAACCATCATAGCATCGACATAAATGATTCGGAAACTATTAAGTTAATCAAAATTACGAATAAAAATCAAAGTTCGGAGTTGTTCTACAGATGTGAAGTAGAGATCCTAACATGCTGCATCACTGCACGGTACAGAAAATGTAAATATACATGGACAAGGATAGATCTGGTCCTAGGGTTGAGGTTCTGAACTTTCAACTTGATCATAGACAAGGATAGATCTGGTCCTAGGGTTGAGGTTCTGAACTGGAAGAAGGCCAAATGTGAAGAAATGAGAAAGGATCTAAAAAGCGTGGATTGGGACAGGTTGGTCTCTGGCAAGGATGTGATCGGTAAGTGGGAAGCCTTCAAAGGAGAAATTTTGAGAGTGCAGAGCTTGAATGTTCCTGTCAGGATTAAAGGCAAAGTGAATAGGAATAAGGAACCTTGGTTCTCAAGGGATATTGCAACTCTGATAAAGAAGAAGAGAGAGTTGTATGACATGTATAGGAAACAGGGAGTAAATAAGGTCCGTGTGCGGGTCAGTGGGACTAGGCAGAAAATGGTTCGGCACAGCCAAGAAGGGCCAAAAGGCCTGTTTCTGTGCTGTAGTTTTTCTGTGGTTCTATGGTTCTATATATAGAATATCCCGGAAAAAGGCCAGCAACATCATAAAGAATCCCACCCATCGTGTTCATGGGCTGTTTGTCAACTCTCATCTGCGAGAAGGTTACATAGCATCCACGGCAGGACAGTGGACTCAAAGACAGCGACTTTCTCCCCAAGCAGTAAAGATGATCAACACTACCCACTAACCCAACCCTCCACACCTCCCTATCACTACTTTGTGATTTTCTGTCAGTCACCTTATGTACAGACACTCCTGTGCCTAGCGTCACTTTATGGACAGAAAATCAATATGCATAAGCTATCCTATGTATTTATTATATTTTTTTGTGATTTTTTTATTATTTATCTTACTCATTTTGTGCTACATCAGCTCTGGAGTAACATTCGTTTTATTCTCCCTTACACTTGTGTGCTGGAAATGATATTAAACACTCTATCTTGAAAGCGAAAAAGATTTGGATTGTGATTGTTGAAAGCAAACAACATGATACGGGACTTTAGTTTTTATTTTTGCCAATGAAACTTTGTCTGCAAATTATTAAAGACACGTGACTGAGAAATTACTGAAGTGAACAAATGACCCAGAGATCCAAATTCAAAGACTTAAAATTGTAAGTTCTATCTAAATATTGTGGGGATGCAGAGCTATACGGAAATTAGAAATCTGAAAATTTGGAGGTTTAGGTGGATTCTAACATAATGACAACCTGAAAAGAATGTACTGAAATAGAATGGTACTTGAACTTATGGAGTGCCATTGTGTAGGCATGAGCTTAAGCAGAGGGATGACAGTGCGTTTGATGAAAAATAGCATGGGAAAAATAACTAAAGGAAATTTACCGGAATTCTGCTAGAATATTGAAGTAAACAAGCAAGAGTGTAATGTTGAGACTCTATAAAGCACTGGTGAGGCCTCACGCAGTACTGTGAGCAGTTTTGGACCTCTATCTTAGAAAAAATGTGCTGAAACTGGAGAGGGTTCAAAGGAGGTTCACTCTTCATGTGACAAGCTGGTATTAAACGACTTGTCACATGAAGAGCGTTTGATGGCTCAGGGCCTGTATTCCCTGGAATTCAGAAGAATGAGGGGCTACCTCATTGAAACCTATCAAATGGTGAAAGGCCTTGATAGAGTGGATGTGGAGAGGGTGTTTCTAAGACCAGTGGACACTGCCTCAGAACAGAGGAGCATCCTTTTAGAATGGAGTTGAGGAGGAATTTCTTTAGCTGGAAAGTGGTGATTCTGTAGTGTTTGTTGTCACAAGCAGCTGTAAAGGCCAACTGTTTATATATATTTAAGGCAGAGATTGATAGATTCCTCATTGGTCAGGGCATGAAGGATACGGGGAGAAGGCAGGAATCTGGGGCTGAGAGGAAAAATCATCAGCCATGATGAAATGGTGGAGCAGACTCGATGGGCCAAATGACCTAATTCTATTCCTATACCTTATGGTCTTAAACACGGAAGGAATTGACTTATTAATAGGGCTGTTGCTGAAATAAGCAGCATTTTCCTCAGAATTATAGACAATTGCTGTAAGATATGGTTTAATTTACAGAGAGGGAGGGATAGAAGATTTGATAAGTTATTCAATAGATCTTTGAATGGAGTCAGGGTTAAAATAGTGCTGCTATTATGAGAAGAGATTAAAGAAAGTCATAATACCCAAAGCTTTCTTTATAGTATACGAGAACAGGTTGTAAGTGCAAAGTCAAATAAGTCAACAAGTTTATTTAATTACACTGCACATTGCTGGAAGGAACCTTATGAAGTGGCTGTGGCATAGGATGAAACCAGTAAAGAATACTGTACTTGGAGTAAACATTGGGGGGGGGGGGTTGACTTGTTAATAGCATGGTTGCTGAAATAAGTAACAATTTTCCCAGAATTGTACATAATTACTGATAGCAGTAAGCAGTTAATACATTACTCAATCATGTAGTGATCCTCACATTGGATAAAAGTTATAGGTTAAAGTTTCATAAATGATCCAGAGTGTTAAGATTATGCAATAGCAATTTTTAAATACAGTTTATTCTGGTCATAGAATTGGTATCAAGTAAGTACCTTAACAAATGACAACATCAACTTCACTAACTGGCTAGAGGATTAACAGGGCATGTTCCATAAGACCGTAAGACATGGGAGTAGAATTGGGCCACTTGGGTGTACTGCACAAGGACTCGCAAATCCCTTTGTATCTCAGACTTTTGGATTTTCTCCCCATGTAGAAAATAGCCTGCACATTTATTTCTTCTGCCAAAGTGAATGACCATGCATTTTCCAACATTGTATCATGGTTGATCCTTTAATTCCCCTCCTCAGCCACAGTCCCCGGTCTTCTCCATGTAACCTTTGATGCTGTGGCCAATGAAGAACCCACCAAGCTGTCTTAAATACACCCAATAATCTGGCCTCCACAGCTGCCTGTGGTAATAAATTCCATGAATTCACCACCTTCTGGCTAAAGAAATTTCTTCGCATCATTTCAAATGGATGCTCCCCCTATCCTGAGGCTGTGCCCTCTTGCCCTTGACTCCTCAACCATAGGAAACACCCTTTCCAAATCTACACTGTCTAGGCCTTTCAGCAATTGAAAGGTTTCAATGAGATCCCCATCATCCTGCTAAATTCCAGCAAGTACAGAGCCAGAGCTGTCAAACGTTCTACGTATAACAACCCTTTAATTCCCAGAATCATCCTGTGAACCTTCTCTGAACCCTCTCCAATGACAGTACATCTTTTCTTAGATGACGGAACCATTTAATCCAAAAATCAAGGTGAGGCCTCACCAATACCTTATAAAGCCTCAGCATCACATCCCAGATTTTGCATTCCAGACCTCTTGAAATGAATGCTAACATGGCATTTGCCTTCCTCACTGCCAACTCAACCTGCAAGTTAACCTTTAGGGTGTTCTGCACAAGGACTCCAAGTCCCTTTGCATCTCAGATTTTTGAATTTTCTCCCCCTTTAGAAAATAGTCTGCACATTTATTTCTTCTACCAAGGTGCATGACCCTGCATTTTCCAGGATAGAAACATAGAAAACCTACAGCACAATAGAGGCCCTTAGGCCTACAATTCTGTGCCGAACATGTCCCTATCTTAGAAATTACCTAGGGTTACCCGCAGTCATCTATTTTTCTAAGCTCCTTGTATCCATAAAGGAGTCTCTTAAAAGACCCTATCGTTTCCGCCTCCACCACTGCTGCCAGCAGCCCATTCCACGTACTCACCACTCTCTGAGTAAAAAACTTACTCCTGACATCTCCTCTGTACCTACTTCCAAGCACCTTAAAACTGTGCCCTCTCTTGTTAGCCATTTCAGCCCTGGCAAAAAGCCTCTATTCACACGATCAATGCCTCTCATTATCTTCTACACCTCTATCAGGTCACCTCTCATCCTCCATTGCTCCAAGGAGAAAAGGCCAAGTTCACTCAACCTATTCTCATAAGGCATGCTCCCCAATCCAGGCAACATCCTTGTAAATCTCCTCTGCACCCTTTCTATGGTTTCCACGTTCTTCCTGTAGTGAGGCAACCAGAATTGAGCACAGTACTCCAAGTGGGGTCTGACCAGGGTCCTATATAGCTGCAACATTACCTCTTGGCTCTTAAACTCAATCCCACAATTGATGAAGGCCAAAGCTCCGTATGCCTTCTTAACCATAGAGTCAACCTGCACAGCAGCTTTGAGTGTCCTATGGACACAGACCCCAAGATCCCTCTGATCCTCCAAACTACCAAGAGGCTTGCTATTGATGCAATATTCTGCCATTATATTTGACCTACCAAACTGAATCACCTCACACTTCTCTGGGTTGAACTCCATCTGCCACTTCTCAGCCCAATTTTGCATCCTATCAACTTCTGACAGCCCTCCACACTATCCACAACACCTCCAACCTTTATGTCATCAGCAAATTTACTAACCCATCCCTCCACTTCCTCATCAAGGACGTTTATAAAAATCACAAAGTATAGGAGTCCCAGAACAGATCTCTGAGGCATACCACTGGTCACCAGCCTCCATGCAGAATATGACCCCTCTACAACCACTCTTTGCCTTCTGTGGGCAAGCCAAATCTGGATCCACAAAGCAATGTCACCTTGGACCTCATGCCTCCTTACTTTTTCAATAGGCCTTGCATGGAGTACCTTATCAAGTGCCTTGCTAAAATCCATATTACACTACATCTACAGCTCTACATTCATCAATGTGCTTAGCCACATCCTCAAAAAATTCAATCAGGCTCGTAAGGCACGACCTGCCTTTGACAAAGCCATGCTGATTATTCCTAATCATATTGTGCCTCTCCAAATGTTCACAAATCCTGCCTCTCAGGATCTTTTCCATCAACTTAACAACCACTGAAGTAAGACTCACTGGTCTATAATTTCCTGGGCTATCTCTACTCCCTTTCTTGAATAAGGGAACAACATCCACAAACCTCCAATCCTCTGGAAACTCTCCCGTCCTCATTGATGATGCAAAGATCATCGCCAGAGGCTCAGCAACCTCCTCCCTCGCTTCCCAAAGTAGCCTGGGGTATATCCTGTCTGGTTCCGGTGACTTATCCAAAAGCTCCAGCACCTCCTCTTCCTTAATATCTACATGCTCAGGTCTGCTGCAAGTCATCCCTACAATCACCAAGATCCTTTTCTGTAACGAATACTGAAGCAAAGTATTCATTAAGTACCTCTGCCATCTCCTCCAGTTCTATACACACTTCTCCACTGTCACACCTGATTGATCCTATTCTCTCACGTCTTATCCTCTTGCTCTTCACATACTTGTAGAGTGCCTTGGGGTTTTCCTTAATCCTGTCCGCCAAAGCCTTCTCATGGCCCCTTCTGGCTCTCCTAATTTCATTCTTAAGCTCCTTCCTGCTAGCTTTATCATCTTCTAGATCTCTATCATTACCTAGTTTTTTGAACCTTTCGTAAACTCTTCTTTCCTCCTTGACTAGATTTAGAACAGCCTTTGTACACCATGGTTCCTGTACCTTACCATCCTTTCCCTGTCTCATTGGACCGTATCTACACAGAACCCCACACAAATATCCCTTGAACATTTGCCACATTTCTTCAGTACATTTCCCTGAGAACATAAGTTTCCAATTTATGCTTCCAAGTTCCTGCCTGATAGCCTCATATTTCCCTTACTCCAATTACATGTTTCCCTAACTTGTCTGTTCCTATCCCTCTCCAATGCTATGGTAAAGGTGATAGAATTGTGATCACTATCTCCAAAATGTTCTCCCATTGAGAGACCTGACACCTGACCAGGTTCATTTCCCAATACCGGATCAAGTCCAGCCTCTCCTCTTGTAGGCTTATCTATGTAGCCCCCCCAGCCACCCTCAGGGTCGCTCGGCTCGCTGTTGTCTACGGAAACAGCCTCAGCCCCGCCAAACTGGATAATTCGTTTGTGTGGATGCTGTGTGATGTACTCCACCCCGCCCAAATAACAGACAATACACCAGATACGATATAATGATTTACAGTTTATAGATATTACTGGAACTATATAATTAAGAGAGAATAAAATATAAAAGGAAAATAAAAGGTGCCACACTTATCAAAGTTCAATCTCTTCGTGCACAAAACAGTTGGAGCTCAAGGACCTTCTTCTTCACCCTGCGACCCCTTGGACCACCTCGACCGGCCGCCTGGGACCAACAATGGTGGTCGACCAGACGCTCCACACTAGTCTGTCTCCGTCTCCTCGCTGAACGCCCTCCTCGGGGTCCGACCCCATTAGCGGACATCACAGCACATCGTCCATCCTCTGTCTCACTCTCTCGCCTTCTCCCCCAAAACCCCGCGCATACAATATCTTCAAATACACCAAAACCATAACAACTATCCCAATTGGTTAATAATACCCTCTTATCATACTCTAAAGAAAAAGAAGCTGCTAGCGCAAACTTTCTCAGCGTTTAACACAACAAAGCCGCATTCCCCAGATTAATATAACAAAGACGCCATTTTAATTAGCCTCCGCAGTAACATAGAAGTCGAAACCCCCTACATCTACATATTGTGTCAAGAAACCTTCCTGAACACACCTAACAAACTCCACCCCATCTAAACCCCTCACTCTAGGGAGATGCCAATCAATATTTGGGAAATTAATCTCCCACCACAACAACACTGTTATTATTACTCCTTTCCAGAATCTGTCTCCCTTTCTGCTCCTCAATGTCCCTGTTACTATTGGGTGGTCTATAAAAAACACCCAGTAGAGTTATTGACCCCTTCCTATTCATAACTTCCACGCACAGAGACTCAGTAGACAACCCCTCCATGACTTCCTCCTTTTCTGCAGCTGTCACACTTTCTCTGATTAACATCGTATTTCATTTGCCACTTTCTTGACCATTCTCCTAAGCTGTTTAAGTCCTTCTGCAGCCTATTTCCTCAACACTACCTGTCTCTCCACCAATCTTCGTATCATCTGCAAACTTGAAACAAAGTCATCTATCCATCATCTAAATCATTGATATACAGCATAAAAAGAAGCAGTCCCAACACCGACCCCTGTGGAACACCACTAGTCACTGGTAGCCAACCAGAAAAGGATGCATTTATTCCCTCTCACTGCCTCCTACCAATCAGCCAATGCACAAACCATGCCAGTAACCTTCCTGTAATACCATGGGCTCCTAGCTTGGTAAGCAGCTACATGTGTGGCACCTTGCCAAAGGCCTTTTGTAAGTCCAAATATACAACAATACAATTGCATCCTCTTTATCTATCCTACTTGTAATCTCCTTAAAGAATTCCAACAGGTTCATCAGGTAGGATTTTCCCTGAAGGAAACCATGCTGACTTTGTCCTATCTTGTCCTGTGTCACCAAGTACTCCATCACCTCATCCTTAATAATTGACTGCAACATCTTCCAAACCACTGAGGTCAGGCTAATTGGTCTACAATTTTGTTGCCTTCCTCCTTTCTTAAAGAGTGGAGTGACATTTGCAATTTTCCAGTCCTCTGCAACTATGCCAGAGTCCAATGATTTTTGAAAGATCTTTACTAATGCCTCCACAATCTCTACTGCTACCTCTTTCAGAACCCTACGGTGCAGTTCATCTGATTGGGGTGACTTATGTACCCTTAGGTCTGTCAGCATTTTGAGCATCTTCTCCCTTGAAATAGTAACTGCACTCACTTCTCTTCCCTCACCCACTTCAATATCTGGCACTGTGCTATGGTCTTCCACGGTGAAGACTAATGCAAAATACTCAGTTAGTTCATCTGCCATCTCCTTGTTCCCTGGTATTATTTTTCCAGCCTCATTTTCTAATGGTTCTATATCCACATTCATCTCTCATTTATTTTTTTACATACTTGAAAAATCTTTTCCTATCCTCTTTGATATTGTTTACTAGCTTGCTTTCATATTTTATCTTTTCCCTCCAAATGATTCTTTTAGTTGTTCTCTGTAGGTGTTTAAATGCTTCCCAAACCTCTGTCTTCCTATTAATTTTTGTTTTGTTGTATGTTCTTTCTTTTGCTTTTACATTTGCTTTGACTTCCCTATCAGCCACGGCTGTACTACTTTTTCATATGAGTATTTCTTTGTTTTCATCTATCCTGCACCTTCCTCATTTCCTCCAGAAACTCACGCCATTGTTGTTCTGCTCTCATCCCTGCCAGCATCTCCTTCCAATTTACCTTGGCCAACTCCTCATTGTAATTTCCTTTACTCCACTGAAATACTGCTACATCAGACTTTAATTTCTCCCTATCAAATTTCAAGTTGAACTCAACCATATTGTGTCACTGGCTCCTCAGGGTTCTGAAACCCTAAACTCCCTAATCCCCTCCAGTTCATTACATAACACCCAATCCAGTATAGCTGATCCCTTAGTAGACTCAACAACAAACTGCACTAAAAAGCTATCTCTTAGGCATTCAAAAAACTCACTCTCTTGAGATCAATTACCAACCTAGTTAACCCAATTGACCTACATGTTTTAATCTCTCATGACTATCATAACATTGCCCTTTGATATGCCTTTTCTATTTCCTGTTGTAATCTATGATCTGCATCCCAGCTGTTGGGTGGCCTGTAGTTTTTTTTAACTCAACCCACAAGGTTTCAACATCTTCCGATCCTATGTCACCCCTTTCTACTGATTTGATGCTATTCTTTACCAGTAGAGCCACGCCGCTCTCTATGCCTACCTTCCTATCCCTCCAATACAATGGATAACCTTGAACATTCAGCTCCCACCTACAACCATCCTTCAGCCACGACTCAGTGATGGCCACAACATCATGCCTGACAATTTGTAACAGTGCAACAAGATCATCCACCTTATTTCTTATACTCCATTGCAAGAGTTCAGGTGTGCTTTGATTTTCTTTTAACTGGTGTACCTGATTGTAACTGCAATGGTAGATCCACAGACCAAGCAACTGTAGCACACCATGGCTTTCAGGAGCAATCCTGACAAAATGTGACATCTGGACCACAGAATGGGCTAGTACTATTTATCTAAACTGAACAATTGTATATTAATAAACACCATAAGGCTGGAGTGTTACTCATGAATTTATGAAACTTACAAATTTCTTGGTACCGTATCCAGTTACCCGAGGATGTACAAGTCGTTATCAACAGCTGTTATTGGTAAAGCAGCAGATGCGACATGAGGAAATAGTTTTAAAACAGGATGTGGTTTTTCAACCACAGAGAGGAGTGAAACAGGACAGGTCACACTTTGCAGTATTTATAGTCAATGGATGGCTGTTCACCAGTAGCACAAACTCGTGCAAATCAAAGCGGGGGAGGTAGGGAGGGGGGGGGGGGGTGCCCGGCTGAAATAAGAGTACCAGTCACAGAGATATGGCTGAAAGACTCGATGCCATGAAAACCTATATCCTTAATGATAAAGGCATATCCACTGGGTCAAGAGTGCACTGCACAGTAATGTACATAATATTAGCCATCCAAGTAGCTGTATCTAACATTGCTCTACCAGATATAAAAGAATGGTCTTGTCTGAAGGGAAGCAAATCTCTGGAATATTGCCTCTTTGGTCCATTTGCCAGACAGAAGATAAAGGTGGTACACTGGTAGCATGCAATGAAGGGAAGCTTTGATATTTATCGGGAATTGTTACCCAGTGTGGGGGAATGAGATGAGGTATGGATGAATGCAGGTGCAACTGAGCGAATGGGTGTATGCTAGAAATTGCTTACAAACGGTATCATTCTAGCAACACACATCAAAGTTGCTGGTGAACGCAGCAGGCCAGGCAGCATCTCTAGCAAGAGGTACAGTCGATGTTTCGTGCCGAGACCCTTCGTCAGGACTAACTTAAGGAAGAGCTAGAAAGAGATTTGAAAGTGGGAGGGGGAGGGGGGAGATCCAAAATGATAGCAGAAGACAGGAGGGGGAGCGATGGATCCAAGAGCTGGACAGGTGATTGGCAAAAGGGATATGAGAGGATCATGGGACAGGAGGCCCAGGGAGAAGGAAAAGGGGGGGAACCTAGAGGATGGGCAAGAGGTATAGTCAGAGGGACAGAGGGAAAAAAAGGAGAGAGAGAGAAAAAATGTGTGTATATAAATAAATAACAGATGGGGTACGAGGGGGAGGTGAGGCAGTAGCAGAAGTTAGAGAAGTCAATGTTATCCCATCCGTTATTTATTTATATACACACATTCTTTCTCTCTCTCTCCTTTTTCTCCCTCTGACTATACTCCTTGCCCATGCTCTGGGTTTTTTTCCCCCACTTCCCCTTTTCCTTCTCCCTGGGCCTCCTGTGCCATGATCCTCTCATATCCCTTTTACCAAACACCTGTCCAGCTCTTGGCTCCATCCCTCCCCCTCCTGTCTTCTCCTATCATTTTGGATCTTCCCCTCCCCCTCCCACTTTCAAACCTCTTACTAGCTCTTCCTTCGGTTAGTCCTGACGAAGGGTCTCGGCCCGAAACGTCGACTGTACCTCTTCCGATAGATGCTGCCTGGCCTGCTGCATTCACCAGCAACTTTGATGTGTGTTGCTTGAATTTCCAGCATCTGCAGAATTCCTCGTGTTAACAGTATCACTCTACTCAGTTTGGGTATAAGAGCAATTGCAGATACCTTATCAGCATGATTACAGGAGCATGTATTTACGAGGGACTCGTGTAATATTGCAGACTCCAATTTTTGATCTACACCCTTCTTGCCACTGACTTTGAGGTGATTCCACATGATCTACATATATTGTGGAGAACAAGTTTTCAACATTGCCACAGACAAGATCCAAGCTAACCCACAAATACGGACCGCAGCGAAAATTTCCTATCCCTCATCAAGTTGAAAATACAAGGGCACTAACTGAAGAGTGGTTTTTAGAAGGTATTCGGACAATGCATTATTTCATGGATCAAGTCAACAGAGGTGAAAAAACAAGCAAAGGAAACGGAAACGTATGTTAATATATGATGGAAAGGATTTTAAAATTGGGGATTGACAGTTCATATTCAACCCAGATTAGAATTGTATTTCATGTATACTGTAGGTAGTCAATTGCCTTAGTAATAGCTTGGGTCATAGTGGTTTTAGGATATATAGTGGTAGCAAGAAAATATGGTCACAATGGTTTCTAGAAAGAACAAAAGCGGAATAGAATGATGACAAGCCAGTTCATCCAAATGGAAATGAAAGGGTTAACTGAATGTGGAGCACAGAATTGTCTGACAATACAAAAGGCACACATGCAGTTTGAATTTTTGTCTGGGACAGGTGTTCAGAGGAAAGACAAACATACTCAATTGCTAGGAAACATAGAAAGCAGCTGAGAAGCAAACCAGTGACTTAACAAACCTTACTATCTTGCCTTAGGCAGCAAATATGGTTATCAGTGATAAAATTCATCAAAGGTAATTCATTCACCCATGTGGGGTAGGTAGCTGTATCTTCTGTATCAAATTATAAGTATTTAATTGTAAGTATGAAAATGAATGAAATGTCTGTTCATTTATTTCCATAGATGTTACCTGACCTGCTGAATTCCTCCAGCATTTTGTGTCTGTTGCTCTTGATTTCCGGTATCTGTAGAATCGCTTGTGTTTATGACTACTCATAATTCAGTGGAAAATCTTTTGAATATTTCCTTCTTACTGCTACTCCTGACATGCATGTAAGTAAATTCTTGTGATGGGGCTGATAAATTTTGATTGTTTATTAAGCATCATATGTTTAGTTCAACAGCTACAAGGAGAAAATGAGGAAATAGAACCGGTGAAATTCCTTCCCTCAGAGCCAAAATGAGCCAAAAAGGCTGAATTTTCTTCTCCTGTGCCACAACAAATCTATGATTTCAAAATCCAGGAATTTATCTTAGCACAATTTATTCTTATTATTCAAATCTTGTAATTCCAATCCTGCAGTGGTCTATAGAAAGCATAATTATAATTAATAAAATTAACAAGGCTAGTTTTGCAGTGACTATTGCTTGGAAAGCATCTACTATCATTTAAGATGCTGTCTGATTTTTATTGACCTAGAATTAGCAGGATACAATTACAGTAAACAAGATTCAGCCTTTTACACAAAATTCCCAGCAATGCTTGCATCCATTTACCAGATATGTGCATTAAAGCTAGCTTAAGGAGGAGTCCACCACCACCCACTGATTCAATAACAGAAATATAGATATAGAGGTGACCATATGTCTTGCCTCTAATAGCTACTTAGTTCATGTTCAGTTCCACATTGTGCTTTACCTGCACCTCGCTATGCGAAAGTACCCTCCCTATTCCACAAACGTTGCAGGCATGCAGTGGTAGCTGGAGCAGTCTGAAACGCGTTCGGCACCTTTTTAAGAAAAAAGCTGAAATAAACAAGCTAATTAATTAGGTGCCGCCCAGGGTGACTTGACTGTTTTTGGCACCATTCTTTATAAACTCCAGAGTATGTTGTGCATAAAAATCCCAAGAGATCAGCAGTTTCTAAGAGACTCAAATCACCAGTCCCTCAACACCAGCTCCATAGCAAAGAAAGCCCAACAGCGTCTCTGCTTTCTGCGAAGGCTGAGAAAATTCCATCTCCCATCCCCCATCCTCACCACATTCCACAGAGGTTGTATTGAGAGCATTCTGAGCAGCTGCATCACTGCCTGGTTTGGAAATTGCACCATCTTGGATCGCAAGACCCTGCAGCGGATAGTGAGGTCAGCTGAGAAGATCATCAGGGTCTCTCTTCCCGCCATCACAGACATTTACACCACACGCTGCATCTGCTAAGCAAACAGCATTATGAAGGACCCCACGCACCCCTCATATAAACTCTTCTCCCTCCTGCCATCTGGAAAAAGGCACCGAAGCATTCAGGCTCTCATGACCAGACCATGTAACAGTTTCTTCCCCTAAGCCATCAGACTCCTCAATACCCAGAGCCTGGCTTGACACCAACCTACTATACCCTCTTACTGTGCCTACTGTGTTATTTATTATTTATTATTATTTGTTGTAGTGCTTGCACTGTTTTGTGCACTTTATGCAGTCCTGGATAGGTCTGTAGACTAGTATAGTATTCCTGTTTTTTTTCTAACATAGTTCAGTGTAGTTTTTGTATTGTTTCATGTAGCACCATGGTTCTGGAGAACATTGTCTCATTTTTACTATGTTCTGTACCAGCAGTTATGGTTGAAATGACAACAAAAAGTGACTTGACTTGACTTAACTTGAGTGTTCATTTGCCAGGAAAAGGTCAGTTCCTTTAAGCCGTTTTATTTCCTTTGTCATGAATCATTTGGACCGAATCAGCAGTAACGTCACATCTTCATAGAAATCTATTTCCAGAGAAGTCTCTCCGTATTGACTGTGTAAATCATTTGGACTTTCAAATTTACCACTTTAAGACTGTGTTCGAATTTACCACTTTAAGAACTGTTCCAGAGTTGCCATATTGCAGTTAACTTCCGGTTAAGTTAGTCGCTTGAATACTTTTTTGCTATTGTTGAGCAGAGTTTAATAAATGTTTATGTTTGTTTATAAAACCTGACTCAATTATATATTCATTGTTGCTGGACACGTGATAAAATTGGGGGCTCCTCTGGATTGTTCCAATTTTGAGTTTAAGTGCTTGTTCAATTATCAATTTGATTTGTAAAAGGGAAATACCCAATTTTTTTGTTTGATTGGTCAGAGGGTGGTATTCGGCAGCAATGAATATTGACAAGTTTATGGCATCGCCAGACCCGGAGTTGTTAGCGAAGGCAAAAAAGGATGATGTATCCGAGATTGCTAGAAGGTTGGAACTTAAAGGAATTTTGAAGGTTACAACAAAGCCGGTAATTCAGAGGAAAATCGCAGAACATTATATAAATTCGGGAGTTTTGATGAAGTGGAGTTAGATAGGTTCCCTGTAAGTAAGGCAGCTATCCAGTTGCACCTGGAACAAGTAGCATTAGAAAAGCTTAGAGGAGAAGCTGACTTAAAAAAGAAACAATTAGAAGCTGATTTGGAATGAAGTCGGTTAGAAGCTGCAAATAAACAGAAGGAATTCGAAGCTAGAGAAGCAGATAGAAAGAGGGAATTTGAGCTAGCGATGGAGAAATTAAAGATTGAGAATCAGTCCTCTGGATCTAGGAAACAGTTCGTTGGTAGTCGGGAAGTTATATTGGCTCTTCCATTTAATGAAACAGAAGTGGACAAATATTTCTGACATTTTGAAACTGTTGCTCTGATTTCAGAGTGGCCGAAAGAGAAATGGCCGGTGATGTTACAAAGGGTAATTAGAGGTAAGGCACAACAAGTTTATACAGCTTTAACTGCTGAGCAAGCACTTGATTATGATTATTGTGAAGCAGCATATACTGAAAGCAACTGGTACTGGAAGCTTAGAGAGAGAGATTCAGAAATTTGAAGAAATCCATGGGAAAAAAACTTGCGTGGAATTTGCCTATGATAAATCCGTGTGTTTTGAGAAATGGGTTTCCTCTGAAAATGTGAATGGAGAGTATACTAAATTAAAAGAGTTGATTTTATTGGAGGAATTTAAAAGGAGCAGCCCTGTTGAAGTAAGGACATACTTAAATGAAAGGGACACTGCTACATTGAAGGAGTCTGCTAAATTAGCAGATGAGTATGCTTTAATCCACAACAGTAAATTTCCTTCGGGTAGAACTTTTAAAAGGAAAAATAGCACAGAGAGTCAAGGTAAATCAGAAATTAAATCAGAAGTTAGTGAGAAAGGTAAGAATGAAGGCAAACATGTGAAGGAAAGACATTTTGGTCCTATTTGAAATTACTGTAAGAAACTTGGTCACGTAATAGCTAACTGCTTCCAATTAAAGAAGAAGGAGAAGCAGGCAGTCCCAGATGCTTGTGTGTAACATATTGAAACACCTGTAAATCCACAGGGCTGGATAAATACAAATGAAGTTTTGTATTTGACCAACTTAAGAGGGGATATGATCATTTTATAACCGAAGGATTTGTATCCTTGAAAGAGGGATCCACTCCAGTGCCAATAAAAAATGCTTAGGGATACTGGAGCTTCTCAGTCACTTATGTCAGGCAGTGTTCTAAAGTTTAGTGATGAGTCTGACATTTCTGAGGTAAACTATATACGAGGTGTTGGGAGTGCCCTTATGCCTGTACATTTGCATAAAGTAAATTTAAGGTCAGGGTTAGTTACAGGACCTGTTAAAATAGGACTACAACCCAGTTTACCTGTGAATGATGTTTCTCTATTGTTAGGAAATGACTTAGCAGATGGACAAGTTTTTTCTGAAGTGCATTTGACAATAAAGCCCATCTCTGAGGAACCAAAGATGGATTCTAACACTGATTCTTCCTGTGTTGTAACCCAAGCTATGGCTAAGAAGATTGATATGCAGGATGGGTCTGTTACCCATGACTGCTTAACTTGGGATTCGACTTTTGAGGGTGTGTCAGAAACTTTCTTACCTTCATTGTTTGATCAAGATTCTTGTAGTAAGTCTGACCATGAAGATTCGTCTTTATCTCAGAAGGAGATGATAGCAGAGCAGAGTCAAGACCCTGAGACTATCAAATTAAAGGAACAAGCCTTTGAGAGGTTCCATTCTACCCTCAAAATTATGATTAGGATGAATTGTGTGGAAAATGAAAATGATTGGGATGAGGGCATACATTTACATCTATTTGCAGTACAGGAGTCAATGCAGGAATCCCTAGGTTTTAGTCCTTTTGGACTTGTGTTTAGGCATAGAGTGAGAGGACCTTTCACCTTATTAAAAGAACAGTGGATTAATAAAGAGGTACACACTAATTTGTTGGATTATGTTTTGAAATTTAAAGAAAGATTACATAAAACTTGTAGTTTAGCTAGGGAGAATTTAAAATTGGCTCAGGAGAAAATGAAAACTTGGGGTATGATAAGGAAGCTAGAATGAGGTAATTTAAGCCTGGAGATAAGGTGTTGGTTCTTTTTCCGGTGCAAATGAACCCTTTACAAGCTAAATTTAATGGTCCTTATGAGGTTATATCTAAAGTTAATGATGTGGATTATGTGATAAAAACACCAGATCGAAGAAGGCCAACACAACTTTGTCATATAAATATGATAAAACCATATTATGAGAAACAGTCTGCTACTATGACTGTTGTGGTCAACAATGAGTGTGATCCCACTAGGAACTTAATGAATAATTCATCTGAAACTCAATTTAAACCCAACATTATTTCTGCCAGGTTACCAAACTCAACGATTCTGGAAAATACTGATGAGAATTTAGTTCATTTATAGCCAGAGCAGAGACAGCAGATGAAGCAGTTAATTTTTAAATGTAGGGATTTATTTCCAGATGTTCCTAAAAGAACCACAGTAGCTTCACAAGATGTAGATGTTGGAAATGCAAAACCCATAAAGCAATATCCATATCCGATGAACATGGAAAAATGTGAACTTTCTGAACAAGAAATTAAGTATATGTTAGAGAATGATATTATTAGACGTTCTAATTCGAATTGGAGATCACCGTGTGTCATGGTGCCTAAGCCAGACAGCAGTATTCGGTTTTGTACAGATTACAGGAAGGTGACTGCTGCAACAAAAACTGATGCATATCCAATCCCTAGAGTGGATGATTGCATGGATAAAGTGGGAAAAGCAAAGTTCCTTACAAAGATTGATTTGTTAAAAGTTTATTGGTGGATTCCATTGATGGATAGAGGTAGAGAGATTTCTGCATTTGTAACCTTATCTTGGTTAAATGAATATAATGTTCTTCCTTTTGGGAAAAAGAATGCACCAGGTACTTTCCAGCAGATGATTAATTCTGTGATTAATGGGATAAAAGATACAGATGCCTATAATGAAGATTTAGTTACAGGAAGTGATACTTGGGAAGCACATATGACTGTGTTGGATAAATTATTTGAAAGGCTTTCAAAAGCTAACTTAACTATTAACTTAGCTAAAAGTGAATTTGGTCATGCCACTGTGACCTACCTTGGTTATGTTGTGGGTCAAGGTAAGTTAGCTCCTGTTGAGGCAAAAGTTCGGGCAATTTTAGAGGTACCCACTCCAACTGGTAAAAAGACCCTCAGAAGATTCTTGGGAATGGTAGGATATTACCGTAAATTTTGTAAGAATTTTGCTGACATTGCCCTTCCATGAACTAATCTCTTGAAGAAAAGTGAAAAGTTTGTTTGGACAGAGCCTTATCAGGAGGCATTTGATAAATTGAAAACTGTGCTATGTCATCAACCTGTGCTCAGGTCACCTGACTTTGAAAAACCATTTTCATTAGCTGTAGATGCTCTTGATGAAGCTGCAGGAGCAGTGTTACTTCAAAGGGTTGAGGGTGATGAAGTTGAGGTTACTTTTCTAAGAAACTTAATTTGCATCAAAGAAATTATTCAACCATAGAAAAGGAATTATTATCTCCTGTTTAACATACAGTTAAGTTAGTAATTTGAATACTTTTTTGCTATTGTTGAGCAGAGTTTCACTTTTGTTTGTTTATAAAACCTAACCTAATTATATATTCATTGTTGCTGGACACATGACACCTGGGACGGCGGGACTGTCATATGTTGAAAGATTGGAGTGACTGGGTTTGTATACACTGGAATTCAGTAGGATGAGGGGGGATCTGATTGAAACATATAACATTATTAAGGGATCGGACACACTAGAGGCAGGAAACATGTTCCTGGTGTTGGGGAAGTCCGGAACCAGAGGCCACAGTTTAAGAATAAGGAGTAGGTCATTTAGAATGGAATTGCAGAAAAACTTTTTCACCCAGAGAGTTGTGGATCTGTGGAACGCTCTGCCTCAGAAGGTAGTGGAGGCCAATTCTCTGGATGCTTTCAAGAAAGAGTTAGATAGAGCCCTCAAAGGTAGCGGAGTCAAGGGATATGGGGAGAAGGCAGGAATGGGGTACTGTTTATGGATGATCAGCCATGATCACAGTGAATGGTGGTGCTGGCTCAAAGGGTTGAATGGCCTACTCCTGCACCTATTGTCTATTGTCAGCTGACACACACAAAATGCTGAAGGAGCTCAGCAGGTTAGGCAGCATCTATGAAAATAAACAAACAATCAATATTTCAGACAGAGACCCTTCTTCAGGACCGAGAAGGAAGGGGGAAGATAACAGAGTAATAAGGTCAGGGGGAGAGGAAAGAGGATAACTGGAAGGTGATAGGTGAAGTCAGGTGGGTGGGAAGGTCAAGAGATGGAGAAGAAAGAATCTGATAGAGGAGAGTGGATCAGATGAGAAAGGGAAGGAGGAGGGGACCTAGGGGAAAGTAATAGGCAGGTGAGGTCAAACCACACACATAAAAGTTGCTGGTGAACACACCAGGCCAGGCAGCATCTATAGGAAGAGGTACAGTCGACGTTTCGGGCCGAGACCCTTGGTCAGGACTAACTGAAAGAAAGCTAGTAAGAGATTTGAAAGTGGGAGGGGGAGGGAGAGATCCGAAATGATAGGAGAAGACAGGAGGGGGAGAGATGGAACCAAGAGCTGGACAGTTGCAAAAGGGATATGAGAGGATCATGGGACAGGAGGCCTAGGGAGAAGGAAAAGGGGGAGGGGGGAAACCCAGGGATGGGCAAGGCGTATAGTGAGAGGGACAGAGGGAGAAAAAGGAGAGAGAGAAAAAGAAAGTGTGTATATAAATAAATAATGGATGGGGTACGAGGGGGAGGTGGGGCATCGGCGGAAGTTTGAGAAGTCAATTTTCATGCCATCAGGTTGGAGGCTACCCAGACGGAATATAAGGTGCTGTTCCTCCAACCTGAGTGTGGCTTCATCTTTACAGTAGAGGAGGCCGTGGATAGACACATCAGAATGGGAATGGGATGTGGAATTAAAATGTGTGGCCACTGGGAGATCTTGCTTTCTCTGGCAGACAGAGTGTAGGTGTTCAGCGAAACGATCTCCCAGTCTGTGTCGGGTCTCGCCAATATATAGGAGGCCGCATCGGGAGCACTGGACACAGTATATCACCACAGCCGACTCACAGGTGAACTGTCCCCTCACCTGGAAGGACTGTCTGGAGCCCTGAATGGTAGTGAGGGAGGAAGTCTAAGGGCATGCGTAGCACTTGTTCCACTTACAAGGATAAGTGCCAGGAAGGAGATTGGTGGGGAGGGATGGGGGGGATGAATGGACAACGGAATCGCGTAGGGAGTGATCCCTGCGGAAAACGGTGGGGGGAGGGAAGATGTGCTTAGTGGTGGGATAAGTTGAGGTCAGAGGGGATTAGAGGAAGGGGGTGGGGTGGAATTTGTTTACCGTAAGGAGAAATCGATATTCATGCCACTAGGTTGGAGGCTACCCAGACAGAATATAAGGTGTTGCTCCTCCACCATGAGTGTGGCCCCATCTTGGTACAAAGGGAGGCCATCGATTGACATATCGGAATGGGAATGGGAATTAAAATGTTTGCCAACCGGGAAGTCACACTTGTGGCAGATGGAGCAGAGGAGCTCGACGGAACAGTCTGCCAATTTACGGTGGGTCTCACCAATGTAGGGGAGGCTGTATTGGGAGCACCGGACACAATAGACGACCCCAGCAGATTCACAGGTGAAGTGCTGCCTCACCTGGACGGACTGTTTGGGAACCTGAGTGGAGGTGATGGAGAAGGTGTACAGGCAGGTATGGCACTTAAGCTTCTAGCAGGGATAAGTTGGCGATTAGTGGGGAGGGATGAACCTCCCTATATTTCAGCTGCTTATGTTTCAATATCACAATAAGTAAACGAGTTTGCCTGCATTTTTTTTTTCTGTTCTGCCTTTTGTGCCATACTCAGAACACTGAAAAGTACAGCACAGAGCAGGTCATTTGCTCCATGATGTCTGTGTACTCAGATCTATTCTCCACTTGCATTACTCCGGGTTTTTATTTAGTTACAACTTTAAGAACTGCAGCATTATGTACATTACTACAATGTTGCAGTGAAGAAACTGGTAGGGGTTGCCTGCCTCAGTAGGGAAGGGCACTAAGAAATGTTGCCTTACATACAATACTCTTTCATGGGGGGAGGGGAAGATTTGTTAGTTTACCTTCAAGAATGAAAGAAGATACGGAAACATTGTTTCATTTGACCTCCTTGACACAATGAAATTTGGGCAAAATGTGTGATTTTGAATACTGAATTGCTAAGCACTTTTCTAAAAATTGAGATATTATGTGTCAAGAGAGAACAAGTTATACAAATCAATTGAAAGATTACTCAATGAGAGTAAATAAACTGTTCAAGCAGTGGATTTCTAAGAAACCAGCTAAAGGAGACAATAGGAGGGAAAATTAAATGTCCTTCAGTTACCTGCTCTGTATATAAATTAAACCACATGAAATCAAAAAGCTTTTAGTAAGCTGTTGGACTCGGGAAAGAATTGCATCATATCAAAAGGTCATCAAAAGTGACCCTGGAGAATGCATTAGAACAACAGAAGACTAAAGCACCATGCATGTTGATGTATAAGACAAGCCGAAAGCAGACCAGGTGATTTGTTTTGTAAATAGCGGTGTTGATTCCAAAAAAACAAGAGCGTTAAGATGTGAGTTTCATTATCAGTTAGATGCCCCGTGGCATGCAAAAGTTTGGGCACCCCTGGTCAAAATTTCTGTTACTGTGAACAGCTATGCGAGTAAAAGATGAACTGATTTCCAAAAGGCATAAAGTTAAAGATGACACATTTCTTTAATATATTAAGCAAGAAAACTTTTTTATTTCCATCTTTTACAGTTTCAAAATAACAAAAAAGGAAAAGGGCCTGAAGCAAAAGTTTGGCATTACTTAGTAACACCCCCTTTGGCAAGTATCACAGCTTGTAAACACTTTTTGTAGACAGCTAAGAGTCTTTCAATTCTTGTTTGGGGGATTTTCGCCCATTCTTCCTTGCAAAAGGCTTCTAGTTCTGTTTGATTCTTGGGCCGTCTTGCATACGCTGCTCTTTTGAGGTCTATCCATAGATTCTCAATGATGTTTAGGTCAGGAGACAGTGAGGGCCATGGCAAAACCTTCAGCCTGTGCCTCTTGAGGTAGTCCATTGTGGATTTTGAGGTGTGTTTAGGTTCATTATCCTGTTGTAGAAGCCATCTTCTTTTCATCTTCAGCTTTTTTACAGATGTTTGCTTCCAGAATTTGCTGGTATTTAATTGAGTTCATTCTTCCCTCTACCAGTAAATGTTGCCCCTGCCACTGGCTGCAACACAAGCCCAAAGCATGATCGATCCACCCCCGTGCTTAACAGTGGAGAGGGTTTTTTTTCATGAAATTCTGCACCCTTTTTTCTCCAAACATACCTTTGCTCATTGCAGCCAAAAAGTTCTATTCAAGAGGTTCAAAGGAACATGTAAACAAGCCTGATGCATTTCGGAAACAAGTCCTGTGGACTGATGAAGTTAAAATAGAACTTTTTGGCTTGTGTTGCGGCCAGTGGCACTGGGAACATTTATTGGTACTCCATTGTTAAAGTGGAGTATTGTTAGAGTGGTCCAGCTTTGCCTCAATAGGCTTAGGTAAGTATAGGCTTGGTCAAGCACAGGCGGTGGTTTAAGTAAGTAAGTAAGAAAGTTTATAGTACTAAACATGAGAAAATCTGAAGATGCTGGAAATCCAAGCAACACACACACACAATACTGGAGGAACTTCGGTGGTCAAGCAGCACATATGGAAATGAATAAACAATCAACATTTTGGGCTGAGACCCTTCTTCAAGACTAGAAAGGCGGGGGAAGATGCCAGAATATGAAGATGCCAGAGGGGCAAGATAGGTGCAGCCAGGTGTGTAGGAAAAGTAAAGGGCTGGAGAGGAAATAATCTGATAGGAGAGGAGAGTGGACCATAGGAGAAAGGAAAGAAGAGAATCTGGACGGAGTATTCTGGTTTGGTTTATTTGCCTGTGCCCCAACCCAGTGAGGTAAGAATAGGATGATTTGGCAGGTCAATGTGTGGCTGAAGAATTGGCGCAGGGCCATGGTTTCAGATTTCTGGATCATTGGGACTTCTTCTGGGGAAGGTATGACCTGTACAAAAAGGAGGGGTTACACCTGAACCCAAATGGGAACCAATGTGCTTGTGGGCAGGATTGCTGTAGCTGTTGGGGAGGGTTTAAACCAATTTGGCAGGGGAATAGGAGCTGGAGTGATAGGGCTGAGGATGGGGCAGTTGGTATACAAGTAGAGGCAGTGGAATGATAGTTGGTGCCATAGGGTGGTTTGAGACACTGCTGATCTTCTGGGATTTTCATGCACAGTCTCCAGAATTTACAGAAAATGGTGCAAAAATCAATAAAAAAAATCCAGTGAGGAGCAGTTCTGTGAGTAAAAACGCTTTGCTAATGAGAGTGATCAGAGCAAAGCAGACATACTGATTCAAATAGGAAGGTGGCAGTAATTCAAATACCCAAGCACTAGAACAGTGATGTGCAGAAGTAAATTTATGAATGAACACATCAAACTTTGAAGTGGATGGGCTACAGCAGCAGAAGATCATGAACATACACCCAGTGGCCACTTTATTCAGTACAGGAGATATCTAATAAAGTAGCCACTAGGTGTGTATCATGGCTCCTCTGATTATAACTTCAACTTTGCATTTCCCTGTATGTACGGTAAGCTTTCATCCACTTGCTATTTAACATCTTTCTCCACTTTAAACACGTTCACACTCTGCTTTCACCACTCTGTGTGGATGAAAGTTCCAAACATATACATTATCTCTCTTCCCAAGGTAACCATTTACTTTCAAGCAGTGATGTCTAGTTCTAGATTCTCCCACATATGGAAATATCCACTCAGCATCTATCCTGGACCCGATACTCCATTCTAATCTTCATTCTTCTAAACAATTGGCTTTGACTTCCCATGTCAACTTTCTTCTTTGCGATGTATCTATCCAGCACCTTCTCATTTGCTCCCAGAAACTCTAGCCAATGGTATTCTGCCATCATGTCTGCTAATGTCCCCTTCCAATCAACGTTGGCCAGCTCATCTTTGAAGCCTCTGTAATTCTCTTTACTCCACTCTAATTGTGACACATCACTCTTCAGCTTCTCCCTCTCAAACTGCAGGGTGAATTCTATTCTATTGTGATCATTGGCCCCTTACCTTAAGTTCTCTAATCAATTCAGTTCATTGCACAACCGTTGCTCCAGAATAGCTGATGCCCTGATGGGCTCAACCACAAGATGCACTCAAAAGCCATCTTGTAGGCCTTCTACAGATCATCGCTCTTGGGATCCAAAACCAACCTGATTTGCCCAATCAGTCTGGATATTGAAATCCCCCAGGGCTATCATAATGTTGCCCTTTTGACATGCACTTTCTATCTCCCATTGTAATTTGTAGACCACAAGAGACCATAAGAAATAGGAGCAAAATTAGGCCATTCAGTCCATCAACGCTGCTCCGCCATTCCATCAAGGCTGATCCCAGATCCCATTCAACCCCAGACACCTGCCTTCTCACCATATCATTTGATGCCCTGACTGATCAGGAAATTATGCATAGACTTGGCCTCCACTAGAGTCTGTGGCAGAGCATTCCACAGATTCACTATTCCCTGGCTAAAAAAAATTCCTCCTTACTTCTGTTCCAAAGGGTCACCCCTCAATGTTGAGGCTGTGCCATCTAGTTCTGGATACCCCCACTATTGGAAACATCCTCTCCATATCCACCCTATCTAGTCCTTTGAACATTCAGCAGGTTTCAATTAGATACCTCCACCTCCCACATTCTTCTGAATTCCGCTGAGTACAGGCCTAAAGCTGTGAAACGTTCCTTATCTGTTAACCCCTTCATTCCCAGAATCATCCTTGTGAACCTCCTCTGAACTGTCTCCAATGATAACACATTCTTTCTGAGATATGGGGCCCAAAACTGCTGACAATACTCCAAGTGTGGCCTGACTAGTTTCTTATAAAGTCTCAGCATTATCTCCTTGCCTATATATTCTATTCCCTTTGAAATAAATGCCAACATTGCATTTGCCTTCTTTACCACAGACTCAACCTGTAAATTAACCTTCCAGGAGTCATTCACGGGGACTCCCAAGTCCCTCTGCACCTCTGATGTTTGAACCTTCTCACCATTTAGATAATAGTACTCACTATTCTTCCTTTTACCAAAATGCATTGTCATACATTTCCCAGTCTGGATTCCAAATGCCACATTTTCCCCATTCTTCCAATTTGTCTAAGTCCTGCTGCAATCACATTGCTTCCTCAGCACTACCTAGCCCTCCACCTATCTTTGTATCATCCACAAACCTTTCCACAAAGCCAACAATTCCATGATCTAAATCATTGACAAACATTATGAAAAGCAGCGGTCCCAATACTAACCCCTGAGGAACACCACTAGTCACCAGCAGCCAACTTCCACTTGTTACCTCCTGTCTGTCAGCCATTCCTCTATCCATGCCAGTATCTTTCCTGTAACACCATAGCATTTTATCTTATTAAGCAGCCTCATGTGTGGCACCTTATCAAATGCCTTCTGAAAATCCATGTAAATGATATCCACTGCCTCGTCTTTATCCACCCTGCTTATTACTTCCTTGAAGAACTCTAATAGATTTGTCAGGCAAGATTTCCCTTCACAGAAACCATGCTAACTTTGACTTATTTTATCATTAGTCTCCAAGTACCTCAAAAACTCATCCTTAATAAATGACTCCAACACTTTCCCAGCCACCGAGGTCAACCTAACTGGCCTATAATTTCCTTTCTTTTGCCTTCCTCCCTCCTTAAAGAGTGGAGTGACATTTGCAATCTTCCAGTCCTCAGGAACCATGCCAGAATCAAGTGATTCTTGTAAGATCATGACCAATACATCCATTATCTCCTCAGCAACCCCTCTCAGAACTCTGGGGTGAGCCATCTGGGCTCAGTGACTTATCCACCTATATATGATTTCCATAATGGTTCTTTTACCCTTGCAAATTCTTAACTTCACCCACAAATATTCAACATTATCTGACCCCATGTCACTTCTTTCTAAAGAACTAATTCCATCTTTGATACTGTTTGGTAGCAGATCTATCTTTACTACTGTTTGGAGGTCTGCATAAAACTCCCATCAGGGTCTTTTAATCCTTGCAGTTTCTTAGCTCTACTCACAATGATTTTTCACCTTCCAATCCTATGTCATGTCTTTCTAAGGGTTTACTTCATAATTTACCAACAGAGCTACCCCACTCCCTCTGTCTACCTACCTGTTCTTTTGATACAATGTGCAGTCTTGGATGTTAAGCTCTCAGCTAAAACCTTCTTTCAGCCACGATTCAGTGATACGTACAACATCATTGATGCCAATGTGTAACTGTGCTACAAGTTCATCTACCTTATTGCAGGTACTGTGCACATTCAAATATAACGTCTTCAGTCCTGTATTCACCCTTTTTGAGTTTGTCCACCATTCACAACACTGTTGCGTGCAATTTTCCCTATCATCAGCCTGTCCTTGCAAACAATCTCATTATATGTTGCCTCTGTTTGTAAACCAACTGTCACATCTTCAGCTCTATCACTCTGGCTCCCATCACCCTGCCAATTTACTTTAAACGCTCCCAAACAGCTTCAGCAAACCTGCTCACAAGGATATTGGTCCCTCTCAGGCTCAGCTGTAATCCTTCCCTTTTATACATGTCGTACCTACCCCAGAAGAGATTCTAAGTAATCCAGAAATCTGAACCCCTTGCCCCCATGCACTGGTTCCTCAGCCACACATTTATCTGCCAAATGCTCATATTCTTATCCTCACAGGTGCGTGGCAGCAATCTAGAGGTTACTGTCCTGGAGGTCCAGCATTTCAGCTTTCCACCCAGCTCCCTAAAATCTGTCTGCAGGACCTCTTCACCTTTCCTGCTTATGTCAAGGATGTCAATACGTACCAAGATTTCTGGCTGCTCACTTTCCCGTTTAGAATGTCATGAACCCGTTCCGATGCATCCCTGACCCTGGCACCTGGGAGGCAACATTCTATCCATGTGTCTCTATCGCACCCACAGAATCTCATCTCTGTTCCACTACCTATAGAATCTCCTATCATCACTGTAGTCCTCTTCATCACTCTTCTCTTCTAAGCCACAGTTCCAGGCCCAGTGCTTGAGACTCATTCACTGCGGCTCCTCCCTGGCAGATCATCCTCCTCAATGGTATACATAATATTACTGAGGGGAATGACCACAGGGGTGTTCTGTACTGGCTGCCTATTTCCCTTTCTTTTTCAGTCACCCAGTTACCTGCCTCCTGCAATCTAGGGGTGATTACCTCCCTGTAGCTTCTGTCTATCACTTCCTCAGTCACTTCTATGAGTCAAACGTCATCGAGCTGCAGCTCAGTGCACCTGATGCAGATATGGTTATCCGGAAGGCTGGTGGTCTCCCAGAATTCCCACATCTCACACACAGAACAAAACACAGAGCCTGGACCCATCCTCACTACACTGTGTACTAACAAACGAAGAATAAAAAATAGAAATTAGCACTTACAAAATTCACAAATCATACCGCAACATTTTGAAATGTGGGATTAACGTAAAAGTAAAAATTTAAAAGTAGTTTGATTCATGTTTCAAGATGCATGCACAGATAATGTGTCTTTGACCTATGGAAAACTGTGAAACAGATAGGAACAGACTGTTTCCCATAACATGAAGTAGGGTGGTGTTACCAGCTTAGTCACCCTTCACTGAATTGACTTCAACATATTTAAATCCTTCCTTAAATATGGAGTACAACACGGCATACAATCTCCAGATGTGGTTTCACCAGTGCCTTTAACTATAACCTCACTATTTCTGAATTAATTTTCCACAGACAACATATAATACTTGCTGCATCTGAGTACGAGCATATTTTGGATTATTCACTTGTAACAGCTGTGAAGCATTTATCTAATCTCGTGTGAATGTTCAGCGCACATTTTATAAGAAAAATGTAATTACGTAGTACCACACCAGGTGCTACTGGCCATCAGGTGTGGTTCTCTATTTAAAAGCTTACAGCCTTTTTATTTACTTCTAGTTAGTTGGGAAACTAATTGATTTTCTATTTTTTAGTATTGTGGTTAACCTCAGTTTCAGTTTCAGGTCAGTATGTCTACAAATTCAAATTTAACCCCAAAATATGTATATTTACAGCTTAACACCTTTCATGACAAATTCCCAACATCACAACTTTCAAACAAAGTAAATCTCATTCAATAACTAATCAAAGCCTCAGTTCTTCCAGAGAATCAAATTCAGATCCTTTGAATAAAAAATAAACCTATACACCCGACCATATTAAATCTTCTACGTCATGAAACATTTCGTTCCTGTGCTGGTCCTTCGATCCTGGGTGGTTCGCCATCTTGTTTCTTGGTTCGTAGGATGAAATAGTGGGTCACCTACAGAAAGTCGATTCACAATACTTACACAAAAAAAAACCTAGACTCTCCCACCGTACGAAACATCCTCTCCACATCCACATAATCTAGGCCTTTCAACATACAATAGGTTTCAATGATATCCCCCCTCATTCTTCTAAATTTCAGTGGGTAAGGCATTCGCATTCCAGCTTTCCCTCTTTATGACTTTTTTTAGTTGCCTTCTAATGGTTTTTAAGAGATTCCCAATCCTCCAATTTCCCAGTATTGTTGCTCCATTTTATGCCCTCTCTTTGGCTTTGACTTCCCATGACAACTTTCTTCTTTGGGATGTATCTATCCAGTACCTTTGCTCCCAGAAACCCTAGCCAATGGTACTCTGCTATCATGTCTGCTAATGTCCCCTTCCAATCAACGTTGGCCAGCTCATCTTTGAAGCCTCTGTAATTCTCCTTACTCCACTCTAATTGTGACACATCACTCTTTAGCTTCTCCCTCTCAAACTGCAGGGTGAATTCTATTCTATTATGGTCATTGCCCCTTACCTTAAGTTCTCTAATCAATTCAGTTCATTGCACAACCCTTGCTCCAGAATAGCTGATGCCCTGATGGGCTCAAACACAAGATGCACTCAAAAGCCATCTTGTAGGCCTTCTACAGATCATCACTCTTGGGATCCAAAACCAACCTGTTTTGCCCAATCAGTCTGGATATTGAAATCCCCCGGGGCTATCATAATGTTGCCCTTTTGACATGCACTTTCTATCTCCCATTGTAATTTGTAGACCACAAAAGACCATAAGAAATAGGAGCAGAATTAGGCCATTCAGCCCATCGAGGTTGCTCTGCCATTCCATCATGGCTGATCCCAGATCTCACTCAACCCCAGACACCTGCCTTCTTGCCATAACCTTTGATGCCCTGACCGATCTGGAAATAATGCATAGACCTGGCCTCCACTAGAGTCTGTGGCAGAGCATTCCACAGATTCACTACTCTCTGGCTAAAAAAAATTCTGCCTTACTTCTGTTCCAAAGGGTCACCCCTCAATTTTGAGGCTGTGCCATCTAGTTCTGGATACCCCCGCCATTGGAAACATCCTCTCCATATCCACCCTATCTAGTCCTTTCAACATTCGGTAGGTTTCAATGAGATCCCCCCCCCACCCCGCTCATTCTTCTGAGTTCCGGTGAGTACAGGCCCAATGCTGTCAAACGTTCCTTATCTGTTAACCCCTTCATTCCCAGAATCATCCTCGTGAACCTCCTCTGAACTGTCTCCAATGATAACACATCCTTTCTGAGATATGGCACCCAAAACTGCTGACAATACTCCAAGTGTGGCCTGACTAGTTTCTTATAAAGTCGCAGCATTACCTCCTTACATATATATTCTATTCCCTTTGAAATAAATGCCAACATTGCATTTGCCTTCTTTACCACAGACTCAATTAACTTTCTATGAGTCTTGCATGAGGACTCCCAAGTCCCTCTGCACCTCTGATGTTTGAAGCTTCTCCTCATTTAGATAATAGTACTCACTATTCTTCCTTTTATCAAAATGCATTATCATACATTTCCCAGTACTGTATTCCATCTGCCACATTTTCCCCATTCTTCCAATTTGTCTAAGTCCTGCTGCAATCACATTGCTTCCTCAGCACTACCTACCCCTCCACCTATCTTTGCATCATCCACAAACCTTTCCACAAAGCCATCAATTCCATTATCTAAATCATTGACAAACATTATGAAAAGCAGCGGTCCCAATACTAACCCCTGAGGAACACCACTAGTCACCAGCAGCCAACTTCCACTTGTTACCTCCTGTCTGTCAGCCATTCCTCTATCTATGCCAGTAGTGTTCCTGTAATGCCATAGGATTTTATCTTATTAAGCAGCCTCATGTGTGGCACCTTATCAAATGCCTTCTGAAAATCCATGTAAATGATATCCACTGCCTCGTCTTTATCCACCCTGCTTATTACTTCCTTGAAGAACTCTAATAGATTTGTCAGGCAAGATTTCCCTTCACAGAAACCATGCTAACTTTGACTTATTTTATCATTAGTCTCCAAGTACCTCAAAAACTCATCCTTAATAAATGACTCCAACACTTTCCCAGCCGCTGAGGTTAACCTAACTGGCCTATAATTTCCTCTCTTTTGCCTTCCTCCCTCCTTAAAGAGTGGAGTGACATTTGCAATCTTCCAGTCCTCAGGAACCATGCCAGAATCAAGTGATTCTTGTAAGATCATGACCAATACATCCATTATCTCCTCAGCAACCCCTCTCAGAACTCTGGGGTGTAGTCCATCTGGGCTAGGTGACTTATCCAACTATATATGATTTCCATAATGGTTCTTTTACCCTTGCAATGTCTTAACTTCACCCACAAATATTCAACATTCTCTGACCCTATGTCACTTCTTTCTAAAGAACTAATTCCATCTTTGATACTGTTTGGTAGCAGATCTATACTTACTACTGTTTGGAGGTCTGAATAGAACTCCTGTGATGACAAACCAAGTTATCAGAAGATTGATGCTGATGAGAGAGGTAAGGGAGACAAATGGAGAAATGTTCAAAATGCTAATGAGAGAGGAGAGAGAGATAACGAAAAGAGACACCAGTCCGAGTATTGACAGACCAGTTGCTCTGAACTTGAACTGCTGGAAGTTTGATGGACAGGAAATACCCCAGCAGGGGGATAAAAGGAACAGGTTCTCTAAGGCAAGATACACACCACGAGATCACGAGATAACGAGACCCTGGACAAGCGGTGTGCCCCCACAAGTTGGTGGGAGTTGGATGTCTGCTCGCGGGAACTGACCATAGACGCACAGGGTGAAAAGAGTACGATCGGTGGGAACGTGGTGGTGTGTCCGCCCTTGCCTGGGTGTCGGGTTCACCACAGAAGAACGGTCGTATCCAGAGCGGAGGGGTCACAGTCGATGACCACAGAAGACATAACAAAGGGTTTGCCGGAAAGCTAACTGCGAAGAACAAAGGTCTGTCTGAATCAGATTTGCATATTATCTCTCTCTCTCTCCCCAACGGCACAACAGCAATTACTGCGAACTGTCCTAAGCTGAACTGAACTCTGCGTCACTTGAGACTGATCATTTTACCCCTAGACTGCGATAGAGCTTGTTTGATTCCTATTACCCTAGTTCTGTGTACATGTGTGTTTTATCATTGCTAATCTGTTGCATTCATATCCTTACGAGTAGAGTACTGTGCTACTTAATTCTTTAATAAAACTTTCTTAGTTCCAGTAATCCAGACTCCAACTAAATGGTCCATTTCTGCTGGTTTGGCAACCCATTTACGGGGTACGTAACATAAGTGGAGATCTCGTCCGTGATTTTGAACGCCAAATTTGGGACTGGGTAAATTGATTGGGTAAAATTCCCAAAAGAAAGAAAGGGCAAACAGCAGAAATGGAGATTGAGAAATTTCTAAAGGCGCCAACCTTGGAGGCATTAGAGGATGCCAGGAAATCAGAGTTGGCAACTGTTGTCAAACGGTTGAGTCTTTTTAAGGGGAAGTCGACAATGAGGAGAGCGGAGATGCACAGAGCTATCATAGAGCATTATGTATCTAAAGGTGTGTTTCCCCAAGGGGAGCTGGAGGTGGTATCTATGGGAAAACCTGGTGGAGAAGCAGTACAGCTGCAGATTGAAAAATTGAGACTCGAGCACGAGTTCTGGGTAAAACAGCTGGAGCGAGAACAGAGGGACAGGCAGTTAGAACGCGAAGAGAGAATAAAACAGCTGGACCGAGAAGAGAGAGGGAAACAGAGGGAAAGGGAATTTGAGCTGGAGAGGTTAAAGATGACACTAGCGCAGGGGCCAATGCTGAACCAAGGTGGAGGGTTCAGGGCGACCCAGGAGGTTAGGCTGGTTCCCCCATTTGAGGAGGCCGATGTTGATCGGTACTTCCTCCATTTTGAAAAAGTTGCTGCAAGTCAGGACTAGCCGAGGGATAAGTGGGCTGTTTTGCTTCAGAACGTACTTAAAGGAAAAGCCCAGCAAGCTTACTCGGCCTTATCCGCAGAAGATGCCCAGAGGTATGATGTGGTGAAAGAGGCGATACTCAGGATTTATGAGTTGGTCCTGGAGGCATACCGGCAGAAGTTCCGGAATGCGAGGAAGCAGTGGGGCCACACGTATTTAGAGTTTGCCCGTGTGATGCAGATGTATTGTGAGCGTTGGTGCGCCTCGAAAGGGGTCAATGGGGATTATGACAGACTGCTACAGCTAATGCTGATTGAGCATTTAAAGGTTGTGTCCCTGAAGGTATGAGGCCCTACCTAGATGAGAGAGAGGCAGAAACCTTAGCTGCAACTGCTAAGTTAGCGGATGAATACATGTTAACGCACAAAGCGAAGTTTACCCCGAGTGAAAGCTACCACAAGGGTAGTCAAGAGGGCGGAGAGAGTCCGCCAGAAAAGTTAGAAAGTAAGCCGGGGACTAGTAAGAAGGATAAGGAAGACCGGGAGCAGTTTGGTAGGAAGTCTCCTGGGGTCATATGGTATAATTGTGGGAAAGCCGGTCACTTTGCGTCCAGGTGCTTTGCCCCAAAGAAGGAGCCGGGGAAAGGAAAAACGACGGTTCCAACTGGCTGTATTGAGCTGGTAAACAAACCGCTAGGGGAGAAGAGTTCTGATAGAGTTCAGGAAGGGCGCGACAAGTTTATTTCGGCCGGATTGGTGTCGGTGAAGGAGGGGTCAAACCCAGTTCCAGTGAGGATCTGGAGAGACACTGGAGCTTGTCAGTCACTGATCTTAAGGAGTGCTTTAGACTTTAGTTCAGAGACCGAGACTGGGGAGGTCAGTGTGATAAGAGGCATTGGGAAAGGGACTGGAGCAGTACCTTTGCACCAGATACACCTAAAAAGTGACTTGGTCTCCGGACCGGTCACGATAGGGGTGAGGCCCGAACTACCGATGGAAGACATGGAGGTCTTACTCGGTAACGACCTTGCAGGTGGAGATGTGTACCCAGCAGTAAGATTGACAAGCCAGCCTGCCAGCACTGAGGACCCGCCCATGGACTCACAGGTTTATCCCGTTTGCGCAGTGACTCGGCGCATGTCTAGAAAGGCTGCCGAAGCAAATGTAGATTTAGCAGAGACGTTTTTATCAGCCTTGTACCAGGAGGGGTTAGAAAGTGAAAAGAAGGGGCGTAGTGAAACAGAAGGAAGTAAGGGAGTTGAGATAGATTTATCATTAGCAAGGAAGGATTTTGTACAGGCACAGGAACAAGACGAGGAGCTGATGGTTTTGACAGCTCTCTCCGAAGCAGAATTAAAAAGGGAGCCAGTGGGCTATTATGTGAAGGAGGGAGTACTAAGGAGGAAATGGAGACCAAGTATTGTGCCCGCAGATGAGGAATGAGGGGTGATAGTGCCGAAAATTTATGGGGGTGAGATTTTTAACCTGGCCCACAAGATGCCCCTCGGTGGACATTTTGGGGTGAGGAAAACAGTTGATAGAATCATGAAAGAGTTTTACTGGCCGCACAGGAGGAAGGATGCTATTGACTATTGTAGACGAGAGCTAACACAATTACAGACTATTGATATGCTAACGGCTTGCCACGATAGGCGAACAGACCTAGTCGGTGTTATCACGAAAATTAATGAGGCTAGGGTGCCACCTGATAAGGGGAAAACCCATTTTGAAAAGATAAGTATGGTGCCGACCAGATGGGAGAACTCTATTGTCTTGGCCAGCTTTGCTGATAAGGTCTCTCCCTTAACCCCCGAACAGAGCGACCCGCTGAGGAAGCTAATTGACCGGCACGCACACCTATGTCCGGATGTCCCAAGGCGATGCAAAGAGCCGGGACATGGTGTTGTTGTCACATCAGGTCAGCCTAGTAAGCAACACCCCTATAGGATGATTAATTCAGTGACAAAAGGGCTAATGAACGCAGAAGCGTATATTGGCGATTTAGTGGTCTGGAGTGACACGTGGGAGGGGCACATTGTGGCAGTAGAGGAGCTGTTTAAAAAGCTGTTTGAAGCCAGCTTGACAGTGAACCTCACAAAAAGTGAGTTCGGCCACGCGAAGGTCACTTATATGGGATTTGTGGTAGGACAGGGGCAGCTGGCTCTGATGCAAGCTAAGGTGCGGGCTATCTCTGAAGTCCCCACCCCGACAGAAAAGAGAGCCCTGAGAAGGTTCTTGGGGATGGTGGGGTACTATCCGAAGTTTTGTAAAAACTTTGCGGATATTACCCTCCCTCTTACTAAGCTCTTGCAAAAGAATGTGAAGTTTGTGCAGGACGACCCTTGTTATCTGTGTCCGGGATGGAAACCACTGAGAAGTTACACCGATCACAACTCATTAGTGTTTTTGGCCACTATGAAGTTTGCTAAGTTGGAGCCTGGTCTTAGAGAATATTAAAATAACACACATAAAAGGAACGGAAAATGTGATTGCTGACTGTCTGTCAAGGTGTTGACAACTTAAAGTTCTCTGTATTAGCCGAATAGCTGATGACCATGTATATTAGTGTGTATCTAATAACGTATTCATGCCCATGATTTTTACCCCAGTAAAAATCCTTTGAAGGATAGGGGTGTGACGACAAACTAAGTTATCAGAAGATTGATGCTGATGAGAGAGATAAGGGAGACAAATGGAGAAACGTTCAAAATGTTAATGAGAGAGGAGAGAGAGATAACAGAAAGAGACACAGTTCCGAGTATTGACAGACCGGTTGCTTTGAACCTGAACTGTTTGAAGTTTGATGGACAGGCGATACCCCAGCAGGGGGATAAAAGGAACAGATTCGCTAAGGCAAGACACACACCATGAGATCACGAGATAACGAGACCCTGGACGAGCGGTGTGCCCCCACAAGTTGGTGGGAGTTGGATGTCTGCTCGCGGGAACTGACCATAGACGCACAGGGTGAAAAGGGTACGATCAGTGGGAACCTGGTGGTGTGTCCGCCCTTGCCTGGGTGCCGGGTTCACTGCAGAAGAATGGTCGTATCCGGAACAGAGGAGTCACAGTCGGTGACCACAGAAGACATAACAAAGGGTTTGCCGGAAAGCTAACTGCGAAGAACAAAGGTCTGTCTGAATCAGATTTGCATATTATCTCTCTCTCTCTCCCCAACGGCACAACAGCAATTACTGCGAACTGTCCTAAGCTGAACTGAACTCTGCGTCACTTGAGACTGATCATTTTACCCCTAGACTGCGATAGAGCTTGTTTGATTCCTATTACCCTAGTTCTGTGTACATGTGTGTTTTATCATTGCTAATCTGTTGCATTCATATCCTTACGAGTAGAGTACTGTGTTACTTAATTCTTTAATAAAACTTTCTTAGTTCCAGTAACCTTGACTCCAACTAAGTGGTCCATCTCTGCTGGTTTGGCAACCCAGTTACGGGGTTCCATTAGGGTCTTTTAACCCTTGCAGTTTCTTAGCTCTACCCACAATGATTTTTCACCTTCCAATCCTATGTCACGTCTTTCTAAGGGTTTACTTCATATTTTACCAACAGAGCTACCCCACTCCCTCTGTCTACCTACCTGTCCTTTTGATAAAATGTGCAGTCTTGGATGTTAAGCTCTCAGCTAAAACCTTCTTTCAGCCACGATTCAGTGATACCGACAACATCATTGATGCGAATGTGTAACTGTGCTACAAGTTCATCTACCTTATTGCAGATACTGTGCACATTCAAATATAACGTCTTCAGTCCTGTATTCACCCTTTTTGAGTTGGTCCACCATTTACAACACTGTTGACTGCAATTTTCCCCTATCATCAGCCTGTTCTTGCAAACAATCTCATTATACATTGCCTCTGTTTGAAAACCAACTGTCACATATTCAGTTCTATCACTCTGGCTCCCATCACCTTGCCAATTTACTTTAAATGCTCCCAAACAGCTTGAGCAAACCTGCTCACAAGGATATTGGTCCCTCTTGGGCTCAGCTGTAACCCTTCCCTTTAATACATGTCGTACCTACCCCAGAAGAGATTCTAAGTAATCCAGAAATCTGAACCCCTTGCCCCCATGCACTGGTTCCTCAGCCACACGTTTATCTGCCAAATGCTCATATTCTTACCCTCACAGGTGCGTGGCAGCAATCCAGAGATTACTGTCCTGCAAGTCCAGCATTTCATCTTTCCACCCATCTGTCTGTAGGACGTCCTCGCCTTTCCTGCTTATGTCAAGGACGCCAATACGTACCAAGATTTCTGGCTGCTCACTTTCCCGTTTAGAATGTCATGAACCCGTTCCGATGCATCCCTGACCCTGGCACCTGGGAGGCAACATTCTATCCATGTGTCTCTATCGCATCCACAGAATCTCATCTCTGTTCCGCTACCTATAGAATCTCCTATCATCACTGTAGTCCTCTTCATCACTCTTCTCTTCTAAGCCACAGTTCCAGGCCCAGTGCTTGAGACTTATTCACTGCGGCTCCTCCCTGGCAGATCATCCTCCTCAATGGTATACATAATATTACTGAGGGGAATGACCACAGGGGTGTTCTGTACTGGCTGCCTATTTCCCTTCCTTTTTCAGTCACCCATTTACCTGCCTCCTGCAATCTAGGGGTGATTACCTCCCTGTAGCTTCTGTCTATCACTTCCTCAGTCACTTCTATGAGTCAAACGTCATCGAGCTGCAGCTCAGTGCACCTGATGCAGATGTGATTATCCGGAAGGCTGGCGGTCTCCCAGAATTCCCACATCTCACACACAGAACAAAACACAGAACCTGGACCCATCCTCACTACACTGTGTACTAACAAACGAAGAATAAAAAATAGAAATTGGCACTTACAAAATTCACAAATCATACCGCAACATTTTGAAATGTGGGATTAACGTAAAAGTAAATATTTAAAAGTAATTTGATTCATGTTTCAAGATGCATGCACAGATAATGTGTCTTTGACCTATGGAAAACTGTGAAACAGATAGGAACAGACTGTTTCCCATAACATGAAGGAGGGTGGTGTTACCAGTTTTGTTTAAAAAAAATAGCAATATATACAAAATATTTCCATGAATAAGAACAATTCAAAATTCTAACATCCTATCTTAGGTTCCAAATCTGATATCAAATGAAAACAAAATTCCATTTTAGTTAGGGACAATGGATTCATTAGAATAACCTTTATTACTGCAATTTTTCCAACTAATGATACCTAGTGTTATTCCGTATTTAAAAGTTTACAGGCAACATTTGCCTTTTTATTTAATTCTAGTTAGGAAACTAATTGAATTCCTTTTTGTTAGTATTATGGTTAACCTCAACTTCAGTTTCAGGTCAGTCTGTCTACAAATTCAAATTCAACCCCAAAATATATATATATAGAACATATAGAACATAGAATAGTACAGCACAGTACACGCCCTACGGCCCACAATGTTCTTCCAACCCTTAAACCCTACCTCCCATATAACCCCCCCCCACCTTAAATTCCTCCATATACCTGTTTAGCAGTCTCTTAAATTTCACTAGTGTATCTGCCTCCACCACTGACTCAGGTAGTGCATTCCACGCACCAACTACTCTCTGAGTAAAAAAACCTTCCTCTAATATCCCCCTTGAACTTCTCACCCCTTACCTTAAAGCCATGTCCTCTGGTATTGAGCAGTGGTGCCCTGGGGAAGAGGCGCTGGCTGTCCACTCTATCTATTCTTCTTAATACCCTCTTAATACACCTCTATCATGTCTCTTCTCATCCTCCTTCTCTCCAGAGAGTAAAGCCCCAGCTCCCTTAATCTCTGATCATAATGCATACTCTCTAAACGAGGCAGCATCCTGGTAAATCTCCTCTGTACCCTTTCCAATGCTTGCACATCCTTCCCATAGTGAGGCGACCAGAACTGGACACAGTACTCCAAATGTGGCCTAACCAGAGTTTTATAGAGCTGCATCATTACATTGCGACTCTTAAACTCTATCCCTCGACTTATGAAAGCTAACACCCCATAAGCTTTCTTAACTACCCTATCCACCTGTGAGGCAACTTTCAGGGACCTATGGACATGTACCCCCAGATCCCTCTGCTCCTCTGCACTACCAAGTATTCTGCCATTTACTTTGTACTCTGCCTTGGAGTTGTCCTTCCAAAGTGTACCACCTCACACTTCTCTGGGTTGAACTCCATCTGCCACTTCTCAGCCCACTTCTGCATCCTATCAATGTCTCTCTGCAATCTTTGACATTCCTCTACAATATCTACACCAGCACCAACCTTTGTGTTGTCTGCAAACTTGCCAACCCACCCTTCTACCCCCACATCCAGGTCATTAATAAAAATCACGAAAAGCAGAGGTCCCAGAACAGATCCTTGTGGGACACCACGAGTCACAATCCTCCAAACTGAATGTACTCCCTCCACCACCACCCTCTGCTTTCTGCAGGTGGGCCAATTCTGAATCCACCTGGCCAAACTTCCCTGGATCCCATGCCTTCTGACTTTCTGAATAAGCCTACTGTGTGGAACCTTGTCAAATGCCTTACTAAAAGCCATGTAGATCACATCCACTGCACTACCCTCAGCTATGTGTCTGGTCACCTCCTCAAAGAACTCTATCAGGCTTGTTAGACATGACCTGCCCTTCACAAAGCCATGCTGACTGTCTCTGATCAGACCATGATTCTCTAAATGCCCATAGATCCTATCTCTAAGAATCCTTCACAAAAAATTCCCAACATCACAACTTTCAAACAAAATTAATCTCATTCAGTAACTCATCAAAGACTTAGTTCTTCCAGAAAATCAAATTCAGATCCTTTGAATAAAAAATAAGCTTATACACCTAACCATATTAAATTCTCTACATCATCAAACATTTCGTTCCCCTGCTGGTTCTTCAATGTTGGGTGGCTCGCCATCTTGTTTCTTGGTTTGTAGCATGAAATAGCAGGTCATCTACATAAAGTTGACTGATTATATTTACACAAAAAAAAAACCTGACTAAATCCCTTGGTACGATTTAACACAACTAATTCCTTGTTACATAGTAGAGATCTTGGACACTATTCTCTGTTGATATTGTCTCATTATAACCATAGCTTCAATAAATTTTTTATCGATATCGTCTCTCCTCCAGGGGTTTCACCCTGAGGTTTTCCAGTAAGTAGAGTAGAGTTACTCAGTACTAATTCAACTTTTAATAGTTTATATCTTCAGTTAGTTTTCTATAGTTTGCTGCATTTCTGTTGCTTCTCCACGCCTTGTCAGTCACGCCTTTCTCACATAGTTATTTTTCCAAGTTATTTTTATTAATTTGGTAAACCTCGTTTTCATCCCTTCATAGGTGGAGCTTTCTAAGATTACATCTTTGGGCTTAATTAACCTGGGTTACACATTAGGTTACACAAATCCCTCCATCTCTTAGAGTTTTGTAGATACTCACTTTTTATGCCATTTGCTTGTTTTATTTTCATATTGAAAAAGGAAAATTTCAGCCTTTTACCTTGCACTTCACTTTGTGATCAGCAAATTTAGCAAACTTTTCTTCAGTGCCTTCATCTAAATCACTTACTAAAAGCTGAAAAAAATTATCCCCACAATACATCTTGTCAAAAATAAAAATGGCAATAAAAAATAAGCAAAAACCTATTGAATGAATAAACTCTTCTTGGGTTTCCAGCCAAGTACAGGTATCAATTATAACTGATGTTTGATAACAAACTGCCAACTTCATCTCTGAAATATCGATTATATTTAATACCTGAACCTGGTTGGAAGCTCAAGAAGAGTTTATTCATCATGCCAAGAAAGCACTTGATCCTTTTTCGAAAATATAATGATTATCTACTGTACAATTCATGACATTATGTTACCTCCTACAGTGTGAGCTTTTTACAGAAACTTTTAAAGTCTCACCTTATCAAATGATTTCTGGAAATCTAGCTTTGGTGTACATGTACTACATTTTTAAATAATTCCAATAAATTAATCGAACACAATTTCCTTTTCACAACACTATGCTGACTTTGCTTCACTATCCTGAATTTCCCAAAGTGCTCTGGTGGTGCCTTTGGTACTTTTTAGATCTAATTAATAGCTTCATATATTTTTCAATCACAGTTGGTAAACTGACTGGCTAATGGTTTCCTGATTTCTGACTCCCTTTTTGAATTAAAGAGAGTACTTTGCTACCTTCCAATTTAAGGAAACATTTTTCAAATCTAATCATTTTGGGAAATTAAAATCAAACATTAAATATATAAATCTTTTAAGACCTAAGATGAAAATTGTCAAGATCTGAGGACTGATCAAATGTGGCTCCAACGATTTGCCTGGTAGCATTGCCCTGATTATAGTAATTTTCCCAGAATTCCTTGCTCTCTTACAATTCTCTATTTATAGGATACTATTATAGACAGTGAAATGTATTGCATTTCGTTGAACTGCTATGTCTTTGCTCTTCATTACAATTCCCATCTTCCTTTCTTTAGAAAGATTACTCATTTTTGTATAATTAGAAGCTCAACTTAAAAAAAAATCTATTTCTGACAAACTTTCTCATACTTTAATTTTCCTTCCTATTTAATTGTTTGGTCATTCATTACTAGTAATTGTACCTTATTTCCAATTTTCTGATCTGTCATCTATCTTTGAATATAAGTGTCCCCCGCTTTTCGAACGTTCGCTTTATAAAACCTCATTGTTACGAAAGACCTACATTAGTTACCTGTTTTTGCTAACAGAAGGTGTTTTCACTGTTACGAAAAAAAGGCAGCGCACAAGAAAAAGCAGCGTGCGCCCCAAGCAGCCACTCCTCCCCCGGATTTGGAACTGCATTCTAGCCGGCATTGCTTAACACGTGCCTGTGAGCAGCTGTTTGCAAGATGAGTTCTAAGGTATCGGAAAAGCCTAAAAGAGCTTGTAAGGGTGTTACACTTAGCGTAAAACTAGACATAATTAAGTGTTTTGATTGTGGTGAACGGAGCAAGGACAAAGTGAGTTTGGCTTGTGGAAGTTGACGAAGATGATGTTGAAGAGGTTTTGGCATCCCATGACCAAGAACTGATAGATGAAGTGCTGGTGCAATTGGAAGAGGAAAGGATAACGATCAAAACCAAATGCAGTAGCGAACGGACCGAAAAATGAAGTCGTCCAGGAACAGAACGTGAAGCAACTGCGTGAGATTTTTGCTGCAATGATCAAGTACAACTTTAATTTTGAAAGGGTACATCAGTTTAGGGCATATTTGTAAGATGGTTTGAGTGCTTACAAAGAACTGTATGATAGAAAAATGCGCGAGGCTAGCAGTCAAACATACTGTCATTTTTCAAGCCTTCCACATCAGCCACAGCAGACAACGAACCTCGACCTTCGACTTCGAGGCAGGCAGACGTAGAAGAAGATGACCTGCCTGCCCTGAAGGAAACAGATGACAAGGAGATGACACCCCAGTGTCCCACCACCCCAATCCCCAGGCCGCAGACCGATACATTGCCACAGAGAATGCAGCTGTAGCTGGGATGCACCCAACACATCTTCAAGAAAAAGGCCGAAATAAATAAGCTAATTAATTAGGTGCCGCTCAGCACGTAAATGTTGGCCCAGATCAGAGGCGATTGCTGATTAATTAGCTTGTTTATTTTGGCTTTTTTCTAAAAGATGTGCTAGGTGCGTCCCGGCTACCGCTGTACCACTGCATGCTTCACGGATCGGTATCAGTTCGCTGTCTGGAGGTTGGGGACCACTGCACCACCCCAGCCTCTGACGACTCAGCCTAACACACCATCATCAGTGTGCTTGGCGCTTTCTTCCCAATTCCAGTAAGTCTGAAAAGAGGATGCTGTCCAAGTTGCATGCCATCTTGGACAATTCTCCCATCCACTACATAATGGACTGGTTGGGCACAGGAGTACATTCAGCCAGAGACTCATTCCACCGAGATGCAACACAAAGCGTCATAAGAAGTCATTCCTGCCTGTGGCCATCAAACTTTACAACTCCTCCCTTGGAGGGTCAGACACCCTGAGCCAATAGGCTGGTCCTGGACTTATTTCCTGGCATAATTTTCATATTACTATTTAATTATTTATGGTTTTATTACTATTTATTATTATGGTGCAACTGTAACGAAAACCAATTTCCCCAGGGATCAATAAAGTATGACTATGACTATGTGTTACTACACTGTACATACATTATTTCTACTTTATATAGGCTGTGTATTTTTATGCATTATTTGGTATGATTTGGCAGCTTCATAGCCTAAAGGTTACTGGAGAGAGTGTTCTTGCTGAGAGCGCTTGCGTGAGATTTTCGCTACGGAGAACAGTGCAGGCAATGATTATAGAGAAGTATTTCGACTTTATATAGGCTGTGTATTTATCATATCATTCCTGCTTTTACTATATGTTACTGTTATTTTAGGTTTTATGTGTTATTTGGCATGATTTGGTAGGTTATTTTTGGGTCTGCGAACGCTCACAAATTTTTCCCGTATAAATAAATGGTAATTGCTTCTTCGCTTTAAGTCATTCCGGCTTACGAACCGTTTCATAGGAACGCTCTACCTTCGGATGGTGGGGGAAAACTGTAGTTAGATTCAGATTCATCTATTTATCACGTGTACATCAAAATATTCAGTGAGATACATCATTCGCATTAACAAACATCATATCTAAGGGCGTACTGGGAGCAGTCTGCAAGTGTTGCTGGGCATTTTTGAGCCAATATAGCATGCTAAATGTTCAGTAGAACAATAGCAACAAGCTCCTTTCCTCCCTCACATCCACCCACCCACTCACACATACAGTCTTCAAACCCCAGGACAGGCTGCCCCTAGGCCTCCAGCCTTCATTGGACATCAGACCTCCAACTTTCCCAATGATCTTACACATTCTTTCTTCACTATTGATGCGATATATTAATTTCTTTTTAGTTAACTGTGATGGTAGAAGCTCCCAATAAAATGAATTTCTTTTTGGGATATATCTATTGTTTACATTATATAAGTTACCGCAAGTATTTGCCACTACATGTGAGCTAACTGATGCCATAACTTAAAACGCTAATTCACTTAATTAGTGTGCTGGATATTCACTATCTAGGATCAGGATGTTTTTTGTTAAGCTCATCTTTTTACCACAGCAGAAGAAAATGCCCAAGAGTCAAGATGTTTATTGTTAACCTTTAACTCGTACTTTAGAGAAACAATCCCTTCAGGCTCAGGAAGCCTACTGTTGACTAGACCGAGCCTGCAATCTAAATCAGAAGAAACAGCATTGTGTATAGTAACCTGATCAATGCGGTTTATGAAAACATCACATGCAGATGATGTTTTTACCAGACAACCTTAGAAGGCAGTAAGGTGGTCAGGAGTTAGATGGAGTCCATTCCTCACCCTTGACACAAGACGGATATCTTTCCAGAGCTGCCACCTTCTTGTGACTGATGACATGTTTCTCTGCAACTCATTAGTATGTTGTGTCATATTAGTAGGTCATACACTGTGTTCGGTGCCCTAGTGTGGCAGTCTGTTGGGGTCATACACTGTGTTCGGTGCTCCCCGTGTGGACTCCTGTATATTGATGACACCCAACATAGATTGGGAGACTGCTTCGCCGAGCATCTACGCTCCGTCCGCCAGAACAAGCAGGATCTCCCAGTGGACACCCATTTTACTTCCAATTCCCATTCCCATTCCCATAAGTCCATCCATGGCCTCCTCTACTGTCGGGATAAGGTTGGAGGAACGACATCTTGTATTCCGTTTGAGTAGCCTCCAACCTGATGGCATGAACATCGATTTCTCAAACTTCCAGTAATGCCTCCACCTCGCCCCCTTCACCATTTCCCATCCCCAGGGCCGGATTAAGCTAGTGCGGGGCCTGCAGCATGTTATAAACGGGCCCTAAATTTTAAAACTGCACATAAGTGTTAAAACATAAATTATTTACTTGCATAGTAAAGTAATTCAATTTTTTCATTTGCTATACAGCCAGATAATACGACAAATGTCTGACACTTCAGCAATAGTATTACTTACATGTAGGTATCAATTTCAAATGTCAAAAGTATCAAAACTACAATTTAAAAGTTACATTTTCTAGATTTAGCATGAGCAAATTTGTTGATGATACTGGAAGTGTCTAGTTCACGCAGAAGTTCATGTTCAATGCTTATTGGATTGAGATTGTTCAATTTGTTTTGACTCATGGTGCTCCTTAGTTCATTTTTAATCCTTTTCAGTTTTGAAAATGAGCGTTCTCCACTGCAGTTCGTAACCATGAGTGACAAATAGATGCGCAAGGCATTTTCCACATTTGGAAAACATGACTCCAAAGAATTGTGAGTTATCAAATGGTACAACTGGAACTCTACAAGGTCTTGTTTGGCGCCAATATGAGAAGCAAGATCAGTTTTCAACAGTTCAGTAAACTGCACAAATTCTTCATCAAGACTTTCTTCCAGATCTTCCAGATATGATTTAATATCTGGAAGCAACTTACAAAAGCTAAGTAGTGGTATCAACAAAGACTAGTGAATAATAACAAATTTATGTGACTGTTGTGGCTATGAGCGCGTGTAGATCACATACACTCAACAACCAACTATGAATAGTGTTCTGAAAATCATCTGTTTAGTTGCTTATTGAAACTCATTTCAATTGGGAAATACAGTTGAAACTCAGTCTAATCCGATCTTGTATGTTCTTGAGCTGGTTCGGACTACCTATAATCAGGAAAAAAAAATTGGGAATCATGACCTGGGTCACATAAAACTGTTGAGTCGCACATCCCTTGTTGCAGGCTCACCGCGGCGGCGCACCCTCCAGCAGCGTAACAGCGCACGCCGCAGTAGCTTGAGAGTGTGGGAGATAGCACAAAGGTCACCATGACACAGCAAGGAGCCAACACACGCCTGCACACACATACCATGCAGCTCCCCCGACATGAAAACAACAGCGTTGCCAGATCATCGTGAGAATACGGTGAGATGCCGATTTCACCAGACTGCAGCTTGCAAGCATTTGAAAATGCGGGGCCCGTAGCATATGCTACTTTTGCTACTAGGTTAATCTGGCACTGTCGATCCCCTTGTCCCTCTCTCATGTTATCTCTTTGCCGGTCCATTGCCTCTCCCTGGTGCTCCCTCCCCCTCCACTTTCTTCTTTCTTCCATAGCCTTCTGACTCTTTCACCACTCAACCTCCGAGCTCTTTGCTTCTTCCCTTCCAAGTTTCACCGATTGCCTGGCGTTTCTCTCTCCCCTACCCCTAACTTTCAAATCTACTTCTCAGCCTTTTTGCCTCCAGTCCTGCTGAAGGGTTTCAGTCCAAAACACCGACTGTGTTTTTTTTCCATAGACGCTGCCTGGCCTGCTGAGTTCCTCCAGCATCTTGTGTGTTTTGCTTGGATTTCCAGCATCTGCAGATTTTCTCTTGTTTGTCATTAGTATGTATTTTTTAGTTTGTGTTTGGAAATCCTTTGTGGAATGATAATCTCTGTTAGGATTTACCCCTTAAGTAAAATAAATGCATTTAATCTGATTTGTTAGCTGAAAGCATCTTGTCCTTGGACGGGAATGGGGACTCGGTTGCTTGAAATGGTGACTATTGACAGCTAAGCCCCTTCAGAAAAGACACTGAAATAGTTCAATAAATTAGTCTTTGAATTATAAATTGATAGTAGTATAATTTCTCTAAACTGAGGGTAGTTTTAGACACCTACAAGACTTAGGGCCTTTGTTTAAATTTAGGACTCTAGAACGAGTACACTTAACATCATCGCACTACATTCTGTTTCATACCCTCACAATTCGCTTGATTTAAGTTTAAAATACAAGTCTGGAACTCATTCTTCTCTCCCTTGACCTGGGTGTAAAATTCAACATATTATGATAATTAGTGTGAGATAATTAATGAATGTATTCATGCATTAATTCTTTCTCAATATCAGATCTAGTTTAGCCTGCTCTTTGATAGCCCCATGGCTTCTGCTGGACTTCTCTGACTAGCTCCCGCAGCTTCTTCCTCTCTATATTCTGTCCAGCCATGTCTGTCAGGAGGATGGCACACAATTCCCACAAGAGACTTCATTCCTTCTTTATTCCTCATCTTCACCCGTCTGAAATGAACAGTGCAGTGACACTAATTGTAGAGCTGCTGCCTGTCAGCACCTGCAACCCAAGTTCAGTGATGACCCGGTCTGTAGGCAAGTGACCGAATCTGGGGACAGTTGATGGCACTGTGGGGAAGATACAAGAGATTGGGGTAGGAGAAAAGGTGGCTGCCAGATAATAACAGCCAGGTCTCACCTGCAGGTGGATCTCAAACAGGAGGCAATATGTGAGACTAGCCAAGTATATCTTTATATCATGCTCACTTAGCACAGAGAGCATCACAGGGGTGTGTTATCTCCAGTCTCCTCTTTTTTCTAGACATTATCTTCAGCGATTCATCAGTTAAGCTGAAAAAGTTTGCGGATGATACCACTATCATTGAACTGTCACGTACCCCGTGACAGGAATAAAGAAACCACCAGAAATAGAAACCACTTTGAAGTCTAGTATTGCTAATAACTACTAATATTTATCAATAACTACACAATACAGTAAACTAAGTGAAGATAAATCAAACAGGTTAGCAAGAATTATATATATAAGTAAGTAAATCAGTAAGTGTGGAAAAATATGTATGAAAACCAAGCTTCTTTAAGTCTAGGGGCAAAAAGATACAGTCTTAGTTGTTGAGCAAAGTTCAGTTCGTGGTATGTAGTTGAGTAGCGATGGAGAGAGAGAGTGAGTTGAGTCTTCGGGTGAGCTGTTGCCGTCGATTTTCTCGTCGTCCTCCGAAATCCTTCACAAGTCACCGATTGTGACTTTAACTCCAAAGGGGACCATACTTCGGTGTGGTTGAGCTGTCTACCCAGGCCAGGTTCGGACACATGGACAACTCCCCACCGGACTTGCCTTTGAATTTTCACTGGCAGAGCACTTGGATCAATCCGTTTGATCGATCCTCCAAAACCCACTTTCTCTGCGGGCACAACAATGCTCATTCAGTGTCCCGATCATGTGTCTGAGGTGTGTATCAGCTGACCTCCTATTTATTTCCCTGTGCTGAGCATCACCTGTTATTCAAAGAGTCCCTTCTTCCTTTGTCTGTAAAGGAATGCGAGCAGCCAACAAGTCCTTGGAAGTAACATCAATAATGTCCTGTTGGTCACCATAGCAACCTTCGAGCTGCTCAGTTTTCATCTCCAAAGTAAAACTCCAAACCCAACTCAGTAGAAAGCCAAAGTTACTTCCAGTGCCTTAAAGTGACAGTCCAACCGTCAATCTTCATTTCTCTCTCTCTTTTTAAAACAAACCATCGATGATAAATAACTCTCTCTGCCTCTCTTCAAACCATTAGTAGGGGCACTCCAGGATCCCCTCACACTCCCCTTCCTCAGGGAAAGAAAAATTGTCGACGAAGATTTTTTTTTTGTCTAAGTGCACATCAGAGTTTTAAACAATACAGGGGGAAAAAAACATCAAATGACAAAGCAAAAAAAATGGTTACAGCTTCCACCTTAACATCGGGATAAGCAATCAGCTATGATATTGTCAGTACCTTTTACATACTTCGTTACAAAAAAGTCAAATTCCTGCTAAACCAGATCCTGTTGTCTTCAAAATGGCGTTTGGTCAACCATTTTTTCTTTTCCACTTCACCACAGAACACTTGGTCATCATGTGATCAGTTCAAACAGATCCTTCACTGACTCCCTGAACTTTACCCTGCACAGGTGCCAACTCATGACTCATGTATTCTAAACTATGCCCCTTAGCTGAACTTCCAAACAAGTCCTTTGTTCCGAACAAGTTATTAATTCTATCTCCAAGATCCTTAGTTCTATGTTTCCATAATAACACCTGGAGATGCCTCTCCAAGTCAAAACAGCACTTCCCTTTGTTTTGAGCAGTCACCGAACCCTGTCTCTCCAAATCACCAACTTGAACAACATTACCAAGTCTTTAAATTCCAAAATATAGTTAAACAATGTGTCACCACAGCACAATCGTGAAAAACAACTTCACAACCTTGACAGTGTTTACATTCAAATGTCAGAACAAAATTTAACAAATTGGCACATACTTCAGAAGGCCATTTTCCTGAAAGCAGGGTCAAAGGTCGCAAAAGCAATCCAGACTTCACAGGTACTTTATTCAAAAGTCCAGAAACAGCACCGTTCTCAATATCTTCAATAACATTTACCTCACCAATTTTCACTTCATGACCAACTTTTAACACACGGTCCAATACAAATGACTGAGAATCCTCACATTCCACTTGTACCAAGGTTAACCCCTTACTCACTGAACCAAGTCCATCTGACACAAAAGGACTGCATTCCCTTCTGACCAAGTCAGACACTTCAGACTTCAACTGAGCCGCAACACATGGTTCAGAATCCTATGACTCCACAGGTACCTCAACCTGAACACAGGCAATCAGGACAGCTGCCACTTCTAAGCCATCATCACTAGTCCCAGTTTTGAATTCCAGGTTACCCTGATCCTCCCAGCTATTCTCTGGCAACCTCTCATCTGGAGTTAACTCAACCTCATGGGTTAAAACTTCTTCATCTGCTTTCTTAACTGACTGTCTCAGGGTAGCAGCATCCTCTGCATTGGGGCATGCCCCTACCTCATCAGGAACACAACTTCTAAATTCATCACCCGAAACAAGCCCTTCCGAGCTGTAAAAATCATCAGGGTCTGATATTAAACCTCTTTGCTGCAGCCTCTCCGTTTTAAACTGTCTCCGCCTTTCTGCCATGTGATCTTCACGTTGCCATTTCTCCCTTTCGAGCTGTCTCTGTCTTTCTGCCTCTCTAGCCTCATGGACCCTCTGTTTTTCTGCCTCTTCTCTCTGTCTCTGTGTCTCTTCAGCCTCTCTCTCGAGCTGTTTTAATTTCAATTCATGCTCCCTCTTTAATATTTTCAACAGAAGCTGAAGCTCATCTCAGTAGGTTCACCTTCTACGAACAACTCTAACGCCTCCTCATCAAACGTTCCCTTAGCTACATAATGCTGGGCTATTACCATCTGCATCTGAATTTTCCTCATTTTCATATTCACTTTTAGTTTTAACTTTTGAGCAATTCCCAACAGCACAACCCTCCAACGCTTCCAGGGTTGGTTCTGCCATAAACTCATTAACTTCAAACTCCATTTCTGCTGATTTTCCACACAACCAAATCAAAAGTCCAAATCAAAAGGGATTTTCCCCAATCAATTCAAACCAGCCTCCCGACCAATTTGTTCACATCCCAGATGAACCCCCAATTTTGTCATGTGCCCCATGATGGGAATAAAGAAACCAGCAGAAATAGAAACCACTTTGGAGTCTAGTATTGCTAATAACTACTAATATTGATTAATAACTACGCAATACAGTAAACTAAGTGAAGATAAATCAAACGGGTTAGCAAGAATTATATATGTATAAGTAAGTAAACCAGTAAGTGTGGATAAGTATGTATGAAAACCAAGCCTCTTTAAGTCTAGGGGTAAAAAGATACAGTCTTACGATGTTGAGCAAAGTTCAGTTCAGTTCGTGGTATGTAGTTGAGTAGCGATGGAGAGACAGAGAGAAAGAATTGAGTCTTCAGGTGAGCTGTTGCCGTCGATTTTCTCGTCGTCCTCCGAAATCCTTCACAAGTCACTGACTGTGACTTTAACACCAAAGGGGACTGTACTTTGGTGTGGTTGAGCTGTCTGCCCAGGCCAGGATCAGACACATGGACAACTCCCCACCAGTCTTGCCTTTGAATTTTCACTAGCAGAGCACTTGGATCAATCCACCTGATCGATCCTCCAAAACCCACTTTCTCTGCGGGCACAACAATGCTTATTCAGTGTCCCAATCATGTGACTGAGGTCTGTATCATCTGACCTCCTATTTATTTCCCTGTGCTGAGCATCACCTGTCGTTCAAAGAGTCCCTTCTTCCTTTGTCTGTAAAGAAATGCAAGCAAGCAACAAGTCCTTGGAAGTAACATCAATAATATCCTGTTGGTCACCATAGCAACCTTCGAGCTGCTCAGTTTTTATCTCCAAAGTAAAACTCCAAAGCCAACTCAGTAGAAAGCCAAAGTTACTTCCAGTGCCTTAAAGTGACAGTCCAACTGTCAATCTTCGTCTCTCTCTCTCTCTCTCTTTTTAAAACAAACCATCGATGATAAATAATTCTCTTTTTTTCTGTCTTCAAACAGTTAACAGGGGCACTCCAGGATCCCCTCACAGAACTAATCACCAGAGGTCATGAATCCAAGTACCACCAGGAAGTAAAGAAGCTAGTATCCTGCATGGGGCCTTGCATGGGGTACCTTATCAAATGCCTTGCTGAAATCCATGTACATTACATCTACTGCTCTTCCTTCATCAATGTGTTTAGTCACATCCTCAAAAAATTCAATCAGGCTCATAAGTCATGATCTGCCCTTGACAAAGCCATGCTGACTATTCCTAATCATATTATACCTCTCCAAGTGTTCATAAATCCTGCCTCTCAAGTCATCACTACAATCACCAAAATCATTTTCCGTAGTGAATACTGAAGTCAAGTATTCATTAAGTACCTTTGCTATTTCCTCCGGTTCCATACACACTTTCCCACTGTTACACTTGATAGGTCCTATTCTTTCACATCTTATCATGTTGCTCTTCACATACTTGTAGAATGCCTTGGGGTTTTCCTTAATCCTGCCCGCCAAGGCCTTCTCATGGCCCCTTCTGGCTCTCCTAATTTCTTTTTTAAGTTCTTTCTAGTTAGCCTTATAATCTTCTGGACCTCTAACATTAGCTACCTCTCTGAACCCTGCGTAAGCTTTTCTTTTCTTCTTGACTCGATTTATTACAGCCTTTGTACACCATGGTTCCTGTTCCCTACCATAACTTCCCTGTCTCATTGGAATGTACCTTTGCAGAATTCCACACAAATATCCCCTGAACATTTGCCACATTTCTTCTGTACTTTTCCCTGAGAACATCTGTTCCCAATTTAAGCTTCTAATTTCCTGCCTGATAGCCTCATAATTCCCCTTACTCCAATTAAACACTTCTCTAACTTGTCTGCTTCTATCTCTCTCCAATGCTATTGTAAAGAAGATAGGATTATGATCACTGTCTCCAAAATGCTCTCCCACTGAGACATCTGACATTTGACCAGGTTCATTTCCCAATACCAATTCAAGTGCAGTCTCTCCTCTTGTAGGCTTAATACATATTGCATCAAGAAATCTTCCTGAACACACCTAACAAACTCCACCCTATCTAAACCCCTTGCTCTAGGGAGATGCCAGCCGATATTTGGGAAATTAAAATTTCCCATCACGACAAATCTGATATTATTACACCTTTCCAGGATCTGTTTCCCTATCTGTTCCTCGATATCCCTGTTACTATTGGGTGACCTATAAAAAACACCCAGTAAAGTTATTGACCCCTTCCTGTTCCTAACCTCCACCCACAGAGACTCCATAGACAATCCCTCCATGACATCCAACATTTCAGCAGCCGTGACACTGTCTCGGATCAACAGTGCCATGCCCCCACCTCTTTTGCCTCCCTCCCTGTCCTTTCTGAAACATCTAAAAACCCGGCACTTGAAGTAACCATTCCTGTCCCAGAGCCATCCAAGTCTCTTGATGGCCACCCCAACATAGTATTCATGTATGCATGAAAGGCCCATCTCCATGCTGTATCTCTTTTTACTGGACATTTCTTTGATTTATGAAACATGGTTGTCCCTCGCTATTGCTCTAAGTTAATGATTAATTAATAGAACCATTCCTGCAAATTTTCTTAATATTCTGCACTTTCTATATGCACCGTTCAGTATTTGTACTGTTTTTCAGATCATACTTATCTATTGATATTTGCATTCTCAGCTCAGTGCCACGGAGTCATAGAGACATAAATCAATGCAGCATGGATACAATCTTGCAGTTCATGGAGTTCATGCTAAATATGGTACCCACCCATCTTGTCCCAATATTCTGCATTTAGTCCATACCGCTCTAAGCCCCAGCCAAGCGTGTGTTTCTTAAAAACTATTGAACCTTTCTCAATCGTACTCCATATACTGTACTCACCATCCTCTGCGTAATGAAGTTGCCCTTCATGCCTTTTTTAAATGTTTCCCTTCACACCCTAAATGCATATTTTGTTTTGAAGGCTGATGTATGCCAAGTAAGAAGCTTAATTATATCATAACTATTATTATAACCTTTAGCTTCATCTCATGATTAAAAGTTGTACTGTATGCCTTTCGGTTCCAGAACGTTAACAACAACAGGAATTCTGCAGATGCTGGAAATTCAAGCAACACACATCAAAGTTGCTGGTGAACACAGCAGGCCAGGCAGCATCTGTAGGAAGAGGTACAGTCGACGTTTCAGGCCGAGACCCTTTGAGTCCTGACAAAGGGTCTCGGCCTGAAACGTCGACTGTACCTCTTCCTAGAGATGCTGCCTGGCCTGCTGCATTCACCAGCAACTTTGATGTGTGTTGTTCCAGAATGTTTATCATTTACCCATACTCTCACTTTACCCTCTCACCCTATCCAGACACTCCAACCTGCAAAAACTCATTTCAGGGAGGTAGCACCATCAATTTGCGGGAGACTCTCAGAACTTCCAGGAGAGGTGGGATGTCTGCAATAGAGTAGCTCCTTAGCAGCTAGCCAGCTAGTTTAAATAGCGTTAGCTATGCTAATGAATGAATGACACCTGTTAAACTCACCTCAGCATGTCTTTTACAGTCTTAACCCACCATGGGCAATAGAAGTCACTGTTGCAAACAGTGCAGTGAGCAACACTGTCATTATTTTTGACCCCTGTTAGGCAGGGGTACATTTTAGGGTAGTCTGGGGTGACGCATATTTTATATTTTCTTTTTTTTGGAACACTCTCCCATGGCGTGCGCTCTCTCTCTCTCTCTCTCTCTCTCTCTCTCTCTCTCGTGCTCACTCTCTCACTCTCTCTCTTGTGGTCGCTCTCTTTAGTGCGCTCTCTTGCTCTCTCTCATGCTCTCTCTCTCTCTCTCGTGGTCTCTCTCGCGCTCGCTCTCCCACTTGCTCTCTCGCTTGCTCTCTCTAGCGTGCTCTCTCACTTTCTCTCATGCTCTCTCTCTCTCTCTCGTGGTCGCTCTCGCGCTCGCTCTCACGCTCTCACTTGCTCTCTCTTGCTCTCGCGCCCTCTTGCTCGCTCGCTCTCAAAAAAATTGGGATATTGTATGTAATTTGCGGGCATCAGGGAGCCTCTATTAATATGCGGGAGACTCCCGGATCTTTCGGGAGAGGTGGGATGTCTGCCCTATCTATTCTCTAGATCAATGCAACTTTGTAACTATGACTCCCTACCTCCCGAATTACTACATCTGCTAGAACATTTCAATTACCAATGCCAGCATTCCATAAGAATTATTCAGGGTAGAGATCCCAGTCCCAATCTGTGGTTTTCCACTCATTACTATTTTAAAAAAAATCATTATGTCAACTTTATGGTTCCAGTATCAGTTAATCTACTGTTCACACCAATATGTTACCTCCTACAACAGGTTCACTCAGCAGAGAAGATCACTGGCTATCGATATCAAAAGCCCTGTTCATCACCAGAGCGAAGCGAAGAGCCGAAAAAATCACTGCTAATTCTACCCACCCTAGCAGTCACCTATTCACTACATTGCCATCAGAGAAACACTGCAAGCCAATATCCACCAGGGTGCACATCGTCTCTTAAGTTTCTCAACAAACGTCACTCAGGTGTAATAGCCTAACTGTACCTGCACAATGTCCGTTATATGGTCCTTATTGCTCTCCTTGTTCTGCTGATAATCATTGAGTCCGTTCGTATGTGTATATATATTCAATTAAGTTTGATTGTTGACATTTGCGATTGTGACTGTTCTGCTAATTGTCGATGACTCATGGCTGTTTGCACCATTGTGTTGTACGTTGTTGGTTGCCATTGTGTTGTCTGTTATGGTACTGTTCTGTGTTTTATGCTTGGCACTGAACCACAATCAATTCTGGCTTGATTCACATACTGGCAGGAAAGTGATTCTGATTCTCATGTCCTATATTTTCTTGATGTGCCACCTAATCAAATAATTTGTGGAAGATCTGGGTATAGTATACATAATTTAGGATATTTTATTTTAAATAACTCCAATAAATCAATCAAATACATCTTCCTTTTCACACCATGTTGTCTTTGCTTCACTGCTTTGAATTTTCCAAAAAGTGCCCTGGTACAATATCTTTAACTTTGTCTTCGCTATTGTTTTTGCTGCACGCTTGAATGCCCGGTGGCAGGTGCCAATGCTTTTTTTTAACCAGTCGGGGAAGGTGGGGTTGGTGCTTACGGGCAGGAGGGAGGGGAACTGGGAGGGGAGACTTTGGGTTCTAACATTTAACCGTCATTTATTCTTTGGGGGCACTCCTCTGTTCTTGTGGATGGTTGGGAAGAAAAAACATTTCAGGATATATATTGTAATATATACATATATACTTAGGAGTAGCGGACCGCACGACCCAACTTACATCGGTGGTGCGCATGTGGAACAGCTCAAAAGCTTTAAGTTCCTCGGGGTCAATATCACAAATGACCTGACTTGGTCCAACCAAGCAGAGTTCACTGCCAAGAAGGCCCACCAATGCCTTTACTTCCTGAGAAAACTGAAGAAATTTGGCCTGTCCCCTAAAACCTTCACTAATTTTTATAGATGCACCGTGGAAAGCATTCTTCTAGGGTGTATCACAACCTGGTATGGAAGTTTTCCTGTCCAAGACCAAAAAAAGCTGCAGAAGATCATGAACACAGCGCAGCACATCACACAAACCAATCTTCCGTCCGTAGACTCACTTTACATCGCACACTGTCGGAGCAGTGCTGCCAGGATAATCAAGGACACGACCCACCCAGCCAACAGACTTTTCGTCCCTCTTCCCTCCGGGAGAAGGTTCAGGAGCTTGAAGACTCGTACGGCCAGATTTGGGAACAGCTTCTTTCCAACTGTGATAAGACTGCTGAATGGATCCTGACTCCAATCTGGACCGTACCCTCCAAATATCCGGACCTGCATCTCGGTTTTTTTTTGCACTACCTTGCTTCCCATTTTTCTATTTTCTATTTATGATTTATAATTTAAATTTTTAATATTTACTAATTTTAACTATTTTTAATATCTTTAATATTTAATATTTGTAATCCAGGGAATGTGAAGCGCAGAATCAAATATCGCCGTGATGATTGTACATTCTAGTACCAATTGTTTGGTGACAATAAAGTATAAAGTATACATTTCTCTGACATTAAATGTACCTTTGAAACTAGCATACTGTACGTTGCGAAATCTGAACCGCAATATATAAAAAGTTACTAAGAGGTTATAATAAATAAGGAAGTCATTCAAAAAGGGAATAGCGAGGTGGTGTTCATGGGTTTATGGATTGTTCAGAAATCTGGTGGCAGAGGGAAGATGATGCTCCTAAAACATTGAGTTTATATCTTCAGGTTACGGTACCTCTTCCCTGATGGTAATAACGCAGACAAACATGTCCTGGATGATGAGGATCTTTAATGATGCATGCTCCCTCCTTAAGGCACTGCCCCTTAAAGATATCCTTGATGATGGAGACTTTTATGCCTTGTGATAGATTTGGTTGAATCTACAACCTTCCGTAGCTTTTGTGATCCTGTGCATTGGGGGCTCCATACCAGGCTGTGATACAACCAGGCATTTGGTATGCTATCTACTAGAAATATTAGAAATAATAGAAATACTAGAAATTTGCAAGAGCCTTTGGTGACATCCCCAATCTCCACAGACTCCCAATGAAGTAGAACTGCTGGCGTGCCTTCTTTATGATTGCATCAGTGTGCTGGGTGAGTCCAGAATAGATTCTCTGAGATATTGACACTCAAGACTTGAAGTGCACATCCTTTTTTTAATCTCGCTTTTCAATTAAAAGTAGAGAAAATTGCTATTTCCCAACTCAATAAACTTTTTTTCAAATCTAGTCAAGATAGAAAATTAAAATCAAATATCAGACATATAATTCTCCTAGGATGATAATTCTCAGTATCTGAGGACTGGCCATATTGTGTTCCAAGAATTTGCTTTGAATCACTGCTCTGGTGCTTGTAACTTTCAGTGTTTGTCCTTCCATTTCCATTCTGAATTTATAGCTGTTTCTGGGATGCTATTTGTATCATGTTCATTGAAGATAGATGCATAATAGCATTTCATTCAACTGTCCTTTCTTTGTCCAGTCTTACTTCCTTTAAGAACTCACGTTTAAACATAGAATAGTACAGCACAGGTCCTTTAGCCTAGGATGTCTGTGCTGATCATGATGCCAAATGAAACTAATCCCATCAAGAGTCATGGAGTCACAGAAAAGTACTGAACAGAAACAGACCACTCAGTCCATCTAGTCTGTGCCGAACCATTTAAACTCTCCACTCCCATTGATCTGCACCAGGACCATAGCCCTCCATACTCCCCATCCATGTACCTATCCAAACTTCTCTTAAATGTTAAAATCCGAGCTTGCGTGCACCACTTGCACTAGCAACTCGTTCCACATTCTCACCACCCTCTGAGTGAAGAAGTCTTCCCTCATGTTCCCTTTAAACCTTTCACCTTTCACCTTTAACTGATGCCCTCTGGTTGTAGTCCCACCCAACCTCAGTGGGAAAAGCCTGCTTGTACTTACCCATCTATACCATTCATAATTTTGTATACAGGTTTCCCCCGCCATCCGAAGGTAGAGCGTTCCTATGAAATGGTTCGTAAGCCGAAACGTCGTAAAGCGAAGAAGCAAATTTTGTGAGCATTCGCAGACCCAAAACTAACCTACCAAATCATGCTAAATAACACATAAAACCTAAAATAACAGTAACATATAGTAAAAGCAGGAATGATATGATAAATGCACAGCCTATATAAAGTAGAAAAACTTTTCCACAATCAATACTGAACTGTTCTCCGTAGCGAAAATCTCACGCAAGCACTGTTGGCAAAACCACGGCACAAGCACTCTCCAGTAACCTTTAAGCTATGAAGCTGCCAAATAATGCCAAACAACGCGTAAAAATACACAGCCTATATAAAGTTGAAATAATGTATGTACAGTGTAGTATCACTTACCGGAATTTTGGAAAGCGCCGAGCACACTGATGATGGTGCGTTAGACTGAGTCGTCGCAGGTTGGGTGCTGCAGTGGCCCCCACCCTCCGGGCCGCCGAGCGATACATTGCCGCGAAGCATGTAGGAGTCCAGCAGTAGCCGGAAGGTACATAGCACATCTTTAAGAAAAAAGCCGAAACAAACATGCTAATTAATTAGGTGCCGCCTGGCACGTAATTGTCGGCCCAGATCAGTGCTGATTTCCGATCTGGGCCGACAATTATGTGTCCGCGGCACCTAATTAATTAGCATGTTTATTTCAGCTTTTTTCTTAAAAGATGTGCTGTGTGCCTCCCGGCTGCCGTTGCATTCTCCGCTAATCGGTATCTGTCCGTGGCCTGGGGGTTGGGGTGATGGGACACTGGGGTGTCATCTCGTCGTCTGTTTCCATTACAGCAGGCAGCTCATCTTCTCCTATGACTGCTCGCCTCGATGTCAAAGGTTGAGGTTCGTCGTCTGCTGTGGCTGATGTGGAAGGCTTGCTTGACTGCTGAGCCTTGCGCATTTTTCTATCATACAGTTCTTTGTAAGGACTCAAATTGTCCTGCAAATAATCCCCTAAACCGACGTACCCTTTCAAAATTAAAGTTGTACTTTACCATTACTCATTCGGTTTCAATTGTTATCCTTTTTTCTTCCAATTGCATCAGCTCTTCATCTGTCAGTTCTTGGTCATGGGATGCCAAAACCTCTTCAACATCATGTTCGTCAGCTTCCACAAGCCAAACTCACTTTGTCCTTACTTCGTTCACCTTGATCGAAACACTTAATTATGTCTAGATTTACGCTACGTGTAACACCCTTACGAGCTCCTTTAGGCTTTTCCGATACCATAGAACTCATCTTGCAAACGGCTGCTCACAGGCACGTGTTAAAGCAATTGCCGTTCCGAATCTGGGGAGAGTGGCTGCTCGGGGCACGCGCTGCCTTTTATCGCGCGCTGATTTTTTCACGCGCTGATTTTTTATCGCACACTGCTTTTTTTCCATAACAGTGAAAACACCTTCTGAAAGCGAAAACAGGGTACTAATGTAGGTCTTTCGTAACAATGAGGTTTTGTAAAGCGAACATTCGAAAAGCGGGGGATATCTGTACTTCAATCAAATCTCCCCTCAATCTTCTACATTCCAAGGAATAAAGTCCTAACCTATTCATTCTTCCTTATAACTCAAGTCCTCCAGTCCCAGCAACATGCTTGTAAATTTTCTCTGTACTCTTTCAATCTTATTTACATCTTTCTTGTAGGTAGGTGACCGAAACTGCACACAATACTCCAAATTAGGCCTTACCAACGTCTTATACAACTTCAGCAAAATATCCCATCTCCTGTACTCAATACTTGGATTTATGAAGGCCAGTGTGCCAAACGCTTTCCTTACAATCCACCTGTAACACTGTGACACAACTTTCAATTAATTATGCACCTGTATTCTCAGATCACTTCAATCTAACACACTCCTCAGTGCCCTACCACCCACTGTGTAAGACCCAGCCTGGTTAGTCCTCCCAAAGTGCAACACCTTACACTCGAATGCATTAAATTCCATCTGCCATTTCTCAGCCCACTTTTCCAGCCAGTCCAGATGCCACTGCAAGCTTTGATAATCTTCCTCGCTGTCTACTATACCCCCAATCTTGGTGTGATCTGTAAATTTACGGATCCATTTAACCACATTATCATCCAGACCATTGACATAGATGACAAACAACAAAGAGCTTAGCACCGATCCCTATGACACTCTGCTTGTTGCTGCCTCTAGTCAGAGGGGCAACTGTCTACTACCACTCTCTGGCTTCTCCCACAGAGCCACTGTCTACCTCATCTTGTAAATCTGTCTGCACATGATCCCAATAGGTAACATCTCACACTTGGCTGCATTAAACTCTGGCACTTCTCCAACCATATCTGCAACTGATATATAGCATGTCCCACAACATCCTTTCAAAATCTTCTTCACCACCCACAATGTCAATTTGTCTGTCATCTGCAAACATACTAATCAGTTCATCTACATTTTCATCCCACGCTTTTATATAAGATCACAAACAACAGCGGTTCCAGTAACAACCCTTGTGGGACAGTATCCTTTGCATACTGTTAAGGGGGATGACCTTTCAGGTCGGGTAGCCACAGTGACTGGGTCTCTGGTGCTGTAGCTCAGAAGGGAAGAGAGGTGAAGAGGACTGCAGTAGTGTAGTGCTAGGAGATTCCATAGTTAAAGGAATAGAGATGAAATCCTGTGGATGTGATAGAGACACCCAGATGGTATGTTGCCTCCCAGGTGCCAGGATCAGCGATGTCTCGGATTGGGTCCACAGCATTCTAAAGGGGGAGTAGGAGCATCCAGAAGTCTTAATGCATATTGGCACCAAAAGCATATGTAGGAATGGTTAGGAGGCCCCGAAGAGAGATTTTAAGCAGCTATGTAGAAAGCCAAAAAGCAGGACTCCCAGAACAGGAATCCTCTGGTTTGCTACCTGTGCCACACGACACTGAGGGTAACAATAGGATAATTTGGCGGATGAATGTAAGGGTGAAGTGCTGGTGCAGTGGAGGAGGGCTTCGGATTTATTGATCATTAGGATCTCTTCTGGGGAAGGTACAACCTGACAAGCTCCAATATCCTTGTGGGCAGTTTTGCTGGAATTGTTCGGAAGGGTTTAAACTAATTCAATATACATAATTGATTTACTTATTTATTATTTTGCTTTATTTTATTTATTATTTTTTTCTTTCTGAAAGATTATGTATTGCATTGAACTGCTGCTGCTGTTAAGTTAACAAATTCCACGTCACATGCCGGTAACAATAAACCTGATTCTGATTCTGATTCTGATTCTGATTAGAATTTGCAAGGTAATTGCTTCTGCCACCATACCAGGCAGTGCATTCTAGGCATCCCTAATTCTGTTAGTGAATTTAATGAACAAATCTATCAGGATATTTTAAAAAGCAAGCTCTGAGGGTGATGCTGTAGAAACACACATCAAAGTTGCTGGTGAATGCAGCAGGCCAGGCAGCATCTCTAGGAAGAGGTACAGTCGATGTTTCCGGCCCAGACCCTTCGTCAAGACTAACTGAAGGAAGAGCTAGTAAGAGATTTGAAAGTGGGAGGGGGAGGGGGAGATCCAAAATGATAGGAGAAGACAGGAGGGGGAGGGATGGCGCCAAGAGCTGGACAGGTGATTGGCAAAAGGGATTTGAGAGGATCATGGGACAGGAGGCCCAGGGAGAAGGACAAGGGGGAGGGGGGAAAAACACCCAGAGGATGGGCAAGGGGTATAGTCAGAGGGACAGAGGGAGAAAAAGGAGAGAGAGAGAAAGAATGTGGGTATATAAATAAATAACAGATGGGGTACGAGGGAGAGGTGGGGCATTAGTGGAAGTTAGAGAAGTCAATGTTCATGCCATCAGGTTGGAGGCTACCCAGACAGAATATAAGGTGCTGTTCCTCCAACCTGAGTGTGGCTTCATCTTTACAGTAGAGGAGGCCATGGATAGACATATCAGAATGGGAATGGGATGTGGAATTAAAATGTGTGGCCACTGGGAGATCCTGCTTTGTAGTTATGGATGACTTTAATTTCCCAGATATTGGGTGGGAGGACCTGGTGACTTGTGAATCCATTGAGTTATCGAGTGACTGTTTTTTGATCCAGTATGTTAAGGCACCAATGGGGGGTGGGGGGAAGACCTGTTTATATTAGATATTCTGTAACAATCAGAATAGAATTTTGAGTATGGAAGTTGTTGAGCCTTTGGAAACATGATCATAACATGTTAGTCTCAAAGTTCTTTGAGAGAGTATATCAGTAAAAACTAAAACCATTAAATTGAATTTCAGAAATGCAAAGCTGGTGCAGATTGGCAAAAACTTCAGAGGTAAACTAGAAGATGATGCTTGGGGCATTGAGGAACAGTGGGGTCGATTTAAAGAGGTAACGTACGCAGTGCAGGTAATATTCATACCGAAGGTCATGAGAAGTAACAAAAACAATAGATCAACTACATGGATGAGTAAAGATATACATAAAAATTGTTGAAGAAAAGACAGCTATAGAAAGAATACAGAGAAAATAGTAATGATGTTAACCGTAGGGCCTATGAAAATATGAGAGCTATAGTCAAGAGGGAAATTCAGATTGCCAAAAGGAAGTTGAGAAGGACATTGTTGTTAATGCCGAGATTGACTCAAAGAGATTTTTCAAATACTTTAGTGATAAAAGAAAAGTTAAGGAGGAGGTGTATTCGGAATAATAGTGGGGTGTTAAATAATGCAGAGAAGGACACAGCGGATGCACTTAACTCATATTTTGCTAAAGTGCTCAGTTGCAGATTTTAGCAATATGTCTGTAAGTGCCGAAAAAAATAAGATTGTTTTAAGTGACTCAGAGATCTTAGAAAGTGAGGTCCTGCTTCAGCTGAAAAGGCTGAAAGTTGATAAAGCTCCAGGGCCAGACAACAAATAGCCAAGAGTGCTTAAAGAGGTCTGTAATTTATAGACAAAACCCTAACATGTATTTTTCAGAAGTCATTGGTGAAGACTGATGAGATCCCTAAGAACTGGAAATGGACTAATGTTGTCCCAGTTAATAAGAAGGGTGACAGCACTGGCCCTGGTAGCTACAGACCAGTAAACTTAATGTGTATCACATACAAGATAATGGAAACATTAACAAAGAATGAGATGGAAAAGCAGCTGAGAAGAACAGGCAGAAAACCAGCATAGTTCAGAAAGGGGAAAATCATGTTTTACTAATATGCTGGAGTTCTATGAAGAGGCAACTAAAAATTATAACAATAGAGCGGTTGGTATCATTTACTTGTACTTTCAGAAGGCATTTGACAAGGTACCCCACAAGAGGTTAATAATCATATTACAGGAGGTAGGGAGGTAAAGTGTGTGAATGGGTGCAGAATTAGCTCAAAAACAGAAAACAATGAACTATCGTGAGAGAATCATTTTCATACAAAGAAGAGGGTTCTACAGGGATCGGTTCGGGACCACTGTTGTTTTTAATTTACATTAATAATTTGGATAAGCACATAACAAATAAACTAGTAAAGTCTTCCAATGACAAAAAAATTAGGGATGGGTTGATAGCATTCAGGCAGCAGTATCAATACAGTGAGATCAAACCAAAACCCAGATGTGGCCAGATAAATGGCAGATGAAATTTAAATTAAATAAATGTATTACTTGTAGGAAGTAGAAATATTAGATATAAATATACAGTGGAGCGTGTTGAGTTAGAAAGTGCACTGTATGTAAAGAATTTGGGCGTCCTTAAGAGACTTCCAAATCTAAGCTTGATAGTTATTTCAACACATTATCTGAATAGGGATTTGGCAAGCCTTGTTGGCCCAAATAACATGTTCTTGTCAAAAACTTTCTATGTTCTAATGTTCTCACATCCCCTTTGAACCTACCCCCTGTACACCTATGATGCATACTCTCTGGTATTAGACATTTCAACACTGGGAAACATTTACTCTCTGTCTACTCTCTCTCTGCCTCTCATAATCTTATAAACCTCTATCAGATCCCCTCAGCCTCCGCCACTCCAGAAGAAAACAACACAAGTTTATCCAGCCTCTTGTCGTAGCACTTGCCTTCTAAACTAGGCAGCATCCTGGTAAACCTCTTCTGCACCCTCCCTAAAGCCTCAACATCCTTCCTATAGTGGGGTGAGTAGAACTGAATGCAAAACTGCAGATGTGTCCTAACTAGAGAATTTGCACATAACCTCTTGACATTTGAACTCAGCGGCTCGACTAAGGAAATCAAGCATTCCATAAGGCTTCTTAACCACCTTATCCACCTTATGAATCTGTGCAGCCAATTTCAAGCAGTGATGAACTTGGATCCCAAGATCTCTCTGCTCAGCAAAACTGTTAAGGATCTTAGCCCTTAACAGTGTACTATCTCCTTGCATACCCAACAAAGGTGCAACACTTCACATTTATCTGGGTTAAACTCCATCTGCTACTTCTCTGTCCATATCTGCAATTGATCTATATCATACTGTATTCCTTGCCACTCTTTTTCATGAAACCCTCTGGTTTCCTTGGCTGCGTAAGTCTAGGGAAGACACTCTCCAGTCCCACCAAATTTGTGAGATTGCGACGGCTCTTCCACCCCAAACCCCAGTTTGCGCAGATGCTGTGTAATTTGCAATCCTGTTACAAATTAGTGCCACGAAATGACAGACAGTAGACTGTGTATGATGAAAGGAAATATATTTATGAATCTTAACTAAAGGGTTAGCAAAGGAAAACAAAAAGAGCCCATTTTAATTAAACAGTCAAATGTGCACAAGTTCAAAGCAAGAAGGCTGCGAGAGGAATGGCTAAGGATTTTCGGAGAGGAGGAATTTTACTACTCAGGGTAAAGAGAAGCAAGACTGCGCGGGTGCATGATGTCAGCCAGTAGAGCGGGAAAAGCTTAAAAAGAAGACTGCCATATCCAGTGGGCAGTGGAGTGAGAGGGTAGAAGAGTGATAGGGCTTTGGCTCAACAGGCTTAGGTGGTAATGGGATGAGGAGAGGTAGGTTTACCTGTGTTAATTGCAGAAAGGTAGTAGCATGTGTGTGAGGCTGGTTTTCTGTGCTCAGTATCGGATGTGGGAAGTCCTGGAGTCTCCCAGCCTCCTGGATGGCCATACCTGCACCTAGTGTGTCGAGCTGCAGCTCCTTAGAGAGCATGTTAGAGAACTGGAGCTGCAGTTCGATGACCTTCATCTGGTCAGGGAGAGCAAGGAGGTGATAGAAAGGAGTTACAGGCAGGTGGTCACACCGGGGCCATGGAAGACAGACAAGAGGGTAACAGTCAGGAGAGGGAAGGGGAAGAGTCAGGTACTAGAGAGTACCCCTGTGGCTGTCCCCCTGAACAATAAGTACTCTTGTTTGAGTACTGTTTGGGGGGGGGGGGGGGAGACAGCCTACCTGGGGGAAGCAACAGTGGCCGTGCCTCTAGGACAGAGTCTGGCCCTGTGGCTCAGAAGGGTAGGGAAAGGAAGAGGAAGGCATTAGTGATAGGGGACTCCTTAGTTAGGGGGTCAAGCAGGTGATTCTGTGGACGCAGGAAAGAAACTCGGATGCTAGTTTGCCTACCAGGTGCCAGGGTCCGTAATGTTTCAGATCCAGTCTACAATATCCCGCAGTGGGAGGGAGAACAGCCAGAGGTCGTGGTACATATTGGTACCAATAACATAGGTAGGAAAAGGGAAGAGGTCCTGAAAACAAACTACAGGCAGTTAGAAAGGAAGTTGAGAAGCAGGACCACAAAGGTAGTAATCTCGGGATTACTGCCTGTGCCAATTGACAGTGAGTATAGGAATAGAATGAGGGGAAGGATAAATGTGTGGCTGAGTGATTGGAGCAGGGGGACAGGGATTCAGATTTCTGGATCATTGGGACCTCTTTTGGGGCAGGTGTGACCAGTACAAAAAAGACAGGTTGCACTTGAGTCCCAGGGGAACCAATATCCTGGCGGGGAGGTTTGCTAAGGCTACTGGGGAGAGTTTAAACTAGAATTGTTGGGGATGGGAACCGAACTGAAGAGACTAGGGAAGAAGTAATTGACTCAAAAATAGAGAAAGCTTGGAGACAGTGTGTGAGGGAGGATAGGCAGGTGACATAGAAGGGACGTGCTCAGACCGATGGTTTGAGATGTGTCTATTTTAACACAAGGAGTATTGTGAACAAAGCGGATGAGCTTAGAGCGCGGATCAATACTTGGAGCTATGGTGTGGTGGCCATTACAGAGATTTGGATGGCTCAGGGTCAGGAATGGCTACTTCAAGTGCCGGGTTTTAGATGTTTCAGAAAGGACAGGGAGGGAGGCAAAAGAGCTGAGGGCGTGGCACTGTTGATCAGAGATAGTGTCATGGCTGCTGAAAAGTTGGAGGGATTGTCTACAGAGTCTCTGTGGTTGGAGGTTAGGAACAGGAAGGGGTCAATAATTCAACTGGGTTTTTTTTAATAGGCTGCCCAATAGTAACAGGGTTATCGAGGAGCAGATAAGGAAACAGATCCTGGAAAGGTGTAATAATAACAAGGTTGTTGTGGTGGGAGAGTTTAATTTCTGAAATATCAATTGGCATCTCCCTGGAGCATGGGTTTAGATGGGATGGAGTTTGTTAGATGTATTCGGGAAGGTTTTTTGACACAATAAGTAGATAAGCCTACAAGAGGAGAGACTGTACTTGAATTGGTATTGGGAAATGAACCTGGTCAGGTCTCAGATCTCTCAGTGGGAGAGCATTTTGGAGATAGTGATCATAATTCTATCTCCTTTACAATAGCATTGGAGAGTGTTACATAACCAACAACAATGAATATTAATCGAGACAGGTTTTATGAAAACAACCAAACATTTATTAAACACATATAAGAGATAAGGGGAAAAAAAAACAAAGGAAAACTTTAACCGAAGGTTAAACAGGCACACAGCCGTTCATCAACTCCACTCGGCTCTGGTTCTTAAAGCATTAAATGTGAAAACAGTTCTTAAAGCGATAACTTCGAAAGTCCAACAGTTTTACACATTCAATTGGGAGAGACTTCTCTGGAGAAAGATTTCTTCACCGATGCACCCTTACTGCTGGTTCTTTCCACAGGATTCCCGATGCCGAAAATAAACAGTTTAAATCAACTGACCTTAAATTCCTTTAGAGAGAGAGAGCCTTTTTGCATGAACCCATTGCGCTATTGCAAGAGTTATCTCAATGCAGGTTCTCTTCAACGAAGACTCAATAAGGTCGATCCTTTATTAAACTGCCAACTGATGCTGACTTCTCTCGATCCTTCACTTCGATGAATTCTTCACTCTCCCTTCAAAACTGTCAGAATTGGGTAAATTGGCACTTCCAGCCACAAATTCCCAGTTCAAATACAATATCTTGTAAGAGAACACACCTTCCGTTTTAAAAATGAAACTGCGTCACAAAAACAAACATGCAACAGAAACAGAGGCACAACACGTTCTACCTGGAAATCTACAAACTCAAAAACCTACTGCGTCACCTGAGTCGACCCTTATATAGTCACGGGGGCACATGTCATCACGTGACCTCACATCAGCGGGAAAATCACATCAAGTGACCTCCAAAAGACCATTACAGCATTCTCACAAAAAAAAAACAGATCTCCTTGAGCTTGTAACACCTCCCTCCAAAAAAAAAATTTTGGTCTCTTGAAGAACAAAAATTTAACAATTTATACAAAAAAAATACAAAGGTATAAAATTTACAAAATACAGACTATATACAATCTTACCTTTCAGCCCTTTACAAACTAATGTACAGTAGGAGTGTTACAAATGATAAAGTATCACTCCAAAAAAAATTTTCATTGTACCTTTAATATCTAGACAGTCAGCAATCACATTGTCTTTACCCTTGATGAGTGATCAAAATATTGTACTCCTGTAACATTAAGCTCCAATTTAATCATCTTCTATTTTTGTTTTTCATTGTACTTAAAAACACTAATGGATTGTGATCGGTATAAACTGTGAGCAGTTTATGCGTAAGATCAACATACACTTCAAAATGTTGCAAAGCTAAAACAATTCTTTTTCTATTGTTGAATAATTTCATTAATGGGCGTTAAATTTCTTAGAAAAATAAGCTACCGGACGATCAACTTCATCACCATCATCTTTTTGAAGCATCACTGCTCCTGCAGCTTCATCACTAGCATCTACAGCTAATGAAAATGGTTTTTCAAAGTCAGGAGGTTTAAGTACAGGTTGACTACATATAATAGCTTTCAATTTATCAAATGCCTCCTGACAAGACTCTGTCCAAACAAACTTCTCATCTTTCTTCAAGAGGTTAGTTAACGGAAGAGCAATGTTTGCAAAATTCTTACAAAATTTTCTGTAATATCCCACCATCCATCAATCTTTTCCAGAATTTTTGAATTTGGCAACCTGGCTGAAATAATGTTGGGTTTAAAATGAGTTTCAGATGAATCCTCTAGTAAGTTTTCATCAAGATCAGACTCATTATTAATTATAACAGTCATATTAGCAACTTCTCTTTCATAATACAGCTCACCAAATACAGGAATTGGTTGCAGTGGAGCCACTGGAGTAACCTGATTAGGTTTACCAACAATTTGACGTGTATGCCACGTTCTACAAAATGTCGCCACATCTTGTCTTAAACTAGGCCAATAAAAATGTTTAGAAACTTTGTTCATAGTTTTTTTTTTACCCCTAAATGACCACCCGAAGGAATACTATGAGCCATAGTCAAAACCTCATTTCGGTAAATTTTAGGAACAACAACCTGATGATTAACTTCCCATTCCTCACTAGCGGGAATTGTAGGCGATCTACACTTTCTCATTATTACCTCCTTTTCAAAATAATATCCAAGTGGTACTTTTCCAATTTCACTATCTGGAAGAGCTTGTTCTTTTAATTTAACTATCTCAGGATCCCTACCCTGCTCTGCCATCATCTCCTTCCAAGATAAAGACAAATCTTCCTGATCAGACTTACCACCAAAATCCTGATCAAATAAGGTAGGCAAGAAAGTTTCTGATATATCCTCAAAATTCAAATCTTGATTTGAACTGTCATGGGTAACAACCACATCCTTTACATCAGTCTTTATAGCTATAGCTCTTGTTACAACACAGGAAGAATCTGTGTTAGAATCCCTCTGTGGTTCCTCAGAATTTGAATTTATTGTCAAATGCACTTCAGGAAAAACTTTTCCACCCACTAAATCATTCCCTAACAAAACAGAATCATCATTCACAGGTAAACTGGATTGTAGTCCTACTTTTACAACCCCTGTAACTAATCCTGACTTTAAATTTACTCTACGTAAATGTACTGGCATAAGGGCACTCCCTACTCCTCTTATATGATTTACCTCACCAATGTCAGACTCATCACTAAACCTTAACACACTATCTAATATTAGTGATTGTGAAGCTCCAGTATCTCTGAGTATCCTTATCAGTACTGCATTGGATCCTTCTTTCAAGGATACAAATCCTTCTGTTATAAAAGCCTCATATCCCTTCTTAACTTGGTCAGACTCTAACACATCTTCAGTAATATTTTCTAAACCCTGTGGTTTTACGGGTTTTCCAATATGCTGCACACAAGCATCTGGGGCCACTTCTTTCTCTTTCCGTTTCAATCGGAAGCAGTTAGCCAATACACGTCCAGGTTTCTTACAATAATTACGAATAATACCAAAATGTCTTTCCTTCACATGTCTCCCTTCATCCTTACTTTTCTCACTAACTTCAAAGTTAATGTCTGATTTACCTTGACTCTCTGGGCTAGTTTTCCTTTTAAAAAATTTACCTGGAGAAAATTTATTCTTGTGAATTAAAACATACTCATCAGCCAATTTAGCAATCTCCTGCAATGTAGCAGTGTCCCATTCATTTAAGTATGTTCTCACTTCAACAGGAATGCTTCTTTTAAGTTCCTCCTGCAAAATCAACTCTTTCAATATATTATACTCCCCATTCACATTTTTAGAGGAAACTCATCTCTCAAAACACACAGATTTCTCATAGGCAAATTCCACATAAGTTTTTTCCACCGATTTCTTTAAACTTCTAAATCTTTCTCTATACGCTTCCGGAACCAACTCGTATGCTTTTAATATGTTCTATTTAACAATATCATAATCCAGTGCTTGCTCAGCATTTAAAGCTGTATAAACTTGTTGTGCCTTGCATTACACTTTGTAACATCACTGGCCATTGGTCGTTTGGCCACTTTAAACTCAGAGCACTGTTTCGAAATGCTGAAAATATGCATCCACATCAGCTTCATTAAATGGAAGAGCCAAAACAACCTCACGACTAGCAATAAATTGTTTTGTAGAACCAGAAGACTGATTCCCAGACTTTATTTTCTCCATCTCTAGCTCAAATTTCCTCTGGTTTTCAGCTTCTCTTGCTCTCATTTCCACTTTAAATCTTTCAAACTTTAACTGTTCAAGATGCAACTGCATTTCCAGATTACACATTGGAAACTTCTCTAACACCTCCTCCTCAAAACGTTCCAAATTAATATGATGTTTAGCAATTTTTCTCTGTATGAAAGCCTTGGTAGAATTTCTCGTAATTCCTTTAATATCCAACTTCTTAGCAATCTCCAATACCACAGGTTTACTCGCATTCTCTAAAAATTCCGAGTCAGGCGTCTTTAAAAGCCCGTCAACATCCATTGTTGCCGAGTACAGCACACACACCAATCAAACCAAAAAAAAAAAAAAAAATTGGGTATTCCCTTTTCCAAATCAAAATAGCAATAATCAGCATTTAAACTCAAAATCGGAACATATCCCACGAGCCCCCACAAAATTATGTTACGTAACCGCAACAATGAATATTAATCGAGACAGGTTTTATGAAAACAACCAAACATTTATTAAACACATATAAGAGATAAGGGGGAAAAAAACAAAGGAAAACTTTAACCGGAGGTTAAACAGGTACGCAGCCGTTCATCAACTCCACTCGGCTCTGATTCTTAAAGCGTTAAATGTGAAAACAGTTCTTAAAGCGATACAGTCAGATATAGTTCTTAAAGTGAAAACTTCGAAAGTCCAACAGTTTTACACATTCAATTGGGAGAGACTTCTCTGGAGAAAGATTTCTTCACTGACGCACCTTTACTGCTGGTTCTTTCCACAGGATTCCCGATGCCGAAAATAAACAGTTTAAATCAACTGATCTTAAATTCCTTTAGAGAGAGAGAGCCTTTTTGTATGAACTCGTTGCGCTATTGCAAGAGTTATCTCAATGCAGGTTCTATTCAACGAAGACTCAATAAGGTCGATCCTTTATTAAACTGCCAAACGATGTCGACTTCTCTTGATCCTTCACTTCGATGAATGCTTCACTCTCCCTTCAAAACTGTGGGAATTGAGTAAATTGGCACTTCCAGCCACAAATTCCCAGTTCAAATACAATATCTTGTAAGAGAACACACCTTCTGTTTTAAAAATGAAACTGCGCCACAAAAACAAACGCAACAGTAACAGAGGCACAACATGTTCTACCTGGAAATCTACAAACTCAAAAACTAACTGCGTCACCTGAGTTGACCCTCATATAGTCACGGGGGCACATGTCATCACGTGACCTCACATCGGCGGGAAAATCACATCAGGTGACCTCCAAAAGACTATTGCAGCATTCCCACAAAAAAAAACAGATCTCCTTGAGCATGTAACAAGAGAGATAGGAACAGACAAATTAGAAAAGTGTTTAAGGGGAATTATGAGGCTATCAGGCAAGAACTTGGAAGATTAAATTGGGAACAGATGTTCTCAGGGAAAGGTACAGAAGAAATGCAGCAAATGTTCAGGGGATATTTGTGTGGAGTTCTGCATAACTACGCTCCAATGAGACAGGGAAGTTAAGGTAGGGTACAGGAACCCTGGTGTACAAAGGCGGTAGTAAATCTCGTCAAGAAGAAAAGAAAAGCTTACGAAAGGTTCAGAGAGCTAGGTAATGTTAGAGATCTAGAAGATTATAAGGCTAACAGGAAGGAGCTTAAGAAGGAAATTAGGAGAGCCAGAAGGGGCCATGAGAAGGCCTTGGTGGGCAGGATTAAGGAAAACCCCAAGGCATTCTACAAGTATGTGAAGAGCAAGAGGATAAGACGTGAAAGAATAGTACCTATCAAGTGTGACAGTGGGAAAGTGTGTATGGAACCGGAGGAAATAGCAGAGGTATTTAATGAATACTTTACTTCAGTATTCACTATGTAAAAGAATCTTGGTGATTGTAGTGATGACTTACAGCAGACTGAAAAGCTTGAGCATGTAGATATTAAGAAGGAGGATGCGCTGGAGCTTTTGGAAAGCATCAAGTTGGATAAGTCGCCGGGACCAGATGAGATGTACCCCAGGCTACTGTGGGAGGCGAGGGAGGAGATTGCTGAGCCTCTGGTGATGATCTTTGCATCATCAATGGGGAAGGAAGAGGTTCTGGAGGATTGGAGGCTTGTGGATGATGTTCCCTTATTCAAGTGAGGGAGTAGAGATATCCCAGAAAATTATAGACCTGTGAGTCTTACTTCAGTGGTTGGTAAGTTGATGGAGAAGGTCCTGAGAGGCAGGATTTATGAACATTTGGAGAGGTATAATATCATTAGGAATATTATATGAAGGAATATAATATGAAGGAAGAGCAGTAGATGTAGTGTATATGGATTTCAGCAAGGCATTTGATAAAGTACCTCATGCAAAGCTTATTAAGAAAGTAAGGAGGCATGGGATCCAAGGGGACATTGCTTTGTGGATCCAGAACTGGCTTGCTCATAGAAGGCAAAGAGTGGTTGTTGATGGGTCATATTCTGCATGGAGGCCGGTGACCAGTGGTATACCTCAGGGATCTGCTCTGGGAACCTTACGCTTCGTGATATTTATAAATGACCTGGATGAGGAAGTCGAGGGATGGGTTAGTAAGTTTGCTGATGACACAAAGGTTGGGGGTGTTGTGGATAGTGTGGAGGGCTGTCAGAGTTTACAGCAGGGCTTTGATAGGATGCAAAAAGGGCTGAGAAGTGGCAGATGGAGTTCAACCCAGATAAGAATGAAGTGGTTCATTTTGGTAGGTCAACTATGATGGCAGAATATATTATTAATGGTAAGACTCTTGGCAGTGTAAAGGATCAGAGGGATCTTGGGGTATGAGTCCAGAGGATGCTCAAAGCAGCTGCGCAGGTTGACTCTGTAGTTAAGAAGGCATACGGTGTATTGGCCTTCATCAGTCATGGAATCGAATTTAGGAGCCGAGAGGTAATGTTGGAGCTATATAGGTCCCTGTTCAGACCACACTTGGAGTACCGTGCTCAGTTCTGGTCGCTTCACTACGGGAAGGATGTGGAAACCATAGAAAGGGTGCAGAGGAGACTTACAAGGATGTTGCCTGGATTGGGGAGCATGACTTACGAAAACAGGTTGAGTGAACTTGGCCTTTTCTCCTTGAGCGACGCAGGTTGAGAGGTGACCTGATAGAGGTGTACAAGATAATGAGAGGCACTGATCATGTGGATAGTCAGAGGATTTTTCCCAGGGCTGAAATAGCTGCCACAAGAGAGCACAGGTTTAAGATGCTTGGGAGTAGGTACAAAGGAGATGTCAGGGGTAAGTTTTTTACGCAGAGACTTGGAAGTGCTTGGAATGGGCTGCTGGCAACGGTGGTGGAGGCGAATACGATAGGGTCTTTTCAGAGACTCTTGGATAGGTACATGGAGCTTGGTAAAATAGAGGGCTACGGGTAACCCTAGTAATTTCCACTGTAGGGACATGTTCGGCACAACTTCCTGGGCCGAAGGGCCTGCATTGTGCTGTAGGTTTTCTAGGTTTCCGTGTTTCTAACATTTCATCATATTCAGTGATCCTCAATAGGTCTTGGCCACTGGCTTCATTGAATCACAGTCCCACTCAGAGTCAAATCCAACGACCCGTTCTCTCCAGCGTCTTCTCTCTTCATCTCTCGCTGAACAAAAGCCGCAAGCCCAACCTTAGAGTCCCTCACCAGAAAAATCTCTCCTCTGTTCTACCATACTTGTTTGGATGGCACACATTCCTCATCATCCCTTACCTTCAACAATAACACAAACAGGCCGAAAGCAGAACAGACTGTTCTTACAGAACTACTAAATGAAATGCATACAGCATATCAGTAAAAATGTGAACCAGGGCATTACATACATTATCCACAACTCCACCAATCTTGATACCATCCATAAACTTACTAACCCACTCATCTACTTATACTTTCATCCAGGTCACCCATATACATCACAAACAGCAGAGGTCCCAGCACAGATCCCTGTGGAACACCACTATTTACAGGTCTTCAGCTCAAATAAGTCCCTTCAACCACTACCCTCTGTCTTCTATGTGCAAACCAGTTCTGAATCCAAACAGCCGTTTGGCCGCAGACTCCATGCATCTGAATCTTCTGGATCAACTCCCATGGACTTTGTCAAATCCCTTACAAAAATCCATGTAGACAGCATCCAGTGCCCTACCCCTGTCAATCTCCCGCATCACCTTATGAAAAAGCTCAAACAAGTTAGTAAGACACGACCTGTCCTGCACAAAGCCATGCTGGCTCTCTCTAATTAGGCCATAGGATTTCAAATGCTTATATTTCCTATCCCTAAGAATCTTCTGCAGCAATTTCCCTGCAACTAATGTGAGACTCACTGGTCTATAGTTGTCAAGATTTTCCCTTGGTTCTTTCAGAGGTACAACATTATCCACTTGCCCGTCCTCTGGGACCTTGCCTGTGCCTAGAGAGGACACGAAGATACTGGCCGAGGCACAAGCAATCTCATTTCTTGCCTCCATCAATAACCTGGGGTAAATCCCATTCAGCTAGGGACTTCTCCATCTTAATGCTCAATAGGAGGCCCAAAACTTCCTCCTCCTTGATCTCTAAATGCCCTAACACACTTCTACACCCAGCACCGATCTTCTGGTCCTCCATATCCTTTTCCTGGGTAAATACTGAAGCAAAGTACTCACTAAGAGCCTCATTAACATTCTCCGTGTCCAAGCAAATGCTCCCCCTTTATCCTTGAGTGGTCCCACCCTCTCCCTAGTTATAAGACCATAAGACGTAAGAGCAGAATTAGGCCATTTGGTCAGTTGAGTCTGCTCTGCCATTCGATCATGGCTGATCCTCTTTTCCCTTCCTCAATCCCATTCCCCAGCTTTCTCCCCGTAACCTTTCCAATCAAGAACCTATCAATATCTGCCTTAAATACACCCAACGACCTGGCCTCCACAGCTGCCTGTGCTAACAAATTCCACAAATCCACTACATTCTGGCTGAAAAAAAAATTGTGACATCTCTATTTTAATTGGCACCCCTCTAACCTGAGGTTCTGCCCTCTTGCCCTAGACTCCCTCACCATGGAAAACACCCTTTCCACATTTACTTTTTCTAGGACTTTCAACATTCAAAAGGTTTCAATGAGATCCCCTCTCATCCTTCTAAATTCCAGCAAGTACAGACCCAGAGCCAACAAACATTCTTCGTATGATAACACTTTCATTCCTGGAATCATCCTTGTGAACCGCCTCTGGACCCTCTTCCAATGCCAGCACATCTTTTCTTGGATGAGGAGCACAAAACTTTAAAATACTCAAGGTGGCGCCTCACCAGTGCCTTATAAAGCCTCAGCATCACATCTCTGCTCTTTTATTCAAGTCCTCCTGAAATGAATGCTAACATTGCATTTGGCTTCCTCACCATCTTCCCAACCTGCAACTTAATACTTAGGGTGTTCTGCACTAGGACTCCCAAGACACTTTGCATCTCAGGTTTTTGGATTTTCTACTCGTTTAGAAAATAGTCTGCTTGCTCATTTATTTCTACTCCCAAAGTGCATGACCATGCATTTTCCAACATTGCATTTCATTCATCCCAACGGTGGAGCAGGCGAAGAGGAGGCATCTCCCAACGGCTGCAAAGGCGGATGAGGATGTCCAACAATAGGTAGGGAGGCTTGCGAGCACACTGCAAGAACCGCCGTAGACCCACAACACTCAGGGCTTGTCTACCTAGCATGTGAAGCCTGGATTCGGCGGACTGCGCGGAAGAAACCATCACTGGTTCAATGGGCAGAAAGGCGATTCTCAGCAATGCGTCGTGGAGCGCTAAGAGGGCACAGTGAGACACACAGATCACTGCTGGCCATCCACTGCATCCTGACCTATCTCCAGCCGTCTCGACTATGTCTTGCCACTGGGTCCAGATAGGCCGGGACGAGAGAGTGAGGCTGACGACCTGAGCAACTCTCCCTCACTTTAATCCAAGTCAAGCGCAAGACATGACTTCACACCCAACGCGCAACCTAAAGTTCTGTGGCGATGGGGGAGTGGCGAAGCAGTAGGTACGGATACACTGGAAGCTGTAGTCACAAACCTGCACACAGGCGGCCCAGGGCATAGGGTCGCTCTCTACTGGACTGAAGCAGCAGCTGAGTTCGGCAGCCCCCTGGGTGTCTGAGTAGCCCTCTTTAGGATCGCTCTGCTCACCTCCATGGAAGAAGGGGCTGGAAAAGGTGCCTCAAACATAGTCTGCTTCACTTCACCCTGGCCAGCTTACCGAGGCTGGTGGGGATCCCTCATAGCGGTCGACCTACAAGAGTGAAGAAGAAAGTGATGGTGCTCAACCTTGGCACATGGAACGTGAGAACTCTGCGAGATAACATCAAGGCAGACAGACCAGAGAGAAGAACTGCACTGGTTGCAAAAGAGCTAGCTCGCTACAACGTGGACATAGCAGCTCTCAGCGAAACGCACCTAGCAGACAAGGGCCAGCTGACAGAACGTAGTGGTGGATACACGTTCTTCTGGAGCAGTCGCAGCAGCGCTGAACGACGGGAAGCAGGCGTGGGATTTGCCATCAATTCTAACCTTGCCCGTAAACTCACCAAGCACCCAGAGAGCATCAACAACCGCCTGATGACACTTCTGCTCCCACTTGCAAACAAGAAGAGTGCTACGCTGATTAGTGCCTACGCTCCCACCATGACCAACCCAGATCACATTAAAGACAAGTTCTATGAAGAACTCGACGCCCTCATCTCAGCAATCCCACAGTCAGAGAAGCTCATCGTTCTCGGGGACTTCAATGCCAGAGTAGGGACAGACTACCAAACCTGGGAAGGGATCATTGGAAGACACGGCACTGGCAAGTGTAACAACAACGGCCTTCTGCTCCTCAAGACGTGTGCCACAAACGACCTTGTCATCACCAACACCCTGTTCCGCCTACCCACCCGTAAGAAGATGTCATGGATGCACCCACGCTCGAAGCACTGGCATCTGATTGACTACATCATCACCAGGAAGAGGGACAGGATGGATGTCAGAGTGACGAGAGCCATGTGTGGTGCCGACTGCTGGACCGACCACCGCCTCATTGTGTCCAAGTTCAGGCTTTGCATTCTGCCCATGAGAAGACCCCAAGGGCAGAAGACTGCAAAGAGGCTGAATGTCTCCAAGCTGAAAAGCAGCAGGGTTGCAGAAGAATTCGTCGATGACCTTGAAGGCAGACTGCCAGACACGCCACAGGGTGACAGGACCAGCGTTGAGGAACAGTGGATGGCCTTCAGAGACGCTTTCTACACTACCGCCCTCAAACATCTCAGAGCAGTAACCTGAAGAAATCTAGACTGGTTCAATGAGAATGATGAAGAAATACAGGCACTACTAACGGAGAAGCATCAACCTTACAGAGCGCATCAGAACGACCCCACGTCACTAGCCAAGAAAGATGCCTTTACCAACGCAAGAAGAAAGGTGCAGAAAAAACTTCGCGAGATGCAGGACAGCTGGTTCAGCAAGAAGGCCGATGAAATCCAGGGCTATGCAGACAGCCACAACATAAAGCGCTTCTACGATGTGCTTAAGGTTGTATACGGACCCCAGTCCTCCGGCTCCTCACCCCTCCTCAACGCAGATGAAACGCAGCTGCTGACAGAGAAGAAGCAGATTCTGGATTGGTGGGCTGAGCACTTTAACAATGTCCTTAACCGCACTGCCGACATCAACTCCAAGGCCATTGCCCGCCTGCCCCAGGTAGAGATCAACAAGAACCTCGACACCCTCCCCACAGTAGGTGAAGTCAGGAAGCAACTCTCCTGTGGCAAAGCGTCAGGACCCGATGCAATCCCTGCTGAGGTATACAAAGCAGGAGGCCCTGTCATGATGCAGAAGCTGACTGTACTCTTCCAGTCCATGTGGAAAAAGGGACAGGTCCCGCAACAGCTGAAAGATGCCAGCATAGTCCACATCTACAAGAGGAAAGGCAACTGCCAGTCTTGCAACAATCACCGAGGCATCTCCCTCTTGTCCATTGCGGGGAAGATTCTGGCCCGTATCCTGCTCAACCGCCTTCTCCAACATCTTGAGCAAGATCTGCTCCCAGAAAGCCAGTGCGGCTTCCGTGCTGAACATGGGACCGCGGACATGATTTTTGCTGTACGCCAACTCCAGGAAAAATGCCAGGAGCAACACAGCGACCTCTTCATGACCTTTGTCGATTTAACCAAGGCTTTCGATATGGTCAGCAGAGAAGGCTTGTGGAAGATCATGGAGAAGTTTGGCTGCCCCAGCAAGTTCATCACAATCGTCCGGCAGTTCCACGTCGGTATGACGGTGAAAGTTCTGGATGACGGTGACGAGTCGGAGGCCGTCCCAGTGACAAATGGTGTCAAACAAGGCTGCGTTCTTGCCCCGACTCTGTTCAGTATGGTATTCTCTGCCGTGCTGACAGATGCCTTCCGTAACTACGAAGAAGGAATCCACGTCAGGTACAGGACTGACGGCAGGTTGTTCAACCTTAGGCGCCTGCAGGCAGTTACAAAGATGCGAGAGACTGTCATCAGAGGCTTCTTGTTTGCTGATGACTGTGCACTCAATGCCAGCACAGAGCAGGAGATGCAGCGTGAAATGGACTGCTTCTCACAAGCCTGCGATAACTTTGGTCTCACTATCAGCACCAAAAAGACCGAAGTTATGTACCAGCCTGCCCCAGGAAAGCCATACCAGGAGCCGCGGATCACGGTGAAAGGCCAGAACCTCCAGGCAGCCAACAACTTCACCTACCTGGGCAGCATACTCTCTCGCGCAGTGAACATAGACGCTGAGGTCAACAACAGGATTGCCAAAGCCAGCGCCGCCTTTGGGAGACTCCGTGAGAACATCTGGGAGCGGAGAGGAGTCAGCCTTACCACCAAGCTGAAGGTCTACTGTGCAGTGGTCCTTACCACACTCCTTTACGCCAGCGAGACCTGGACTGTCTACAGCAGACACGCCAAACAGCTCAACCACTTTCACCTGAGCTGTCTCCGCAGACTCCTCCACATCAGGTGGCAGGACAAAGTCCCCGACACGGAAATCCTGGAACGAGCTGGGTTCTGCAGCGTCTACACCCTCCTGCTGAAAGCCCAAGCCAGGTGGGCTGGACATGTGGTCAGAATGCCAGACAGCCGATTGCCTAAGCAGCTGCTGTACGGAGAACTGTGTCAGGGCAAGCACTCAGTCGGGGGGCAGAAGAAACGTTACAAAGACTGCCTCAAAGCGTCCCTCAAAGGCCTGGGTGTCAACATCAACATGTTGGAGACGCTTGCCCTCGACCGTCCAGCTTGGCGCAGCAAGATCACCACAGGAGCCCGTGCAGCTGAAGTCAGGCGCAACGAAAGCGTGCTGTGCGCAAGCCCCAAGCAGCATCCACTGCCACGACAGCACCCACCTACTTGTGTCCCACATGTGGGCAAGCCTTCAGGGCCCGGATTGGCCTCATCAGTCACCTCCGAACCCACAGCCATCAATCTCCCATTTGACTTTGAAGCCATGGTCATCTTCGATTAAGAAGGACGAACAACAACAACAACAACATTTCATTTGTCACTCCCTTGTCCATTCTCCAAATCTGTCTAAGTCCTTCTGCAGCCTATCTGTTTCCTCAACACTACTTGCCCCTCCACCAATCTTGGTATCATCTGCAAACTTGGCAACAAAGCCATCTATTCTATCAACTAAATCATTGATATATAGCATTAAAAGACGTGGTCCCAACAATGACCCCTGCAGAACACCACTGGTCACTGGCAGCCAACCAGACAAAGATTCTTTTATTCCTACTCACTGCCTTCTTCCAATCAGCCAATGCTCTAACCATGTTAGTACTTTTCCTGCAATAATATGGGCTCTTAACATGGTAAGCAGCCTCATGTGTGACACCTGCATCCCCTTTGTCTATCCTACTTGTAATCTCCTCAAAGAATTCCAACAGGTTCGTCAGACAGGATTTTCTCTCAAGGAAACCATGCTGACTTTGTCCTATCTCGTCCTGTGTCACCAAGTACTCCATCATCTCACCCTTAACAATTGTCTCTAATACCTTCCCAACAACTGAGGTCAGGCTAATGGGTCTATAATTTCCTTTCTGTTACCTTCCTCCTTTCTTAAAGAATGGAGCGACATTTGCAATTTTCCAGTCCTCTGGCACTCTACTGGAGTCCACTATCTTTTGAAAGATCATTGCTAATGCCTCCACAATCTCTAACACCACCTCCTTCAGAAATCTAGGGTGTATTTCATTTGGTCTGGGTGATTTAAGTACCTTTAGGTCTTTCAGCTTTTTGTGCACTTTCTCCCTTGTAATAGGAACTGCAGTCACTTGTCTTCCCTCATACCCTTCAACAACTGGCACACTGCTAGTGATTTCCACAGTAAAGACTAATGCAAAATACTCTTTCTTTTCAAATCTTTTTATTGTTAAAAAAAATAACATGAGTACATTGAAGTAACAACACTTACAATGTCTCAAAAAAGACATTATCTTAAAGATTGAAAAACATTTTTGTGATAACAAAATAAAAACCTACTAAGCAGAAAAAGTGAGAAAAAAAAGAGAACCCATTAGGTGTACAACCCCAGAGTTATGCGTCATACAAAAAGCTTCTAAAAACAAACATCAAACTGCCAGCAAGAAAAGAAAATATACAAAAAAATTTACAATTAGATCGTGGAAAAAATCTATCAATTAGCTCAAATGTTAATAACGAGCAAATGAGCCCCATCTTTTCTCAAAATCAAATAAAGGTTCAAAGGTTCGACTTCTAATTTTCTCTGAACTAAGACATAGCATCACTTGAGAGAACCATTGTGACAAATGATTCTTTTAGTTGCTCTCTGTAGGTTTTTAAAAACTTCCCAATCCTCTGTCTTCCCAGTAATTTTTGCCTTGCTGTGTGCCCTCTCTTTCGATTTTACATTAGCTTTGACTTCCCTTGTCAGTCATGGTTATACTATTTTACCAGTTGAGTATTTCTTTATTTTTGTAATACGTCGGTCCTGCACCGTCCTAATTTTTCCCAAAAAATCACGCCATTGCTACACTGCTGTCATCCCTGCCAGCATCTCCTTCGAATTTACTTTGGCCATCTCCTCTTTCATACCACTGTAATTTCCTTTACTCCACTGAAATATTGCTACATCAGACTTTACTTCCTCTCTATCAAATGTCAAGTTGAACTCAATTGTGATCACTGGCTCCTAAGGGCTCTTTTACTTTAAGCTCCCTAATCACCTCCCTCTGATCCTCCACACTGCCAAGAGTCTTACCATTAATACTATCTTCTACCATCATAGTTGATCTACCAAAATGAACCACCTCTCACTTATCTGGGTTGAACACCATCTGCCACTTCTCAGCCCAGTTTTGCATCCCATCGATACCCCGCTGTAACCTCTGACAGCCCTCCACACTATCTGCAACACTCCCAACTTTTGTGTCATCAGAAAATTTACTAACCCACTTCCTCAGTCAGGTTATTGAGAAAAAAAATCACAAAGAGAAAGGGTCCCAGAACAGATCCCTTTAGCACACCAGTAAACACAGACCCCCAGTTGGAGAAGCAATCTCTGATGATAGAAAAGGAAGACATTTAGCCCATCTGTGATAGTTCTAAGTTCAATGCTATCAACTCTGCTACCTCTAATCTGGAAGAAACTGGGACATCTAGGGAAACCTGTGTGTTCACAGGAAAGAGAGGGAACTATCTGCTACCACTCCCGAGCTTCTCCCACGAAGCCAATGTCTAATTCAATTTACTACCTCATCTTGAATGCCAAACGACTGATCCTTCTTGACCAACCTTCCAAGCAGGACCTTGTCAAATGCCTTGCTAAAGTCCATGTAGACAACATCCACTGCCTTGCCTTCATCTACTTTCCTGGTAACTTTCTCGAAAAGCTCTGTAAGATTGGTTACACATGTCCTACTACACACGAAGCCACGCTGACTATTCTTAATTGGTCCTAGTCTATCCAACTTCCTCTATAACCAATCCCTTAGTATACCTTCCAATAACTTTCCCACTACTGATGTCATGCTCACCAACCTATGATATTTCAGCTTATTTTAAGAGCCTTTCTTGAACAGCAGAACAACATTGGCTATCCTCTAACTCTCCGGTACCTTACCTGTCACTAAGGATGATTTAAATATCTCTGCTGGGCCCCAGCAATGTCTTCACTTTCTTCCAGCAGTTTCTGAGGGAACACCTTGTCAGCCTTTGGGGATTAAATTTGCCTCAGTAGGAAACACCAATTAAAGAACTTGCCAGATTCACTCTGTGCCTAACTGACCATTATTACGAAGGAGTAACCCTTGTAACACTTCCCCTACTAGATCTCTGCTTCTCCCTATTTACATTTCTCCTTGTTCTATTAATAATTAATAAAAAAATTTATGAAGCAACAAGTTTTATGTCTCTTTCTTGACTTCCGAAAGATCAAAAACTCCAGCACCTAACATTTGGCACTCTGAACACAATGGTGCACTGTGAGAATGGGAACAAATATGTTTGGCGATGGAAGCATGATGAGTGGGATGGAAGGTGAGAATACTAGGAACTCTATCCTTGTTCCGAGTGGAAGGCGAGGTGGAGAGAACAAAGTGAAGGGAATGGAACAGGTGTAGTTGACAAATACACTCAGTGGTTTCTTTGTTAGGTACACATGATTGTTAATGCAAGTATCTAATCAGCCAATCATGTGGCAGCAACTCATGTATAAAAGCATGCAGGCATGGCCAAAAGGTTCAGTTGCTGTTGTTCAGACCATACAACAGAATGGGGAAGAAATGTGATCTAAATGACCTTCATCATTGTTGGTGCCAGATTGGGAGGGGGAGTATTGAGTACCTAAGAAACTGCTGATCTCTTGGGATTTTCATGCACAAGAGTTATCTAGAGTTTATGGAGAATGGTTGAAAAAACAAAAGTGAAAAAGAAACACATCTAATGAGCTGCAGTTCTGTGTGTGAAAATTCCGTCAGAGGTGACAGAAACTCAAACAACCATGAGTTACAACAGTGGTGTGCGGAAGAGCACCTCTGAATCCACAACACATCAAACCTTGAAGTGGATGGGCTACAGCAGCAGAAGATCACGAACATACACCCAGTTGTCACTTTATTAGGTACAGCAGTTTCCCAATAGAGTGACTACTGAGTGTATACTGGTAAAGCAGAAAAAGGGTATCATTTAGTTCAGAAGTTCAAAGCAAATGTATTATCAAAGGACGTATTTGGATTGAGGCAAACATTTCCATAATGACAGATGAAGAAGCTCTTTAACTCAACAACACTGTGATATTATTGTGATAGACACAAACAGACCGGGCACCATGGCTCAGAGAACGAACCCCACCCAGTCTCACACCGACAGCGGAGGTGACCATCACACACCCCGGTTACAGCTAGGGTGGCCCACAAATAACTGTATAACCCAAGCTAAGATGTAACGATAAATGAACTGGAACTTCCCACCATAATCCCATAAAAGCATTTTAACACAAGAACAATACACAGTACTGGTCATTAGAAGTGCAGGGGCAGGCAGGCGGTCGACCACACCCCCACCCAGAAGTCACAGTATGCTACCATTTACAACATTGAGATTAATTTTCTTGCAGGCATTTACAGGAAAAATGAAATACAATGGACTTTACAGAAAATTGCATTAGCAAAGACTGACAAACAACCAATGTGCAAATAAAAGACAAAATACTGAGAATGTGGGTTGTAACATGTGCTTGAAAGTGAGTTTCTAAGCTGTGGAATCAGTCCAGAATAGGGGTGAGTGAAGTTATCCTCACTAGTTCAAGAGCCTGATTGTGGACTTCAGGAAGTGTAAGATGAAGGAACACATACCAATCCTCATAGAGGGATCAGAAGTGGAGAGAGTGAGTAGCTTCAATTTCCTCGGTGTCAAGATCTCTGAGGATCTAACCTGGTCCCAACATATCGACGTAGTTATAAAGAAGGCAAGACTGCGGCTATACTTTTATTAGGAGTTTGAAGAAATTTGGCATGTCAACAAATACACTCAAAAAGTTCTAGATTTGTACCGTGGAGAACATTCTGACAGGCTGCATCACTGTCTGGTATGGAGGGGCTACTGCACAGGACTGAAACAAGCTGCAGAAGAATGTAAATCTAGTCAGCTCCATCTTGGGCACAAGCCTACAAAGTACCTAGGACATCTTTAGGGAGCGGTGTCTCAGAAAGGCAGTGTCCTTTATTAAGGACCTCCAGCACCCAGGGCATGCCCTTTTCTCAATGTTACCATCAGTTAGGACAGCGGTCCCCAACCACCAGGCCGCAGAGCATGTGCTACCGGGCAGTGAGGAAACAATATGATTTGACGATAGGAGTCAGCTGCACCTTTCGCGCATTGTTGAGCCATTACGCACGCGAGGGCATTACCCGCGCGTCATCCATATCAGCGCGGGAAGGAGATCAACTTCTCGAGCTTGCAAATGATGGTGGGCTGAAAAGTGTGTTTGGTATAATATCTCGGCCGGCATTCTGGATCAAAGTCAAGGCTGAATATCCTGAGATAGCCACGAAAGCACTGAAAACGTTGCTTCCATTTCCAAAATATCTCTGCAAGGAATGCAACGAAAACTAAATTGCGGAATAGACTGGACATAAGGAACCCCCTTCGAGTATCGCTGTCTCCCATCATCCTTCCATGGGATCATCTCGTTTCAGGGAAACAAGCCCAGGGCTCCCACTGATTCAGCGATATTGGTGTGTTGCAATGATTTTATATGTTCATACGGGGAAAATATGTGCTGCGTGTTTAGTATCCAAAAGATATTTAAAATGTTATGATACTATTGACTTATATAACTATATAACAATTACAGCACGGAAATAAGCGATCCCGGCACTTCTAGTCCATGCCGAACGCTACTCTCACCTAGTCCCACCGACCCGCACTCAGCCCATAACCCTCCATTCCTTTTCTGTCCATATACCTATCCAATTTTTCTTTAAATGACAATATCGAACCTGCCTCTACCACTTCTACTGGAAGTTAGTTCAACATTTACTTCAAGCTCCCGTGTCCTCCCCGATAATTGACTTATCACTATATTCATGCGAGGAAAATATGCGCTGTGTGTTTAATATTAAATTCGTTAGATAAACCCTTTTAGAAACGAAATTGAGTATATTAACTAATTATCATCTATATTGCAGTCGTGATTAACACCCCCCCCCCGCGAACAGAATCGCCAAATAAGACTCGTAGAAAAAATCGTACACGCATGCACACTGGTGCCTGCGCAAGGCTTCATGGTCATTGTAGTCTTCGGGGGGTAAACCCAGCGTATTTGACTGCTACTCTTGTCCGTTGGCACCTCCCCCCCCCCCCCACCCCGGTCGGCCGGTCCGCAGTTCCAAAAAGGTTGGGGACCCCTGAGTTAGGAGGTACAGAAGCCTGAAGGCACACACGCAGCAATTCAGGTACAGCTTCTTCCCTTCTGCCATCCGATTCCTAAATGGACATTGAATCTTTGGATGCTACCTCACTTTTTTTAATATACGGTATTTCTGTTTTTGCACGTTTTTTAAATCTATTCAATACATATAATTGATTTACTTGTTTTTTATTATTTTTATTTTATTTACTATTTTTTCTCTGCTAGACAATGTATTGCATTGAACTGCTGCTGCTAAGTTGTCAAATTTCACGTCACATGCTGGTGATAACAAACCTGATTCTAATTCTAATGGTTGTAAGGTAATAACTGTTCTTGAACATGAGTGTGTGGGGCCAAAGGGTTCTGTACCTGCTGTACATTTAAACCAGAGCAATTATGTGCAGACACAAGGAGTTCTGCTAATGATGTTCCAATATTCCAAGTGTAGCTTATCCAGTGTGTTTTAAAGCTGTAACATGATGTCCCAAATCTTACACCCAGTTGCCTTGCCTATGAAGGCAAGCCAACTAAATGCCCTAACTTATCGATCTTTTGTCCTGCCAACAATGGATATTACGGAGGTGGAGCCTGTCCAACATTTTCTCAAATACTTTGCTGATGGATTGTTTGGGAATATTAACGACCACTTACTTGTTTTAAGGATTATGAGCAAGTATAATGATACGTTTAGCACAGCGCATAATGGTAACACAATGTCCCGATTCTTTAATTGTATATTTTATGAATAAAGTATGTGTCTGGGAAAGAATTACCCCCTTTTACTCGTGTTAAGTATAGCTTCTCATTGTGTACCAGCACCAAGATTAACCTAAAAAACACCAAGTTCTCCAAGCGTTGCTCCCTCCTTCGAAGTACTGTACACCAACTTCTCGTTTAGGCAATAGCGATTCATTTTCCATTTCAGTTTCTAGCATTCCTGTAACCCCGCCCCCACCTTTTTTTATTCTGGCGTCTTCTCCCTTGCTTTTCAGTCTGGTAAGGGTCTCGGCCCAAAACATTGTTAATTCATTTCGATAGATGCTGCCTAAACTGGTGAGTTCCATCGGTAGTGTGTGTGTGTGTGTGTGTGTGTGTGTGTGTTGCTTTGGAGTTCCGGCCTCTGCATCCATTCTCGTATTTCTAATCCTGCAGTTGCATTGACTTAAGCACATTGAAAAGGCATGAACAGGTACATAGGAAAGGCTTTGGAGTCGGGATTCCCAACATTTTTTATGCCATGGACCAATAGCTTTAAGCAAGGGGACCGTGCTGGGGAACCTCTGTTGCGGAAGGTTGTGGGCCAAGCACGGGCTGGTGGGACTAAATTGGAGGGGGACCCTGGTTGGGCCGAAGGGCCTATTTCTGTGCTCCATAAACCCCGCGGTGTCTTACATACAGAGGACTGCAAAATGTCTGTGTTGGGGAAGCGGTGAGGAGTAAGTGTGAATTTACGAAGGCGGAACAAAAGCTGTGTCTTGGATCTGATTTGCAGGTGGAGAGAAAGACTTGGAGAAAGGATTTTAAAGGCTTTGAATAATCGGCCAAAACTGGTTGAACGTTTGGCTGATGACGAAGTTTGGAATCTAGGAGGAGCATTTCCGGAGATTACGAGATAGCGAGATGGGGCAAGTTTGATTTCGGATTTATCGACGTAGACATTGCTTTCGACGTGCTTCCCATGAATATAACAACAGAGGGTGGGAGAGAGCAGCCAGCAGACGGTAGGAGTGGGTATGGGCTTGGATGTGATAAAAGGGTTTATCGCCGGCGGTGAACGATGTGTAGGTAGCTGAATAAAACGTTTATTGGTTAATGTAAACTAAAAAAGCTTGTTGATCACATACATCGAGCTACAGTGAAAAAAAAATTGTTTAGCCTTCCACCCATGTAGGTCATTTCATTACAACAGTGCATTGAGGCATTAGGAGTCAAAGGTAACAACAGAATACAGAATGATACAGTGTATCACGGATACAGGGGAAGTGCAGCGCTGTCAGTGTATGGATAATCAAGGTAAATTGTGAGGTTAAAAGTCCGTTTTATCTTACAAGGGCACTGTCTATAAAACTGTGGATGGTGTCCGCCAGCGTGGTCTCAGAGGTTTAGGACCAAGTGGAAGTCAGCAGCCAGGGTTTCCGAAGGGTAAGAGACGAAGACCCGGGAATTAGTGAGAGAAATACTGTGACGGAGAACTCACCCCATAATAGTTTACAAAATACAGAGGAAGTGTAACTGACAAGATAATGCACGGAGCCTTCCGCTAGTGAAATAGTGCTTGTGTTAGGAAGAGATGATTACCTCCACAAAGTTAACAGCCCACTCCTATTTTCAAATGGCTTGTTGTACGTGGAGTAGAACTTTTATTTAAGAGTACAGAAATTGACCATATCTGGACATGAGATACACGAGAAAGTAATCAATTTCTGTCGTTCCTTTACAAAATACATTTTACTTCACCGAGGGAATGAGAGAAACGAGGAGAAGGCAGGAGTTTGGGGATGAGAGGAAAATTGGATTAGCCATGATGACATGGCGGGACAGAATCGATGGGCCAAATGATCTAATTCTGCTCCTATACCTTATGGTCTTATTATGGTCTAAATAGGTTTATCGAATCTAAACCGAGGTCAGGCATACTTTTGATTTTGTTTTCGACCCAAAAATCAAAATCAGAACGATGGAAGTCTGGAAGGTTGGTGCCAATAATACCCGGTCTAACCGGAATATATCAAAGTTAAATTCAAATTTACTGTCTTATGCAGAAGTATGTGTATGCTTAGGCGCAATGAAAAACTTATTTGCAGCAGCAATCATATAAGCAGAAGAAATAAAACATATCACATGAAGTAAGGGCTTTTCTCAAACGTAACTTTTTTGCATTTCAAATGTTAACATGTTTATTGGTAAGTACTGGTCAGGGAATATTTATCAAATCTCAAATGTCTCGTTCGAATTTGATACTTCATTGAGAAGTTACTGTCAACAGCAAACAATAAGAAGAAGAAGAAAAGACTAGATTAAGTTGAAACAAAATACCTCCGTGATGATCTTGTTGCCGAAGGTCACTTCTTTCATATAGTAACAATTGGATGGATTGGGAGAACGAAGACACTAGAAAAAATAAAGTGGCGACGGCAGCGTCGTTACAATTCACAGCCTCGCAGCTTTACAGAACTGGACGAACCAACGTGAAAGTGCGAAAATGACTGCGGCAAACAGTCCTATTTGCTGTCACTTTGAGCCAATTGCTTTGATGGAAATTTGTCCGGTTACGTTTATGGTTTGCACTAGTCTGAAATTGGCTATTTCGTCAGATTGTTCAAAATGTCACTGCGTGGTTTTTGAAAACTTTGTTTCGTCTGGCGAAATTGAAAGACGGCAGCGTGGTGGAATACAATTTACAAACTGTAGATTTAGAAAGGCGTGGTCGCGAGAGGGAACTGTGATCTGGGGGTTGGTTTTTATTTTCTTGTTTTACAAGTATTTGGCAACTGCTTTAGGGATCGGGAGGGCAGACTCGAGATTTCCCCAACTACTTTCAACGGAGGATGCGAGAGGGCACTGAAGGAATTTGAAGACGGGGAGCAGGGATTGCAATTGTCAAAGGACAGGCAGTGGACGTGTTGAGGCAAAAATCTTTCACGCTCTCTACTTCTAGGGAGAGGAAGATCGGAATTTCTAGAGTCTGCTGTGGGTAATTTTAGAAAACTTGCTGCCAGAGATAAAAATACTAAGTGTATTTGGTTTAAAATACATATCAGATTAATTTATCTCCCTTATACGTCATGGGCTGGGAAGAGTAGTGACCATAAATTGATTGACCTTGCAAACAAATGCCCTCATTCCTTGTCACACAACCCCGCCACATTCTGATACTCTCTCCTGTCATCCATTTTCTTGGACACTTTTATATTCCTTCTTTTCAAAGGGCACTTTATTAGACACAGGAGTGAACCCAGATGTGATATACCGCTGCTGTGGCCAATCCGCTCCAAGGTTCGGTGTGTTCGGAAATGCACTTCTGCACAACACTGCTGTACACTGTACTGCGTTCGAGTAACTGTCGCCTTCCTGTCAGCTTGAACCAGTCCAGATAACCTTCACTGATCTCTCTCATTAACAAGGCGTTTTCGACAACTGAACTGCCGTTCTGTTTCTCTAACAAACGCGAGAAATTCTGCAGATGCTGGAAATCCAAAGCAACACACACAAGATGCCGGAGAATCTCAACAGGCCAGGTAGCATCTATGGAAAAAAGCGAACAGTGGACGTTTCGGGCCGAGACCCTTCGTCGGGACTGGAAAGGGAGGGGCGCAGTCAGTTTAAGAGTGGGGAGGGGGAGGGTTGGAGAAGTATAAGGTGGCAGGTGATAAACGAAGCCAGGAGATGGGGAGGGGGTGAAGCTCTCCTGAGTCTACCTTGTCCTTGTACACTCTCCCCCCGCCATTGATCTCCCTCTTGATACTTATCATTGCCTCCTCCCTCACTACCATTCATGGCCCTAAACAGTCGTTCCATGTGAGTCTGTTGGGGTCATCTACCTTTTATCCGGCGCTCCTGCTATGGCCTCTGTATATTGACGAGACCTGATGTAGATTGGGAAACCGCGCTTCGCTGAGCACCTTAACTCCGTCCGCCGCTAAAAGCGGGATCACCCGGGGGCCACCCATTTCAATTCTATTTCTTATTCCCATTCCGACATGTCAGTCCATGGCCACGAGGCCACACTCAGGTTGGAGGAGCAACACCTCATATTCCGGCTGGGTGGCTTGACCATCGATTTCTCGAACTTCCGTTAATTCTCCCCCTTCACCTTCCCCTTCCCCCATTCAATTTTCGCTCTCATGTTATCTCCTTTTCTGTCTCTCACCTCCCTCTTGTGCTGCTCCCCCTTCCCTTTCTTCCATAGTCTTCTACTCCCTTCTATCTGATTTTCACCTTCTCCAGCCCTTTATCTCTTTAACCTATCAATTTTTTTTATTAAAAACTTCACCCCTCCACCTCTTCCTGTTTCACCTATCACCTTGGAGCCGATTTACTTGGAGGAAATAACAGCAGCCATGCTTGTGGCGCAGAAGGGTAGGGAACTGTAGAAGATTGCAGCAGTGATAGGGGACTCTATAGTTAGGGAGGCAGATAGGCAATTCTGTGGATACATAAAAGAAACACAAATGGTAGTTTGTCTCCCGGGTTCCAGGGTCTGAGATGTTTCTGAACGCATCCACAATATCCTGAAAAGGGAGGGCTTGGTACATATTGGTACCATCGACATAGGTAGAAAAAGGGAGGAGGTTCTGAAGACAGAATACAGGGAGTTAGGAAGTTGAGAAGTAGGACCTCAAGGGTAGTAATCTCAGGATTGTTGTTTGTGCAACCTGGCAGTGAGGTTAAGAATAGAATGAGATGGCAGTTAAATCTATGGCTGAAGAACTGGAGCAGGGGGCAGCGATCATTGGGACCTCTTCTGGAGCGGGTGTGACCTGTACAAAAGGAATGGGTTGCAATTGAATCCGAGGGGGACCACTATTATTGTGGGCAGATTTGCTAAAGCTGTTGGAAGTGTTTTAAACTAATATGGCAGGGGAATAGGAACCAGTATGACAGAGCTGAGGATGAGCCAGCAGGTTTACAAGTAGGTGACATTTTTAATATGAATGTAAGGAAGGGCAAGCCAATGATTGGGTACAAATGCAGACAGTGCAAAGAGTTAAATTGTACCACAGAGGCAAAATTTCAAAGGGCAAAGAATACAGGACTGAAGGTGTTGTATTTAACTGCACATACTATTCAGAATAAGGTGGATGAACTTGTGCAATTAGAGATATGGCATTGTGGGTGTCTGAGTTGTGGCTGAAAGGAGGTCATAGTTGGGAGCTTAGTATCAAAAGGAAATAGTTTATATCAAAAAGTCAGGCAGGAGGCATAGGCAGTCATGTGGCTCCATTAGTAAGCAATGGAATTACATCTTTAGAAAGAGGTGACATAGGATCAGAGAATGTCAAATCTTTGTGAGTGGACTTAAGAAACTGCAAAGGTATAAAAAAAATTATAGAATCATATATATGTCACAAGGGAGGTATTGGGAACAAACCCAAATGCTAGACACAGATACTGAAGTACAAGGAACAGGACTTGACTAGAGTCAGGACGTGACTGGATACAGACAAGGACCCAGAACCTGGGTCTTGCCTTGGGCTCAGGCCCCAGAACCAGACATGGACATGACATGACTGCAGGACTGGAGTCTTGAGGCTTGGATATGGACTCCGAGCCAGAGACTGGGCAAGGACCCAGAACCTGGGACTTGACTCAGGCTTGCACTCCAGAACTAGGTGAGGACAAGACAAGGCTACAGGACTGGACATGGCTTGGGTGAGGAACTCCTGGGTAGGGCAAGACACAAGGAAAGGTAAGGCACATAGACAGGACTCGGATAGGACTGGACTAGGCATGGACTGGTCAAGGGCCTTCAGGAGCACAGAGCCTAGGACTACAAGAGACAGGAGCATGGAACAGAGCCAGGACCCCTCCTTGGGAGCAGAACATAGGGGCAAGACCCCTTCTTGAGAACAGGATGTAGGGGCAGGACTCATACACAACACTGAACATGGAGACAGATCCCAACACAAGGTGACAGCAAACAGCCAGACCTACCTAGCAAAGGCATGGACACAGACACAATTGCACATAACAAAAGACAGTTCCTTATCTTGACCTAAACCAGGCTCTGGTTTTGCTCTAGCAGTAAAACTTCAGCAATACAAGCAGGGTATATAGGCTAGGTGAGCAGGCAGAGAGTCAGGTGAGGTGGGGGAGATAAGGAGGGGAATAGAGCATTCCAGCTGGGAATCCTGCCTGTCTATCTTGTTTTACAGCAGTTGGACACACACACACACACACACACACACACACACTTACTTCACCCTCCCATCTTTGACCATCCTAGTATCCTATTCCTGTTTATTCATTATATTCTATAAAAAACTCCTGTATCCCTTAAAAATGCTAAAAATACCCAGACTTGTGCTCTCTCACCCATCTTGACTCCTCTTCCTGACATTCCTCACACAATCCTGTCTGGTGTTTCCCTATCATTTTCAATGTTTTGTTTAATGCACAATGCCCCAGCCTTAACCTAGTCCACACAATTTCCTCTCTTCTGTTTCCATTACCTACCCTAGTAACTGCAACACTCTTTTGTATTTGATATAAATGCCTCCCTTTCCCCTCCCTGTCCCATCTTTCTTGCCACATTCAGTTGACTTTTTCCCCAGATTACACACTTAACCTCTGCTTTACTGATACTAATGTGCATTTCCACATTTTCTTTCTTTAACACCCTCTTTGCCAACTCATCCACCCTCTCATTCCCCTTCACCCCTACATGTGCTGGAACCCATAGAAATTTTACCTGACCTCCCTGATTTGCAATCCTTGTAACTAACTGAAGGACTTCATAAAGTACATCTTGCCGACTGTTTGTGTGAAAAGACCTTAAACTTGCTAGAACTGAGGATGAATCTGAACATATCAATGCTTTGGCTTGTCTGGCTTTCTGCACCCATTGCAACGCAACCAACACCGCCAGCATCTCCACTGTAAACACTCCTAACTTATTAGATGTTCTTCTGCTGATTCCAATTTCTTTTGCTAGTATGACCACTAGCACTTCCTGTTGCAAGTTCCTTCGCACCATCCGTATAAATGTGAGTATAATCACTATACTTTTCCATCACATGACAGTTAAATGCATTTACCAAATCTGTTTTATATCTTTCTTTCCTTTTTACCTCTAACAAATGCCAGTCTATGTCAGGCCATACAAGCTTCCATGGAGCTACAACCGGATAAACTACTGAAGGACTTATCCTCATCAAATACTCCACATTCTTTCGCGATATCATTCCCTACCCGACTAAAGGTATCCCTCTGAAACCTCCCATTTTCCCAGCACTCCTGCAACACTCCTTTAGTAGGGTGAGAATCATTGTGCCCCTGCAAGTTAGCCCAGTAGTTTGCCATCAGTTGCATCCTTCTTAGTTCCAAAGGCATTATTTCCATTTCTACCTGTAGGGCTGACACTAGTGACGTTTTAAAAGCCCCACTGCACACTCTCAAGGCCTGAGCCTGAATCACATCCAGTTTCCTTATAAGAGACCTAGCTGCTGATACATATATTTCCATAATCCAATACAGATCTTACTAAAGCCACATACATTCTCTTCAAAGCTGAACAACTTGCTCCCCATTCCCTACCAGTCAAACATCACCACATTTATTACTTTTTTACATTTCTCCTCAACTTTCCTGATATGGTCTGCCCATGTTAATCGTGAATCAAATATAACTCCCAGAAATTTAAATGATACAACCCTTTCTAATTCAACCCCATACATCCTTAAACTTCTTCCCTACCTCAACCCTTTTCCTGGTAAAAAATACAGATTGAGTTTTGTCTACTGAAAATCTACATCCCCAATCATAACCCCACTCCACCACTTCATCAATTGCTTCTTGTAGTTTCCTGATTATATGATCCATGTTCCTGCCTCTTTTCCACAAGGCCCCATCATCCGCAAACAGTGACCTACCTATATCCACTGGTACCTTTGTGAAGACATCATTGATCATAATCATGAAAAGTAATGGGCTAATCACACTACCTTGAGGTGTGCCATTTTCCACTATGTACTGTTTTGATAATTCTGATCCAATCCAAACTTGAATTTTTCTACCAAACAAAAAATCTTTAATCCAATTAAAAACTCTCCCACCAACCCCCATCTTGTGCAGTTTAATTAATAATCCTTCCTTCCACATCATATCATAGGCTTTTTCAATGTCAAAGAACACTGCCACTACTGACTCTCTATTTGCCTGGGCCTTCCTTATTTCAGTCTCTAACATAATCACTGAGTCCATGGAATTCCTTCCCTTTCTAAAACCACTCTGATAACTTGCCAGCATTCCCCTTTTCTCAAGCTCATATGATAACCTTTCTGTTATCATCCTTTCCATTATCTTACATATACTTGATGTTAATGCAATTGGTCTGTAGCTAGTGGGTTTTGACAGATCCTTGCCAAGCTTCCTTATTGGAATTACTACTGCTTCTTTCCATGCACTTGGTAATCTTCCCTCCTCCCACACTCTTATAAAAATGCAGCAACTTCAAGAGCGCTCCTTCTCCTAGATTTTTTAGCATCACAGAGCATATCAGATCTTTCCCTGGGGAGGTTGGTCTCGATCTCTTTATTGCTCTCACCATTTCTGTTAATGTAAATGGATCATCAATTATATCATCTGTTCCTTCCCTCCTGCTTAACACACCTGGGTGTTGGCTCATTATTCTTTCCCTTCTTCAGACAAATTTTCTGAACTGTATCAGTGCAAATGACTTGGCCATGACCTCAGCCTTATCCCTACTGGAGACTGCAGTTTCCTCCTCAGATATCATTACTGGATATTCCCATTCCCTTCTATCTCCTCCCATCCTCTTAATTATTCCCCATATCTCTCCCACAGGTGTTGTTCTTCCTACCTTGTCGCAAAAACTCCTCCAACTTGCCCTTTTAGCTTGACGTATAGTTCTTCTCACCACTGCCTGTGCTTTCTTATATTGAACCAAATGCTGCATATTATGGGTTCTTTTAACTAGCCTGAATGCTCTATTTCTGTTTTTTTACAGCCTGACAACATTCCTCTGTCCACCATGGTACCAGTTTTCTATTCATCCTATTTTTACTCCTAGGTATAGATCCTTCTGCTGCCATGATAATTGCTGAAGTCACCTGACTGTTTAATTCATCTACATTTACAGAAATATCAATCTTTGTCAACCCTTCTTCACTCAACTTCTGGAACTTACCCCAATCAGCTTTTTCAAACACCCACTTTGAGGTTCTGCCACCTGGTCTTATTTCAACTCTTTCACCCACTGAACACAAAACTGGGTAGTGATCACTGCCTACTGTTGAAGCAGTCCAAACTTCCCAGTTACTAATGCCAGCCAAGGTATTAGACACTAACGTAATATCTAACACTGACTCAGTTCCTGTTGTTATATCTATCCTTGTGCCGCTACCATCATTCATACACACCAAATCCCTTTCTTCCATCAAATCTTCAATTACCTTTCCATTTGGATCTGTAATCTGATCCCCCTCATATTGTGCTATGAGCATTGAAATCTGCACACCACACTACTTTGTCTGTTTTGTCCTTGTATCTTTAATAGGCTGTCCAAATCCAACCTTTTACATGGATTGTAGTAGTTAATTATAACCACTCCCTCCCCTCTCTCCCACACTTCCACCACTATGTATTCCTGATCATCTCCTTTTTCCAGTACCCTATATGGTATACCTTGCTTGATTAACATAGCACAAACCCCTCCTCCCCCTAGATTTCTATCTTTCCTTATCATTGTATACCCATATACCACAAAGTCTAAAGTTGGTTTCAACCAAGTTTCCTGAATACACACTACATCCGGTTTTACAACCATTTCTTTAATAAAGTGCTTGAATTCCTGGCTATTGGCCAGTAAGCTCCTTGCATTCCATTGTAAAAGAATCACCATAATTAGTATTAACCAACACATGACACTTCCTGGCTTGACTGATTAGTGAGGTTCTCCCTCACTTCCTCCCATGTCAGTCCTACTAACCCTAAATGGTTTACTGCTGCTTTTACCACCAGCTGAATTTTGTCACTTTTTGACTTTACCTCAGCAGTACTATTAATCACTCCTGCAATGAATGTTACTAGAGCCTTTTTGTCTACATAAATCCTGTCATTTGTTCTTTGTTGCATCTCTCATATCCCTATTGCTCCCTGTTCATTAGGAACATTATTCTGTTCTCTTGACATTCTTACAGCTTCCACATAAGTGATCTTCCTTTTCACTCTTATTTCTTGAATTTTAGTCTCCCATCTCACAACCACACTATATACAACATTATGAGCTCCTCCACAATTGCAGCATTTTGGTTGAACTCCATATTCATGATCACCCCCACATCTAGCACATCTCCTCTGCCTTTTACAGTTTTTAGCCACATGTCCAAACCTTTGACAATTATAGCACCTCAGTGGCTTTGGCACATACACCCTTACTAGGTAACTCATGAAACCCAGGAACACCTTCCTTGGTACTCTTTCTTCTTCAAATTCAATCAATACTGATTCACTTTCCTTTTTCACTCCCTTTGTTGTTTTCAGTCTTTGAACATTCATTACTTTCCCTCCTTTGATATTCCTCTTTATCTCCTCCATATTTATACTCATTGGTATCCCCGTGATCACTCCTTTACAACCACTGTTTTGTGCTCCCACCCTCCCAGTGTATTCCACCTTGCATTTTCCTATCTCTTTTAGCTTTGAGTGCTTTCTCAAGTTGTTTCTTATTCATACATCTTACCAATAAGTTGCCATCATTAAGGACTTCTGCAAATACAATTTCCCCTATCTTATTTGTCAGAGTTGTTGTTAGCACAAACAGGTTAATTTTCTTCATCTATCCCTGAGCCTTCTCATTAAACCTAATTATGACAACACCTCCTCTGAGCTTGTTCATCTTCCTCACTTTCAGAGCTTTCTCCACTATCATCTTATTCTTTTATTCCCTTTGTCTTGGTTTTTATTCATCCAACCCCTCACTACCTCCTCATTCCCTTTATTTTTCCCTTCACAATAATCTACCTCTCCCCAGCTGCCTACCTCTGGTCCCAAGTCTCTATTCCTCTCCTTCTCTACTTTCTTTCCCTCAACCCCACCTCTTATCTTGTCCACCATTACCAGACCCACCCAACCCCCTCCCAGCAATTTCTATTCCTTCCCCACACTCTTTCCCTCAACAGGTTCCAAAACACACTCACATTAAGCAAAAGTCAGCATCCCTCCCCACCTGGAAATCCCTAGTTTGCAGAGGTATTTATGTCCCAGCCCCAAAACGAGAATCATGTGCCCACAACAGAAACTAGGGAAAACCAGAAGCCCTGGAACAAGGAACCGTGGACCAGACTGTGAACCAGAACACAGACTTCATGGACCGGACCATGACAATATAGGCCTACAAGTAGTGGGTTGAGATTGCAAAGGGCATGTACTAAGGGTACTGTCACAGTTGTAATGGGGGACTTCAATATGCAAGGAGGTTGAGAAAATCAGGTTGGTGTCAGATCGCAAGAGGGAATTTGTTGAATGCCTACAAGATGCCTTATGAAAACAGGTTGAGTGAACTCAAGTCTTATGAAAACAGGTTGAATGAACTCAGCCTTTTCTCCTTGGAGCGATGGAGGATGAGAGGTGACCTGAGAGAGGTGTATAAGATGATGAGAGACTTTGATTGTGTGGATAGTCAGAAGCTTTTTCCAAGGGCTGAAATGGCTGCCACAAGCGGACATAGGTTTAAGGTGCTTGGGAGTAGGTACAGAGGCAATGTCAGGAGTAAGTGTTTTATGCAGAGAGTGGTGAGTGCGTGGAATGGGCTGCCGGCAATGGTGGTGGAGGCGGATACGGTAGGGTCTTTTAAGAGAGTTTTGGATAGGTACGTGGAGCTTAGAAAAATAGAGGGCTGTGGGTAACCCTAATAATTTCTAGGGTAAGGACATGTTCGGCACAACTTTGTGGGCCGAAGGGCCTGTATTGTGCTGTAGGTTTTCTATGTTTCTATGTTTCCATGGCTTTTTAGAGCAGCTTTTGCTTGAGCATACTCGAGAAAGGTTACCTTAGATTGGGTGTTGTGCAATAATCCACATTTTATTAGGGAGCTTAAGGTAAAGGAACTCCTAGGAGTCAGTGATTAAAATATGATTGAATTCATACTGCAACTTGAGAGTGAGAAGCATAAATCAGATGTATTAGTAGCACAATGTAATGAAGGTTATTACAGAGGTATGAGAGAGGAGCTTGCCCAAGTGGATTGGAGGAGGATACTGGTGGGAATGACAGCAGAGCAGAGGTGGCTGAAGTTCCTGGGAATAATTCACAAGGTGCTGGATATATATGTCTCACAGAAGAAGTTCTCAAATGGCAGGGGTAGGCAACTGTGGCTGACAGGAAATTTAAGGACTGCCTAAAAGCCAGCAAAAGGGCATATAATGTAGCAAAAGTGAATAGGAAGTTGGATGATTGGGAAATTTTTAAAAATCCAACAAAAGGCAACTAAAAAGCCATTCAAAGGGAAAAGATCAAATATGAGGGCAAACTAGTCGATAATATAAAGCAAGATACTAACAGTTTTCAGTTATATAAAGAGTAAAAGGGAGGTGAGAGTTGATATTGAACCACTGGAAAATGATGCTGGTGAAGTAGTAATGGGGGGCAAAGAAATGGCAGATGAACTTAATGGGTACTTTGCATCAGTCTGCCGTGGTCTGGTCCGTGAAGTCCACATTCCGGTTCACGGTCCGGTCCGTGGACTCCGGACTCCGGGTCTTCTGGCTGTCCCTTGTTTCAGTTGGACTTAATCATAGGCACCTGATGCTCGTGCTGAGGCTGGGAATATAAGTGGCCCTGGGAGTGAGTGTGAGTGATAGGAGTTGGATTCTGAGTTATGATGGGAAAATGGTGGAGAGAAAGTACATCAAGGAAAAAGCTATACTGTTGAAGGAAGTTTTTGGTGAGAGTGGAAGTGGACTAGAGATGGAGGTTGGTGGGAAAGAGGAATGGGATGGAAAGAGGAAGAAAAGAAAGCAGAGGTATAGGATATCAAACTCTGAGGAATCAGTGGATGATCAAAGCAGGACAGCAAAACAAGGGAAAGAAGATGAGATTAAAGCAATTATAAAACTAAGTGAAGATAGGGTGTCTTTTGGTGATAGGAACCTGATTCATTTGATGAAGATGCTCAACAAAATTATAGGTGAGATCAAAGGAGCAAAGATTTTACAAAATGGATTGCTGTTAGTGATTTGTAGGGATAGTGCTCAGCAAGGCAAAGTGATAAGATTATGTAAAATAGATGGCAAAGAAGTACAATGCTCAATATCCAACAATAGAAAGTGGACTAGAGGGGTTATTTCAGGGATACCAACAAAAGTTACTATGGACAAGATTAAACAGAACATAAAAGGAGCAAAAATTATTGAGGCCAAACATTTGAAAGTTATAAGAAATGGGGAAAAAGTGTGATAGTTTATCAGTAATGATTAACTTTGATGAAGAGAGATTGCTGACTAATGCTTACTTAGGGTATATGTGTTATGCGGTTAGAATATTTATACCACCGCCTTTAAGATGCTATAATTGTTAGAAATTGGGGCACATTGTGGTGGTCTGCAGAGGAAAACAAAGATGTGGGAGATGCGCTGGAGAACATGAATATGGGAAATGTGAAGCGGGAGCTAGGCTGAAATGCTGTAAAATTGTGGCGAGGAACACAGTGCAGCTTATCGAGGCTGCATTTATAGCAAGAAGGTGGTTGAGATACAATATGTAAAAGTAACTTAAGGAATCAGTTATGCAGAGACAGTGAAAGAACTTGAGGAATAAAAGGCTGTCAAGCAAACAAATACAGGGAATAATAAACTGGTGAATTGTGGGAGTTGTAGTATGAAAAATAAGGATACACTATGAATGAGTAGAAAGGATTTTGTGCTTTTTATGGTGGATGCAATTAATTGTTCAGTGCAAACAAGCAGAGAACTGAGAAAATTAAAATTATCGTCAAGTCTGCAGAAAAGTATCCTGGTATTAAAGGGATTAGGGGGTAAGAAGTCAAAGAAATGCTGAATAGAGGATCCAACAGTTCACAGGCAGGGGAGATGGAATCTTAATGACAGTATATTTATTGCAAATGGTCAAGAATTTAAGAAATGTTTCAGAATTTAAGGAAAATCCTCAGATTTTATGTTTGAAGCCCAGGGTAAATGTGCAGAACTCCAACAACAACCTAGAAGTACCCGACAAGAACAATGGTGAGTTGGAAAGAGATTGGAAAATGGAGGAAATTATTACAGAGATACAAAAGGAAAAGGAATTTGTTGCAAAGTGAATTATCTACATTCAGATTATAAAATGTAAACATGGAAGCAAATGAAGAAGAACTCTGAGGTCCCAGTAAACAACTGCAGGCTACGATCCAAGAAAAGGAGAACCTGAAAAAGCAGATAGACTTGGAAAAACAGCAATTTTAAAAGTATAACGTGTGATAATTACTATTCTTTAACAAGACGATTTTAATCTTACAAGTGATGTAGATGAAATCAATGTAATTGAGGTAATGCAACTACATGAAAATGTGACAAAATTAGGGAAGAATAGCAGTTTGGGGCATTATCTAATGAGTGCATTAAGCATTCATGAGGAATTGCAACTACAGCGTGATGCTAATAGAGAACTGCAGGCTGAACTAGATTATCTAAAAGTAGAGAACTCCAGGACATATTTGATTGGAACACAAGAAGTCTAGCAGGTGGCGGTAATGCACTGAAAACTAGTTGCCAAATGCCATAAAACAAAAAAGAAGTGTGGGTGCTGGGTTTTCTCGTCAGTATCCCCTTGGAGCAGCCTGCCGGTGGAAGGCTAGAGCAGACTTTCGTGATCTCTAGGCCTGGTTGGAGGGCCACTGCTTCATGGAGCCTTGTTGTCTCTCCTCTGAGCAGTCATTATGGTATGGATTTGGTTGTTTCTTGGGCCAGCTGAGTGGTCATCTGCCACTCCAAGCCAGATATGGATTTGGCTGTTTCTGTGGTCCGCAAAGGTTGCTGGCTGTCCTGAGTCTTGGAGCCACCTTGGATTGAGTTCCCTTCCTATCCTATCCTCTGTAGAGTAAGTCAGGCTGTCTTTGCTGTTACCCTGCAGCTGGACCTGTACCTTCCAGTCCTTCCTTGCCTCCGTGGGGTAAGTCAGGCTGTCCTTGTTACCCTGCGGTTGGATCTGTCCCTCCCTGTCCTTGCCTCTGTTGGGTAAGCCAGGCTGTCTTTGCTGTTACCCTGAGGCAAGACTGTTCTCTTCCCCTCCCCATCTGAATCCCTGACAGTTTCCTCGGTGGTTTACCTTGGCAGTCATCCTGGCCCTATATCCTAGTAAGCATCCCCGTCTGGTGTCTGAGGAACGGTCCCAGTCCTGTGCTCTAAGAAGGAGTCCTGGCTCTACTCAAGGGCCTAACCGAGCCAAGCCTTGAAGAACCCAAGCCTGCGTCCAGTCCTGCAGCCACATCATGTCTTTGCCTAGTTCTGGGGTCTGAGCCCAAGTCAAGACCCAGGTTCTGGGTCCTTGTCCAGTCTCTGGCTCGGAGTCCAAGCCCAGGCTCCTAGTTCCTAGTTCCTTGTCCTGGACCCCTTTCCGAGCCAAGGTCCTAGCCCAAGTCTGTGTTCCTGTCCCAGCTCCTAGTCTGTGTCCACTCCTGTCCTTAACTCTAGTCCAGTCTAGTTCCCAGTACTTCAGTGTCTGTGTCCTGCATTTGGGTCTACCTTCAGTGCCCCCATATGACAGTCTTCACTGTGGAAGACACTAGCAGTGTGCCAGAGTGTGAGGGAGCAGGAGTGAGTGCCATTGTTATTACAAAAGAAAAAGAGCCAGGCAAACTGAAAGGTCTTAAAGTCTTATTGATTTCTGCAGAATGCAGAGAGAGAGGGATATAAAAATATGTTTTAGTGGTTGGAACTCATTGGAGATGGTGGAAGTTGTGAAGGATGATGTGTTGCGTGTGGAAGCTTGTGGTGGTAGATGGTAGAACATGATGAACTCTATCACTGTTAAGGTGGCAGGAAGAATGGGTGAGCGTGGATGTTGAGGAAGTGATGGAGATGTAGGTGAAGGCAGTATCAGTAGTGGAGGAAGGGAAACACTGATCTTTGAAGAATGAAGACATCCCTGATGTCTTGAAAAGAAAAGCCTTATCCTGGGAATAGATGTGGTAGAGGTGAAGGAATTGAGAAAAGGGAATAATATTTTTACAGGAGATAGGGTGTGAAGAGGTATAGTGAAGATAACAGTGGAAATCTGTAGGTTTTTAAAAGCTGATAGTTGACAGTTTGTCTCTAGAGATGGAGGCAGAGAGAACAGAAAAGGGGCCAGGTGTATCAGAAATGGATTAAGTGCATTTAAGGGCAGGGTGGAAGTGAGAGGCAAAATTGCTGAAATTAATGAACTCATCATGGGTACATGAAGCAACACAAGTTAAGAATAGGATGATTTGGCAGGTGAATGCGTGGCTGAGGAACTGGTGTGGGGGCAGTGGTTCAGATTTATGGATCATTGGATCTCTTCTGGGGAAGGTATGATTGGTACAAAAAAGCGGATTACACCTGAACCCAAGGGAACCAATATCCTTGCAGGCAGGTTTGCGAGAGTTGTTCAGATGGATTTATCAGGGGGATGGGAACCAGTGTGATAGTGCTGAGGATGAGGTAGTTGGTTTACCAACAGAGGCAGTATGTAGTGAGACTCCTAGCAAGGAGAGGCTGATTATAGGGCAAAATTGCAGTCAACAGGATGAGATGCAATGTAAAACGTGGACAGAATTGAAAAAGGTGATTACAGGAATCAAGGTGTTATATGTGAATGCTCACAGTATTCAGAATAGAGTAGTTGAACTTGTAGCACAGATACAGATGGGCATGTATGATAAGGGCATCACTGAAACATGGCTGAAAGAAAATTATAGCTGGGAGATAACCGTGCAAGGATACACATTTTATCTAAAGGATAAGCATGTAGGCAGAAAGGTGGCATAGCTCTGGTCAAAAATGAAATTAAGTTATTAGAACAAGGGTCAGAAGGAGTTCAATTGTCGTGGGTAGAGCTAAGAAACTGCAAGGGTAAAAAGACCTGATAAGAATTATATGCAGATCCCCAGACAGCAGTAAGGATGTGGTCTAAAAATTACAATTTTTAGTTAGTCTGTCTTGAGCCTTTTGGCCCATCAGGCCGGTGCTTATGCCGGTCTCTGTGGTGTGAAGCAACTGAGTGTACGAGACTCTCTCTCTTCTCCTCCCCCCCCCCCCCCCGATGCTAGTCTATCGCAAAGTTAACTCCCCAGTATTTGCTGGTACCCATTTTCACTGGAGCAGTGTGTGGTTAAGTGCCTTGCTCAAAGACACAACACGCTGCCTTGGCCGAGAGTCGAACCCACGACCTTCAGGTTGTGAGCCCAATGCCCTAACCATTTGGCCACGCGCCACACACAAATTACAATGGGAGAGGGAAAATGCATGTCAAAAGGGCAATGTTACAACAGACGTGTGGGATTTCAATATGCAGGTAGATTGGTAAAATCAGGTTGTTGCTGGATCCCAAGAGGGAGAATTTCTAGAATGCCTACAAGATGGCTCTTTAAAGTTGCTATTGGTTGAGCCTACTTGAGGATCAGCTATTCTGGATTGGCTGTTGTGTAATGAGTTGACTAGAGAACATAATGTAGAAGAACTCTAAGGGGCCAGTGATCATAATATGACTCAATTCACCCTCAAATTTGAGAAGGAGAAGCTTAAAGTCAGATGTATCAGTATTAGAGTGGAGTAAAGGGAATTGCAGAGGCATGTGAGAGGAGCTGGCCAAAGATGATTGAAAAGGAACACTGGCAGGGATGATGGCAGAACAGCAATGCTGGAATTTCTGGAAACAATATAGACCTATACATCAAAGAGGAAGAAGTATCCTAAAGACAAGAGGACCATGTTATCACAACTGTGATAAGCAGGAGAGTCCAAAGCCAACATAAGAGCCAAAGGAAGGACACATAGAGCAAAAATTAGGGTGAAGTTAGAGGACTGGGAAACTTTTTTTAAAAAAAAACTAACAAACCAAAGGAAAAGATAGAATACAAAAGTAAGATAGACAATAATATTGAGGACCCAACTTTTCTTCAAATGCATAAAGTGTAAAAGAGGCAAAAGTGGATATCAGACCACTCAAAATGAATTTGGAGAGGTAGTAATGGGGAACAAGGAACTGGTGGATGAATTGAATAAGTATTATACATCAGTCTTCACTGGAAGATACTAGCAGTATGCTGGAAGTTTGAGAGTGTCAGGAGGCTGAAGTGTGTGAAGTTGCCATTAATAGGGAGAAGATTCTTGGGAAGATCTGAATGTAGATAAGTCACCTGGACCAGTTGATATACACCTCAGGGTTCCAAAAAAGCTGACTGAAGAGATTGTGGAGGCATTAGTAATAGTCTGTCAAGAATCAATGGATTTTGGAATGGTTCCAGAGGACTGGAAAATTACAAATGTCACGCCACTCTTCAAGAAGGAAGAGAGGCAGAAGAAAGGAAATTATTGGCCAGTTGGTCTGACCTCAGAGGTTGGGAAGATGTTGAAGTCAATTGTTAACGATAAGGATTTTCTGGTACTTGGAGGCACATGATGAAACAGGGAAAATCTTGCCTGAGAAATCTGTTGGAATTCTTTGAGGAAGTAACAAGCAGGATAAACAAAGGAGAATTGGTGGTTGTTGTATACTTAGATTTTTCAGAAGGACTTTGACAAGGTGCCACACATGAGACTGCTGAACAAGTTAAGAGCCCATGGTATCACAGGATGCATGGGATAAAGCATTGGCTGATTGGCAGGAGGCAGAGTGTGAATAAAAGGAGCCTTTTTTGGTTGGCTGAGCGACAAGCGGTGTTCTAGAGAGGTCTGTGTTGGGATAGCTTTTTACGTTACATGTTAATGACTTGGATAACAGAATTAATGGCGTGGCAAACTTTTTGGATGATATGTAGATAGGTGGAGGGGAAGGTAAATGTGATATTTGCATTCATTTCAAAAGGAGTGGAATATGAAAGCAAAGATGTAATGTTGAGGCTTTATGAAACACTGGTGAGACCCCACTTGGAATATTGCAAGCAGTTCTGGGCCCCTTGTCTAAGAAAGGATGGGCTGACATAGGAGAGCTTTCAAATGCTTATCATACGAAGAGCATTTGATGGCTATGGGCCTGTGCTCACTTGAATTCAGATGAATGAGGGGTGACCTCTTTGAAATGTTTTGAATGTTAAAAGGCCTCTATAGAGTGGATGTGGGGGTATCCAAGACCAGAGGACCCAGCTCCAGAATAGAGTGGTATCCATTTAGAAAGGAGACAAGAAGGAATCTCTTTAGCCGGAGAGTTGTGAATCTGTGGAATTTTTTGCCACAGACAGCTTGGGGGGGGGGGGGGTGCAGAGTCAGATTGTTGTTTTTTGTGCCTTGTGATGCATTGGGTCGTATTTTTTTGCTGTTTTCTTAGCACTTGTCTTTTTTTTTTACCAGGCTGAATTGCTAGCTTGACGTTCAACCCAACATGGATGGAAAGCATGCAAGGAGCTGACCGAATTTGAAACTGGGTCCACTGGCCCCGAAGTCCAGTGCTGATGCTTCTATACTACCAAGGAGGCCACATCATTGGGTATATTTAAGGCTGAGGTTGATAGGTTCTTGGTTAGTCGGGAGATGAAGGGATACAGGGAGAAGGCAGGAGATTGGGGCTGAGAAGGAAAAATGGATCAGCCATGATGAAATAGAGCAGACTTGAAGGGCCAAATGACCTAATTCTGTCCTGTATCTTATGGTCAATGCAGTCACCAATGTAGTGAAGGGTGAATTGGAGAACATTATGGAGGAAGGCTTGGAACATAGACTGTTGTATTTAGCCAATGAAGTGGCAGACATAACTGGAGCCCACATAGGTGTCCATGGCTACCCCCTGAGTCTGTAGAAAGTGTGAGGAGCTGAAGGAAAAGATGTTGAGTATGAAGACAAGTTCTGCCAGACAGAATAGAGGTGGTGGAGGGGTGTTGATTGATTCTTGAAAAAGAAGCTGAGAGCTTTGGGGCTGTATTGATGGAGGGGATAGAAGTGTATGACAACCTCCATTCCTTCTAGCATATGGCAGGGACAAAAACACCAGGTTTGTCTACTTGTACTGTCCTTGATTCATTGGAGTTTGATGTTTTCTTCCATATTTCAATTCCTTTATGGCCAGCATCTTCCCCTTTTGATCCGCAGAAGATTCTGTTTATATGTATGAGTGAATGCCATACAAAAGGAACACTAGCATTCATGGCTACATCAAATAATACCGATAAAGGTACTAACATAATATCATAGACTGTAAAGCACAGATAAAAGGTAATATGAAAACGCCAACATATTTAAAATATTATTGGTACATAGGCCTTTAAAGGAAACAATAAAAATAGACCTAATTTCCATACCATGTTTTGAGATATTTAAAAACAATTAATAGATATAATGAGGTTGAGGTACGTAATACTCAAAGACAATATCATGGTATAAAGTCAGATAAAATCACCAAAAAGAGATTTGGGATGTTATTTTGCACACAAACACTTAAGTTGTTTAACTTGCCATTGATAAACACTTAAGAAAATAGAATCGGGATCAGAATCAAATTTAATATCACTGTGTGTGTGTGTGTGTGTGTGTGTGTGTGTGTGTGTGTGTGTGTGTGTGTGTGTGTGTGTGTGTGTGTGTGTGTGTGTGTGTGTGTGTGTGTGTGAAATTTGTTGTTACCTGGCATCAATACATTGCAATACATAATAATAAAAGTTGTAAGTTATAGTAAATATATATCTAAAAAGTTTAATTAACTAAATAGTGCAAAAAGAGAAAAAGGTAGTACTAAGGGAGTGTTCACGGATTCAATGCCCATTCAGAAATCGGATGGTAGAGGGGTAGCAGCTATTCCTCAATCATTGAGTGTGCCTTCAGGCTCCTGTACCTCCTTCCTGATGGCAGCAATGAAAAGAGGGCATGTCCTGGATGATGAAGGTCCTTAATTTGAATGCTGTCTTTTTTGAGTTTTTGCTGCTTATAGGTATCCTGGATGCTGGATAGGCTAGCTCTCATGATGGAAATACATTGGATAATCATTAGAACAAAGAGCAGAGCAATAATAACGTGAAATAATATGGATCCAAGGATGTATGCTAACATTCAGATCCCAGATACAAACTTTAAAAGGGAAGATTCTGCAAAATACCATTGGCTAAATCTGCATGATCTTTAATAGAATTTAGGAAACCTACAGCACAATACAGACCCTTTGGCCCACAATGCTGTGCCGAACATTTCCTTACCTTAGAAATTACCTAGGGTTACCTATGGCCCTCTATTTTTCTAAGCTCCATGTACCTATCCAGGAGTCTGTTAAAAGACTATCGTATCCGCCTCCACCACCGTTGCCGGCAGCACATTCCACGCACTCACCACTCTCTGCGTTTATTTTATATATTTATAAAAAAAAAAAAAACTTACCCCAGATACCTCCTCTGTACCTACTTACAAGCACCTTAAGACTGTGTCCTCTCATGCTTGCTATTCCAGCCCTGGGGAAAAAGCCTCTGACTATCCACACAATCAATGCCTCTCATCATCTTATACACCTCTATCAGGTCACCTCTCATCCTCTGTCGCTCCAAGAGGAAAGGCCGAGTTCATTCAACCTATTCTCATAAGGCATACCCTCCAATCCAGGCAACATCCTTGTAAATCTCCTCTGCACCATTTCTATGGTTTCCATATCCTTCCTGTAGAGAGGCAACCTGAACTGAGCACAGCACTCCATGTGGGGTCTGACCAGGGTCCTATATAGCTGCAACATTACCTCTTGGCTCCTAAACTCAATCCCACAATTGATAAAGGCCAATACACCGTATGCCTTCTTAACCTCAGAGTCAACCTGCGCAGCAGCTTTGAGTGTCCTATGGACTCGGATCCTAAGATCCCTCTGATCCTTCAGACTACCAAGAGTCTTACCATTAATACTATATTCTGCCATCATATTTGACCTACCACAAAGAGTAAAGGTCCCAGAACAAATCCCTGAGGCACACCATTGGTCACCAACCTGCAGAATATGACCCATCTACAACCACTCTTTGCCTTCTGTGGGCAAACCAGTTCTGGATCCACAAAGCAATGTCCCCTTAGCTCCCATGCCTCCTTACTTTCTCAGTAAGCCTTTCATGTGGTACCTTGTCAAATGCCTTGCTGAAACCCATATACACTACATCTACTGCTCTTCCTCCATCAATGTGTTTAGTCACATCCTCAAAAAATTCAATTAGACTCATAAAGCTCTGTCTGCCTTTGACAAAGCCATAATGACTATTCCTAATCATACTATGCCTCTCCAAATGTTTATAAATCCTGCTCTCAGGATCTTTTCCATCAGCTTCCCAACCACTGAAGTAAGACGCAATGGTCTATAATTTCCTGGACTATCTCTACTCCCTTTCTTGAATAAGGGAACAACATCCTCAACTCACCAATTCTCTGGAACCTCTCCTGCCCCCATTGATGATGCAAAGATCATTGCCAGAGGCTCAGCAATCTCCTCCCTTGCCTCCCACAGTAGCCTTGGGTACATCTCATCTGGTCCCGGTGACTTATCAACTTGATGAATTTCAAAAGCTCCAGCGCATCCTATTTCATAATATCTATATGCTCAAGCTTTTCAGTCCACTGTAACTCATCCCTATAATTGCCAAGATCCTTTTCTGTAATGAAAACTGAAGCCTTTTAATCTTCCAGACCTCTATCATTACCAAGTTTTTGGAACCTTTCGTAAGGTTTTCTTTTCTTCTTGACTAGATTTACAGCAGCCTTTGTACACTACAGTTCCTGTACGCTACCAAGCTTTCCCTATCTCATTAGAATGTACCTATGCAGAACTCCATGCAAATATCCCCTGAACATTTGCCACATTTCTTCTGTACATTTCCCTGAGAACAACTGTTCCCAATTTATGCATCCAAGTGCCTGCCTGATAGCCTCATATTTCCCCTTACTCAAATTAAATGCTTTCCTAACTTGTCTATTCCTATCCCTCTCCAATGCTATGGTTAAGGAGATAGAATTGTGATCACTATCTCCAAAATGCTCTCCCACTGAGAGATCTGACACCTGACCAGGTTCATTTCCCAATACCAGATCACATACAGCCTCTCCTCTTGCAGGCTTATCTACATATTGCATCAGGAATCCTTCCTGAGCACACCTAACAAACTCCACTCCATCTAAACCCCTGGCTCTAGGGACATGCCAATCAATATTTGGGAAATTAAAATCTCCCACCACGACAACACTTATTATTACACCTTTCCAAAATCTGTCTCCCTATCTGCTCTTCGTTGTCCCTGTTACTATTGGGTGGTCTATAAAAAACACTCAGTAGAGTTATTCACTCCTTCCTGTTCCTAACTTCCACCCACAGAGATTCAGTAGACAATCCCTCTAAGACTTCTTGGATAATTCATCCCATTGTCTAAAGATAGCTTTATTATGGTTAATAACTCTATCCCACTGTGCAGTAAAATGAGGAATAGGTGGAAGAGCAGGAGATACATATATAAGTAAGCCCTCAGCAGTATCATTGATATATACATGCATCTGACTAGGTGGTTATACAATTAGTTTGGGCAATACTTGCCCAGCTCAAGCTAAGTTCCTCAAAACACTGGAAACCACAATATTAGAGTTAATCAAACTGCAAATTTGATTAAATTTTGGCACGGCTGCTCCGAAATGATATTGATATTTGTTAAGTAAGTACCATGCACAATCCTGATTTGATGGAGACAGATGTGAGAAGCACAGAGGAACATCTGGAGAAACTTCTGAAATGCCTGCTTCGCTGCCACTGCTACTGTGCGATTGAGAATCTCCAGAGGGGAAGGCCCCAAATCCTCGGCTTTGCCTATTACCTGTTGCCTGTTGCTGGGGCTGGGGTTGAAGCGCTTGGCAGAAATGGTGCTTGGTGCTCGATGTTTGAGGGCTGGTCGGAGGCTTGAAGTTTTCGGACGGACTCGAGTCGGCTGTGGTCAGGTGCTTCCAGGGTGCTGCATCGGCAAGTTTGCGGCGCTGGAGGTTCATGGCAGGGAGAATTTTTTCCTCCTCCTACCGTCTGCGTGAGATGATGGGACATTCGAGAGACATTGGGACATTTTTTTACAGTGCCCATGGTCTGTTCTTTATCAAATTACGGTATTGCTTTGCACTGTTGTAACTATATGTTATAACTATGTGGTTTTTGTCAGTTTTTTTTAGTCTTGGTTTGTCTTGTGTTTCTGTGATATCATACTGGAGGAACATTGTATCATTTCTTAATGCATGCATTACTAAATGACAATAAAAGAGGACTTTGTGTCCTCATAATCTAAAATATAATCTAATCTAAATTAAAGATCTCTTCTTGTAATGTGTACTTGAACTAGCAATGTAATACATAATATTTAAATAAAATTCCAGGCATGTCCTGTTATTGAGAGGCAAAATAGATACTGAACACTTATCATAAGAAACAACATAAGAACATAAGAAAAAGGAGCAGGAGTAGGCCATCCAACCCATCGAGCCTGACCCGCCATTCAATAAGATCATGGCTGATCTGTCTGTAAACTCAACTCCATCTACCTGCCTTTTCCCCATAACCCGTAATTCCACTACTATGTAAAAATCTATCTAACTGTATCTTAAATATATTTAGTGAAGAAGCCTCAACTGCTTCCCTGGGCAGAGAATTCTACAGATTCTCCACTCTCTGGGAAAAACAGTTTCTCCTCATCTCCATCCTAAATCTTCTCCCCTCGATCTTGAGGCAATATCCCCTAGTTCTAGTCTCATCTACCAATGGAAACAACCTTCCTACTTCTATCTTATCTATCCCTTTCAAAATTTTGTATGTTTCTATAAGATCCCCTCTCATTCTTCTGAATTCCAGAGAGTATAGTCCTAGGTGACTCAATCTCTCCTCATAGGTTAACACTTTCATCTCTGCAATCAACCTAGTGAACCACCTCTGCACTGCCTCCAAAGCCAGTATATCCTTCCTCAAGTATGGAGACCAGAACTGCACACAGTACTCCAAGTGTGGCCTCACCAATACCCTGTATAGTTGCAGCATGACCTCCCTGCTCTTGAATTCAATCCCTCTAGCAATGAATGCCAACATTCCATTTGCCTTCTTAATAACCTGTTGTACCTGCAAGCCAACTTTTTGTGATTCATGAACAAACACTCCCAAGTCCCTCTTCACAACAGCATGCTGCAATCTTTCACCATTTAAATAATAATCTGCTCTTCTATTATTCCTTCCAAAGTGGATGATCTCGCATTTCCCAACATTGTATTCCATCTACCAGACCTTGGCCCATTCACTTCACCTATCTATATCCCTCTGCAGACTCTCCACATCCTCTGTACAATTTGCTTTTCCACTCAGTTTAGTGTCATCAGCAAATTTTGCTACACTACGCTCAGTCCCCTCTTCCAAATCATCAGTGTAAATGGTAAACAGCTGCGGGCCCAGCACCGACCCCTGCGGCACCCCACTCACCACTGACTGCCAACCGGAGAAACACCCATTTACACCAACTCTCTGCCTTCTATTGGTTAACCAATCCAAATCCATGCCAATACACTTCCTCTGACTCCATGCATCCGTATCTTTTTTAAAAGTCTTTTGTGCGGCACCTTATCGAATGCCTCCTGGAGATCCAAGTATACAACATCCACCTGTTCCCCTCCATCCACCGCACCCATTATGTCCTCAAAGAACTTCAGTAAGTTTGTCAAACAGGACCTGCCCTTTCTGAATCCATGCTGCATCTGTCTAATGGAACCACTCCTTTCTAAATATTTTGCTATTTCTTCCTTAATGATGGCTTCAAGCATTTTCCCGACTACAGATGTTAAGTTAACTGGCCTATAGTTGCTCGTCTTTTGCCTACATCCTTTTTTTTAAAAAATGGTGTGATATTTGCTGTCTTCCAATTCGCCAGGACCTGCCCAGAGTCTAGTGAGTTATGATTACCAACATGTCTACTATAACCTCCGCCAATTCCCTCAGCACCCTGGGATGCATCCCGTCAGGACCAGGGGACTTATCTACCTTCAGGCCCTCTAGTTTGCTCATCCCTATCTCTCTAGTGACAGTGATTTTATCGAGGTCCTCACCTCCCATTTCATCCATAACATCATTCTTTGTGTCCTCCACCATTAAGACCGACACAAAATTGTCGTTCAATGTCTCAGCCATTTTCTTATCACCTAATATCAATTTTCCCTTCTCGTCTTCCAAGGAACCTCCGTTGACTTTAGCCACCTTCTTCCGCTTTATATATTTATAAAAACTTTTGCTGTTTTTATATTTTGTGCTAATTTACTTTCATACTCTATCTTCCCTTTCCTTATTTCTTGTTTAGTTGTTCTTTGTTGCTTTTTAAAAATTTCCTAATCCTCCAGTCTCCCACTACACTTTGCGACTTTGTACACATGAGCTTTTAATTCGATACTATCTTTTATTTCCTTAGTTATTGAAGGCTGGCTCTCCCCACACTTGCTGTATACTTTTGTTGAGCACTGTGAAAAATCTCTGAAAGTATTCCATTGTTCCTCAACTGTCCTACCAATTAGCCTGTGCTCCCAATCCATATTAGCCAACTCCTCCCTCATTCCCTTGTAGTCTCCCTTGTTCAAGCATAATACCCTAGTTTTAGAACTAATTATTTCATCCTCTCTCTGTATGCGAAATTCAATCATACTATGATTACTCTTTCCAAGAGGATCCCTGACTACAAGTTCATTAATCTTACCTGTTTCATTGCACAGGACGAGATCTAAGATAATATTTTCCGTTGTAGGTTCACTAACATGCTGCTCAAGAAAGCCATCATGGATGCATTCTGTGAAGCCCTCCTTAAGACATCCTTGACCAACCTGATTCACCCAATCTATGTGGAAGTTAAAATCCCCTGTGACAACTGCCATTCCGTTCTTAAAAGCCTCAGTTATTTCTTGGTTAATCGCCTCTGCCACTGCAATATTTTTATTCGGTGGCCTATAGACAACACCCACCATTGATTGTTTTCCTTTTCCTATTCTTAATCTCTACCCAGATGGACTCAACATTCTGCTCCGTAGATCTCATATCGTCTCTCACAATCACCCTGATCTCATCCCTAATCAAGAGCGCCACCCCACCTCCTCTGCCTTCCTGCCTATCTTTCTGTATTACCTGATACCCTTGGATATTTATTTCCCAGTCATCTCCACCTTGCAACCAGTTTTCTGTAATGGCCACTAAATCATATGCCTTGGTACTGATCTGTGCCACAAGTTCACTAACCTTGTTTCTAAAACGACGGGCATTTAGATAAAGTGCCCTTATACTCATTGTCCTTCTAGAATCTAGTGACCTATGCAATTTTTGCTTTTCACTTTTATGCACACTACTCTTACTTCTTTCTTCATTAACTCGAGCTTTGATCTCTGCATCACTTCCCTCTTCTTTTCTGTGTGGGTTCCCATCCCCCTACCATATTAGTTTAAAACCTCCCCAACAGCACTAGCAAACAGTCTCCCTAGGACAATTATCCCGGCCCTGCCCAGATGTAACTCAACAAACGCACTATCTGTTAACCCATTCTTTACTAAATTGTCTGGACAAACCCAATATTCTCCTTTTTGATGACAGGAAGTCAAATTTACTCCCTTTGTGGATCCTTGCCACTCAATAGCATTGGTAAGTGAAATCCAATTTCCGTGATATTTCCCAACATTATGAACCACATAGAGTGTGAAGACTCCAACCTTGTCCTGCCTGCCTGTCAAGCCTCGTCTTTGCCTAGTTCTGGGGTCCAAGCCAGAGGCAAGACCCAGGTACTGGGTCCTTGTCCAATCTCTGACTTGGAGTCCAAGCCCGGGCTCCTAGCTCTCTTGTCCAGTCCTGTTCCTGGTTCCCGGTTTTCGTGTCCATGTCCTTGCCCTCAGCCTGTATCCTAGTCCTGTCCCTACTACTTCAGTGTCTGTGTCTTGCACGTGGGTCCGTTCCCAGCCACCTCCGTATGACAAGATTTTACAAACAGCATCTTTAGCGTGTTGAGTAGTTTCATTACTGACTCTGTCAATAATTTGGTTTGTCATATCTCCCAAGGGTTGTAACATATGGAGCATTTCCCAAACTGCATTCACCTGTTGCTTACCTAAAGTCCTATCCTGAAGGTCCTGATTTACAATTTCTTGCATCTCTTGCCTCAGAGAATTCAATTGAGAGTTTACTTCCAGAATATCTACTGTATTTACAGTGGAAACTCCTACAGTGTAACCCAATCCCATAAGTTTAATAAGTCCCCTTCTTTGTCTCTCTCATGTTATAAATTTGGAATGGTTAAACTGTTCAATAATAAATGTTGGAAAAGCTTCTGGAGGCTTATTCCACTCCAGCTAGGAATTTGGAGTGAGGTCAAGTTGAGTAACACTAGCACATGTCTATATCCTGATACTAGAAGAATTTGTTCTTCTCTTCTTCTGATACAAGTCCTACTCCCTTTGTATCTGTCTGAACCTCATCACACAGTAAAATACTATTATTAGTTGGCACTTCAATGGTTAGGGTATCAGTTGTTGTCAAATTCACCATGGAGTAAGGTGCATACAAAAGTCCTTGGGCTGCAGAGAAACTGGGATTGAATTGCCTGGGGCATATGCTGACAGATGATCTTGTTTCTAATTTGTGTCCACATCATCAGTGCCATTACATTCACAATGAACTTGTAATTGAGTTATAAGCCCTTTTTTCCTGAAACAGGACCCAAAAAACATGACTTCCTACGACAATTCCAGTACTTCCATCTTTGCCCTGTATCAATGTTATTTGACCATGATTATCAACAAACATCAGTGTCAGTTCCTTCACAAAATCTCATCTCAGTTCTTCATAAATTTGTCCCACCATTTCACCTCCTTCATGCATGCAGTCTAATATTACCCCATGGCATCTGATGGAATCCAAATAGACTTCTTTGTGACTTATGAAGAGGCCATCATTTCTGAATACCTGGAAAGAAAAACATCAGGAGCAGTTTCTGTATTTATCAAGTTATCAGTTACCTCTAAATTGAACTCTTCTATCCACTGCTTTATTTCCAGAACATCAGGTGATAAACAATGTCCCATTTGTTTCTCTCTTCCATTGTCTCTGCATTGGCTTAAGTGATTGCAAAGATTGCCTTGCCTTAACCCTCCCTACATGATGATGAGTATGAAGTGAACTACCTAACCTCTGGGTGCAAACTAGAAGTGGTCGCTGAATTCACTGAAGGAGCAACTACTCCTTCATCCTCATCATTGTTGATTGCCTGAAAACTAAGTCTATTAGTATCATCATCTCCATCCAGAGCATTGCACCAACAATGTGCCTTATGGACCTCAGCTACTAGAGAACATTGACTATTAAAGGTGTTTAAGTTAGTTAATATGATACCAACCTAACTTATTGGTGTAGTCTTGATTTGATAGACTGATGGACTGGCTCTGTCAATGACATCATATGGCCCTACAAATCTCAGAGATGTAAAAGGGCCTGGCTAATGAACTGAGATCATAACCTTCTGTCATATCTCCAACTCCCGAGGTTTCATTCACATGTCAAAGTAAGCTTTACTTCGCTGTTTCTTCCATCCCACATTATGGACTGCAACATAATGGGCCTCCTTAATAGTGTCAATTAATTGTTGAACCCATTTGTCCTTTACAATACCATCATACTCAGGCTCTGATAAACCTAGCCCAACCATCTCATTTTTCTCCTGGTCATCAACGTAAAAGGTGTAAGACCAGTAAAAGAAGCTTCAGTGGTACAGATTATCCTAAGGAGGCAGGGTAAGACAGTGACCCAGGTGGTCTTGTGCTGTGTAGCCATTTTAGCTAACATTATCTTTAAAGTCCTGTTCATCTGTTCAACAACTCCACTGGATTGGGGTCGATAAGGAATATGGAAACTCTGTTTTACCCAAACAGTTTCAAGAGATTTTGCAGCACCTGAGTAGTGAAGTGAGGACCTTGATCTGATTCTAGATTCCTTAGCAACCCCAGTGGGTAAAAGCCTTCTTGAACAAAATTCTGGCTGTAACCTTAGTGGTGTTATTTAATATCTAAAACTGCCTTAGTGTGTTCTGGTTTCTGTGCCCATAACTGAGAAGCAACCTCAATTGTACAAGCTCTTTAAATTTTTAAAAGGTTATTAACCAAAGGAACATGTCAAATGGATGTGATGAAAGAATTTCAAGTCTAAAACAAAAACAAATAGAATGGGGAGAGGGTACAAGACTGGTGACAATCATAAATGAAAGAAATGTAGCAGAAAGGAGAAAGCTAATAATTGGTGTTCAGTGCAAATGATTTTAATTATAACTTGCCTAAAGCATTATAACATTCTAATTGCTTTCTCTTCTTCTCTTAAAATATAACCGAAAGCTATTTGGTATCATTGTAAATTACTGAATTTGTGCATATACTCTCTTCTGAAGAAAGATTCGCATTCTTGGTCAGACTTTCATGAGAATGTGGTTTCCGTCAAACAGTACAATCATTCACAGAAAGCCAAAGTCCTTACAATTGCTCAGATAGGAACTACAATTACAATAAGTAATGAGTGGTTTGGCTTTGAAAGCTCATATCTAATGGTTGCGCAAAGAAGACAATGATTAGATTAAAGACACGCTATGAGTTGTGTTGAAATGTCATAGAACAAATATCTGCAAGCAAAAGTGATACCTAATTGTTCACCTAGACCTTTTAAAAGAATCATCGTAGATTTGGACGCAGAAGCTGGATGATATGAAGTTGTTTGGGACTTAATAATTATGCTCATTGTCTCTTAAAAACCATTTAAGTTTCCTCTAAAAATGACTAAAATTAATTACATTCAGTCCCTGCTGCAGAACCAAAACCTATTGGTCTCCCATCCATACACAAGACAAGTGATAATAGGAATGTTTCAAAGGCAATGGAGGTTGAGAGGTGACCTGATATGTTCTATGTTCAAAGTTCAAAGTAAATTTATTACCAAAGTACATATATGTCACCAGGCATTCAAGTAGAACAAAGAAATACAATAGAATCAATGAAAAACTACACACAAAGACTAACAAACAACAAAATTGCAAAAGAAGGCAAACAGCTTAAATAAGCATATAACCATTTAACAATTACAGCAGAGATACAGGTCATCTCAGCCCTTCTAGTCCATGCTGAACTATTAATCTCATTTAGTCCCACCGACCTGCACTCAGCCCATAACCCTCCATTCCTTTCCTGTCCATATAGCAATCCAACTTAACTTTAAATGACAACATCAAATCTGCCTCAACCACATCTGCTGGAAGCTCATTCCACACAGCTACCACTCTCTGAATAAAGAAGTTCCCCCTCATGTTACCCCTAAACTTTTGCCCTTGAACTCTTAACTCATGTCCTCTTGTTTGAATCTCCCCCACTCTCAATGGAAAAAGCCTATTCACATCAACTCTATCTAACCCCCTCATAATTTTAAATACCTCTATCAAGTCCCCCCTCAACCTTTTATGCTCCAAAGAATAAAGACCCAATTTGTTCAACCTTTCCCTGCAACTTACGAGATGAAACCCAGGCAACATTCTAGTAAATCTTCTCTGTACTCTCTCAATTTTGTTGACATCTTTCCTATAATTCAGTGACCAAAACTGTACACAATACTCCAAATTTGGCCTTACCAATGCCTTATACAACTTCAACATTACATCCCAACTCCCATACTCAATGCTCTGATTTATAAAGGCCAGCATACCAAAAGCTTTCTTCACCACCTGATACACATGAGATTCCACCTTCAGGGAACTATGCACCATTATTCCTAGATCCCTCTGTTCTACTGCATTCTTCAATGCCCTACCATTTACCATGTATGTCCTATTTTGATTAGTCCTACCAAAATGTAGCACCTCACATTTATCAGCATTGAACTCCGTCTGCCATCTTTCAGCCCACTCTTCTAACTGGCCTAAATCTCTCTGCAAGCTTTGAAAACCTACTTCATTATCCACAACTCGACCTATCTTAGTATCATCTGCATATTTACTAATCCAATTTACCACCCCATCATATAGATCATTAATATATATGACAAACAACATTGGACCCAGTACAGATCCCTGAAGCACACTGGCCTCCAATCTGACAAACAGTTATCCACCACTACTCTCTGGCGTCTCCCATCCAGCCACTGCTGAATCCATTTTACTAGTTCAATATTAATACATAACAATTGAACCTTCCTAACTAACCTGCCGTGTGGAACCTTGTCAAGGGCCTTACTGAAGTCCATATAGACAACATCCACCGCCTTACCCTCGTCAACTTTCCTAGTAACCTCTTCAAAAAATTCAATAAGATTTGTCAAACATGACTTTCCACGCACAAATCCATGTTGTCTGTTCCTAATCAGACCCTGTCTATCTAGATAATTATATATACCATCTCTAAGAATACCTTCCATCAATTTACCCACCACTGACGTCAAACTCGCAGGCCGATAATTGCTAGCTTTACTGTTAGAACCCTTTTCAAACACTGGAACAACATGAGCAATACACCAGTCCTCTGGCACCATCCCCATTTCTAATGATATTTGAAATATTTCTGTCAGAGCCCCTGCTATTTCCACACTAACTTCCCTCAAGGTCCTAGGGAATATCCTGTCAGGACCCGGAGCCTTATCCACTTTTATATTCCTTAAAAGTGCCAGTACTTTCTCTTCTTTAATCATCATAGTTTCCATAACTACCCTACTTGTTTCCCTTACCTTACACAATTCAATATCCTTCTCCTTAGTGAATACCGAAGAAAAGAAATTGTTCAAAATCTCCCCATCTCTTTTGGCTCCGCACATAGCCATCGACTCTGGTTCTCTAAGGGACCAATTTTATCCCTCACTATCCTTTTGCTATTAATATAACTGTAGAAACACTTGGGATTTATTTTCACCCTACTTACCAAAGCAACCTCATATCTTCTTTTAGCCTTTCTAATTTCTCTAAGATTCTTTTTACATTCTTTACATTCCTCGAGCACCTCATTTACTCCATGCTGCCGATATTTATTGTAGATATCTCTCATTTTCTGAACCAAGTTTCCAATATCCCTTGAAAACCATGAGTCTCTCAAACTTTTAACCTTTCCTTTCAACATAACAGGAACATTAAGATTCTGTACCCTCAAAATATCACCTCTAAATGACCTCCATTTCTCTATTACATCCTTCGCATAAAACAAATTGTCCCAATCCAGTCCTTCTAAATCATTTTGCATCTCCTCAAAGTTAGCCTTTCTCTAATCAAAAATCTCAACCCTGGGTCCAGTCGTATCCTTCTCCATAATTATATTGAAACTAATGGCATTGTAATCACTGGACCTGAAGTGCTCCCCAACACAAACCTCTGTCACCTGCCCTATCTCAATCCCTAACAGGAGATCCAACATTGCACCTTCTCTACCACTATGTATTGCTGCAAAAAAACTATCTTGCACACATTTTGCAAACTCCAAACCATCCAGCCCTTTTACAGAATGTGTTTCCCAGTCTATGTGTGGAAAATTAAAATCTCCCACAATCACAGTCTTGTGCTTACTACAAATATCTGGTATCTCCTTACAAATTTGCTCCTCCAATTCTTGCTCCCCATTAAGTGGTCTATAATACACCCCTATAAGTGTTACTACACCTTTCCCATTTCTCAATTCCACCCAAATAGCCTCTCTAGACGAGACCTCTAATCTATCCCGCCAAAGCACTGCTGTAATATTTTCTCTGACAAGCAATGCAGCACCACCCCCTCTTGCCCCTCCGATTCTATCACACTTGAAGCAACGAAATCCAGGAATATTTAGTTGCCAGTCACACCCCTCCTGCAACCACGTTTCACTGATAGCTACAACATCATATTTCCAGGTATCAATCCATGCTCTAAGCTCATCCACCTTTCTTACAATGCTCCAAGCATTAAAATAGATGCATTTAAGAAACTCTCCACCTCTTACTCTCTGTTTATCCCTATGGTGCAAACAACTTTGTTATCTTTTTCTTCCTTCTCCCCTACATCTTCAGTCTGAGTGCTCCTGTTCCCTGTCCCCTGCCTATTCTCCCTCACACACTGCCTACTAGCTTTCTCTATTTGTGAACTAACCTCCTGTCTCCTGGTCTCTTCAATTTGATTCCCACCCCCCCAACTATTCTGGTTTAAAGTCTCCATAGTAGCCTTCGCAAATCTCTCCGCCAGGATATTGATCCCCCTAGGATTCAAGTGCAACCCATCCTTTTTGTATAGGTCACACCTGCGCCAAAAGAGGTCCCAATGATCCAAAAACTTGAATCCCTGCACCCTGCTCCAATCTCTCAGCCAGGCATTTATCCTCCACCTCATTCCATTCCTACTCTCACTGTCACATGGCACAGGCAGTAATCCCAAGATTACTACCTTTGCGGTCCTTCTTCTCAACTCCCTTCCTAACTTCCTATATTCTCCTTTCAGGACCTCTTCCCTTTTCCTACCTATGTCTTTGGTACCTATATGTACCACAACCTCTGGCTCCTCACCCTCCCACTTCAGGATATCTTGGACACGATCAGAAATATCCCGGACCTTGGCACCAGGGAGGCAAACTACCATCCGGGTCTCTGGACTGCGTCCACAGAATCGCCTATCTGACCCCCTTACTATCGAGTCCCCTATTACAACTGCCCTCCTCTTCCTTTCCCTACCCTTCTGAGCTACAGGGCCGGACTCCATCCCGGAGACACGACCACTGTTGCTTCCCCCAGGTAAGCTGTCCCCCCCCAACAGTACTCAAACAGGAGTACTTATGGTCAAGGGGCACAGCCACTGGGGTACTCTTTAGTACCTGACCCTTCCCTTTCCCCTTCCCCTTCCTAACCGTGACCCACTTGTCTGCCTCACGTGGCCCCGGTGTGACCACCTGCCTGTAACTCCTCTCTATCAACTCCTCACTCTCCCTGACCAGATGAAGGTCATCGAGCTGCAGCTCCAGTTCCCTCATGCGGTCCCTTAGGAACTGCAACTCGGCACACCTGGCGCAGATGTGGACAGCTGGGAGGCTGGGAGACTCCAGGGCCTCCCACATCCTACACTGAGAACAGCAAGCTGACCTCATACTCATACTTCCCCCTTACCTCAAATAACAGGGAAAATTGAAAAGCAAACCTACTTTGCCTCGCCCGCTTCCGCCTAAGTCCGTTGACCCAAAGCCCTTAAGCCTTCACTCTGCTCGCGGCTCACTCTGCTACCCGCAAAACGATGCTGCCTGCTGTGTACGGCTGTGTTCCTTTTAACTCTTCCGTGCTTCGCTGCCCGATGTCACACACTTGCACAGTCCTGCCTCTCTTAACTCCAATGAGAAAAAGAAAAAATCAAAATGGCTTCCGCCGCACTTCCGCTCCGATTCTCAGACTGCTTTCTCCGAATTAAAACCAAAGTGCTTCATGTAGATGTGTTCCGTGGTGGGGTGGGGGGTCTTTACCCATGATGGATTGGGCCATGACCACTACTTTTTGTAGGATTTTCTGTTCAAGTGCTTTGGAGTTTCACACCAGGCTGTGAAGCAGCCACTGAATATACTCTCCACTACACACCTATCGAAGTTTGTCAAAGTCTTAGATGTCATGCTGAATATTCACAAACCCAGAAGGAAGTAGATGCTCTGTCATGCATTTATTTGTAGTTACCCTTAGGTGCTGAGCCTCGGGCTGTTCCTCTGAAATAAAAACACTGAGGAATTTAACTGATATCCTCTAGTAAATAAAAGTTCTGATGCAGTGATATGCCATTCATGGAGCAGAGCCAGCTGGCATCTGTCCCAGAGCCAGTATTACTGTCCTTTGCCTGACCGTCACCTCCTGAAAGCGGGTGAGTGAGGGTTATGGTAACATGGTGCAGGGTGAGGGACAGTTCTTCCCAGCCATCACCTCTGGGAAGAATCCCAGGAGATCTTCTGAAGGCCTTCTTCAGGTTCTCAAATGCATTCTCTCTCACTGTCTACTGCCATTGGATTTCCATTTCCGGAAGCATTCGCTTAGGCAGGACCAGAAATAGGTAACATATGAGGGAAAGCATAAGAGTTAACATTTGATCTCTGTGAGTGAAGCTGTTTCTGTAATGCTTACTGTTGTGGCTGAGATTAAGTCACTAGAGAAACTGGTCTTATTCAGCTCCTGACTGATAAAGGTCAAGCAACTGGAGCTGGAACTGAATGCATTCAAAACCATCTGGGAGGCCAAAAACTTTATAGATGAGTCTTTTACTGAGGTGGTCACACCCAGAGTGCAGGCTTCAGATGGGTGAATACCAGGAGAAATAAGGGGAGTATACAGTCAATACATGGTTCACCTGTGGCTATACCCCTCATCAACATCCCTTTGGATCCTACTGGGGTGGATGAGCTACTACGGCACAGCAGCAGCAGCCAGGCCAGTGACACTGTGGCCAGCTCTGACGTTCTGCAGGGAAGGGTAAAGTCAGGCAGAGCGATAGTGATAAGAGATTCGATAGTTAGGGGAATGAACAGGAGTTTCTGCAGCTGTGGATGAGACATTCCTCCCAGGTGCTGGGGTCCAGCATGTCTCAGAGTGGCTGCAGAGATTCTCAAGAGGCCATGATGCAGATTGGCACCAATCACATGGGTAGAAAAGGGAACAGGGTCCTGCCTAGTGAGTATAGGGAGTTACGGAAAAGGCTGAAGAGCAGGACCTCCAAGGTAGTAATCTCTGGCTTACTCCCAGTGTCATGTGCTAGTCAGGGCAGGAATAGGATGATGGTACAAATGAATAATTGGCTGAGGAAGTGGTGCAGGGAGCAGAGTTTCAGATTTCTGAATCATTGGGATCCCTCCTGGGGAAAGTATGACCTGTACAAAAAGGATGGGTTACACCTGGGGGGAAACAACATTGTTGCAGGCAGGTTTGCTGGAGCTGTCGGGGAGGATTTAAATAAGTTTATAGGAGAATGGGAGCTGGAATGATAGGGCTGAGGTTGGGCAGATGTTATACAAGTAGATAAGATAAAACTTCATTTATCCTGAAGGAAATTATCATTGCAAGGTTGCTCAATCTGAAATATGCATTCAATAGCGAAACTGAGGATGGACAGGCAGGTGAGAGTAGATATAGGACCGGTAGAAAATGATGCTGGAGATATTGTAGTGGGAGATGAGATGGCGGAAGAACTGAATGAGTATTTTGCAAACACGAGGAATTCTGCAGATGCTGGAAATTCAAGCAACACACATCAAAGTTGCTGGTGAATGCAGCAGGCCAGGCAGCATCTCTAGGAAGAGGTACAGTCAACGTTTCGGGCCGAGTATTTTGCATCAGTCTTCACTGAGGAAGACATCAGCTGTATACCGGACACTCAAGGGTGGTAGGGAAGAGAAGTGTGCGCAGTCACAATTACGACAGAGGAAGTACTCAGGAAGCTGAATAGTCTAAAGGTAGATAAATCTTCCGGACCAGATGGAATGCACCCTCATGTTCTGAAGGAAGTAGCTGTGGAGATTGTGGAGGCATTAGCGATGATCTTTCAAAAGTCGATAGATTCTGGCATGGTTCCGGAGGACTGGAAGATTGCAAATGTCACTCCGCTATTTAAGAAGGGGGCAAGGAAGCAAAGAGGAAATTATAGACCTGTTAGTTTGATATCGGTGGTTGGGAAGTTGTTGGAGTCGATTGTCAAGGATGAGGTTACAGAGTACCTGGAGGCATATGACAAGATAGGTAGAACTCAGCATGGATTCCTTAAAGGAAAATCCTGCCTGACAAACCTATTACAATTTCTTGAGGAAATTACAAGTAGGCTAGACGAGGGAGATGCAGTGGATGTTGTATATTTGGATTTTCAGAAGGCCTTTGACAAGGTGCCACACATGAGGCTACTTAACAAGATAAGAGCCCAAGGAATTACGGGAAAGTTACATACATGGATAGGGCATTGGCTGATTGGCAGGAAACAGAGTGGGAATAAAGGGATCCTATCCTGGTTGGTTGCCGGTTACCAGTGGTGTTCCACAGGGGTCCCTGTTGGGGCTGCTTCTTTTTAAGTTGTACATCAATGATTTGGATTATGGAGTAGATGGCTTTGTGGCTAAATTTGCTGATGATGCGAACATAGGTGGAGGGGCCGGTAGTGCTGAGGAAACAGAGAGTCTGCAGAGAGACTTGGATAGATTGGAAGAATGGGCAAAGAAGTAGCAAATGAAATACAATGTTGGAAAGTGCATGGTTATGCACTTTGGCAGAAGAAATAAATGGGCAGACTATTATTTAAATGGGGAGAGAATTCAAAGTGCTGAGCTGCAATGGGACTTGGGAGTCCTCGTGCAGGATGCCCTTAAGGTTAACCTCCAGGTTGAATCAGTGGTGAAGAAGGCAGATGCAATGTTGGCATTCATTTCTAGAGAAATAGAGTATAGGAGCAGGAACGTGATGTTCAGGCTCTATAAGGTGCTGGTAAAACATCACTTGGAGTACTGTGGGCAGTTTTGGTCTCCTTATTTAAGAAAAGATGTGCTGACATTGGAGAGGGTACAGAGAAGATTCACTAGAATGATTCCAGGAATGAGAGGGTTAACATATGAGGAACGTTTGTCCGCTCTTGGACTGTTTTCGTTGGAGTTTAGAAGAATGAGGGGGGACCTCATAGAATCATTTTGAATGTTGAACCATGGACAGAGTAGATGTGGCAAAGTTGTTTCCCATGATGGGGGAGTCTAGTACAAGAGGGCATGACTTGAGGATTGAAGGGCACCCATTCAGAGCAGAGATGCGAAGAACTTTTTTTAGCCAGAGGGTGGTGAATCAGAGGTGAGAGTGTGGCACTGTTGATCAGAGATAGTGTCACGGCTGCAGAAAAGGTGGATGGCATGGAGGGATTGTCTACGGAGTCTTTGTGGGTGGAGGTTAAGAACAGGAAGGGGTCAATAACTTAACTGGGTGTTTTTTTAAAGGCTGCCCAGTAGTAACAGGGATATCAAGGAGCAGATAGGGAAACAGATCCTGGAACGGTGTAATAATAACAGAGTTGTCGTGATGGGAGATTTGAATTTCCCAAATATCAATTGGCATCTCCCTTGAGTAAAGGGTTTAGATGGGGTGGAGTTTGTTAGTTGTGTTCAGGAAGGTTTCTTGATACAGTATGTAGATAAGCCTACGAGAGGAAAGGCTGTACTTGATCTGGTATTGGGAAATGAACCTGGTCAGGTGTCAGATTTCTCAGTGGGAGAGTATTTTGGAGATAGTGATCATAATACTATCTCCTTTACAATAGCACTGGAGAGAGATAGGAACAGACAAGTTAGAAAAGCGTTTATTTGGAGTAAGGGGAATTATGAGGCCATCAGGCAAGAAATAGGAGGGTTAAATTGGAAACAGATGTTTTCAGGCCAAAGTACAGAAGAAATGTGGCAAATATTCAGGGGATATTTGTGTAGAGTTCTGTATAGGTACAGTATGTTCCAATGAGACAGGGAAGTTATGGCAGGGTACAAGAACCGTGGTGTACAAAGGCTGTAATAAATCTAGTCAAGAAGAAAAGAAAAGCTTACAAAAGGTTCAGAGAGCTAGGTAATGTTAGAGGTCTAGGAGATTATAAAGCTACTAGGAAGGAGCTTAAGAAGGAAATTAGGAGAGCCAGAAGGGGTCATGAGAAGGCCTTGGCGGGCAGTATTAAGGAAAGCCCCAAGGCATTCTACAAGTATGTGAAGAGCAAGAGGATAAGACATGAAAGAATAAGACCTATCCAGTGTGACAGTGGGAAAGTGTGTATGGAACTGGAGGAAATAGCAGAGGAACTTAATGAATACTTCAGTAGTCACTATGGAAAAGGATCTTAGTGATTGTAGTGATGACTTGCAGCAGACTGAAAAGCTTGAGCTTGAGCATGTAGATATTAAGAAAGAGGATGTGCTAGAGCTTTTGGAAAACATCAAGTTGGATAAGTCACCAGGACCAGATGAAATGTACCCACGGCTACTGTGGGAGGTGAAGGAGGAGATTGCTGAACCTCTGGCGATGATCTTTGCATCATCAATGGGGACTGGAGAGTTTCCGGAGAATTGGAGGGTTGTGGATGTTGTTCCTTTATTCAGGAAAGGGAGTAGAGATAACCCAGGAAATTATAGATCTGTGAGTCTTACCTCAGTGGTTGGTAAGTTGATGGAGAAGAACCTGAGAGGCAGGATTTATTTATATTTGGAGAGGTATAATATGATTAGGAGTAGTCAGCATGGCTTTCTCAAGGGCAGGTCGTGCCTTATGAGCCTGATTGAATTTTTTGAGGATGTGACTAAACACATTGATGAAGGAAAAGAAGTAGATGTAGTGTATATGGATTTCAGCAAGGCATTTGATAAGGTACCCCATGCAAGGCTTATTGAGAAAGTAAGGAGGCATGGGATCCAAGGGGACATTACTTTGTGGATCCAGAACTGGCTTTCCCACAGAAGACAAAGAGTGGCTGTAGATAGGTCATATTCTGCATGGAGGTGGGTCACCAGTGGAGTGCCTCAGGGATCTGTTTTGGGACCCTTACTCTTCATGATTTTTATAAATGACCTGGATGAGGAAGTGGAGGGATGGGTTAGTAAATTTGCTGATGACACAAAGGTTGGGGGTGTTGTGGATAGTGTGGAGGGCTGTCAGAGGTTACAGCAGGACATTGATAGGATGCAAAACTGGGCTGAGAAGTGGCAGATGGAGTTCAACCCAGGTAAGTGTGAAATGGTTCATTGTGGTAGGTCAAATATGATGGCAGAATATAGTATTATTGGCAGTGTGGAGGTTCAGAGGGATCTTTGGGTCTGAGTCCATAGGGCACTAAAAGCAGCTGCACAGGTTGACTGTGTGGTTAAGAAGGCATACGGTGTATTGGTCTTCATCAATTGTGGAATTGAATTTAGGAGCTGAGAGGTAATGTTGCAGCTATATAGGATCCTGGTCAGACCCCACTTGGAGTACTGTGCTCAGTTCTGGTTGCCTCACTACAGGAAGGATGTAGAAGCCATAGAAAGCGTGCAGAGGAGATTAGCAAGGATGTTGCCTGGATTAGGGAGCATGCCTTATGAGAATAGGTTGAGTGAACTTGGCCTTTTCTCCTTGGAGTGACGGAGGATGAAAAGTGACCTGATAGAGGTGTATAAGATGATGAGAGACATTGATTGTGTGGATAGTCAGAGGCCTTTTCCCGGGGCTAAAATGGTTGCCACAAGAAGACACAGGTTTAAGGTGCTGGGGAGTAGGTACAGAGGAGACGTCAGGGGTAAGTTTTTTACACAGAGAGTGGTGAGTGCATGGAATGGGCTGCCGCCAACAGTGGTGGAGGCAGATACGATAGTGTCTTTTAGGAGGCTGTTAGATAGGTACATGAAGCTTAGTAAAATACAGGGCTATAGGTAAGCCTAGTAATTTCTAAGGTAGGGTCATGTTTGGCATAACTTTGTGGGCCGAAGGGCCTGTATTGTACTGTAGGTTTTCTATGTTTCTATGTAACATCCAAGGATACAAGGACAGGCAGATCGGTAGAAGGAGTGGGTGACACTGTTGGTATAAAATTAAATCAAATCCATAGAAAGAGGTGACATTGCCTCAGAAGATGTAGAATCCTTGTGGGTAGAAAGACCCTGATGGGAGTTATATATAGGGCCTCGAACAGTAGCCAGTATTTGGGATATAAACTTCAGTGAGAAAAAGAAAATGCATGTAATAAGGGCAATATTAGAATAATCATTGGGATTTAAATACGCAGGTAGTTTTGGAAAATCAGGTTGATGCTGGATTGCAGGAGAGGGAATTTGAAGAGAGGCATACGTAAGGCTCCTTTTCATTGACTACAGCTCTGCCTTTAATCATGCCAAATAAACTGATTCCTAAGCTCCGGAACCTGGGCCTTAGCACTCAGATCTGCAGCTGGATCTTCAACTACCTCACAGTCAGGACCCAGGCTGTAAAAATAGGGGACAAGCTCTCCTCTACAATCACTCTGAGCACCGGTGCCCCACAAGGCTGTGTACTCAGCCCCCTGCTGTACTCACTGTACACCCATGATTGTGTAGCCAAGTTTCCATCAAACTCAATATATAAGTTTGCTGAATACACAACAATTGTAGGCCGTATCTCAGATAATGATGAGTTTGAGTACAGAGAGGAAATTAAAATCCTGGTGGCATGGTGTGAAGACAATAACCTATCCCTCAACGTCAGCAAGATGAAGGAATTGGTTGTTAACTTCAGAAGGAGTCGCGGACCGCAGGACCCAATTTACATTGGTGGTGCGCAAGTGGAACAGGTCAAAAGCTTTAAGTTCTTTGAGGTCAATATCACAAATGACCTGACTTGGACCAACCAAGCAGAGTCCACTGCCAAGAAGGCCCACCAGCGCCTTTACTTCCTGAGAAAACTAAAGAAATTTGGCCTGTCCCCTAAAACCGTCACTAATTTTTATAGATGCACCGTAGAAAGCATTCTTCTAGGGTGTATCACAACCTGGTATGGAAGTTGTCCTGTCCAAGACCGGAACGAGCTGCAGAAGATCATCAACACAGTGCAGCACATCACACAAACCAATCTTCTGTCCTTGGACTCACTTTACACCGCACGCTGTTGGAGCAGTGCTGCCAGGATAATCAAGGACACGACCCACCCAGCCAACACACTTTTCATTCCTCTTCCCTCTGGGAGAAGGCTCAGGAGCTTGAAGACTCGTACGGCCAGATTTGGGAACAGCTTCTTTCAACTGTGATAGGACTGCTGAATGGATCCTGACCCGGATCTGGGCCGTACCCTCCAAATATCCGGACCTGCCTCTCGGTTTTTTTGCACTACCTTACTTTCCATTTTCTATTTTCTATTTATGATTTATAACTTAAATTTTTAATATTTACTATCGACTTGTACTCCAGGGAGCGGGAAGCGCAGAATCAAATATCGCTGTGATGATTATACGTTCTAGTATCAATTGTTTGGCGACAATAGAGTATAAAGTATAAAGTTGTACAATGTCTATGAAATGGCTTTTTAGGGCAGCTTGTGCTTGAGCTCATGAGGAAGAGGCAATTCTGGACTGGGTGTTGTAAAATGAACTAGATTTGATTAGGGAGTTTCAGGTAAAGGAACCCTTGAGAGACTGTAATTGTAATATGATAGAATGCAGTTCAAGATAGATAAGATAAAATCGGATGTATCAGTATTACAGTGGAGCAAATGGAATTAAAGAGGCAGGAAAGAAGAACTGGGCAAAGTTGATTGAAAGGGTACGGTAGTAGGAGGGACGGCAGAACAGCAATGGCTGGAGTTTCTGGAGGCACCTTGGAAGGCTTAGGATAGATTCATCCCAAAGATGAAAAAGTGTTCTAAAGAGACCATGAGGCTGTCAACGGTGATCAACCTGATGTAATTAAACACAAGTACCACAGTTGATTCTTTTCCACCTTTATTAGTAGCAAGCTACGAGAGAGAACCCTCCTTCTGCACTCACCGAGAATTAGCCACAGAAGTCTCTGTCGAAACACAGAGATACAGTTTTTTATATCATCCTCATCACGAAAGCCTAGCAGCAGTGATAGTCTGAGACAAAGGCCACTTAGTCACCTAAAACAGAGGTAAACATACTTGACAAGGAATACTTAATCACATCAGGCAGAGGTAAACAGAGAACAGAGTGTAATTAATTCTCACATCCTGCATGTTCTTGTCTGGACACTCAGCATTTACATGTTAGCAGGACAGATTGATCCTTTAACACCTCAATACAAAAGAACAGTTAGATCAATGGAAATTCCAGCTACTCAAATAGAGCAGAATTTAATAATTTAGGTACGAGACTCTACCGAAATTAGGAAAGGAATGTAAGGAATACCCCTGCTTTATCTCCACCTATTGTCGAAACCAAAAAGGTGTGTAAAGTCAGGAGACATCCACTTGTGGGTCTGTCTGAGTTTTTAATCCTTATCTCACCCTAAAGAGCAGCTGCTCAGACATTCTGCAGCTATTCTCAAACCAGAATACACAGGCACGGTCAGTATTCAACCTTAACCCATTATTTACAGGAATCTGAGAATCCCCCAATTCCCTTAAAACTTTATCAGGGCAACCATAGGTGACAAGAGAAGTAAAGACAACATAAAAGCAAAAGAGAGAGACTACAATATAGCAAAAATTAATAGGAAATTACAGAATTCGGAAGCTGTTAAGAACCAACAGATTGTAACTAAAAACCCAGAGAGAAAAGATGAAATATGAAGGTAAGCTAGCCAAAAATATCAAAGAGGATATGAATATTTTTAATAGAAAGAATAAAAGAAAGGTGAGAGTGGATATTGGACCACTAGAAATTGATGCTGGAGAGGTAGTAACAAGGAATAAAGAAATGGTGGATGAACTTAATAAGTATTTTGCATTAGTCTTCACTGTGGAATACACTAGCAGTACGCTGGAAATTCAAGAGTAGAAGTGAGTGTAATTGCTAATACTAAGGAGAAGGTGCTTGAGAAGCTGAAAGGTCTAAAGGTAAATAAGTCACCTGGACCAGATAGATCACACCACAGGGTTCTGAAAGAGGTAGCTGAAGAGATGATGGAGGCATTAGTAGTGATATTTCAAGAATCACTAGATTCTGGAATGGTTCTGGCAGTCTGGAAAATTGCAAATGTCATTCCACTCTTTAGGAAGGGAAGGAGGCAGAAGAAAAGGAAATTATAGGCCAGTTAACCTGACTTCAGTAGGTTGGGAAGGTGTTGGAGTCCATTATTAAGGATAAGGTTTAGGAGTACTTAGAGACACATGATGAAATAGGTCAAAGTTGTCATGGTTTTCTTAAGGAAAAATCTTGTCTTTCAAATCTGTTGGAATTCTTTGGGGAAATAACAAACCGGATAGACAAAGGAGAATTGGTAGATGTTGTTTATTTAGATTTTCAGAAGACCTTTGACAAGGTGCTGCACAGGAGGCTATTTAAGAAGAGCCCATGTTACTACAGGAAGGATACTAGCATCGAAAGACATTGGTTGATTGGCAGGAGGCAGAGTCAGGATAAAGGGAGTATTCTGGTTGGCTGCCAGTGACAAGTGGTGTACCACAGGGTCAGTATGGGACCAATGCTTTTCATATTATATGTCAATGATCTGTATAACAGAATTGATGGCTTTGCAGCCAAGTTTACAGATGATATAAAGATTGGTGAAGGGGGAAGTTAATGTTGAAGAAGCAGAGTCTGCAGAAGGACTTAGACAGATTGGGAGAAGGGGCAAAGAAGTGGCAGATGGAATATGGTGTCAGGAAGTGTATGATCATGCACTTTGGTAGAACGAGTAAAGGCATAAACTATTTTCTAAAAGGGAAGTAAATGCATAAATCAGTGGGGCAAAGGAATTGGGAGTCCTTGCGCAGGATTTCCTGAAGATTAACTTGCAGGTTGAGTCAATGGTAAGGAAGGCAAATGCAATGTTAGCATTAATTTCGAGAAGACTAGAATGTAAGAGCAACACACATCAAAGTTGCTGGTGAACGCAACAGGCCAGGCAGCATCTCTAGGAAGAGGTATAGTCAACGTTTCGGCCTGAGACCCTTCGTCAGGGTCTCGGCCCAAAACATCAACTATACCTCTTCCTAGAGACACTGCCTGGCCTGCTGCGTTCACCAGCAACTTTGATGTGTGTTGCTTGAATTTCCAGCATCTGTAGAATTCCTCGTGTCTGCGTTTTTAGAATGTAAGAGCAAGGATGTGATGCTGAGGCTTTATAAGGCATTGGTTGGACTGCACTTGGAGTACTGTGAGTAGTTTTGGTCCCCTTATCTAAGAAAAGATGTGCTGGCGTTGGAGAGGATCCAGATGAGTTTCATGAGAATTATTTCAGGAATGAAAGGGTTAATGTATGAGGCGGGGTTTGATGGCTTTGGGTCTATACTCGCTGGAGTTTAGAAGAGTGGGGGGGATCTTATTGAAACCTGCCGAGTATTGAAAGGCCTAGAGAGAGTGGATGTGGGTAGGATGTTTCCTCTATCGGGTGAGTCTTAGACCTGATGGGTTCAGACTCAGAACGGAGGGGCATCCGTTTAGAACAGAGGTGAGAAGGAACAGAGGGGATGGTGAGTCTTCAGAATTCTTTTCCACGGATGGTTGTGGAGGCCAAGTCATTGAGTATAGTATATTCAAACTGGAGTTTGGTAGGCTCTTGGTTAGTCAGGACGTCAACGTTTATGGGGAGATGGCAGGAAAATGGGGTTTATAGGGATAATGTGTAAATCAGCCATGAAGGACTGGCAGAGCAGACTCAATGGGCTGAATGGCCTAATTCTGCTCCTATGCCTCATGGTTTTAAATGTTGAAATTGAGCCAACATCCACCACTTCCCCTTGCAGTTCATTCTACTCTCTGAGTGAAGAAGTTCCCTCTCAGATTCCCCTTTCACCTTTCACCCATAACCTCTAGTTCTACACAAACAAGAGAAAACCTGCAGGTGCTGGAAATCCAAAGCCACACACACAAAATGCTGGAGGAACGCAGCAGATCAGGCACCAGCTACGGAAACTAAACCTGAAGAAGGGTCTCAGCCTGAAACATCGGCTGTTTACTTGATACTGCCTGACCTGCTGAGTTCTGCAGCATTTTGTGTGTGTTATCTCTCTTTGTAGTCTCATCCAACCTCAGAAAAAGCCTGCTTGCATTTACACTATCTATATCTAGTCATAATCATAGTCATACTTCATTGATTCCATGGGGAAATTGGTTTTCATTACAGTTGCACCATAAATAATAAATAGTAATAGAACCATAAATAGTTACATAGTAATATGTAAATTATGCCAGTAAATTATGAAATAAGTCCAGGACCAGCCTATTGGCACAGGATGTCTGACCCTCCAAGGGAGGAGTTGTAAAGTTTGATGGCCACAGGCAGGAATGACTTCCTATGACGCTCTGTGCTGCATCTTGGAGGAATGAGTCTCTGGCTGAATGTACTCCTGTGCCCACCCAGTACATTATGTAGTGAATGGGAGACATTGACCAAGATGGCATGCAACTTAGACAGCATCCTCTTTTCAGACACCACCGTGAGAGAGTCCAGTTCCATCCCCACAGCATCACTGGCCTTTCGAATAAGTTTGTTGATTCTCTTGGTGTCTGCCACCCTCAGCCTGCTGCCCCAGCACACAACAGCAAACATGATAGCACTGGCCACCACAGACTCGTAGAACATCCTCAGCATCGTCCGGCAGATGTTAAAGGACCTCAGTCTCCTCAGGAAATAGAGATGGCTCTGACCCTTCTTGTAGACAGCCTCAGTGTTCTTTGACCAGTCCAGTTTATTGTCAATTCATATCCCCAGGTATTTGTAATCCTCCACCATGTCCACACTGACCCCCTGGATGGAAACAGGGGTCACCGGTACCTTAGCTCTCCTCAGGTCTACCACCAGCTCCTTAGTCTTTTTCACATTAAGCTGCAGATAATTCTGCTCACTCCACGTGACAAAGTTTCCTACAGTAGCCCTGTACTCGACCTCATTTCCCTTGCTGATACATCCAACTATGGCAGAGTCATCCGAAAACTTCTGAAGGTGACAAGACTCTGTGCAGTAGTTGAAGTCCGAGGTGTAAATGGTGAAGAGAAAGGGAGACAAGACAGTCCCCTATGGAGCCCCAGTGCTGCTGATCACTCTGTCAGACACACAGTGTTGCAAGCACACGTACTGTGGTCTGCCAGTCAGGTAATCAAGAATCCATGACACCAGGGAAGCATCCACCTGCATCGCTGTCAGCGTCTCCCCCAGCAGAGCAGGGTGGATGGTGTTGAACACACTGGAGAAGTCAAAAAACATGACCCTCACAGTGCTCGCTGGCTTGTCCAGGTGGGCGTAGACACTGTTTAGCAGGTAGACGATGGCATCGTCAACTCCTAGTCGGGGCTGGTAGGCGAACTGGAGGGGATTAATTGCAGAAGGAGGTGTTGTGACCCAGCGAGGACAGTTTCCGCACCAGTTTCCGGGGTATGATGCTGTTGAACGCTGAACTGAAGTCTATAAACAGCAGTCTGGCATATGAGACCCCATTTTCCAGGTGGGACAGGACAAAATGGAGGGCAGAGGCTATTGCATCATCAGAGGATCAATTTGAGCGATGTGAACTGGAAAGGGTCCAGTATAGCCGGGAGAAAGGCTTTAATGTGCTCCATGACCAGCCAGTCAAAGCATTTCATAATGGTTGATGTTAATGCCACTGGATGACAGTTATTTAGGCAGTTTATTGTCTCCCTCTTTGGCACTGGAATGATAGTTTCTGCTTTGAAAACCGAGGGGACAATGGATTGTTTCAGAGAGATGTTAAATATATCCGTCAGCTGCACTGCGCAGTCTTTCTGAACCCAACCTGGTATATTATCCGTCCCGCAGCTTTGTGTGAGTTGACTCTGGCCAGGGTCTTCCTCACCTCAGCTTCAGCCAGGCAGAATCTCTGCTCCCCTGGAGGAAGGGGTGCCTTCCTCGCCAGCACTCTGTTCTGCGCATCTAACCGGACGTAGCAGACCCTCAGCCTTTCAGCAAGTGAAGCATCCTGGTCACTGGCGTGCAGAGTAGACTTGTAGTCCGTAATCCTCTGAATTCCTTGCCAAGTGCCACGTGCCACGTGAGACTCTGGTATTGCAGAAGTGGTTGTAAATTCTCTGAGAATGCTCCCATTTTGCCTTCCTGATGGAGCGGGAAAGCGCAGTTCTTGCTTCCCTGAGAGAGGTTGCATCTCCCAATCTAAAAGCAGCATCACGATCCCTCAGCCGTGCACAGACCCCTGCAGTAAGCCATGGTTTCTGATTTGCCCTCACCTGTGTGTGTTTTGTGATGGTAACATCCTCAGTACTCTTCTCTATGTAGCTGGTCGCAGAATCCACATATTCCTCGATGTTAACAAGGTTGCCATAGGTAACAGCCTCCCTGAATATTCTCCAGTTCATATTATCGAAGCAGTCCTGCAGTGCAGAGATTGCACTCTCGGGCCAGGTTTTCACCACCTTTAGAACTGGTTTGACCCATTTGATCACTGGTTTGTATGCTGGAATTATTGAATTGAATTGACTTTATTACTTACATACTTCATATACAAGAGGAGTAAAAATCTTTATGTTACATCTCCATCTAAATGTGCAATGTGCAATTTAAAATAAATAGTATTACAACAGGACAGTCAATATAACAGAGAAATACAGTTGTATCAGCATGAATTAATCAGTCTGATGGCATCGTGGAAGAAGCTGTCCCGGAGACTGTTGGTCCCGGATTTTATGCTGTGGTACTCTTTCCGGGATGGTAGCAGCTGGAACAGTTTGTGGTTGGGGTGACTTAGGTCCCCAATGATCCCTCGGGTCCTTTTTACACACCTGTCTTGGTAAATGTCTTGAATCATAGGAAGTTCACAACTACAGATGCGCTGGGCTGTCCGCATCACTCTCTGCAGAGTCCTGCGAGTAAGCGAGGTACAGTTACCATATCAGGCAGTGATGGAGCCAGTCAGGGTGTGCTCAATTGTGCCCCTGCAGAACTTTCTTAGAATTTGGGGGCCCATACCAAACCTCTTCAAACACCTGAGGTGGAAGAAGTGCTGTTGTACTTTTTTCACTACACAGCCTGTATGTCCAAACCACATGAGATCCTCAGTGATATGTATACCAAGGAACTTAAAGCTGTTCACCCTCTCAACCCCAGACCCATTGATAAAAATAGGGGGTAGCCTGTCTCCATTCCTCCTGTAGTCCACAACCTGCTCCTTTGTTTTTGCGACATTGAGGGAGAGGTTGTTTTCTTGACACCAATATGTCAGGGTGATGACTTCTTCTCTGTAGGCTGCCTCGTTATTAATTGAGATAAGACCAATCAATGTAATATCATCTGCAAATTTAATTAGCAGATTGGAGCTGTGAATGGCGACACAGTCATGGGTGTGCAGAGAGTGAAGGATGGGGCACCTGTGTTGAGGGTCAGAGAGGCAGAGGTGAGGGAACCCAATCTTACCACCTGCCAGCGATCTGACAGGAAGTCCAACATCCAGCTACACAAGGCAGGGTGAAGGCTGAGGTCTCTGAGCTTCTTGTGGAGTCTGGAGGGAATTATGGTATTGAATGCTGAATTGTAGTCCAAGAACAGCATTCTCACATAAGCATCCTTCTTCTCCAGATGTGTAAATATGGTGTGTAGAGCTGTGGCTATTGTGTCATCTGTTGATCGGTGGGGTTGACTTGTAGAGAGTCTAGTGTGGGTGGTAGCATGCTGCAGATGTAGTCTCAAAGCTGGTGCCAAACATATTGCTTCATAAGCTTTCCATTGGACTACACTGGTGAGACCGAGAGAGGGACCTTGACGAGTGGGGATCTCAGGATCTCCATACCTTCCACCCAGGCTTGTGATAATCATCATTATCACTCATTGTTCTTTGAGACAGACGGATGCCAAACAACCATAGGCAATTAGAAAGAAACACAAGCAATCGTAGGGAAGTTAAGCGACAAGAAAAATATCAATTCTCAGAATCAGAATCAGGTTTGTTATCACCAGCATGTGTCATGAAATTTGTTAACTTAGCAGCAGCAGTTCAATGCAATACATAATAAAGAAGAAAAATAAATAAATAAATAAGTAAATCAATTACAGTATACGTATATTAAATAGATTAAAGATCATGCAAAAAAACAGAAATAATATATATTAAGGAAGTGAGGTAGTGTTCAAGGGTTCAATGTCCATTTAGGAATCAGATGGCAGTGGGGAAGAGGCTGTTCCTGAATCGCTGAGTGTGTGCCTTCAGGTTTCTACACCCAATTCAAACACTGTAGAGGGTGGTTGCTTCCATTTAGGACTAATTAAGCTCTTGTTGGTACAGTTCCCTCCCCTTCACCTCACTGCCCACTTATCCTGCCACGACAGAAGACGACAGAGATGGAAAAAAACAGGAAGATATTGTCAATCAGAATAAAAAGCGTTTCAGTATGATGAGGTATCTGGATCAGTTAGGGGCTGGGCAGGAAGGGGAAACCTTGTCTTTGTTAACAGCTACCCACAACCACACATTTTCCTTGCTGTATGTTGACCCTGATTTGGAAGTTTTCATGCTATAATAGAATCAGAATAGGAATTGAAATCAGATTTAATATCACTGGCATATGCTGTGGAATTTGTGAGCAGTGTGTCACAACCATGGATTTGGCAACACAGTAGATATGGCAATTGCGCTTGTGAAATTTGCATGTGTCAGCTAATTATTATTTAATGTTGATAGTATTTAACTCCATTCTTGTCATCATAGTGCTTGTTGAGACTTGGACAGAGCATAGCAACACTTCGCTGCTGTTTTGTATTCGGCCTTCCCTGAGACATTGGACTTTCAAATTAACTGACTCTGAAGACTAGTAGTATTCATTTAATGTTTAGATGTTCTTTTCAGCCACAATGTAGGTTTCCTTTTCCTTTGAGTTTTAGTGAATGGCTCTGTTTTAGCCTAGTGCTTATTGTTTTATTTTCCCTTTAACATTGTTAAATATGAGGGAAGAAGAAGATGGCGGCGCAACGCAGCGCATGCGGCCGCTCTGAAATGATATCGTATTTGTTAAATAGGGGCCTTGCACAATCCTGATTTGATGGAGACAGACGTGAGAAGCACGGAGGAACATCTGGAGACACTTCTGAAATGCCTGCTTCGCTGCCGCTGCTACTGTGCGATGAAGAACCTCTGGAGGGGAAGGCCCCAAATCCTCAGCTTTGCCTATTGCCTGTTGCCAGGGCCGGGGTCGAAGGGCTCGGCAGAGATGCTGCTCGGTGCTCGGTGTCAGAGGGCTGGTCGGAGGCTCGAAGTTTTCGGACGGACTCAGAGTTGAACTGTGGTCGGGTGCTTCCAGGATGCTGCATCAGCAAGTTTGCGGCGCTAGAAGCTCATGGCAGGGGGAGTTTCTGCCTTCTACCGTTTGCATGAGATGATGGGACTTTCGAGAGACTTTGGGACTTTTTTTTTACCGTGCTCATCGACTGTTCTTCATCAAGTTACGGTATTGCTTTGCACTGTTTGCAACCATATGTTTTTTTTAGTCTTTGTTTGTCTTGTGTTTCTGTGATATCATTCTGGAGGAACAAATAGTTTCATTTCTTAATGCATGCATTACTAAATGACAATAAAAGAGGACTGCGTGTCCTCATAATCTAATCTAATCTAATCATATTAAAGCCTGTGAACTATCGACCTGCTTCAGTGTCTCTCACTTTGCCCTTGGGCCATATCCGAACCGTGGTGACAGTGGCAGCAGTACAGTTCAATACATGATAATATAGAAAAAGAACGGTGAACTACCTGAAGTATATATATGTGTGTGTGTGTGAAACCCCTTTCTACTGAGCGTTTCTAGAGATGTGGCTCATTAGCTCCTCGCTAACAACCACTGGGCTCAGCTGCGAGGAAATCCACCTTGTCCAGGGTTGATATGATCTGGGTCCCGCGAACCCGTGAGGTTGGGATGTCTCGCTTACCCAAACCCCAATTTGTGTGAGTACTGTGTAACTTGCTGCTCCCATGCAATCATCCATTGGCGAGAAATAACAGACTGTAAACCGCATACAATTATAAAGAAAGTATATTTAAGAATGTTAGCTCAACCAAATTGTTATTAAAGAAAAGAACAAAACAAAAGGGCCCATTATAATTAAACAGTCAAATGTGCACATAAGTTAGAGCTCATCTTGAAGTTGGCTGTAACTCACTTGCTGGACCCTCGGTCTGCGTGAAAGCACAACCACCTTCTGAATGTCGCTCAAAATCCATCTTGAATAAACGGGCTCCCCCATGGGAGTATTGGTCCTTCCTCCTTGAAGCCATTCATCTGCACAAAGCACCTTGTGCAAAAGGGACGGCATCCTCAGTCATTTTCTCTCCTGTCTTCTCCCTGCTGTCACCAAAAAGATCTCGATCCACACCTGTGTCAGTGACAGAAACCTCTCTGCCAAATGTTCTGTAGAGCCTTCTCCCAATTCCACCATCCTGACTGGCTGACACCACATTCCTAAGTTGAACAACAAAACCCCCTATCTTAGATCAAACCCAGACAAGCTGAAAGCAGAACAGACCCTACACCATAGCAGTAAACATTTTTACATGGGTGTTACATATGTATATTAAATAGTTAAATTAAAAAGTGCAAAAACAGAAATAATAAAAGTGAGGTGTGTTCATTGGTTCAATTTAGGCATTATATGGCAGAGGGGAAGAAGCTGTTTCTAAATCACTGAGTGTGTGCCTTCAGGCTTCTGTACCTCCTTCATGATGCTAACAATGAGAAGAAGGTATGTCTTTAATGATGGACGCCTCCTTCCTGAGGCACCAGTCCTTGAAGACATCTCGGATACTACAGAGGCAAGTACCCGAGATGGACCTGGTTAACTTTACAGCTTTCTGTAGCGGCTAGCAATCTTTTGGACTTTAGATACATGTCATCTGCAGAAATTCTCTGATGACTCAGCAGTAGTTGGGTGTATAAAGGGTGGAGAGGAGGATGAATTCTGGTGGAGGACTTTGTCGAATGGTGTAAGCTGAATCATCTGCAGCTCAGCGTCAGTAAGACAAAGGAGATGGTGGTGAACTTTAGGAAGACTAAGCCTACACGGCTCCCTGTTACTATTGATGGTGAGGACGTGGATGTGGTGAGGACTACAAGTACCTGGGGGTGCACCTGGATGACAGACTTGAGTGGAGCACCAACACAGAGGCTGTGTACAAGAAGGGCCAGAGTCACCTCTACTTCCTGAGGAGACTGAGGTCCTTTGGAGTATACAGACCTCTCCTTCACATGTTCTACCAGTCTGTTGTCACCAGTACAGATTTCTATGCAGTGGTGTACTGGCGCAATGGCATCAACATGGGTAATGCTAACAGGCTCAATAAACTGATTCGAAAGGCTAGCTATAGGAGTCAAACTGGACAGACTGGAGGCTGTGGTAGAACAAAAGGACCCTATGGAAAATCCTAGCAATTCTGGGCAATGTTTCTCATCCTATACATGTTATCTTGGCCGAGCAGAGGAGCACTTTTAGTAATAGACTAAGACAACTGTGCTGCTCCAAAGAGTGCTATATGAGGTCATTCTTACCTCAGCCATTCGGTTCTATAAGTCAACCTATAGCTGGGGAAGTGATGACCCTCTCCTGTTAGACCGTTAGAAGTAACTTACCTTTTATTTTTTCTTACTTTTCTAATATTTATATCTGTGCACTTATAACGCAACTGTGACACTTTATTTTCCTTTGAGTCCAATAAAGTATCTATCTATCTATCTTAATATGGTAACAGGGAACCACAGATGAAGCCTAGAGGCGTTGAATGCAGCAGCAATAATACCCAAGTTTCAGGAACTTCTCTAACTGCGTTATGGGATGCGTTCATCATTGTAATAGAAAACTGGATAAAGTAGAGACATGGAATGCAGAAGTGAGTGGATTATGGGAGAATGTGAAGGAGGAGGGGCACCCGATAGATGTAATAGGCAGGTGAGGAGAAAAGAAGGAGAGCCAGAAAGGGGAATAGAAAATTATAGGAAGCGGAGGAGGAAAATTACTAGAAGATCAGAAGTTTCAATGTTCATGCTCATAGGTTGGAAGCTAGCCAAACTGTCCGTCCAAGTGAAGCAACACTTCCCTCAAGTTTCAGGAACTTCACTAATTATGTTACAGCAGGGGTCCCCAACCTTTTTTGCACTGTGGACCAGTTTAACATTGACAATATTCTTGCGGATTGGCCGACTGGGGATGGGGGAGGGGGTGGTGGAGATGGTTGCCGATGGACAAGAGTAGCAGTCAAATACGTTGCGTTTACCCCGAGAAAGACTACAATGACCATGAAGCCTTACGCGGGCATCAGTGTGCATGTGTAACTTGCGCGTGCGTGCACGTGCCGACTTTTTTTTCTACAAATCGTTTTTGGCGATTCTGTTCGCGGGGGTGGGTTTAATCACGACCGGAATATCGGTGATAAGTGGTTAATACATTCACTTTTGTTCCCAAGAGGGTTTATCTAACAAATTTAATATTAAACACACAGTGCATATTTTCCTCGCATGAATGTAGTGATAAGTCAATTATCAGGGGAGGACAGGGGAGCTTGAAGTAAGTGTTGAATGAACTTCCAGTAGAAGTGGCAGAAGCAGGTTCGATATCATCATTTAAAGTTAAATTGGCTAGCTGTATGGACAGGAAAGGAATGGAGAGTTATGGACTGAGTGCAGGTCGGTGGGATGAGGTGAGAGTAGCATTCGGCATGGACTAGAAGGGCCGAGATGGCCTGTTTCTGTGCTGTAATTGTTATATGGTTATATAAGTCACTTATAAGTCAATATCATAACATTTTAAGTAACGTTTGGGTATTAAACACAGCACATATTTTCCCCGTATGAACATATAAAATTATTGCAACACACCAATATCGCTGAATCAGTGGGAGCCCTGGGCTTGTTTTCCTGCAACAAGACGGTGCCATCGAGGGGTGATGGGAGACAGCAATACTCGAATGGGTTCCTTATGTCCAGTCTATTCTGCAGTTTAGTTTTTGTTACATTCATTGCAGAGATATGTTGGAAATGGAAGCAATGTTTTCAGTGCTTCCGTGGCTACCTCAGGATATTCACCCTTGAGTTTGATCCGGAATGCTGGCAGAGATGTTATGTCAAACATACTTTTCAGCCCGCCATCAGTTGCAAGCTTGAGGAGTTGAACTCCTTCCCGCGCTGACATGGATGACGTGTGTGTAATGACCTCATGTGCATTTAAGCTCAACAGTGGGTGTGACAGGGAATGAGGAAGGGTGCAGCTGACTCATATTGCCAAATCATATCGTTTTCTCTCAGATAAGTGATCTAACTGGTTTTGGTCAGTGTATGTCAGTGCAACAAAATAACTTGCCATAACCATTATTAGTGATAAATAGGAGAAGATTTAAAAAGATCTGGTTCTGGCTAGGACTGAATGCATGAATCTAAATCTGACACATTTTTGAAGGACATTTTAAACTACACAAGCACATAGAATGTCTCTATGCATAATGTGCTATATCAGCGATTCTCAAACATTTCCGTGTATTTCAGGTTTAACACACCCACACTACCCAATAAAAACAAGCCAACTAGAAACAAAAAACTGTAGGTGTGGTCAAACTACTTCAGTTAGCTAGAATTTGATCCTACACTGAAATTTATTAATGTGAACCTATCGAGATACACATAGAGCACTATAGCACTGAAGGCTGCTCATTGGCTGGACAGTATGTGCTGAACTGTCATTCTTCCTAGTCCTGTCGAGCAGCACATGGGCCATAACCGTACATACCCTACCCATCCATGTACTTATCCAAACTTCTCTTAAATGTTGCAATTAAACTCACATTTAACTCTCCTGGTAACAGATCATTCCACACTCTCACCACCCTCATCAGCATGAACAAAGTCATCCTTAAAATATGATCCCTGCTCTCTCCCAACCTCAGAGGCAAAAGCTTGTTTACATTTACCCTGTCTATACCCCTCATGTATACCTCTATCAAGTCTCCCCTCATCCTCCTACGCTCCAGGGAATAAAGTCCTAACCTGTTCAAGCATTAACTCAGGTCCTTAAGTCCTCGAAACCTCCTTGCAAATTTTCTCTGCATTTTTTCAATTTTATTAATATATTTCCTGTAAGTAGGTGACCAGAACTGCACAAAGTACTCCAAATTAGGCCTCACCCACATTTTATACAACTTGAAGATAACATCACAACTCCTGTAACTCAATGCATTGATTTACGAAGATAAATATACCAGGTTTTTTTTTTATATATATGACCCAATTTACCTCTGACACCATGATCAAGGAATTATAGATCACTATTTCAGCTGACTCTGTGTACCACTCTCCTCAGTGCCCTACCGCTAACCGTGCAGGCCCTATCCTGATTGTCCTCCTGTGTCGTATTTAATTTTGTAAAACATTGAATGAATGTCTGAACAGTTCAAAATAAAATGTAACTCTTTCTGAACTTGCAGCACGTAGAGTGTCAGTGCAAGGTAAACACTGTAGGTTTGTTAATGTCTAATGTTTGCTGATAGCAGCTGGATTCTTTCTTAGACTCTGGCGTCATTAACAAGAGGATGTTTGGTAATGACGAAATGTCTGTAGGGAGCTAAGTTGATGCATTCTTTCTTCGTGTCTGTCAAATTGGCTTAATGGGCTCTTTTTTTGGATTCAGGCTTATTGATTAGATGTAAAATTAATACCCTTCTTTAACTCCAAGGAATATTGTATCCTGAAAAATAGTGAATAATGAATGAGGAGTGTCCTTTAAAGTGACTATGGATTGAAATGGCTATGCTGATCAATGTGTTAATGAACACATGTTCTTTGAATGAAAGAAGCCAGGCTGAGATAATGGTATGAGAACAAAGGATCAAAGGGTTTGCTTGTCTCTGTGTTTCTCTCTATGCTTGTGGAACTCATATTTACTGGGTTTGTTGGACTTCAACCTTGGACCTAGGGTGGTTTCAGTCAAGGGTAACCAGTCGATGTTTCAAGCTGAGACCCTTCTTCGAGACTTTTTCAATGGATGCTGCCTGACCTGCAGAGTTCCTCCAGTATTTTGTGTGTGCTAATTCTTGTTCTAGTCTCACAGAACCACTGTGGAAATACCCTGCTTATAATTATGCTATCTATATCCCTCTTAATTTTGTATACTTCTATCAAATCTCACCTCAGTCTTTTACACTCCAGGGAAGAAAGTCCAAAGCTATTCAACTTTTCCCTATAACTCAGGTCCTCAAGCCCTGGCAATGTTGATTTTCTCTGTAGTCTTTCAATTTTATTGATATCTTTCCTAATGTTGGTGACCAGAACTGTACACAATACTCCAAATTAGGCTTTATCAACATCTTATAGAACTTCAACATAACATCATTCCATTGTAAACAATGAAACCCTGAAACAGTCTTGTCCCTCCTGCAGCCAATTCTCACCAATGTCTACAATATCACAATCTCATGTGCTGATCCTTTCTCGAAGCTCATCTGCCTCACCTACAATACTCCTTGTATCAAAACTCAGCACATTATTCCCACCATGCTTAACTTTTTAATTCCTGCCTTTGCATATAGGCTTAATAACATCTTTCCTCACAATCACTCCACTGTCTGCTCCAACACTCTGGTTCCGATCGTCTGCGACTCTAGTTTCAAACCCCCTGGAGCAACACTAGCAAACCTTCCAGCAAGGATATTAGTTGCCCTTCAGTTCATTGTGCAGCCTGCAACATCTCTGCAGGTCCCACCTTCCCAGGAAGAGAGCCCAATGATCCAAAAATCTGAAGTCCTCACAACTGCACCATCTCTTCCGCAATTTTCCTACTTCAGGCCACACGTAGTACGGGTAGCAATCCTGAGAGCAGAACCCTGGAGGTCCTACCTTCAAATTAGTACCTAACGCCCTGAACGAATTGTGGAGTCCGGAACTAGAGGATTTGTGTTTAAAGTGAGAGGGGAAAGATTTAACAGGAACCTGTTGTGTAACTTTTTTTTCACCCGGAATGCGGTCAGCTTATGGAATGAGCTGCCCGAAGAAGTGGTTGGGACAGGTACATTAACAACATTTAATAGGGACCTGGGCAGGTACGTGGATAACAATGGTTTAGAGGGATAGGGCTAAATCCTGGCAAATCTGGGTTAGCATGGACCAGAGGCAGAAGGGCCTCTTTCCATGACAAATGTCTCTATCATTCCAAGTGTTTCACTTTGGGAGATCAAACGTAAAAGGGAAGTATAAAAGAATGGTAAGAGCTTTAGTTGTATTATCTTATATCCTGTTTGTCCACCAGAGGGGACTGTTTGATATCCTCCCAAGCAGATCACAGAGTCAATGTCGGCACAAAAAATATACTTCAACTTGTGAAACTGTTTATCAGCTGTGTAACCTGATAAGGAATATTTCTCTTATACAAATGTATCAAAGACAGAGCCAGTGGTGTGTGTGTGATCTAAATCTGACATATTTTTGAAGGAGTTTAAAATACACAAACACACAGAATGCATCCATGCATGATGTGCTATAAGTATTTCTTAAACACTGTGTGACTCAGCATTAACAAACCCACACTACACAACAACAGTAAGCCAACTGTAAATTAAATTGAATTGAATTGACATTAGTACTTAAATACTTCACCTACATGAGGAGTAAAAATATTTACATTACATCTCTGTCTAAATGTGCAATTTATAATAACTTGTAATAAATAGTATGTACAACAGGGCAGTCAATATAACATAGAAATACAATTGTATCAATGTGAATTAAGCAGTCTGATGGCCTGGTGGAAGAAGCTGTCCCGAAGTCTGTTGGTTCTGGATTTTATGATGTGGTATTATTTCCCATTTATAGCAGCTGGAACAGTTTGTGGTTGGGGTGACTTGGGTCTCCAATGATCCTTCGGGCCCTTTTTACACACTTGTCTTTGTAAATGTCCTGAATAGAGGGAAGTTCACATCTACAGATGTGCTGGGCTGTCCTCACCACTCTCTGCAGAGTCCTGTAATTGAGGGAAGTACAGTTCCCATACCAGGCAATGATGCAGTCAGTCAGGATGTTCTCAACTGTGGTCTTATAGGAAGTTCTTAGGATTTGGGGGTCCACACCAAACTTCTTCAACCTTCTGAGGTGAAAGAGGCACTGTTGTGCCTTTTTCACCATAGCCAGTATGTACAGACCACGTGAGGTAGAAACATAGAAACATAGAAAATAGGTGCAGGAGTAGGCCATTCAGCCCTTCGAGCCTGCACCGCCATTTATTATGATCATGGCTGATCATCCAACTCAGAAACCTGCACCAGCCTTCCCTCCATACCCCCTGATCCCCATAGCCACAAGGGCCATATCTAACTCCCTCTTAAATATAGCCAATGAACTGGCCTCAACTGTTTCCTCAGTGATGTTTATGCTGAGGAACTTCAAGCTGTTCACCCTCTCAACCCCAGATCCATTGACGTCAAAAGGGTTAGCCTGTCTCCATTCCTCCTGTCGTCCACAACCAGCTCCTTTGTTTATGTGACATTGAGAGAGAGGTTGTTTTCTTGACACTACTATGTCAAAGCGATGACTTCTCTGCAGGCTGCCTCGTTATTATTTGACACTATGCCAATCAATGTAGTGTCATCAGCAAATGTACTTAGCTGATTGGAGCTGTGGGTGGTGACACAGTCGTGGGTACACAGGGAGTAAAGGAGAGGGCTTAGCCCTGATGTCTACTGTGTTGAGAGTTAGAGGGGCTGAGGTGAGGGAGCCCACTCTTACCAACTGCCGGTGATCAAACTGTAGGTGCAATCAAACTACTTTGGATAAACTTTAAAATACTAAGTGATCGGAAAACATTAATTCATGTTGACTTCAGTGCTGCATTCCCATTGAATACATAGGTGAGTTTCAAATTCAACTTGTTACCGTCCTTTCTCTTCTGTTGGGGTCAAACTGCAGGCAGTTTTGGATGCTCAACGTTAACATCCTGCAACCCGCACAGGGTTGAAATTACCACTTTGCAAACTGTGTTGCTAAATGATTGTTAGTTGACCTCATACTACGCTGCCCCCTTGTGAGGTAGAATTTAATCCTGCACTTGTAATACATGGGACGATAAATGATCTGGGTTCAGCCCGACGAGCTGTGGCAAAATCTCTGAAATTTATAAATTAGAAGCTACTATGATATGCATAGAATCATAGAGCATTACAGCACTGAAGCAGGCTCTTCAGCCCATCTAGTCTGTATTGCAATGTTATTCTCCCCAGTGTTATGGACCAGTACTGGGCCATAGCCCTGTATTCTCTTCCCATCCGTGTACTTATTTATGCAAACCTCTTTTATATGTTGCAATCAAACCCACGTCTAACCCTTCTGCTGATAGCTCATTCCATGTTCCCCACCCTCATCAGAGTGATGAAATTCATCCTTAAACTGTGACTTCTATTTCTAGTCTCACCCATCCTCAGTGGAAAAAGCCTGTTTACATTTACCCTATCTATACCACTCGTAATCTTGTATACCTATCAAATCTCCCCTCATTCTCCTGCACTCTAGGAAATAAAGTCCTAACTTGTTCAAGCTTTCCCTATAACTCAGGTCCTCAAGTCCTGGAAACCTCCTTGCAAATTTTCTCTGCGCTTTTTCAATCTTATTAATATCTTTCCTGTAGGTAGGCAACCAGAACTGCAAAGTTTGTGCTCACCAACATCCTATACAACTTCAACATAACATCCCAGCTCCTGTACTCAGTACATTGATTTATGAAGGCAAATATACCAGAAGTTTTCTTTATGACTAAATTTTCCTGTGATGTTAAGGAATTATAGATCAGTATATCCAGATGACTCTGTGTACCACACTCCTCAGTGCCCTACCGCTAACCGAGCAGGTCCTATCATGATTGTCCTCCTGTGTTGTATTTAATTTTGTAGAACATTGAATGAATGTCTGAACAGTTCAAAATGAAAATTCAACTCTTTTCTGAACTTTCAGCTTGTAGAGTGTCAGTGCAAGGTAAACACTGTAGGTTTGTTAATAAGACCATAAGATGTAGACCATAAGACGTAAGACAAAGGAGCAGAAGTAGGCCATTCGGCCCATTGAGTCTGCTGCGCCATTTTATCATGAGCTGATCCATTTTATCCTATTTAGTCCCACTCCCCTGCCTTCTCACTATAACCTTTGATGCCCTGGCTACTCGGATACCTATCAATCTCTGCCTTAAATACACCCAATGATTTGGCCTCCACTGCTGCCCGTGGCAACAAATTCCATAGATTCACCACCCTCTGACTAAAAAATTTCTTCGCATTTCTGTTCTGAAAGGGCGCCCTTTAATCCTTAAGTCATGCCCTCTCGTACTAGACTCCCCCATCATGGGAAACAACTTTGCCACATCCACTCTGTCCATGCCTTTTAACATTCGAAATGTTTCTATGAGGTCTCCTCTCATTCTTCTAAACTCCAAAGAATACAGTCCAAGAGCGGACAAACGTTCCTCATATGTTAACCCTCTCATTCCCGGAATCATTCTAGTGAATCTTCTCTGTTCCCTCTCCATCCATCGGCCCATCAAGTCTGCCTCGCCATTCAATCATAGGCTGATCCAATTCTTCCAGTCATCCCCATTCCCCTGCTTTCACCCCATACCCTTTGATGCCCTGGCTCATCAAGAACCTATCTATCTCTGCCTTAAATAACTTGGCCTCCACAGCCACTTGTGACAACAGATTCCACAGATTTATCACCCTCTGACTAAAGTAATTTCTCTGCATCTCTGTTCTAAATGGACATCCTTCAATCCTGAAGTCATGCACTCTTGTCCTAGAATCCTCTACCATGGGAAATAACTTCCCCATATCTAATCTGTTCAAGTCTTTTAATATTTAGAATATCTCTATGCGATCCCTCCTTATTTTCCTGAGCTCCAGGAAATACAGCCCAAGAACTGCTAGACGTTCCTCATACAGTAATCCTTTCATTCTTGGAATCATTCTCATGAATCTTCTCTGAACCCTCTCTAATACCAGTATATCCTTTCTAAAATAAGGAGCCCAAAACTGCACACAATGCTCCAAGTGTGGTCTCACGAGTGCCTGAAAGAGCTTCAACATCACATCCTTGCTCTTATATTCTATACCTCTAGAAATGAATACCAACATTGAACTTGGTTTGTTCACAGCTGACTCAACCTGGAGGTTAACCTTTAGGGTATCTTGCACAAGGACTCCCAAGTCCCTTTGCATCTCTGCATTTTGAGTTCTCTCCCCATCTAAATAATAGTCTGCCCGTTTATTTCTTCCACCAAAGTGCATGACCATCCACTTTCCAACATTGTATTTCATTTGCCACTTCTTTGCCCATTCCCCTAAACTATCTAAGTCTCTCTGCAGGCTCTCTGTTTCCTCACACTACCCGCTCCTCTGCCTATCTATATCATTGACAAATTTAGCCACAAATCCATTAACACCATAGTCCAAATCATTGACATACATCGTAAAAAGCAGCGGTCCCAACACGGACCCCTGTGGAACTCCACTGGTAACTGGCATCCAGCCAGAATAGGATCCCTTTATTCCCACTCTCTGTTTTCTGCCGACCAGCCAATGCTCCACCCATGCTAGTAATTTCCCTGAAATTCCATGGGCTCTTATCTTGCTAAGCAGCCTCACGTACAGCACCTTGTCAAAGGCCTTCTGAAAATCCAACTACACCATGTCTGCAGCATTTCTTTTGTCTACCCTGAATGTAACTTCCTCAAAGAATTGCAGTAAGTTTGTCAGGCAGAATTTTCCTTTCAGGAAACCATGCTGGCTTTGGCCTATCTTGTCATGTGCCTCCAAGTACTCTATAAACTCATCCCTAACAATCGATTCCAATAACTTCTTAACCACTGCTGTCAGGCTAACAGGTCTATAGTTTTCTTGCTGCTGCCTCCCACCCTTCTTAAATATCATAGTAACATTTACGATTTTCCAGTCATCTGGTACAATGCCAAAATCTATCGATTCTTGAAAGATCATTGTTAATGCCTCCGCAATCTCTCCAGCTACTTCCTTCAGAACTCGAGGGTGCATTCCATCAGGTCCAGGAGATTTATCCTTGCTCAGACCATTAAGCTTCCTGAGCACTTTCTCAGACGTCATTTTCACTGCACAAACTTCACTTCCCTGACACTCTTGAATGTCCAGTATACTGCAGATGTCTTCCACTGTGAAGATTGATGCAAAATATGCATTTAGTTCCTCTGCCATCTCTGCATCTCTCATTACTATATCTCCAGCATCACTTTATATTGGTCCTATATCTACCCTCGACTCTTTTTTACCCTTTATATACTTAAAAAAGCTTTTAGTATCTTCTTTGATATTAGTCACCAGCTTCCTCTCATAATTCATCTTTTCCTTCGGAATGACCTTTTTAGTTTCTTTCTGCATGTTTTTAAAAGCTCCCCAATCCTTTATCTTTTCACTAGCTCTGGCTTCCTTGTATGCCCTCTCTTTTGCTTTTACTTTGGCTCTGACTTCACTTGTCAGCCACTGTAGTGTCCTTCTTCCCTTTGAAAATTTCTTCTTATTTGGAATATATCTGTCTTGTACTTCCCTCATTTTTCACAGAAGCTCCAGCCATTGCTGCTCTGCTGTCCTTCTTGCAAATGTCCCTTTCCAGTCAACTTTCACCAGTTCCCCTCTCATGCCATTGTACTTTCCTTTATTCCACTGAAATACTGACACATTGGTTTTTATTTTTTCCCTCTCAAATTTCAATGTGAACTCGATCATATTGTGATCACTGTTCCCTGAAGGTTCCTTAATCTTCAGCTCTCTTATCACCTCTGACTCATTGCACAATACTCAGTCCAACACAGCCGATCTCCTAGTGGGCTCAACAACAAGATGTTCTAAAAAACCATCCCTTGGACCTTCTACAAATTCTCTCTCTTGAGGTCCAGTACTGACCTGGTTTTCCCAATCCACATCCATGTTAAAATTTCCAACGTTTATCATGACATTGCCTTTCTGACACGATTTTTCTATCTCCTGCTGTAATTTGTAATCCACAACCTGGCTGTCGTTTGGAGGCTTGTATACAACTGCCATTAGAGTCCTTTTACACTTGCCATTTCTTAACTCAACCCATAGAGAGTCTACACCTTCCAATCCTATGTCGTCTCTTTCTAATGATTTAATATTATTTCTTACACACAGAGCCATACCACCCCTTCTGCCTATTAACCTATCTTTCCGAAATGCCGTATATCCTTGGATGTTCAGCTCCCAATAGCAGCCATCCTTTAGCCAAGTTTTAGAGATGGCCACAACATCATATTTGCCAATCTATAGCTGAATTTCAAGATCATCCATTTTATTCCTTATGCTGTGTGCATTCAAACACAACACTCTCAGTCCAGTATTTGTTGCTTTCTGTTTTAACTGCACCATGCCTCTGTTGCCCTGTAACTCATGTCACTGGCTTTGATTAAGCCTAATCTCCTGCCTGTTCTTTCTATAATCTCTGTTGCACACTATCTTTGATGGCTAATGTTTGCTGATAGCAGCTGGATTCTTTCTTAGTCTCTGGCATTATTAACATGAGGAAGTCTGTTAATGACTAAGTGTCTGTTGGTCACATTAAGAGCTACTGTCAGTTGATGGATCCTTTCTTAGTGTCTGTCATATTGGCTTAATAGATTCTTATTTTTGGATTCTGGCATATCACTTATATGTAAAATTAATGCCGTTCAGTAAATCCAAGGAATATTGTGAGGGCTTGGGTTTTTGGATCACTGGGCTCTCTTCAAGGGAAGGTGGGACCTGTAGAGATGTTGCAGGCTGCACAATGAACTGGGGGGTGACTAATATTCTTGCTGGAAGGTTTGCTAGTGTTGCTCCAGGGGGTTGATGCTAGAGTTGCAGGGGATGGCAACCAGAGTGCCAGAGCAGGTAGTGGAGTGATTGTGGGGAATTCTACATGCAAAGTCAGGAATTGAAAAGTTAAGCATGGTGGGAATAATGTTCTGAGTTTCACTACAAGGAGTATTATAGGTGGGTCAGATGAACTTAGAGGAAGTATCAGCAAATGAGCAGTACCTACCCATCCACTTATCTTTGTATCATCTGCAAACTTTGCCACAAAGCCATCAATTCCATTATCTAATCATTGACAATGTGAAAAGTAGTGGTCCCAATACTGATCCCCTGAGGAACACCACTAGTCACTGACAGCCAACCAGAAAATGGACCCCTTTACTCCCACTCGCTGCCTCCTGCCTGTCAGCCATTCCTCTATCCATGTCAGTCTCTTTCCTTTAACAGCTTAGGATTTTATCTTGTTAAGCAGCCTCATGTTTGGCAACTTAACAAATGCCTTCTGCAAATCCAAGTAAATGACACCCACTGCCTGGTCTTTGCCCACCCTTGCTTGAAAAACTCTAACTGATTTGTCAGGCAAGATGTCCCTTGACAGAAGCTATGCTGAATTTGACTTACTTTATCATTAGTCTCCAAGTACCCTGAAACCTCATTCTTAATAATAGACAACAATTTCCCAACCGCTAAGGTTAGGCTAACTGGCCTATAATTTCATTTCTTTTGCCTTCCTCCCTTCTTAAAAAGTGGCGTGACATTTACAATCTTCCAGCCCTCCCGGACCATGCCAGAATCAAGTGATTCTTGAAAGATCATGACCAATGCATCTGTTAACTCTTCAGTAACCCCTCTCAGACTCTGGGATGTAGGCCATCTGGTCCAGGTGATTTATCCACCACAAGAACTTTCAGTTTGTCTAGCACTTTTTCCTTAGTAATAGCAATGACACTCACTCCTGCTCCCTGATAATTACAGACCTCTGGCACACTGCTAGTGTCTTCCACAGTGAAGATTGATGCAAAGTACTTACTAAGTTCCTGCAATTTCTTTGTCCCCATTACTACCTCCGCAGCATCACTTTCCAGTGGTCCAATTTCAACTGAAAAAACTTTAAGAATCCTGCTTTATATTGTTGGCTAGTCTGCCCTCATATTTCATCTTAGCACTTCTTACAGCTTTTTTAGTTGCATTTGTTGGATTTTAAAAACTTCCCAATCATCCAACTTGTCACTCACTTTTGCTACCTTATATGCCCTTTGCTTGGCTTTTATGCAGTCCCTAACTTCTCTTGTCAGCCACAGTTGCCTACTCCTGCCATTTGAGAACAACTTCTTCTGTAGGACATATCTATCCTATGCCTTATGATCTATTTCCAGAAACTTCAGCCATCTCTGCTCTGCTGTCATCCCCTGCCTGTATCCTGCTCCAATTCACCTGGGCAAGCTCCTCCCTAATGTCTTTGTAATTCTTTTTATTCCACTGCGATACTGATACGTGTGCCTTATGCTTCTCTCTTTCACTTTGCAGTATAAATTCAATCATATTGCTATCACATAATGATCATAGATTACCTTACATCCCGTTTGTCCACTGCGGGAACTGTTTGATATCCTCCTATCCTCCCAAGCAGATCAATGAATCAATATTAGCACAACAAAGAGACTTCAACTGATAAAATTTTGAGTTTATCAGCTATGTAAACCTGTTATGGATATTTGTCCTGATAATCACAACTGTAAAAACATATCAAGGAGAGGTGTGTGTGTGTGTGTGTGTGTATTTTCTAAATCTGATACACTTTTGAAAGACATCTTAAACTACGCAAGCACACAGAACGTGTCCATGCATAATTTGCTTATAAGTGTTTCTCAAACACTGTGTAACTCAACTTTAACATACCCACACTACCCAATAGCACCAAGTCAACTATAAAGCAAATTGTAGGTGCAATCAAACTACTTTGAATAAACTCTAAGATACTAAGTGATCGGAAAAGGATAATTCATGTTGACTTCAGTGCTACGTTCCCCTAGAATACATAGGTGAGTTTCAAATTCAGCTTGTTACCGTCCTTTATCTTCTGTTGGGGTCAAACTGCAGGCAGTTTTGGATGCTCAACGTTAACATCCTGCAACCGGCCCAGGGTTGAAATTATCACTTTGCAAACTGCGTTGCCAAATGATTGTTAGTTGGCCTCAAGGTACAATGTCCCCTTGTGAGCTAGAATTTAATCCTGCAGTCTCTCCACAGCAGAGCCATTGTTGAGCAATCGAGAGTGGTTGACCTGTGCCTTCCTGAAGTCCACAATCATCTGTTTTGTCTTGTCCACACTGAGACTCAGATTGTTGTTTTCACATCTCTCCACCTCCTCTCTGTATGCTGACTCATCGTTGTTGCTGATGAGGGCAACCACTGTACAGCAAACTTGATGATGTGGTTTGTGCTGGATCTGGCAGTGCAGTCGTGAGTCAGCAGTGTGAACAGCAGCGGGCTGAGCACACAGCCCTGGGGGCACCAGTGCTCAGCGTGATGGAGGTTGAGATGTTGCTGCCAGCTCGGACTGTCTGGAGTCTTTCAGTCAAGAAGTCCAGTATCTAATTACAGCGAGGAGTGCTGAACCCCAAATAGGACAGTTCACCCACCAGCCTCTGTGGGATGATCATGTTAAATGCTGAGCTGATGCTGATGAACAACATCCTGGTGTAAGAGGTATTGTTTTCTAGATGGGACAGGACGGAGTGGAGGGCTGAGGCTATGGCACTACCAGTGGACTAGTTTGAGGGGTAGGCTGGAAGGTGGGATTTTATATCTTCTATTACCAGACTCTCAAACCGCTCACGATTGTTGAAGTCTGTGCCACTGGGTGATAATCATTTAGGCCAGTTACTGTTACTCTCTTGGACACCAGAAATCCGATGTTTGCCTTGAAGCCTGCAGGGACAATGGATAGTTTCAGAGAGATATTAAAGATATCCCTTAAGACCTCTTGTTAGCTGGGCCACACAGCCTCAGCACCTGACCAGGTATGTTGTTTGGTCCCACAGCTTTGCATGGGTTTACCCTGACTAGGATCCTTCTCACCTAGATTGAAGCCAGACAGGGTGCCTATTCCCCAGGGAAAATGGGGCTTTCCTTGAAGCCATATCATTCAACTGGTCAAACTGTGCATAGAAGGCATTCAGCCTATCAGGAAGGGAGGCCTCACAGGGTAGTTTTCTATTCGTTGTGATTTACATACCTTGCCACATGTGCCTGGTGTCCCTGGTGTCACAAAGGTGCCTGTGGATTTTCTGTGTGTACTCACATTTTGCACTCCTGATGACATGGGAGACTGCGGCTCTTGTTGACCTCAGAATTGTTCTGTTCCCCGGTCTGAAGGCAGTGTCCTGATCCCTAAGCAATGCACGAACCTCTGCAGTCAGTCGTAGTTCTCCTGCCCCAAATGGTCCATTTTTAGACTTACTAGTAGACTACATTTCTTGCATTTCTTTACCAAAGTGTCAAGGATACTTGGATGTACTGGTAATAGTGGACAAGTTTTCAGGATGGGGGGAATGTATTCCAGCAAGGAAAGCCACTGCCACACACACACCAAAAACTGTTCAGGGATTATATTCCTCAATGGGGATTGCCATGTCACATTGATTCTGACCAAGGAATGCATTTCACTGGGAGTTTTTGTGGGCTGAATGGTATTTTCGTTGCTCACATCATCCAAAGCCATCAGGCCACGTTGAATGAAGGAATGGAACCATCAAACAACGACTGACTAAGTATCACAAGGAAGGCGTACCATGGTCTACATGATCTTCCTATGGTCTTATGCAGCATCAGAGCATGCTCAAAGAAGAAAAGTAAACTAAGTCCATCTAAGATGGTAACAGGACGTCCTATGACACGACCGGGAGCCCTGATATACACATTATGACAGATGGTTTACTTAATTATTGTGTGAAATTAACCCAAACTGTCCATTCTGCTTCTTAAAAAGGTTTCTGCTACTTGGGGAGACCCAATATAAGGAGGATACACCTTAATTCCTGGCAAGTGGGCCTTGATTAAGAAACCACATAAAGAACCTTTGGGAGCTGGGTGGAAGGGTCCTTATCAAGTACTATTAATGACCAACTTGGTGGTGAAGGTAGAGGTAAAAGTAAGTGGATACTTTCCAGCCACTGCAAGCGAGCTAAAGTGGTACCTGATGAAGACAACAAGTGTTGTGGTTAATGTGCTAGTAACTTCTTAGCCACAGTGCCTACACTGCTGGGCTACAGTGAGCAAATCACTAACCAGTCAGAAGACTTCAAACAAGTTGATAACTACTGAACATTATGAAGTTAATTCTAATATTGTTTGTTTTTAGATTTTTGCCAAATTTCCCCTACTCATAATGTGCTAGTTGAGATGATTGGATTTTTTTATTGATGATGAGAAATATTACAATACAGCAAAGCTTCTGTCAAGTAATAAGAAATGGTCTAAGTTCATGTAACAATATATATTTTCTGTGCAGAGATGGTGCCTACACCTCCCTTCCATGTAATTGGTTAGGATCTTGTTATTTAGGGTGTGTTTTTCCTGCCACGAAACATACACATACCTTTCATTTATCCCCTTTGTCTAGAAGTAAATTTCAGAAGGAGATCATTTTGCATCAATTTTACTCCCACTTTATGGTGTCGCAAGGAGTATATGAGAGATTTAAAATGTTGCTTTAGCCTTAGAAAGAGTAGGCAATGACACTGCTGAAGCTTTAGGAAAGGTAAGAACAGATATAGCCGCCATGTTTAAGATTCTTCTTCAAATTCATCTGGCATTAGATCTTCTCCTAACAGTTATGTGAGATATTGTGCAGTTATAAGCAAGGAGTGCTGTACCCACATACCTGATGAGTCTGAAGACATAATGGATTTGGCTGATCATTTTTGTAGCAGCTAAAATACATCAATCCAATAGATGGCATTCATTCGAGTCTCAGAAGCTGGTTACTCAATATTACAAGTCATAATATATTAATATGCCTTATCATTATTTATATCTTTTTTACTTGTTAAAAGGAGAACATTAACAGAATAGTTCAAACTCTCATAAGTGTGCCTACTAATCTGCCTAAACATGACATAATCTTATGAGTACTTTGACGAATATATACTCTTTGATATTTCATAACCTAAGTAATTTTTAGGTTATTTCATAGATAATGTAGATACCACAAGTTTTCTGCCTCTGGATTTTCAGATGTAATGATTCTAAATGTGTGATATAGAATCAAAGGGGCGATTGTTGGATCCAGCTGTTTAATTGTCATTTTCTTGGCAGCTCAACAATTAATTACCTGCTTGTCTTTTATATAATTACTTATATGCAAGTAATTGTTTACAATAATTCCTGGTGGCTATAGTATGCATAACAGTTTAGTATGCCTCTAGTGGTTATACAAACATAATTCTGGAAGCTTTTCTCTGCATTAAGTGAATAAGTGTTTTCCCATTGATTAATTTTTACAGCAGTGTTGACTAATTGACTCTATCTCTAGATTAGAATTGGATTTTTCTGATCTTTATGGGCATAAAATAGCTGTTTTGCGCTAGCTGTCATATTCTTAATTTTAATTTTCTTAGTTCCTTGTCTGTGAACCTTCTGCTTCTAGCCTCTGTTCCGGTTTCTTCTGTTCTATCAAGTCTTAATAACATGATCATGAAGCAATAAGTTTAATGCCTTATTCCTGACGTCTAAAAGAACCTTGGATTAAAACACCAGAATCCATCAAAAGAAATAGCAAATAATGTTGACAGGAATTAAGCTACCAAACAGTAGTTGTAATATTTGCCATGGAATATACTGTATTAGAAATTATGAGGTGCATGAAACAAGGGTAATACAGTAATGAAGGAAGACTTTAACCTTCATATTGAATGAGCAAATCAAATTTACTGTGATAATATGAGCGACGAACTCCTGGAAAGTGTATAAAATGCATTTCTCGATCAATATGTTGGGAAACCAGCCAGAGAGAAAATTATATTGAATCTCATTCTGTGTAGTAATAAATAGTTGTTTGATAATTTAATGCAAATGTTCCCTTCCAATATATTCAATTCAATTCAATTGAAAGTTCAATTATCATATCAACTATATATGAATACTCATGAATACAGCCAAATAAAGCAGCATTACTACAAGTCAAGGTGCAAAACATGATGAAGTCACATAAGGCACAAAGCATACATTAGATACACAAAAAAGTAAGAATCACACAATAAGAGTCAAAAAATATCAGGGTGCTGGAATCCAAGGTGAAAGCTGATCTCTGCAATGGCCACTTCTCTCTCCATGGTGCTGAGGCTATGAAGACTGCCCTGGCAGCTGTGCTCCATGCCCACTAATATGATGAACTGATAAGCAAGGCTTTGGGCCTACTCTGGGCTGATCCAGGGTTCAGATCTGAGGACTCAATTTTGGTTTGGAATGTTGTTGTTCGCTTCAAATGTTTTGTGTTTTTTTTTCTTTCTCTTGCCTATCAGGTGTTGGTCTTTTTTTTCTTTAGTTGGGTTCTCTCTGGTTTCTTGCCTTGTGGCTATCTGTGAACAAGCAAATCTCAAAGTTGCATAATTTATACATTCGTTGATAATAAATGTACTTGAATCTTGAAACTTTTGCCACTTTCAGTGATCTATAGATTAGGAACCGATCGACAGATAGCCACAGCTTTGCACATCTGGGGAAGAAGGATACTTATGTAAGAATGCTGTCCTTGGACTACAGTTCAGCATTCAACACCATACTTCCTTCCAGGCTCGATAAGAAGCTCAGAGACATTGGCTTTCAATCTGCCTTATGTAGCTGGATCCTGGAGTTCCTTTCAGATCGCCAGCAGGTGGTGAGAGTGGCCTCCCTCACCTCTGCCTCTCTGACCCTCAACACAGGTGCCCCTCAGGGCTGTGTACTGAACCCCATCCTTTACTCTCTGTATACCCATGACTGTGTTGCCACTCACAGCTCCAATCTGCTAATTAAATTTGCTGAAAACACTACACTGACTGGCCTAATCTCAAATAATAACGAGGCAGCCTACAGAGAAGAAGTCATCACCCTGACACCATGGTGTCAAGAAAACAACTTCTCCCTCAATGTCGCAAAAGCAAAGGAGCTGGTTGTGGACTACAGGAGGAATGGAAACAGGCTAACCCCTATTGACATCAATAGATCTGGGGTTGAGAGGGTGGACAGCTTTTAAGTTCCTCGGCATGAACTGAGGATCTCACTTGCTCTGTACATACTGGCTGCGTGGTGATAAAGATATAACAGCGTCTCTTTCACCTCAGACAGTTGAAGAAGCTTCTTTGAAATGCCATTCAAACACATTTTGTGGAGTGACTGAAACAGCCAAGCCAGTGTCCAATTCCATTAAAAATTATTTAACCGTTCACTTTTGGTGTAAACCATATTGCTTGTCTATTGGTAGTATTCACTTTGTAAATGTCCAGTTTATTCAGTCCTGTGTCACTCATTATTATCAGAATTTTCATCAACAGTGCTCTTTTTGGAACTGCAACTTTTTATCTTTTACCCTTTGCATGTGTCCTACTTAGTTGCATTTTCTGTAAGTTTTAGAACATAGAACATAGAATAGTACAGCACAGTACAGGCCCTTCGGCCCACAATGTTGTGCCGATCCTCAAACCCTGCTTCCCATATAACACCCCCCACCTTAAATTCCTCCATATACCTGTCTAATAGTCTCTTACATTTCACTAGTGTATCTGCCTCCACCACTGACTCAGGCAGTGCATTCCACGCACCAACCACTCTCTGAGTAAAAAACCTTCTTCTAATATCTCCCTTGAACTTCCCACCCCTTACCTTAAAGCCATGTCCCCTTGTATTGAGCAGTGGTGCCCTGGGGAAGAGGTGCTGGCTATCCACTCTATCTATTCCTCTTAATATCTTGTATACCTCTATCATGTCTCCTCTCATCCTCCTTCTCTCCAAAGAGTAAAACCCTAGCTCCCTTAATCTCTGATCATAATCCATACTCTCTAAACCGGGCAGCATCCTGGTAAATCTCCTCTGTACCCTTTCCAATGCTTCCACATCCTTCCTATAGTGAGGTGTCCAGAACTGGACACAGTACTCCAAGTGTGGCCTAACCAGGGATTTGTAGAGTTGCATCATTACCTCACGACTCTTAAACTCTTATCCCTGAAAGCTAACACCCCATAAGCTTTCTTAACTACCCTACCTACCTGTGAGGCAACTTTCAGGGATCTGTGGACATGTACCCCCAGATCCCTCTGCTCCTCCACACTACCAAGTATCCTGCCATTTACTTTGTACTCTGCCTTGGAGTTTGTCCTTCCAAAGTGCACCACCTCACACTTCTCCAAGTTGAACTCCATCTGCCACTTCTCAGCCCACTTCTGCATCCCATCAATGTCTCTCTACAATCTTTGACAATCCTCTACACTATCTACAACACCACCAACCTTTGCACCATCTGCAAACTTGCCAACCCACCCTTCTACACCCACATCCAGGTCGTTAATAAAAATCACTAAAAGTAGAGGTCCCAGAACAGATCCTTGTGGGACACCACTAGTCACAATCCTCCAATCTGAATGTACTCCCTCCACCACCACCCTCTGCCTTCTGCAGGCAAGTCAATTCTGAATACACCTGGCCAAACTTCCCTGGATCCCATGCCTTCTGACTTTCTGAATAAGCCTACCATGTGGAACCTTTCAACTTGTATGTGCATACTTACCATAACAGTAATATGATTTATTCATCCATGCTGGTTTCTGTTTAGACATTGCAATTTTGTTCACGCTCACTTTCATTCCTGACTCCAACTCAATTGTGTCTCTGGCTGCTTTCTCCATAGGTACAGCAATTTCAACTACTCTTTTAAATGTAAGTCATGCTTCAGTCAGGAGCCATTTTTGAATGCTTTCTTGTAATATTCCTCAAATTAAACTATTTCTCAGTGCATCATTAAGCCCATTGCTGAACTGACAATTCTCAGTCAATTTCTTCAATTCAGCCACTTATGCTGAAGTGGACTCACCTTCCTTTTTATTTCACTTTTGATCCTTAAAATATTTTGCAATCAACAAAGGTTTTGGTTCTATTATTTTTACGATTTTGGCAAAGCTGATTTCGGTTGGTTTGCTTGGAGCAGTCAAACATCTAAGTAAACTTTATGCTTTCCCACATATTACACTCAGCAAAACTGACACGCGCATTTCGTTGGCTATTTTATTTGCTTCAAAACACTGCTCAATTCTTTCGGTATACATGATTCTATTATCTGTTGTGCAATCAAATGTATCTATCCTGATGTAGTCAGCAATTTCTGCTTGGTTTTTAAAAAAAAGTATCATTATTTATGAACTTGTGAATTTTGTCCTTTTTCTGCCTTTATTTTAACTTGAACATCTTCCCCCTCCCCCATTGAAATAAAGAAAAACATGCAGCACTTTTCTTAATAAACTCAAATTTCTCTCTCTCCTCTCCTGAAGCACATGCTGTGCTTCATCACGTAGGTAGTCTTCCTGGGTTCATTTTAATTCTTCCTCATTTCCACTATACATGTATTGTAATTCCAGAAACTAATCAAAAGAAAAACACAGGCGCTTGGGATAAATTATACCATTCATGTACTTTTACATATAACCCATAATAAATTATGTAAACAGCAAGGAATATTTAATCAAAAAGTATGTTTAGAATATTACTCAAATATTATTGAAATAGTTAATACATAACACCCATCAGCATTCATTCCAACATCTGATGACAAACACCTGGAGGTGATGTGCGATGTAAAACCCGACACCTATCAAAATATGATAAATAAATCATAGTACTGAGAGGGATAAAGTGTTATGCCAAACTTTTTGAGCTGATGCTCCATGAGTTACTCAATTTCACCACAGAACGGATGCAAGTGATAGTTCTTTTGTGACAGTATGTGTAATATTGTAGTTAGCGTTCAGTGAATGGAACATTTTTTGAATTTTTGAATTTAAAAAATTTGGAATTTTTTTGCTGCCATTTGTGGTGCTTGTGAGGTTAAATCTGGGAACATTATGACTATGCTAATGAAAGCAATTACTTTAAAGCTTTAAAGTAACGTTTAACTGCCTCACAGACCATATGTGTGGTATCTGTGCCCAGAGGAGATGACGAAGTACAAACAACTCCAGGGTCACCCAAAATATGCAAACATAGGTTTTGAGAAGCTATTTATAGTCAACAACTTTATTCCAGAAATACTTTGCACACTAGTCTATTAGTGTGATCTATATTTTCAAGTAGTACTAAACACCACCCGCTATATATTTATAGCTCAAAATGTTAACATTTACAGAAGTTTTAGAAGTTAGTTTCAATACCGTGGGACATGTGGAAACTTGTGGAACTTCAGCTTGGGATAGTGCTCTCTGTATGGGGAGCTGAGATAGAATGCTCTAGGATGAGATGCATTTGAGAAGATCAGATATACACAATGAATAATGAGGCGTTGTGAGTGGTTATGAACAGAGGGACCTTGGTGTACAAGTCTAAATATCCCTGAAGATGGCAGCACAGGTAGACGATGTGGTAAAAGTGACAAGCAGGATACTGGCCTTCGTTAGCTGGGCCATGGAATATTGGAGCAGGGAAATTATGTGTCACGTACCCCGTGACGGGGATAAAGAAACCAGCAGAAATAGAAACCACTTTGGAGTCTCGTATTGCTATAAACTACTAATATTTATTAGTAACTATGCAATACAGTAATATCAAAGTAAATGAATCACACAGATTAGCAATGAATATATATATATAAGTACGCAAATCAGTAAGTGTGGAAATATATGTATGAAAACCAAGCTTCTTTAAGTCTAGGGGTAAAAAGATACTGTCTTATGATGTTAAGTGAAGTTCAGTTCAGTTCATGGTATTTAGTTGAATAGCGTTGGGGAGAGAGAGAGAGAGAGTGAGCTGAGTCTTCAGGTGAGCTGATGCCGTCGATCTTCTCGTCGTCCTCCAAAATCCTTTACAAGTCACTGACTGTGACGTTAACCGGGGGACCGGTTTTCCTGTGGTGGAGCTATCACCCCGGCAAGGGTGGACACATAGACAACTCCCCACCAGTCAACCCCTTCTTCAACGGTGGAATAGCAATTTGGATCGATCCGCCTGATCGATCCTCTGAAACCCACTTTCTCTGCGGGCACAACAATGTTCGTTTAGTGTCCAGATCATGTGTCTGCGGTCTGTAACATCCGACCTCCCATTTGTTTCACCAGGCTGAGCATCACCTGTCATTCAAAGAGTCCCTCCTTCCTTTGTTTGCAAAGAAATGCAAGCAGGCAACAAGTCCTTGGAAGTAACATCAATAATGTCCTGTTGGTCACCATAGCAACCTTCGAGCTGCTCGGTGCTGTCTCCAACTCCAAACTCAGTAGAAATCCAAAGTTACTTCCAATGCCTTAAAGTGACAGTCCAACCGTTAATCTTTGTCTCTCTCTCTCTCTCTCTCTTCAAAAGCAACATATCAGTGGTAAATAACTCTGTCTCGCTCTCCTTTCCAAACAACCCATCAATGATAAATGTCTCTCTCTGTCTCACTTCAAACAGTTAATAGGGGCACTCCTGGATCCACTCACATATGGTACACCTTTCTAAAGCATTGGTGTGACAGTACCTGGAATGCTGTGTGCAGTTTAGGTTGTGGAGGGACATGATTGCACTGGAGAAGGTTGTTTCCTGAGATGGAATGTCTCAGTATAATGAAAATTGGGTTGGGCTGGATTTATTTTTCTTGGAGTGGAGGAGGCTGAAGGGCAGTCCTGATATCAATGTGCAAGATTATGAGAGGCATTTAGTTAGATAGCTATAAACCCTTCTCTACAGGTTATAAATGTATCTATAACCAGAGGGCATAAGGTTGAGGTTAGGTATAAGAGGGTTGAAAGGATACAAAGAAGAATAGTTTATCGTCCGGTGGTTGGAATCTGGAAAATGCCATCTGAGAAGGTGATGAGGGCTAAGACTCGCAACATTTAAGAATGTCTAGACCTATACTTAAATGATCAAGGTTTAAACAATTAAAGACCAAACAGGGAAACGTACAGAAGAAATGTGACAAATGTTCAGGGGATATTTGCGTGGGGTTCTGAGTAGGTACATTCCAATGAGACACGGAAAGGATGGTAGGGTACATGATCCATGGTGTACAAAGGCTGTTGTAAGTCTAGTCAAGAAGAAAAGAAGAGCTTACGAAAGGTTCAAAAAACAATGATTAGGATCTGGAAGATTATAAGGCTAGTAGGAAGGAGCTTAAGAATGAAAATAGGAGAGCCAGAAGGGGCCATGAGAAGGCCTTGGCAGACAGGATTAAGGAAAACCCAAAGTCATTGTACAAGTATATGAAGAGCAAGAGGATAAGATGTGAGAGAGTAGGACCAATCAAATGTGAGAGTGGAAAAGTGTGTATGGAACAGGAGGAAATAGCAGAGGTACTTAATGAATACTTGGCTTCAGTATTCACTATGGTAAAGGAGGTTGTTAATTGTAGGGATGACTTGCAGTGGACTGAAAAGCTTGAGCATGTAGATATTAAAGAAGAGGATATGCTGGAGCTTCTGGAAAGCATCAAGTCACCAGGACCGGATGGGATGTACCCCAGGCTACTGTGGGAAGCGAGGGAGGAGATTACTGAGCCTCTGGCGATGATCTTTGCATCATCAATCAGGACGTGAGAGGTGCCGGTGGATTGGAGGGTTGCGGATGTTGTTCCCTTATTCAAGAAAGGGAGTCAGGATTGCCCAGGAAATTATAGGCCAGTGAGTCTTACTTCAGTGGTTGGTAAATTGATGGAGAAGATCCTGAGAGGCAGGATTTATGAATATTTGGAGAGGCATAATGTGATTAGGAATAGTCAGCATGGCTTTGTCAAGGGCAGGTCATGCCTTACGAGCCTGATTGAATTTTTTGAGGATGTGACTAAACACATTGATGAAGGTAGAGCCATAGATGTAGTGTATATGGATTTTAGCAAGGCATTTGATAAGGTACCCCATGCAAGGCTTATTGAGAAAGTAAGGGGGCATGGGATCCAAGGGGACAATACTTTATGGATCCAGAACTGGCTTGCCCACAGAAGGCAAAGAGTGGTTGTAGATGGGTCATATTCTGCATGGAGGCTGGTGACCAGTGGTGTGCCTCAGAGATCTGTTCTGGGACCCCGACTCTTTGTGATTTTTATAAATGACCTGAAAGAGGAAGTGGAGGGATGGGTTAGTAAATTTGCTGATGACACAAAGGTTGGGGGTGTTGTGGATAGTGTGGAGGGTTGTCAAAGGTTACAATGGGACATTGATAGGATGCAAACCTGAGCTGAGAAGTGGCAGATGGAGTTCAACCCAGGTAAGTGTGAAGTGGTTCATTTTGGTAGGTCAAATATGATGGCAGAATATAGCATTAATGGTAAGAATCTTGGCAGTGTGGAGGATCAGAGGGATCTTGGGGTCTGAGTCCATAGGACACTAAAAGCTACTATGCAGGTTAACTCTGTGGTCAAGAAGGCTTACGGTGCATTGGCCTTCATCAATCGTGGGTTGAGTTTAAGAGCCGAGAGGTAATGTTGCAGCTATATAAGACTCTGGTCAAACCCCACTTGGAGTACTGTGCTTGTTTCTGGTCGCCTCACTACAGGAAGGACGTGGAAACCATAGGAATGGCGCAGAGGGGATCTACAAGTATGTTGCATGGATTGGCGAGCGTGCCTTATGAGAATAGGTTGAGTAAACTCGGCCTTTTCTCCTTGGAGCGATGGAGGATGAGGGGTGACCTGATAGAAGTATGCAAGATAATGAGAGACATTGATCATGTGGGTAGTCAGAGGCTTTTCCCTTGGACTGAAATGGCTAGCACAAGAGGGCATAGTTTTAAGGTTCTTGGAAGTAGGTACAGAGGAGATGTCAGGGGTAAGTTTTTTACGCAGAGAGTGGTGAGTGTGTGGAATGGGCTACCAGCGGCAGTGGTGGAGGCGGAAATGATATCATCTTTTGAGAGACGCCTGGATGGCTATGCAAGGGGTTTCTTCTTTTATGTTACTGCGAAGGCTAATCAAAATGGCTTCTTTGTTATGTTAACTGCTATGTAAGGAGTTCTCTCTCTCTCTCTGCTTGTTTGGGTTACATTATTGATAAGAGAGGGAACAAACTAATTGAGATAGATGTTATTCTTTCTTGTGTGACTAAGCTATTGTGTTTCGCGGGCTTTGGGGCAGAAGGCGCGATGGGGACAGAGAGAGGAGACGCAATGCTGTGAGCCGGCTGACGGGACGGACCCCGAGCGGGAGTCCGAGGCCCAAGGTCTTTGGTGAGGAGAGTAGACAAAGACATACTCCTGTGGAGCATCTGGTTGACCACTGTAGTTGGTCCCAGGCGGCGGGTAGAGGTGGTCAGAGGGGATCGAATGGTGGAAAGGGGACATCGTTACTTGAGCTCCAACTGTTGTGCACGAAGTGGTTGAACTTTGATAAGTTTGGCGCCTTTTACTCTCCTTTTATATTTTATTTCTATTAATTACATAGTTCCAGTAATATCTATAAATTGTAATCATTTAATCGCATATGGTGTATTGTCTGTTATTTGGCAGGGTGGGATACATCACACAGCATCCACACAAACATGATTACCCAGTCTGGCAGGGCCAAAGGCTGCTTCCCCTAGACGAAAGTGAGTTGAGCGAGCCTGAGGCTTTCCAGGGGGCTACATCTGGGGGCTCATCCGGGATTGGATTCAGTGGTGTGCTGTGTGATTGCCCTGTTTAAATCAGTGCTGCTGTGTCTCTGTGGGATTGCAGTTAGTAATGTGTCTCTCTGTGGGATTGCTGGCTATTACTGCATGCGTATTGGGTGGGGTCTTTGTTCAAGTTCAGACTAGTGCTGACGAGTTGGTGGTGGGACTGCCAGTGTCTATTGGTGCCCTGGGTGAGGAGGGGCCATGGGCTGTCCATACTGTTAGGAGAGAGAGGAAAGTGTGGTCTGATTCAGAGGTAGTGTCTGCGAATAAATGTTCCAGGTATTGCAGTCTCTGCCTGGCTTTTGGGATATTGTCCACCCCTAAAAGGGCGGAGGCGTACGAGATGTGGGTGGAGCGGATCTCTCAGTTGTTAGATGAGTGGCAGTGCTCGGCTGAGGGAGAGTGTCAGGGATTGGTTGGAAGTTTGAGTAGGCGGGCTGTTGATGGTGTTAGAACTGTCAGGTTCACTTACACCATAGTGACAGCTATCAGTTATCTGAAAGCGGGGGAAAATGCGTCTGGTTCGACTGGAAGTAAAATGCAGTGCCTGGGGGGGCTTTCCATACCGGTGTCAGAAGATTGGGGAAAAGCTTTCAGTGTATCTTCTCTGGCTAGGAGGGCAGCTAAATTGCTTGCAGTGCCAGGGGGATCAGCCCCTCCCTCAGTGTTCAGCTGATCAGAGAGGTGTCGGGAAACTTAGTGGAGGTCCAGTGGGGGAGCGGCTTGGGGTCTCTGGGGGAGCACGTTCCCAGCAATGTACCAAGGAACTTCCAAAAGGAAAAGACCCTATTCCTGAAGGCTTAGAGGAACCACGTCCCCGTGTGTCGTTACGGATAGATGGAAGCTATGCTAAAGCCATCTTCGACACCGGGGCGCAGGTCTAGTTGTTGTACAGTTCGTTTTACAACCCGTGTCTGAAGCATTTACCCTTGACAACATTAAAGGCACTGGAGATTTGGGGTACCAGTGCCAGTGATTATCCAGAAGACGATTATTGGTCGGTGAAACTGGAGTTCATGGGGGCATTGTCTGTGCACCCAGTGTTTCGAGCTGCTTGTGAGGACGTGTGTAGCAGCTTTGTGTCAGTACTGAATTTAAATGAGAGCCGATTGTGGTACGGCCTGGCGAAAGTATCTGAGGGTGAGACCCTCCTAGTAGATGCTCCGAAATATCACGAGGGAGGGGAGTTGACCGCTGAAGACACCTTGGTGAGAGAGAGGTTGCGGCGACTGGCCCCTGTAGCCGTGGAAGACGTAGGCAGTGTGTGTGTGGATTAGAGGACTCTGAACAGGCGCACTGTCATTGACCAGAATACAGCCCTGAGGGCCGAAAACGCGTTGGTCTGTTTGTGTGGTGCGACGTAGTTTAATGTGCTGGATCTGAGGAGTGGATGTTGCCAGATCCCGATGAGTGAGGCCGACAAGGAGAAGACGGCCGTTATAGGTTCCCTAGGATTTTTCTGATCCAAAAAGATGCCACAGGGCATGTCCGGAGCCCCTGCAACCTTCCTGCGGGGCGTAAGGAAGACCATGGAGGATGTGAAGGTGTTTGGAGTTTTGGCATATGTGGATGATTGCCTAGGGTTTGGATTCACCTTGGGGGACTATAATGTGACCCCAAGGCGAGTGCTGGAGCCCGGGACAACCATTGAAGAATTGAAGTTCATGCTTGTCAAAGTGGAGATGGGGAAACGGAATTCCAATCTGAAACTGCGGTCATTTACTGATGAATTAATCCAGAGAGATGAAACAATGACCAACCTTCGAAAGGATCAGCAGAAACTCAAGAGATGGATCCAGAACAGATTGGAAGAAGCTGGTGGTGTAATTGCGTCCCAGATGGAGATGGACACAAAGCGTGAGTCAGAACTGCTGAGACTGTGGCGAGAGTTGGAGGAGTCGGAGAAGAAGCTGACGTCTCGACTGCAGGAGGCTGAAGAGGCTGCAGAGGCAGCCCAGGCTAAGTGCTTCAGTTTGGAGAAAATCAAACAGCAGCTACCGATCGAGGAAATGAGGAAGAATACAGATTCAAAGGATGATGTGCTGGATGTGTGGTACATGCTGCCTTTCGCTAACTTCCCCTTGATTGAGGAAGAGACTTTTGGCCCTTCTCCCACTGAGTCAGGGGTAGTGAGGAGGGTTATCTGTGGGCAGCCTGGGTTACAACAGGACCCGGAAGGAAAAGAAGCAGGGCCCCGGACACTGGGCAGGGGGCTCCGAAGTGCAGTGGGGACATGAGTGAGAGATTGAGAGAGGAGTTGGCAAGCAGACTGGAGGTATCCCCAGTAGTGTACGAGACTTCAGCGTTTAGGTGAGGGGGTACGGCGGTCTCAGAGGATTAGGAAACTCCCAGATAGGCTGGCCTATGTAGCACCTGTGGAACAGGGCATAAGTTCTACTGTTTGAGGAGCCATGTGACTGTTTGTACCTGGATTGGGTTTTTGTGTCTGCAGGAAGGGTGGGCGAGTTATTTAGAAATCATGAGGACATGACTTTATTTGGTGGGGGGAGAGTGTAAGGTGTCTCTTCTTTTATGTTACTGCGTAAGCTAATCAAAATGGCTTCTTTGTTATGTTAACTGCGATGTAAGGAGTTCTCTCTCTCTCTCTGCTTGTTTGGGTTATATTATTGATAAGAGAAAGAATGAACCAATTGGGGTAGATGTTATTCTTTTTTGTGTGTCTGTAAGCTATTGTGTTGCGTGGGCTTTGGGGCAGAAGGTGCGATGGGGACAGAGAGAGGAGACACGATGCTGTAAGCTGGCCGACGGGACGGACCCCGAGTGTGAATCCGAGGCCCTGGGTCTTCAGTGAGGAGAGGAGATGAATACATGCTTGTGTGGACCGTCTGGTTGACCACCGTGGTTGGTCCCAGGCGGTGGGTCAAGGTGGTCGGAGGGGATCGAATGGTGGAAAGGGGACCTCGTTACTTGAGCTACAACTGTTGTGCACGAAGTGGTTGAACTTTGATAAGTTTGGCGCCTTTTACTCTCCTTTTATATTTTATCTATTAATTACATAGTTCCAGTAATATCTATAAATTGTAATCATTTAATTGCATATGGTGTACTCTCTGTTATTTGGTGGGGTGGGGTCCATCACACAGTATCCACACAAACTTGATTACCCAGTCTGGCGGGGACGAAGGCTGCTTCCCCTAGACGAAAGCAAGTTGAGCGAACCTGAGGCTTACTGGGGGGCTACAGCTACTTGGAGCTTAGAAGAATAGAGGGCTATGGGTAAAGCCTAGGTACTTCCAAGGTAAGGACGTTCAGCACAGCTTTGTGGGCTGAAGGGCCTGTATTGTGCTATATGTTTTCTATGTTCCTATGCTCACACTCAATGTTTCAAGAACAGCTTTTTCCCCTCTACCATCAGTTTTCTGAATGGACAATGAATCAATGAACACTACCTCACTTATCTTGTCTTCCTCTCTTTTTGTACAATTTAGTTCATTTATTTTTATTCTATATTTCTTATTGTAATTCATGCAATGTATCGCTGCTGCAAGACAACAAATTTCCCAGCATTTGCTAGTGACATTAAATATACTAGGGTCATTCCAGTGGTCCAGTCAGTGGTGGGAGCAGCACACAGTGAAGAAGTTATGGGGGATGACCTCTCAGGGGAATGCCACAGAGACCAGGGTACAGGCACTGAACATGGGTCTGTGGTGCAGAAGGAAAGGAGGGAGAAGAGGGGAGTGGTACTGATAGGGGACTTAATAGCCAGAGGAACAGATAAGAGATTAGGTTGATGTAATGGTATGTTTCCTCCTGGGTGCCAGGGTCAGGGACATCTCAGAGAGGGAGGGAGAGCAGCCAGATATCTTGGTACATATTGGTACCAATGACATAGGAAGGAAAAGCAAAGAGGTCCGGAAGAAAGAATTTAGAGAGGTAGGCAGAAAACTGAGAAGCAGGACCTCCAGGATAGTAATTTTTGGATTGTTGCCTGTGTCACATGCCAGTGAGGGTAGAAACAGGATGATTTGGCAGATAAATGTGAGGCTGAGCAGCTGGTGCAGGGGGCAGGGCTTCAGGTTCTTGGATCTATGGGAAATAAGACCTATACAAAAGGAACGGGTTGCATCTGAACCCGAGAGGGACCAATATTCTTGCAAACAGGTATGCTAGAGCTATGAGGGAGGGTTTAAACTAGTTTGATGAGGGGAGTGGGAACCGGAGTGAAGGGACTCAGGATAGGATGGATGGTAAAAAAGCAAAGATAGTGTGTATTCAGACTGCCAGGATGGGCAATGATAGGCAAAATTGCAACCAGAAGGGTGAGTGTCAGTACATTAGGGATGCAGAATCAAAAAGTGTGGCAAATACAATACTCAGTGTGTTATATCTCAATGCATGGAGTATAAGAAATAAGGTGGATGAACTTGTTGCACTATTACAGATTGTTGGGTATGATGATGTGGCCATCACTGAATCGTGGCTGAAGGATTGTCGTAGTTGGGTGCAGAATATCGAAGATTACATGTTGTATTGGAGGGATACGAAGACAGGCCGAGGGGGTGGCTTGCCGATTGCATCCCTCTGATCTGGGCCGGCATTTACGTGCCGGGCAGCACACAATCAATTAGCTTGTTTATTTTGGCTTTTTTCTTAAAGATGTGCTGGGTGCGTCTCGGCCACCGCTGCACCGCTGCATTCTTCACGGCCCGGAGGTTTGGGACCACTGTTATAATTGACTTATCACTACATTCATGCAAGGAAAATATGTGCTGTGTGTTTAATGTTAAATTTGTTAGATAATTCTCTTTAGAAATGAAATTGAGTGTATTAGCCACTTACAAGTGATTTATAGTTGACTTATCACCTATATTCCGGTCATGATTAACACCACCTCCCCCCGCCCCACCGGTCGGCCGGTCCGCAAGAATATTGTCAATATTAAACCGGTCCACAGTGCAAAAAAGGTTGGGGACCTGTGTTGTAAATTGAAGGACATGTCCAGTCTGACCTGCTGGCCACGACTTCCTGCTCTGCATTTCACACCTCCCACATGATTCTCTCTAGGTTCCTGTCTGTGTTTGCTATGTCTAACTACTCCCATTTACCCGTGGACTAAATAACAATATTTGTACTTTATTCCAATGGTCACCCCAATTTTACCATATTCGAGATATCCCCTCTACCCAACCAAAAATTAATAGTTTTTTTTCTCTCTCCTGCCCTGTTCTGTTGAAGGATGTTTGAGCTGAACTATTAACTCTTTTTTTTCCTCCTAGAGTTGCAAACCTGACCTATTAGGTATTTACAGCATGTTTTGCTCTTCCAAATGTGAGTGAATTATTATCAAAGTATGCCCTGGGCCTGGTAGTTCAGTAATGCTGAAATTTGTTTTTATTTTCTGGTGTTGAGCCTCTATGGTAATAATTTTTCAACATGACTCACCCTGTCACAAGATACCAGCAGGAACTGACTTTCTTTTTCCACTTCCCTTCTAGTAATCAGCACAGAAATATTTGCTATTCTTTAATCTGCTCTGAAATCAATGTTTCTACTTTATGTATAATGAACTGCATGCTGTGATTCCATTTGAACCGATTAGTGAAATATAAATACTTATCAAAATGGTACAGTATTCCATAAGACGTAAGAGCAGAATTCAGCCATTTGGCCCATCGAGTTTGCTCTGGCATTTTATCATGGCTGATCTATATCCTTCTCAACTCCATTCTCCTGCCTTCTCCCCATAACCTTTCATGCCCTGACATGCAAAGTCTATTAAGGAAACCATGCTTACTTTGGCCTGTTCTACCATGTGCCTCCAAGTACCCCGAGACCTCGTCCCTAACAATCAATTCCAACATCCTCTCAACAACTGAGGTCAGGCTAACTGAACTACACAGTATTCAACATTCTTCCTCCACAGTGGCCTTTGATAAAGCTCCTAACCAGACAATTTCAAGTTCTTGCATTTTCACCAACTTTTAGAACTTTCCCGCTGCTGTATTATTCACCAGCTTTTCCCGTCTGGAGGGTTGATGACATCTGGAAGGTAGTATTTTCAATGAACTTGTGTTCTGGGCTGAAGAATCACATTTCGACCAAAGGTTCAAGGATCCTCTCAAAGCCTTGTTGAGGAAATGCAACATCTCCACTGACCTGTGGGGACTGCTGGAGTGTGACCACTCAGAGTGGGAGAGTCTAGGACCAGAGGACACAGCCTCAGAATAGACGAACATCCCTTAAGAACAGAGATGAGAAGGAATTTCTCTAGCCAGAAGGTGTTGCATCTGTGGAATTTGTTGCCACAGATGTCTGTGGAGGCCAAGTTATTGGGTATTTAAAAAGTGGGGCTTGAGAGTTCTTGATTAATAAGGGTTTCAAAGGGAAAAGGCAGAAGAGGGAAACATAAACCAGCCACACAGAGCAGACTCAGTGGACCAAGTGGTGTAATTCTACTCTTATGTCTTATGGTTTATGGAAAGTTTTTATCCAACATTATAACACATGTCGGTAATTTCATTATTATTCAATATGACTTTATTGGAAGGGTGGAAGTAAATCTCCACTGTACATTTGTGGTGATGCTCTCATTGCTCCCTATCAATGGTCAGGGCAGTTGATAGGGAGAACCCTTAAGGAAATACCAGCAAGGAATGTTTGCTATAGCTACAAGTGAGCCATTACAGTGTGGATTTGCACACATGGTACACACTGGCCCTTGTCCAAGCGTGAAAGCTCACGGGACTCAAAATGGAAACTTACAAGTCAGGTTGTATCTTTATAATCTTCAAAGATGCTATGTAAAGTGGCAAATATCTGCTGTAATGGAAATGAAATTGCAAAATAATAACCTGAAAAATGGATATTAACAAGCCCAGCCCTACATCCCAGCTTTGTGGAGCAAAATTATGAAGCAACTGTATCACAAATGAATCCAGCTTTTACACGTGACAACATAATATTGAACAGCTTTCCCCAAATTGTGAAACTTGTCGTGGGAGAGCGAGTCATACAACACAGAAACTGGCCCTTGCCACCACAGAGTCTGTGCAGGCGATAAGGTATTCATTTGTACTATTCCCATTTTCTGGAACTCAGCCCTTAGCTTTCTAAATCATGGCTTTTCAAGCACTCAGGATCAGAATATTGTGTATTTTATCCTCCTGAAATACTTCTTAAATGTTGTTAGATTGCCTGTCTCTGCTTGTCCCTCAAGTATTACTTGAAGGACCACATAAACTGATCTATAAAACATCAGAAAACACCAATAATGGTGCTTTAGGAATCAGATATGCCAGGTATGTGAGGGCACCATTCCAACTTTGTGACCCCGTCTACTGAAAGCAAACTCACTGGGAGGAGATTGCGCTATATGAGCCTGTTCCTCCATTCAGTGAGCTCAGGGTTCACCTTCTGCAAAAAAAACTCACCAGCCAAAGAGGGAAAAGCTGTGAATAATCTAGCAGCTTCAAAGGTTTGGGATGTTTGGCAGGGGGATGAGAACCAGAGAACCAGGTCAAAAAGAGGAGGGATTGAGGGGAAGGTAGAGGTCTTGATCAGTAAGAGCAGGCAAAAGCAAGGTAATAGCCACCACAGGACAAGTTGGTTGAAGTGTGTGTATTTAATGCAAAGAGTATCGATGAGGGTTAGGTGAGGGTGATGAATTTAATGGCTGGATCAGTACATGGAACTATGATGTTGTGGTCATAATGCGGCATGGTTGAGGGAGGGATAGGAATGGATGCTTAATGTTACAGAGTGTTGATGTTTTATAAAAGATAGAGAAGGATATAAAAGAGAGATGAGGGAGAGTTGCCCTATTAAACAGGGACAACATTGCAGCTGCACTCAGAAGGGACGTAATGGAAAGTTTATCCACTGAGTCTATATGGGTAAAATTCAAGAATAAGCAAGGATTATACTACCAAACCCTCTAATAGTTACCATGACAATGGGGAACAGATATACTGGCAGATTGGGGAAAAGTGTAATAAATCACTTCAAATTCCCCAACATAGACTAGGGCCTCCTTAGTGGAAGTGGATTAGATGGGGCAGAATTTGTTAGGTGCATTGAAATTAGTATGTCCAACTAGAGGAAGGGCCATACTGTACTCTGTGCTGAGAAATGAGCTTGGCCAGGCGACTGACTTTTCAGTGGGAGGACATTCGGAAAACAATGATCACAGCTTCATATGTTTTAAGATAGCAATTAACATAGACATGGCGTGGGAGAGTATTAAATTGGAGAAGGGCAAATTGCAAGAGATGTAGGCAGGATCTATTTAGAATTAATTGGAGACAACTGTTCATGATCCATATCTGACACATGAAGGAGTTTTTTTTCGACCAACTGCACAGAGTACATGACAGGTATTTTCCAGTGAGGTGGAAGGACAAGAATGGCAAGGTACAGAAACATGGATGTCAAGAGAGGTGGTGAGTTTAATCAAGAAGAAAAAGTTTTAGGAGCTAAAATCAAACATAGTTCTTGAGAATTATAAAGAAATTAGAAGAGAACTCTAGAAGGGAATTAGGAAACCAGGAAGAATTATAAAAGGCCTTGGCAATTTTGATTAAAGAGTATCTCAAGGTATTTTTATATATTTAATATTTTAGTAATATTTGTCTTGTTTGATTAAGCATACTTGTTCATTTAAATAATTAATTATGGGTTATATGTAAAATATGTGAATTGTATATGTCTTCATGCTACTACATGATACATGTATGCTTCACTGAAAGTAAAGATGAAGTTGCACCCGCATTTCTGACTCCCGTGTCTTTTTTGAATTTGTTTAATGCTTCGAAGTTACAAAACATAAAACATTGGCGACAGGGTATTTTTAAAATGAATCCAAGACAGCTACCGATTTGTTGAAACACAGTGAGAGGTTTGAACTAAAAAAAATGCAGCAAGTAATGGTGAGCAAAAAACTCAGTCAGGCACATGTAGGCAAGTCGAGTTAAAAAAAAGGCCGTAAGAGGAAGAATTCAAGGTTCATAAAGAGTGAGTGCTGAGTGATAATAATCACTAAAAACATCAGAAATGGCTGGCTACATTGAAAGGATTGACGAGTTTCATTGCACAACAGGTAATGTATACTGAGCTATTGGAACTGTATTTTGAAGCAAATGAAATAGCTAATGAGAAGTGAGTACCAATTTTACTGAGTTCACTGTGTTTAAAGGCATACAGTTGGCTTGGAAGTTTGACTGCTCCAACCAGCCCTGCAGAAGTAAGCTTTGCTGATATTATGGAAATAGTACAGGAACATTTAGAACCAAAGTCATTGTTGATGGTAGAACACTTTAGGTTTCATAAGCAGAATCAAAAAGATAGGGAGTCCATTTCAGCTTACATGGCTGAATTGATGAGATTGTCTGAGCATTGCCAGTTCATTAATGGGGTTAATGATACACTAAGAGATCATTAGTTTGCAGAATCTTAAAAAAAAGTATTCAAAAATGGCTCTGAACTGAAGCACAACTCACATTTAAAAGAGCAGTGGAAACCGCAGACAGAGACACAATTGAGTTGCAGTCAAGAATCAAAGTGAACATGAATAAAATTGCACCGTCTAAACAGAAACCAGCCTGGCTGAACAAATTGTGTTACTGTTGTGGCAGGGGCTCACATACACCAAATAAATGCAGATCTAAAGGCAAAACTTGCAGGACATGCAATTAATTTGGATACATATAAAGAGCATGTCAGACAGACAAAAATGCATTGTCTGCACAGGGAAGAGAAAATGTGAAAAAGTCAAATTGCAGTTTCAAAAAGAGCACTAATCTGCATACTGTTGATGAAAAATCTGATCATAATATGATTGAAGCAGGACTGGGTAGCCTTGAGATTAACAAAGTGAAAGTTAGCAATAGACAAGCAATATGGCTTACACCAGAAGTAGACAGCAAATTAAGTAAAATAGAATTGGACACTGGTTTGGCTGTTTCAGTCATTCCACAAGACCTGTTTGAGAGGCACCAAACTGAAGCCTGCTGATATCTAGCAAAGACCTTATAATGGAGAAAAGACAACTCCTGTGGGAATGACATTCATAATGGTGAAATACAACAACTGACAAGCCACATTGTGCTTGTCTGTGGTGAAAACAGAAGGACCAGCAATGTAGGGATGCGAGTGGTTAAGATAACTACAACTTGACGGGCGATCCATCCACCATTTATGTGCAACATTCCCTGCAATAAAGCCAACTGAAAGTGAATTCAGAAATATCACAACTATCTCCATGCTGAACACCATGAACCATTGCCCATCGGGGGACCAACAGGTGTTGGTGCCAACCTTTGTGCCTCTGGTTGGAAAGCATATTCCACCAGGGACCATGCTGCTCAGAGGCAGCATGAAAGTGATGAAAGCAGTGGTCCGACTACGACAGTTTTTGTAAGTAACGTATCTGTGAAAGCGTCTATGTTAATCAGGTAGTTGCTTGCAAAATGTGGTTTTTGTTTTAAGAAAGGAGTTGAAGGAGCTTCAGGAAAGCATTCAGCTTTTGTGATACAAAGATCCAGATTCTACTTTGTGTGCATTAAGGTTATTGCATGAACTTCAAGTGGGAGACAAAAAAATGCTTGTAAAAGTAGATGCAAAGACCAAAGCCCAGCTGGGTGAATGTAAGGCCAAAAGGAAAGGAGTCAATGGAGATATGAAAACTAAGGATTTGTCAGATGATGTGTGCACAAGGGAAACCAAGAGGAGAGATCAGATTGTAAAGGGCGCAATAGAAGGAGACAACTCCTGTGAACTAAATGGACCTTTCCAAGATCAAGATACAGAAACGAGAAGAAAAAAAAGGAGGGAAGAAACAGAGAAAATGAATGTGGACATGTGCCAGTACCACCATTTGAACTCCGTCTTTCTGTGTGTTTGCCCCTAGCTGTCAGTCTGTGGTTTTGTATTGCCACGTGCTCCTATCCCGGCTCCTGCTCTATTCTGGCCCCTGTATTACTGAGTACTCCGTCTCTCACCTGTGTCTCATTATTACCTGTATTGTTGCCACCTGTGTCTCATTGTGCTCCACCTATCATCTGCCTTTCTGTTTACTACTCAGTGTATTTCAGTCCTGTATTTTCACCTGTTTGTTGCCAGATTGTGCCAGTGTTTTCCTGAGCCTTTCCAGCTGTCTGCCTGTCGACTCTGCCTGTTTCCCAATTCTGGTTTTTGGATTTCTCAATATATTTGATCTCTGCCTGAACTTTGACACTGGCTTTGTTTACATCTCGGGATTTGTTACTCAATTAGTATCACTGTGTGCACAGTGCTGAGTCTGCAATTGGATCCCTGCTCCTGCGTCCTGACAGTGTGAAAGTGAGAAGGAATATGAGAAAAAAAATGAAAGGGATCAAAGTAGATCCACAGAGAGAAAAAGAGAAAAAAGGTGTCCAGAGCTGTCAGAACCACTTCCTCTAGTCTCCCAGAGTCATCTCCTACAACCACCAAGGCGGAGGCCCCAGAACCTGAGATTGGTTTCACAGCCACAAGTCTCAGAGTAATCCCTGTTCTCATGAAAGGCATCATCTCACAAGAGCTAGAAATCTTCCACAACAATTAAATCTTTAAGCCTCAGTGGGACAATTTAAAATTTACTATGCTATGTATGTCTGTATATAGTAGTTGTATGATGAAGTTGTATGATGAAGACGTTTGATGAAGCATTCTTATTTGTTAAAATATATAATTATGGGTTGTATGTATAAGAGGACTGCGGTGTTGATAGGAGATTCCTTAGTCAGAGGAACAGAGGCGAGGGTCTGTAGGCACGATAGAGACATCTAGATGATATGTTGCCTCCCTGCTGCGAGGATCAGGGATGTCATGGATCAGTTCCGTGGCATTCTCAAGGGCGAAGGTGAGCAACCTGAAGATTTGGTGTATATTGACACCAATGGCATAGATAGACAAGGTGAGGAGGTCCTGAAGAGAGATTTTAGGGAGCCAGGTAGAAAGCTGAGAAATAGGACCTTCAGGGTAGTAATCTCTGGTTTGCTGCCTGTGCCACATGCCAGTGAGAGTAAGAATAGAATCATTTGGCAGGTGAATATGTGGCTGAGGAACTGGTGCAAGGGGCAGGGATTCAGGTTGATCGATCATTGGGATCTCTTCTGTGGAAGGTATGACCTGCACAAAAGGGATGAGTTATAGCTGAACATGAGGGGGACCAATATCCTTTCGGGCAGGTTGGATAGAGCCGTTCGAGCTGGTTTAAACTAATTTGGCAGGAAATTGAAACTGGAGTGATAGTGCTGAAAATGAGGTAGTTGGTTTACAAACAGAGGGAATGTGTGGAGAAACTCCTAGCAAAGAGAGGCTGGTAATAGGGTAAAACAGTAGTCAACAGGATGTGATGTTGTAGGTATCACTGAATCATGGCTGAAAGAAGATTATAGCTGGGAGCTTAATGTCCAAGGATACACATTGTATTGAAAGGACAGGCAGGAAGGCAGAGGGGGTAGCATGGCTCTATTGATAAAAAATGAAATCAAATCATTAGAAAGAGGTGACATAAGGTCAGAAGGTGTTGAATCTTTGTGGGTAGAGCTAAGGAACTGCAAGGGTAAAAAGACCCTGATGGGAGTTATATACAGGTCCCCAAACAGTTGTAAGGATGTGGCCTACAAATTATAATGGGAGCTAGAAAATACATAGCAAAAGAGCATCGTTACAATAGTCATGGGAGAATATGCAAGTAGATTGGGAAAATCATGTTGGTGCAGAATTCCAACAGGGGAAATTCTAGAATGCCTCCAAGATGGCTTTTTGGAGCAGTTAATGGTTGAGCCCATTAGGGGATCAGCTATTCTGGATTGGGTGCTGTGCAATGATCCAGAATTGATTAGAGAACTTACGGTAAAAGAACCCTTAGGGGACAAGTGATCATAATATGATTGAATTCACCATGAATTTTGAGGAGAAGATAAAGTCAGATGTATCAGTATTACAGTGGAGTAAAAGGAATTACAGAGACACGAGAGAGGAGTTGGCCAGAATTGATTGGAAAAGAACACTGGCAGGGATGACAGCAGAGCAGCAATGTCTGGAAGTTCTGGAAACAATTCAGAAGGCACAAGATATATACATCCCAAAGAGGAAGAAGTATTCTAAAGGCAAGATGACAACTGTGGCAAACAAGAGAAGCCAAAGCCAACATTAAAGCCAAGGAGAGGGCATATAATAGAGCAAAAATTAGTGGGAAGTTAGAACATTGGGAAACTTTCAAATACCAACAGAAAGCAACTAAACACAAAATGTTTGAGGAACTCAGCAGGCCAAGCAGCATCTATGGAAAAGAGTAAACAGTCAACACTTCAAGCAGAGACCCTTCATCAGGAGCGGCAAGAGTGGATATTGGACCACTGGAAGATGATGTTGGCGAGGTAGTAATGAGAAACAATGAAATGGTGGATGAACTGAATAAGTATTTTTCATCAGTCTTCACTGTGGAAGACACTAGTAGTATGGTGGTGTTCCAGGTGTCAGGGGTCATGAAGTGTGTGAAGTTACCATTACTAGGGATAAGTTTGTTGGGAAACTGAAAGGACTGAAGGTAGGTAATTCACCTCGACCAGGTGGTACACACTCCAGCCTTCTGAATGAGGTGGCTGAAAAGATTGTGGAGACATCTTTCAAGAATCACTAGATTCTGGAATTGTTCTGAAATACTGGAAAATTGCAAGTGTCATTCCAATCTTCAAAAAGGGAGAGAGGCAGAAGAAATGAAATTATACGCCAGTTAGTCTGAACTCAGTGATTGGGAAGATGTTGGAGTTGATAAGGGTGAGGTTTCAGGGTTCTTGGAGGCACAGGATAAAATAGGCCTAGTCAGCATGGTTTCCTCAAGGGAAAATCTTGCCTAACAAATCTGTTGGAATTATTTGAAGATATAGCAAGCAGGATAGACAAAGAGGAATCTGTTGATGTGTATTTGGATTTTCAGAGGGCCTTTGTCAAGGTGCCACACATGATGCTGCTTAACAGGCTGCGAGCCCATAGGAAAGATTCTAGTATGGATAAGCAGTGGTTTATTGGTAGGACGCAAAGTGTGGGAATAAACAGAGCCTTCTTTGGTAGGCTGCCAGGGACTAGTGGTGTTCCACAGGAGTCTGTGTTGGGAATAATTCTTTTTACATTCTATGTCAAGGATTTGGGTGATGGAATTGACGGCTTTGTTGCAAAGTTTGCAGACAACACAAAGATAGTTGGGGGGTGGTAGTTTTGAGGAAGCAGGGAGGCTGCAGAACAACTTAGACAGATTAGAAAAATGGGCAAAGAAGTGGCAGATGGAATATAATGTTCGGAAATGTATGGTCATGATCTTTGGTAGAAGAAATGAAATGGTTGACTATTTTCTGAATGGAGAGAATATACAAAAAACTGAGACACAAAGGGACTTAGGAGTGCCTGTGCAGGATTCCCTAAAGGTTAATTTGCAGGTAGAGTCTGTAGTGAGGAAGGCAAATATGATGTTTACATTTTCTCTCAAGTGTTTTCATGTTATGCAGCTCTCGTTACATGCACGTGCAGTTCAACGCTTTGAGTGATTATGCAGAAAGTTTGAGGTTAATAACTCAACTCCTTCTACATTAGGCCACAAACTTATCAATCACCCCTGATGAGCTGTTAACTTCAAGCTTTCTGCATAATCACTCAAAGAGTTGAACTGCATGTGCATGTAACAAGAGCTGTATAACTCATCTCCTTCTGCCTTAGGCAACACACTTATCAATCATGCCTGCTGTGGGTGCTTTCTGGAGGTCCACGATCCGTATGCACTACAACTGCTGGACTAAGTGTGTAAATGTAGGAGGGGACTATGTTGAAAAATGAAAGTGCTAGGTTTTCTAAAATTGACGCCTTCTGCCTTAGACCATGAACTTATCAATCAGCCCTTGTAGCCCTCCATAAGTCATGCCTCATTTCCTTGTACAGATCTGGGTCATCAGACTTAAGTGTCACAGATCTAGCCCTCAGCAGATGACGTACCTCCTAGTTCATCCAAGGCTTTTGGTTTGGAAATGCACAGCAAGTTTTTGCAGGCACACACAGGTTTTAATGAAGTCAGTAACAACTGCGGCATACTCATCCAGGTTCAAAGATGTAAAGGGACGTAAAACCCTCAAAGTGTTGTGTAGAGGGATTGTGGGGTGCAACTCAATTGCTCCCTGGGACTAACTATACAGGTTGATATGACGGTGGAGAAGGCATATGGTATGCTTGGCTTTATTAGTTAAGGAAATGCATTTAAGAGTCGGAAGTTGTGTCTCAGCTTTTTAAAACTCCAGTTAGACTCCATCTGGAGCACTGCATTCATTTCTGGTCATCCCATTGTAAGAAGGACACTGAGGCTTTGGAGAGGGTGCAGAACAGTTTTACCCAAGAATACTCCTGGATTAGGGGGCATGTTCTATAGATGAAGCTGGGCAAACGTGTTCATTTCTCTGGAGCAGTGGAGGCCGAGGGGAAATCTGATCAGAGCTTTACAAGATTTGGAGAGGCATAGATTGAGTAGACAGACAGTATCTTTCTCTCAGGATTGAAATGTTTAAGAACAGAGGGCATGCATTTATGGTGAGGGAGGGTACAATCAAAGGAGTTGTGAGGGACAAGTGAGTAGTGGTTGCCTGGGGTGGTGGTAGAGGCAGATACATTCGCGATTTTTAAGAAATGCTTGGGTAGGGACATGAATGTAAGGAAAATGGAAGGGCATGTACGTTGTGTAGCAAGGAGGGATTAATTGAGTTGGCCATTGTGGGCTGAAGGGCCTATTCCTGTGCTGTATTGTTTTATGTTCTATGTTCTATGTTGTCTGGTTAAGTGTTTACTAATGGCCACTGTAACACAAGCATGTCAAATACCATTTATCAAAAACTATGTAATTCAGATTTGAAGTCACCAGTTGATGTAACCTTGATTGTCACCTGTGGAAGAGAATTCCAAAATGAAAATTAAATAGAAAAGGAAGTAGGCCATACGATCCATTGACCGTGTTCTGACATTCAATGAGATCGTGGGTGATATGTGTTGAGTATTTAATATTTCAGTAATATTGTAAATGCATTGTTTGATTAAGTTTTTTTTTCATTTAACTGATTCATTACAGTTTATATATAAAAATACATGAATGGCATATGTTATTATGCCACCACATCGTATGTGAGGACTCCCTTAAAGTGAAAATGATTTTGGATACAATACTACTAGCTCCGTGTTTTTGTTTTCAGTATGTTTTATATTTTGAAGTTACAAAACATAACAGTGGAAGTTTTAAATAAACCCAAGACAACTACCTCCCTATTGAAGCACAGCAAGACGTTCAAATTAATAAAAGCTGCAGTGAGAAACTATTGAGTAAAAATAACCTACAAAACAAATGCTTCTTCTGGGTAGAGAGGTTCAAGTTTAAAAAAAGGCAGAAAACAGACAAATTCACGTGTTCATAAACAGTGAGTGATAATAGTAATACTGTACATTAAATCAAAAGGCAGAGATGGCTAGCTACATTGGAAAGATAGGTGCATCCAGTTGCACAGAAAGTAATTGGCTGCTGTATGTGGAAAAAATTGAGCAGTATTTTGAAGCAAATGAAATAGCCAATGAGAAATGAGTGCCAGTTTTTCTGACTGCATTAGGTGAAAGAAAATACAGTTTTCTTATAAGTTTAACTGCTTGAAGCAAACCAGCTGAAATGAGCTTTGCTGATTCCATGAAAGTAAAGGAACATAAGAAATAAGCACAGGAGTGGGCCACCCAGACCATTGAGCCTGCTTCTCCATTCAATAAGATCATGACTGATCTGGCCATGGACTCACCTCCATCTACCTGCCTTTTCCCCATAACCCTTAATTCCTTAATAAACCCTTGATTAGGAACATTTAGAATCAAAACCATTGTTGATTGCAGAATAGTTTAGGTTTCATAAGTGTTGTCAAAAGTAATCATTAATGGTAAGACTCTTGGCAGTGTGGAGGATCAGAGGAATCTTGGAGTCCGAGTCCATAGGACTCTCAAGGCTGCTGTACAGGTTGACTCTGTGGTTAAGAAGGCAGTAGGTGCAATGGCCTTCATCAATCGTGGGATTGAGTTTAAGAGCTGAGAGGTAATGTTGCAGCTCTATAGGACCCTCGTCAGACCCCACTTGGAGTACTGTGCACAGTTCTGTTCACCTCACTGCAGGAAGGATGTGGAAACCATAGAAAGGGTTCAGAGTAGATTTATAAGGATGTTGCCTGGATTGGGGAGCATGCCTTATGAGAATAGGTTGAGTGAACTTGGCCTTTTCTCATTGGAGCAATGGAGGATGAGAGGTGACCTGATAGAGGTGTACAAGATGATGAGAGACATTGATCGTGTGGATAGTCAAGAGGCTTTTTCCCAGGGCTGAAATGGCTAGTAGTTTTAAGGTGCTTGGAAGTAGGTACAGAGGAGATGTCAGGGGGAAGTTTTTTACGCAGAGAGTGGTGAGTGCATGGAATGGGCTGCCGGCGACGGTGGTGGAGGCGGATACAAAAGGGTCTTTTGAGAGACTCCTGGATAGGTACTTGGAGCTTAGAAAAATAGAGGGCTAGGGGTAACCCTTGGTAAGGTAAGGACATGTTCGGCACAGCTTTGTGGGCCGAAGAGCCTGTATTGAGCTGTAAGTTTTCTATGTTTCTATGTTTCTATGAAGGGGAGTCCACTTCAGAGTACATGGCTGAAATGAAGAGTTTGCCCGAGCATTGTCAGTTCAGTGGCTGGCTTAGTGAAGCTCAGAGAGGTCACTTAGTTTGTGGAATCCTGAAAGAAAGCATTCAAAAATAGCTCCTAACTGAAGTACAACTTACATTTAAATGAGCAGTTGAAATTGCTATATCAATGGAAACTGCAGACAGAGACACAATTGAGTTGCAGTCAGGAATGAAAGTGAACGTGAACAAAGTTGCAGCATCCAGACAGAGGCCTGCCTGACCAAACAAATTGTGCTACCAAGTGGCAGGGGTTAACATTCACATACCAATGCAGATTTAACGGCAAACCTTGCAGAAAATGCAACAAGGTATGTCATATACAAAGAACATGTCGGGCAGACAAAAATAAACGAACTGCACAGAAAAAAGAGCAAGATAAGAAGTCAAGTTGTGGGTTCAAAATGAGCACTAATCTGCATGGTGTCGATGAAAAATCTGAGTATAATGAGAGTGACACAGGACTGGGTCGCCTTGAAATTTACAAAGTGAAAACTAATAATAGGCGAGCAATATGGTTTACACCAGAATTGAACAGCAAGTTGATTAAAATGGAATTGGATACTGGCTCGGCTGTTTCAGTCATCCACAAAGTAAGTTTGAGCAGCATTTCAAAGATACTGAACTGAAGCCCGTAGATATCCAACTAAGAACTATACTGGAGAAAAGATAACTCCTATGGGAATGACATTTGTGACAGTGAAATACAACAACCAACAAGCCATATTGGGCTTGTATGTGGTAAAAACAGGAGGGCCACCACTGTGGGTTATGAGTGGCAAAGACAACTACCACTTGTTTGCAGATATGACCACCATTTGCATGCAACCTCCTCTGAGCAGAGTGAACTGAAAGCAAATTAAGAAATGTACTGGATGATGCTACAGCAGTGTTCAAGGATGGTATTGAAAAACTCAAACATATCAATGGTCAAAGAGTGTTAAATGAATATGCCACACCCAAGTTTTAAAAAGCCCATCTGGTTCCTTATACCGTCTGTAATAAAGTAGCCAGTGAGCTAGATGGCTTGGAAGCTGAAGGAATTCTTTCCAAGGTTGAATAGAGTCCATGGGCAAATGCCAGTGGTCCCAATAGCCAAGAAGAATGGATCTGTCAGGATCTGTGGTGATTTTAAGGTCACCATCAACCCAGTTCTGACAGTAGATCAATACCCTCTACCCAGGATAGGGGATATCTTTGCAAACCTTTCTGGTGGGAAACACTTAAGAAAAGTGGACTTACCTGAGGCCTACCTACAAATAGCGATGGAAGAAAGTCCAAAATGTATAAACCTTAAACACTCACATCGGTCTTTATCACTGTCGTAGGTTTATTTTTGTAGTGGCAGAGTTAAAAAGATTAGAAGATCATGGGTTCAGAGCATGTCACTACAAGTGTGAATTCTTTAAACCAAGCATGGCTTACTATGGTCACACCATAGATGCATGAGGTTTTACACAAGTGTTCTGGAAAATTCAAGCAGAGGTGTATGCCACAAGGCCAAAGAATGGGTCACATTTGCAGTTCCTTTCAGATTCCTGCCAAACCTGGCTACTGGGGTCCACCCCTTGAATTCCTTACTAGAGATCAGGAAGAAATAGCAATGGATAAAGCAAGTGAAGTGTCTTTCCAAAAGACAAAGAAAATGGGGATGTCAGACACTACTCAGACATTACTATGCCAGACACTGTACTCAGACATTATGATCCACACCATACAGTGAAGCTTGCCTGTGATGCCTCACCTTATAGTATAGGTGCAGTTTTGTCACATGTTATAAGTGATGGAAGTAAAAGCCCCATAATCTTTTCATCATCCTCCTTTACCTCTGCAGAAAAAAATTACATCCAGATTGATAAAGAGGTCTTGAGCATGGTTTTGGGTGTAGAATGTTTCAACCAATGTTTCAACTTGTATGGGAGAGAGTTTACCCTCGTTACTGATCATCAACCACTCATGTCCATTTTCAGTCCACAGACGGATGTTCCACTAAGAGCAGCAGCACAAGTGCAGAGATGTAATCTGTGGACATAATTACAACATTGAATTCAAGAGGACAACTAATCATGGAGATGCTGATGGATTGTCCCATTTACCGTGCACTCGTCGGTATGCCAACATATCTAGAAGACCCTTCCCCCTTCTATCCCAGCTCTCATCCGTGCCAGGTCTTCACCATTCCCTCTGACCTTCCCCTCTCTGAGGCAAAACGTTCTGTCCTCAGTAAGGGCCTCGCTCTTGTTTCCTTGCCCGCACCTCAGTGAGTTCCATGCCCGCCACAACGCTGAGCTCTTCTTCCGCTGCCTCAGTTTCCAAGCCTACTTCATTGGTAGGGACTCCCCACCCTGCACCAATGACCCCTTCTCCCGTCTTCAACTCTCCTCCTCTTCCTGGACACCCTGCCCTGGTCTTCTGCCTGCTCTGGACATTTTCACTGCAAACTGCCACCATTGTCATCATTCCTGCACCCCACACTCCTGCTTCTACCTCCTACCCAAAATCCACAAACCCGCTTGTCCAGGTAGACCCATTGCTTCAGCTTGTTCCTGCCCCACTGAACTCATATCTGCATACCTCGACTTTGTTTTATCCCCTGGTACAATCCCTTTCTACCTACATCTGTAACACCTCACACACTCTGGATCTTTTCAAGGATTTCAGGTTCCCTATCCCCATCGTCTTATTTTCACTATGGATGTCCAGTCCCAATACACCTCCATCTCCCACCAGGAAAGTCTCAAAGCTCTCCATTTCTTTCTGGACACCAGACCCAACCAGTTCCCCTTCACCACCACTCTCCTCCGTCTAGCGGAACTTGTCCTCACTCTTAATAATTTCTCCTTTGGCTCCTCCCACTTCCTTCAAACAAAAGGGGTAGCGACGGGCACTCGCATTGGGGGGTCCCAGCTATGCCTGCCCGTTTGTTGGCTACATGGAACAGTCTATGTTCCATGCCTTACCTGGTGACACTCCTGCACTTTTCCTACGCTACATCGACGACTGCATTGCTGCTGCTTCCTGCACCCGTGCTGAACTCGTCAACTTCATCCATTTTGCCTCCAACTTCCACCCTGCCCTCAAATTCACCTGGTCCATTTCCGACACTTCCCTTCCCTTTCTTGATCTCACTGTCTCCGTCTCCGAAGACAGCTTATTCGCCGATGTTTATTATAAACCCACAGACCCTCACAGCCACCTGGACTATACCTCGTCCCACCTTGCTACTTGTAAAAATGCCATCCCCTTCTCTCAGTTCCTCCGTGTCCACCACACCTGCTTTCAGGATGAAGCTTTTCATTCTAGAACGAAGGAGGTATCCTCCTTTATCAAAGCAAGGGGCTTCCCTTCCTCCACCATCAACTCTGCCCTCAACTGCATCTCTTCCATTTCACACACGTCTACTCCTAACCCATTCTCCCACTACCCTACCAGGGAATAGGTTCCTCTTGTCCTCACCTTCCACTGTACCAGCCTCCTCGTCCAGCGTATAATTCTCTAAAACTTCCACCACCTCCAATTGGATCCCACCACCAAACGTCTTCCCTCCCCTCCGCTTTCTGCTTTCCACAAGGATCACTCCCTGCACGATACCCTTGTCCATTCATCCCACCCCACTGATCTCCCTCCTGGCACTTATCCTTGCAAGTGGAACAAGTGCCACACCTGCCCCTACACCTCCTCCCTCACTACCATTCAGGGCCCCAAACTGACCCTCCAGGTGAGACAACACTTCAGCTGTGAGTTTGTTGGGGTCATGTACTGTGTTCGGTGCTCCCGGTGTGGCTTCCTGTATATCAGAGAGACCTGACATAGATTGGGAGACCGCTTCGCTGAGCATCTATGCTCTGTCCGCCAGAACAAACCGGATCTCCCAGTGGCCACCCATTTTAATTCTACTTCCCATTCCCATTCCGATATGTCCATCCATGGCCTCCTCCACTGCTGGGATAAGGCCACACTTAGGTAGGAAGAACAACATTTTGTATTCCGTTTGGGTAGCCTCCAACCCGACGGCACAAGCATTGATTTCTCAAACTTTTGGTAATGCTTCCAAACCCCAACCTTCACTATTTCCCATCCCCTAGTCCCTCTCTCATGTTTCTCCTTGCCCACCCATTGCCTCCCTCTGGTGCTCCTCTCCCTCCCTCCCACACCTTTTTTCTTTCTTTCTTCCATGGCCTTCTCTTTCACCATCAACTTCTTAGCTCTTTACTTCATCCCACCCCATCCAGGTTCCAACTATCGCCTGGTGTTTCTCTCTCCCCTCCCACACCTTTCAAATCTACTCCTCAGCCTTTTTTTCTCCAGTCCTGCTGAAGGGTTTTGGCCTGAAACGTTGACCCTGCTTTTTTCCATAGATGCTGCCTGGCCTGCTGAGTTCCTCCGGCATCTTGTGTGTGTTGCTTGGATTTCCACCATCTGCAGATTTCCTCTTGCTTGTTGACATCTGGAAGAAAGTTCTTCAGAGCGGTCAGAGCAAGTTAAGAATATGAAGATTATAGCTAAGCAGGGAGGAGAGTAGTGTATTTAATATTTCAGTAATATATTGTTTGATGAAGCATTCTTGTCCATTTAAATATTTAATTACAGATTATTCTGTCTGTAAAGGTACATGAATGGCATGCATCATCACACCTTGTTTTAAGTAAAAACCAAATTAGATACGCTCTTCCTGGCTCCATGTTTTTATTTCAATTAGCTTTATGTTTTGGAGTTGCAAAACATAGCAACATGATCTTTGAATTCAGTTTCTCTTTCCTGCCCAATTCCCTTAACTTTTATTTCTCCACTTCCTTCAAAATCTGCACTGAGCAACACAACTCTGGAATCCACTGCATCATCACATCATCTATAAGGTACATCAGAGTCGAAAGATAAAATGTACAGTATAATCCAAAAACTGCAGAAACCAGAACTAAGCAAGAGAATATGATTTAAAAAATTGAGGTGGTGTCAGTCGGAGAGTGAGAATACATTGTTACGTACCCCGTAACTGGGTTGCCAAACCAGCAGAAATGGAACACGTGTTGGAGTCCGTGATTACTAGGAACTAATAAAGTTTTATTAAAGAAATAAGTAATACAGGACACTAATCGCAAGGATATAAATGTAACAGGTTAGCAATGATAGTATACACATATACACAGAAATAGGGTAATAGGAATCAACCAAGCTCTATCACAGTCTAGGGGTAAAATGATCAGTCTTAAGTGAAGCAGAGTTCAGTTCAGTCTAGTGTAGTTCGAAGTAATCGCTGTTGTGGTACCGTTGGAGAGAGAGAGAGAGAGATGCAGTTGGTTTCAGGCAAATCTTTTTGATGCCTTCTGATCCCGTTGTGGTCACCAACTGTGACCCCTCCATTCCGGATGCGATCATTCTTCCGCGGTGAACCCGGCACCCAGGCAAGGGCGGACACACACCAGGTTCCCACCGATAGTACCTTTACACCCTGTGAGCCTCTGACCGATTCCCGCGAACCGGTCCTCCAAACTCTCACCACCTTGTGGGGGCACATTGCTCTTTCCAGGGTCTCGAGGCATGTGTCGTGCCTTAGCAAACCTGCTATTTTTATCCCCCTGCTGGGGTATCACCTGTCCATCAAACTTCAAACAGTTTAGGTTCAAAGCAAATGGCCTGTCGCAGACGCCAACATCGGAATTGTGTTTCTTTCTCGTTAATCTCTCTCTTCTCTCTTATTAGCATTTTGAATGTTTCTCCATTGTCTTCCGTTATCTCTCTCATTAGCATCATCTGTCCTGCAGCTCTGCTTGGCATCACACGTGGCAACATAGAAAGGAATATGTGAAGACTAATGTATGACCATAAGACGAAGGAATAGAATTAGATTATCTTGCTCATTGAGTCTACCCCAACACTTATTCAGCTCCTTCTCAATCCCATTCTCCTGCCTTCTCCCCATATAGTTTGACATCCTTACTAAGTAAGTTCCTATCAACTTCTGCATTAAATAGATCCAGAAGTGGAGTAATGAATGCCTAGCAAATCAGGCTGTACTAACGGAGAGGGAAAAGCTGGGCTAGCATCACAGTCTTATGATTTATGAGAAAAATTCCCAGTTCTGATATGGATCAAGAAAGGAGAAATTTGCAGCAAAAATAATGAATGCAAGAACATAAGAAACTAGGAACAGCAATATGCCACCCATCATTGCCTGTGCACTGGTCTTCCACACTTTGAAGTCCAGCTGAAGACCAAGTCTTGGCTGGCTTTGAGGACCTGCCCTTGAAGCACTTTTGATACTACTGACAGAAGTCAAAACTGGTATCAGATTTTTGACTTCTGTCAAAACTGTAATTGATTTTAATAATTTTTTAAAAAATTGATGTTCTCAAACATTTAAAATATTTCTAAAACAACTGTTTTTTAGATTTTTAGAGATTAAAGATAATCTTTGAAACATGCTTTAAGACATTAAACTATTGCACAATAATTTTTATGATATAACACTTGTTTTGCCTCCTAAACCTTTTAAATCTCATCAACAGGATTTATTATTTTCTGATCAGCCTTTTATTTTTCCATGTCTTATTCAGCGTCATGCATTTCTTATGTTCACTAGGACACCACATGGGTTAGCAAATTCTGTATCACTTACGTCAGCCCTGACTCTGTGGGCAGCACTTTCACCCCTGACTCACAAACTATCTTGACTTGGAATCAGATCTTGCATCATCATTGCGTTTAAACCTTTGAACTTCCAACTGCACTGTGAAATAACATCACGTCAAACACTGGAGGAGTTCAGCAAAGCACTTCACCAACTTCTCCCGGGCCGGCTGGGATAGCAAATTACAAAGCAGCCTTGCTAGTGGCTGTAACTAGTTCCTATAGCTAAATAAAAGTGAGTCAGAAAAGTGGTTTCAGGTACCATTGAAGGCAAAAATCAAACATGACACTCCACACTGTCAGCCAGCTGGTGGCATAGTGGCATCAGTTCTGGACTTTGGAGCGAAGGCTCCTGAATTCGAATCCAGCTGGCTCCCTTGCACGCTTTCCATCTGTGCTGGGTTGAGCGTCAAGCTAGCAAATCAGCCTCATAAAAATAAGAAAGCCTGATAAAAAATGCCATCATGACGGCGTCCCATGACTCCACTTGGAGTTAAGGGCTTTCTTCTTCTTCTTCTTCTACTCCACACTGTACAGAATAAATACTGTCCTGCTGGACATGTTGTCTTTCAATTGAGATGTTAGATTAAATACTAGTCCATTTCTCTGTGGGCTCCATTACAAAGCGTAGAAAGTGATTTACCCTGAGAGTTTTGTGAAAACTGCTATTCCACAAGCAAAGTACTTACTGCCCATTATACTGCCGGCACTTGGGGCAGCAATGCAGGTCCTCCAACTCTTGTGGTGTTCAGGGCTTCTTTCATCCTGTCAATAGCTTCCTCTTGGTTTTTATGACTGTCAGCCATGCAAGTCCTGAGTGAAGACTCAGGAATACTGTTGCACACAGATGTAGAATGATACTTCATTGCTGTTTCCATGACAGTTTTGCTTGACCAGTCAGGGTTGTTAGCCCTGAGCTGAACACCCCGAACCTGGAGGATAGATAGACCACTCTTAGTCAGGACTCTACACTTAGATCTGCTTGGCATGGGTGACCCTACCAAAAGGGAAAGCATAAAGCCCTGACTCCAGCCAACATAGCTCTCTGGGTCACTGAGGCACGCAAGCCTCCAAACCGCTACGAGGTCGTGGTGCTCTTGGAGATCAAGTAGAGTATTCAGTTGTTCTGACATTGCTGTTTGTTGAGATCTCTAAATGACAATCTGCTGATAAATGTCCTTAATCACAGCACTTCAATATTGACTGAAAGATGCATTGGGATGTCCTGACATGGTGAAATGTTCAATATGAATGGGTCTTTTGTTTCATTATGAATTAAATGAACATATGAAATATAGGAAACTTTTTTTTGATTCCTTGTTGTTAAAGCATTTCCTGTTAAACAGGAGTATGGACTCTCCTAATCCTTAATATAATCCTCTGCAATATATCAAGAGACAGTTACATACAAGGGACCTGGATGTGTCTGCTTTTCTTGTCTCTGGTATTTCCCATCTAATTTGAAGTAGAATGTTCAGTGAATTCCGTACTTCATTCTATGGAAATGTTAACTTGTCAGTACAGAAAGTTATTCTCTGATGATGTCAGAATGGGTACCACCAATTTTATGTGTATATCCAATCATCTTTTATCTAAGTAAGTTGCTGCTTAAACTGTTAAAACCACATCCTGTTCAGATGTGTGAATTGAAGAAATGGCCTTGCAGCATAATGGTATCTTCGTGCGCTCTCTGCAGAATCATGACGTGAATTCGTTCAGGGACACGCCCCTCGTGTGACTATTGCAAAGCCAGCAACTGGCTTCCTGTGCTGCTCATACCTTCTCTTCCAATATGAGTACAGAAAGTCGTCAATGGATTATCTTGGTCCTTTCATTAGTGCAGCCTGTCCAAGATCAGTGTACATAGAGCGGGAATCACTTACTTTTCAAAAATTCAACAGTCCTTTTAGTCTATTCAGCGAGCAAATTGGTTTGGCTGCGTGCCACAGTTGGTGGGTGGAGAAAATTGCTTCAATAGCAAGAGTCAAAGCAAAATACTCCTTTCTATCAATTCCAGGCATGATTTTGCTTAAAGCCAATTCCCATTATTAAAGACAATGCCATCTCGTAAGAAATAGGCATGCGATTTCTTGCCCAACATGTTGAAAGTGGAGCAGGTCTATTAACATTAGGAAAGCAAGTCAAATGTATAAACCAGAGTATTTAGTTTGATGAATTAAGCTATAATTTCCTCTCTTCACTAAATTGGAATTATTAATATAACATGGAATTCTGCAATTCATATTCACATTTCTTTTTCCAAAGTTTGCTAAAGGAAGAAGGTTTAGCTTTTGAATATGTTGATCCTTTGATTTATTCATTATTATTATCACTTGTTTTCTTTTGTATTTGCACAGTTTGTCTTTTGCAGTTGATTGTCTGTCAGTCTTTGTGTGTACTGTCATAAAGTTTTCCCTCACATTCCCCTTAAACATTTCACCTTTCACCCTAACCCATAACCTCTTGTAGTTTTGCACAACCTCAGTGAAAATGCCTGCTTTCAATTACCCTATTTGTATCCCTCATAATTCTGTATACCTCTATCAAATCTCCCTTTAATCTTTTTTTCCGAATATGTATAAAATATAAGTTAGGGGTGTATAGGGTGTCAGGGAGGGGTAGCACCGCTGGTGGGGGAGCATGTCGCGTCCTTTTCAGGCGGTTTGTCCACCTTTGGTCCTCACCTGGCACTCAGCTCTCGCCTGTGGTTCCTCGTAGCTGTTAGCATGCGACAGCTGCCACAACCCGGGTAACAGCTTCGACAAGCTGGCTAAACGGGTCTCAAACCCTCGGTGAGAGGGAGATGTCTATCCTAGCATGTGAAGACAGACTCCGGCGGATTGAGCAGACGAGACCAATGGAACGTCCAACGGTCAAGAAGGCGGTCTCTGCAAGTGTCGTGGAATGTGTAGAGCATGACAAGGTACAGAAGACATCCTGGTCATCCACTGCACCTAGTCCCGTCTCCAACCGTCTCGACTCTTGTCTTGCCACTGGACCCAGATGGGAATTGGGGAGAGAGAGTGAGGCTGACACTGCGCAACTCTCCCTCACTTAAATCCAAATCAAGCGTAGTCTCGACACCATACAGCTGGCTGGTGGCGTAGTGGCATCAGCGCTGGACTTCAGGGCGAGAAGTCCTGAGTTCGAATCCGGCCGACTCCCTCGCACGCTCTCCATCCGTGCTGGGTTGAGCGTCAACCCAGCACTCAACCTCATAAAAAGTGCTAATGGTGTTGAGGTCTTCATCAATGACGATGGACGGACCTTATTATAAAATAATTAAGTTAAATTAAGTAGTGCAAAAAAGACAGAAATGAAAAAGTAGTGAGGTAGTGTTCATGGGTTCAATGTCCATTTAGAAATTGGATGGCAGAGGGGAAGAAGTTGTTCTTGAATCATTGAGTGTGTGCCTTCAGACTTCTGTACCTCCTTCCTGACAGTAGCAGTGAGGAGAGGGGATGTCCTGGGTGGCGGGAATCCTAAACGATGGACGCTGCCTTCCTAAGGCGCCGCTCCTTGAAGATGTTTTGGATACCACAGAGTCTAATACCATGATGGAGCCGACTAATTTTACAAGTTTCTGCAACTTACTTTCATCTTATTCAGGAGGCTCCCCTCCACCCCATACCAGTCAGTGATGCAGTCTGTCAGAATGCTCTCTATGGTACATTCGTAGAAGTTTTTGGGTGTTTGAGTTGACAAACTAAATCTTCTCAAACTTCTAATGGAATATAGCTGCAGTCTTGCCTTCTTTATAGCTGCATCAATATGTTGCGACCAGGTTAGGTCCTCAGAGATACTGGCACCCAGGAACTTGAAACTGCTCATTCTCTCCACTTCTGATCACTCTACGGAGATTGGTTTGTGTTCCCTGATCGTGCTGGTCTTGCTGACATTGAGTGCAAGTTGTTGCTGCGACACCACTCAATTAACTGGTAGATCTCACCCCTCTACATCCTTTTGACACCACCTGAAATTCTGCCAACAATGGTTGCATCATCAGCAAATTTAAAGATGGCATTTGAGCTGTGCCTTGCCACACAGGCATGGGTGTAGAGAGAGTAGAGCAGTGGGCTAAGCACTCACCCCTGTGGTGCACCAGCATTGATTGCCAGCAAGGCGGGGATGTTATTTCCCATCCGCACAGATTCTGGTCTTCTGGACAGTATGCTGAGGATCTTTTTGATCAGGATTGTAGGAATGATAGTGTTAAATGCTGAGCTATAGTGAATAAACAGCATCCTGACATGGATATTTTCATTATTCGGATGATCCAAGGCTGTGTGGAGAGCCATTGAGATCGCGTCTATTGCGGCAGTGAGCAAATTGCAGTGTGTCCCGGTCCTTCCTGACTTCTATGACCAGCCTTCTAAGTTCTACATAATAAAGTTCCAACTTAGTTAATCTTTCCTTATAACCAAGGTCCTAAAATCCCAGCAACATCTTGTAAAACGTCTCTATTTCCTGAGGAGACTGAGGTCCTTTGACATCTGTTGGACGATGCTGAGGATGTTCTACAAGTCTGTGGTGGCCAGTACGATCATGTTTGCTGTTGTATGCTGGGGCAGCAGGCTGAGGGTAGCAGACACCAACAGAATCAACAAACTCATTCGTAAGGCCAGTGATGTTGTGGGGATGGAACTGAACTCTCTGACGGTGGTGTCTGAAAGGAGGATGCTGTCCAAGTTGCATGCCATCTTGGACAATGTCTCCCATCCACTACATAATGGACTGGTTGGGCACAGGAGTACATTCAGCCAGAGACTCATTCCACCAAGATGCAACACAGAGCGTCATAGGAGGTCATTCCTGCCCGTGGCCATCAAACTTCACAACTCCTCCCTCGGAGGGTCAGACACCCTGAGCCAATAGGCTGGCCCTGGTCTTATTTCCTGGCATAATTTACATATTACTATTTAATTATTTATGGTTTTATTACTATTTATTATTTATGGTGCAATTTTAACGAAAACCAATTTCCCCCGGGATCAGTAAAGTATGACTATGACTATGACTATGACTAAAATTTCTCTGAACTTTTATAATCATATTTATATCTTTCCTTCAGAGCCACAGAGCCAGGCTCAGCACCAGAGACCTGACCGCTGTGACTTTCCACTGCTAGGTCATCCCCCTTCCCAACAGTATCCAAAGAGATAGACCTGTTGTTGAGTGGGAGGACCACAGGGGTAATCTGCTCTGGCTGTTTAATGCCTTTCACCCACCTGACTATAAACTAGTTTCCTGTGTGCTGTATCTTGTGTGTAACCACCTCTCTACTTGTTTTGTCTATCACTCCTCAGCCTCCCAAACGATCCGCAGTTTATCCAGTTCCAGCACCAGCCCCTTAACGCAGAGTATTAGAAGCTGCAACTGGATGCACTTCTTGCAGGTGAAGATATCAGGGACACTGGAGGCCTCCTTGCCTTCCCACATACCACAAGAGAAGTGTTCAACTATCCTGTCTGGCATCCCTACTGCTCTATATTATAAAGAAGGAAACATTCTTAAAGGAGTTCACTTCGAACTTATGATATGTCGTTAGTGATTTTAGCAGAACTGGAATGGCAAGATATTCTACATTTTTTTCCTTTATCCACACCCACAGCTGCATCCAGGACTCTTTTATCCTGATTCATTGTCTAAAAGTGGTTCACTGTTGAAAGGGTTCTGCCACTCTAGCAAGAGCAAAAATCAAAACTACGAAAGGACATCCTACTGATAATCGAAGGGAAAAGTAAAAAAAACATCATTAAGGAATCCTATCAATGAAGTAAGTAATCTTTGATCAGATTGGCTAAAGAACAACACAATTTATTTTGCCCACTTACACAAACGCCAGATCCCTGAGGAGGTATATGACTGTTTAGATGTCTAACTACAAACACAATGAGTTCATGAATCCCACTCAGTCATAATTCAAATGTGCACGCAGCATTACCTAGAACATAGAAGAGTACAGCACAGAAATAGGCTCATCAGCCCACTATGTGGTGTAGAACTGATTGAACTGGTAAGTCAAAGTCTCCTAAGCAAGTCTCTTATGCCTACACGCAGGCGCCACAGTAGCACAGCAGTAAGTGCGATGCTGTTACAGCTTGGGACGTGGGAGTTCAGAATTCAGTCCTGGCTTCCTATGTAAGGAGTCTCCGTATGTCCTCTCCCTGTAATTCGTGGGAGTTCTCCAGGTGCTTTGGTTTCCTCTCACTGTCTAAAGACATATGGAGTAGGTTAATTGGTCATTGTAAATTGTCCCGTGATTAGGACAGAGTTAAATTGGTGTTTGTTGGGGGTTGCTGTGACAGTGCAGCTCAAAGGGCCAGAAAGATCTATTCTATGGTCTCTCACTAAATAAAGCTAAAAATAAATACACAATGTCCATATCCCTCCACACTCTACACATTCATGTGCCTGTCTGAGAGCCTCTTTTATATTCTCCTCCACCGCTACCCCTGGCAGTGCATTCTAGGCATCCACAACTCTCTGTGGAAAATTTTGCTTCACACATCTCCTTTGAACTTACCCCCATCATCTTACGTGCATGCCCAAGTATCAGACCCTGAGGGAAAGATACTGATTACCTACTCTGTCTACGCCTCTCATAATCTTATAAGCTTCTTTCAGATCTGCTCTCATACTCCATTGCTCTAGAGGAAGCAACCCATGTTTGTTCAACCTTTCGTTATGGCACATGCCCTCTAATCCAGGCACACCTCTTCTGCATCTGCTTCCAAAACATGTGCTCCCTACCTATACAGAGCAACCAGAATGGAATGAAGTAGAACAACCAACATGCCTTCTTCATGATTGTGTTGGGCCCAGGATAGAACCTCTGAGATGCTGTTGCTCAGGAACTTGAAGGTGCTCGCCCTTTTTCACTGCTGACCCCTCAGTGAAGATTGGTGCATGTTCTACTGACGTCCCTTTCTGAAGTTCACCATTGATTCCCTGGTCTTGCTGAGGTTGAGTGCTAGGTTGTTGTTGTGATGCCACTCAACCAGTTGATCTATCTCGCTCCTGTACCCCTCATCACCATCTGACAATCGACCTATCAGTCCTGTACCCCTCATCACCATCTGATAATCGATCTCTCAGTCCTGTACCCCTCATCACCATCTGATAATCGACCTCTCGCTCCTGTACCCCTCATCACCATCTGACAATTGATCTATCTCACTCCTGTACCCCTCATCACCATCTGACAATTGATCTATCTCGCTCCTGTACCCCTCATCACCATCTGACAATCGACCTCTCAGTCCTGTACCCCTCATCACCATCTGATAATCGACCTCTCAGTCCTGTACCCCTCATCACCATCTGACAATCGACCTCTCGCTCCTGTACCCCTCATCACCATCTGACGATCGACCTCTCACTCCTGTACCCCTCATCACCATCTGATAATCGACCTCTCAGTCCTGTACCCCTCATCACCATCTGACAATCGACCTCTCGCTCCTGTACCCCTCATCACCATCTGACGATCGACCTCTCACTCCTGTACCCCTCATCACCATCTGATAATCGACCTCTCACTCCTGTACCCCTCATCACCATCTGACAATCGACCTCTCAGTCCTGTACCCCTCATCACCATCTGATAATCGACCTCTCGCTCCTGTACCCCTCATCACCATCTGACAATCGACCTCTCAGTCCTGTACCCCTCATCACCATCTGATAATCCACCTCTCACTCCTGTACCCCTCATCACCATCTGACAATCGACCTATCTCACTCCTGTACCCCTCATCACCATCTGACGATCGACCTCTCACTCCTGTACCCCTCATCACCATCTGACAATCGACCTCTCAGTCCTGTACCCCTCATCACCATCTGACAATCGACCTATCTCACTCCTGTACCCCTCATCACCATCTGACAATCGATCTATCTCACTCCTGTACCCCTCATCACCATCTGACATGCTTGCACCTGTGCTGTCATCACAAATTCATACATGTCGTTTGACCTGTACCTAGCCACACGGTCATGAATGTAGAGAGAGTAGAGCAGTCGGCTAATCACTTTCCTTGACGTGAGCTTACATTGATTGTCTGTGAGAAGGGGATGTTATTATTGATCCTCTCTGGCTGTGGTCTCCCAACATGGAAGCCAAAGATCCATGTAACGTTCCGTTATTTTGGCTCGTGTATGTCTAGGGGAAATCCCGCCCAGCACCTGCTTCAGCAGTCCCCTCAGGGTCAATCGTCACCCGAATCAATCACAAACATCAATCATCAGCCAGCACACCCAGTAAATTTTAACACATACACTTTATAGATATTACTAGTTCTAGGGCATTAATATACATTTGATACAGAGAGGAAAGTAATGGAAAAAAAAGGCGCCAACACTTATTCAAAGTCCAAGTTCTTCGCGCGCTACCGTTGGAGCTCAAGTTCGACGTCAGACGACCACCCGAATTCCGTCGACCCACGGCTCGGGACCACCCGAAGTGATCGACCGGAGCCTCTCCGCATGTCCGCCGTCCTCCTCGTCTCTCCTCCCGACTCCCCGCCAAAACTCAGTCCACAGTCATATCATACAGCATGGCATCCGAAAACAAAACGATACATAACCACCCATTGGCTAATAGCACCCTCTTAACCACAATAAACTGCTAGCGCAAACTCTCTGCAGCGTTAAAACACAACAAAGCCGCATTCCACAGATTAACATAACAAAAATCGCCATTTTAAATGTAACAAAAGAAAGACCCCGTACACTCTCCCCCCACCTAAAAAAGTCATGCCCTCATGACGTTAACAGAATTCACTAGTACTCCTTGTAAAACACAAAACCCAACCCAGGTGCATAAAGCAGTGACATAACTTTGCAGGGCAGTAGAGATCACACCCTGCTCTCCCGGCGCTATATAAGTGAGTCTTTCCGGGGGATGCCTACTCCTCTGAGGCCTCAGGACTTCCTCTGTGGACTCTCCCTGTTCAGACACCCCAGGTGACCCCTCGAGCCTATCTGTCGGACCTTCCCCTTCACCGGGATCCCTCTGCCCCGGTGAGCCCTCTGGGTCGGGTTCTGCCTCCACCCTCTCCTCCCCCAATGCCGGCTGTAATACAGGCGGCTCTGCAACACCCTCCCTCGGTCCCCCTGACTCAGTGATGGAAGGGCCAAGAGTCTCTTCTCCTGGCACCGGGGAATCAGCGAACGGAAGCAGGTACCACACGTCCGAATCATCATCTTCCGATGACGTATCCCTTCTCGAGGTGGGGACCGGCCCCGTTTTCTTTGCAGCGGGCTCTTCCCATGCCCTGCGCCCTCGCAAAGTCCTCGTAAAAGGAGTAAACTCCCATTCGGGCTCTGGGTCCATCTTCACCTCTCGACCCAGAGGCAACAGGTGGTTCTGATGGAGTACCTTGACAGGCCCCTGCCCGCCCTCAGGTCTCACCCGGTAAACCGGGAGATTCGGCATCTGACTCTCCACCACATATGGGGTGGCTGCCCAACGGTCCGCCAACTTGTGCTTACCCTGTAGTCCTAAATTCCGGATAAGGACTCGGTCTCCCGGCAATAGCTGGACGAACTTTACCTTCTGATCATACCTCCTTTTATTCCGCTGGTTCTGCTTGGTGGCTGCCGCCTCAGCCAACTCGTACGCCCTTTTCAACTCTCTCCTCATATCGGACACGTACTTCAGACATGGCTTCGAAGGTATTTCCCCCGCTTCAGTCCCAAAACACAGATCAATGGGCAACCTCGCTTCCCGTCCGAACATCAGATAGTAGGGCGAGTACCCCGTAGCATTATTGCGAGTACAATTGTAACAATGAACCAAATGGGCGATGTGCTGACTCCACTTACTCTTCCGTCCAATCTCCAAGGTGCCGAGCATGTCCAGCAGGGTCCGGTTAAACCTCTCGGGCTGAGGATCACCCTGCGGGTGATAGGGGGTGGTTCTGGACTTTTCAACCCCAAGCATATCCAGCAATTCATGGATAAGCCTGCTCTCGAAGTCCCGTCCCTGATCACTGTGGATCCGCCGGGGAAGGCCATAATGAACAAAGTACTTCTCCCATAACACCTTCGCCACTGTAGTCGCTTTCTGATCCTTAGTAGGAAAAGCCTGCGCATATCTAGTGTAGTGATCCGTGAGGACCAAAACATTCGCGGTATTGCTGGTGTCCGGCTCAATAGACAGGAAATCCATGCACACCAGGTCCATGGGTCCTGCACTCTGCAAGTGGGATAACGGAGCCGCCTGCGCAGGCAAGGTCTTCCTCCTGACGCAACGGCTACAGGTCTTACAGTATTCTTCCACCTCCCCCCTCATCCGGGGCCAGTAAAACCGGTCCTTGACTAATCCATAGGTCTTCTCTACCCCTAAGTGCCCGGAATCATCATGTAGAGCCTGAAGCACAGCCTTTCGATACTTCTCGGGCATGACCAGCTGCCAGCGCCGGGGGTGGTCCGGAGGCGACGTGACTCGGTACAGGACGTGGTTCTTCAGCTTCAACCGGGGCCACTCCTTCAGTAGTAGAGGAACGGAGGCATGTTTCGCCTTCTCCACCTGCCCCATATCACCCTGGCTAACCGCGTACCAGATAGTGCCAAGGCTTGGGTCATCACGCTGAGCCGCCTGTACTTCCTGGTGACTCAACTCCGGCAGCTGCCGGTTCCTCAGAGCAGTCACATTACAGTAACCAGTGGGCAGCGCGTCACCGTCAGCCCCCAGTTGATCTACTGCCCGATCCGTTCCCATCTGTGCTCCTACTTCCCCGTCGCTCCCAACTTGACACATGGCCTTTACTCCCTGGGCAGGGACACTCTTCCACTCCTCGGCCGTGCCCGACTCGTCGTGCGCCCGACGAGACAGGGCATCTGCATCGATGTTCCGACTCCCCGGGCGGTACTTCAGGCTGAACTCATAGGCAGACAAGGCCGCTAACCACCGGTGCCCAGTAGCGTCCAGCTTCGCCGAAGTCAGGATATAAGTGAGGGGGTTGTTATCAGTTCTCACTTCAAACTGGGCCCCGTATAGGTAGTCACTCAACTTGTCTACCACCGCCCATTTCAATGCCAAGAACTCCAGCTTGTGAGTGGGATAGTTTCTCTCAGATGGCGACAAGCTCCGACTGACGAACGCCACTGGCCTCAATCCGTTTCCCTGTTCCTGGTACAGAACAGCCCCCAGACCGTCGTGACTGGCATCAGTGTGTAGAACATACGGCTTCCGGGGATCAGCAAAAGCCAACACTGGGGCCTGTGTCAGCGCCCTTTTTAGAGATTGGAACGCCTCCTCACATTGAGCATCCCACCTCACTCCAAAAGGCTCCCCCGGGTTCAAGTATCCTCCTACCTCCGACCCTCGGTCTCCCTTCCTCCTCCTCCCCACAGGTGGATAGCCACACAGCAGCTGGTTCAATGGATGACTCATTTTCGCATATCCTTTCACGAATCGCCGGTAATATCCGCAAAACCCCAAAAACGAGCGTAAGGCGCTCACCTTCTGAGGTCTCGGCCAGGTGGTGACTGCGGCTATCTTACCCGGATCGGTGGCCACTCCATTTCGCGAGATTATGTGCCCGACATAGCTGACCGACGTCTTACAGAACTGGCATTTATCCAGGGAAAGTTTTAACCCTTCCTCTTTCAGCCGACTCAGCACCTTCAGCAGCCGCTCCTCATGTTCCTCCAACGTAGATCCAAACACTATCAGGTCGTCCAGGTACACCAATACCTCCAGCAGGTTCATGTCCCCCACTGTCCGCTCCATGAGCCGCTGAAAGGTGGCTGGGGCCCCCGAGATACCTTGGGGCATTCGTTCCAACTGGAAAAACCCCAGGGGACAGATAAAGGCTGTCTTCTCCTTATCAGTCTCGCTCATCGGAATCTGGTAATACCCACTCCGCAAATCCAATACACTGAACCACTGTGCACCACTTAGACAGGCCAATGCATCTTCCACCCTCGGGACCGTATATTGGTCGGGAACAGTGCGGCGGTTCAGGGTCCTATAGTCCACGCACATGCGTACCTTCCCATTTTTCTTCCTTGCCACCACTATGGGGGACGCATATGGGCTTCGGGACTCCGCAATAATCCCTGCATCTTTCAACTGCCGCAAGTGCTGCCGCACATCCTCCACATCTGCTGGGGCCAACCGCCGCGACCTCTCCCTAAACGGGGTGTCATTTGTTACCCGAATGGTGTGCCGAGTGCTCTTGGAAAACCCTACATCAAACTCGCCCTGAGAAAAGACATCCCCTAACTTCAGCATCTTCTCCACCAGCCTGCTCTTATACGCCGGCGGTACAGGGGAGTTTTCAAAATTAAAGGCCTCCTCGGTCAGCCGCCCCCCGTCTCCCAATAGTTCTCTTCCAGTGGGCTTCACGGGGGCGCTGGACATCACCGTCACCGGGGACAAGTGCGCGAGGGGCATCCCGCGCTTAAAGGTGATCTCCCTCTCCGTTATGTTCCGTATCATCACCCCCATCCGCCGTGCCTGTACAGCTGAGGGCCTCTGCAATTCAGGTCTCACCAGCGCCCCAGCCGGGAACCAGGACTCCCTTTCCAGGTCGTCGGGGGCGTCTACTAGCAGGGCCTCTCCCGGCGGCAATCCGGGGAATCTGGGGGTTCCCATCACTAATGCCGCCTCCCCTGGCTGTATCACCTTAGGCCTCGCCTGAGTGCACCACACCGTCCCTCGTTTGCACTCCGGGTCCAGCCCCTGGGGGTCACTCACTCCTTCGTACACTCCTCGGAACACGGGGTGTACCGAGAGGGTCTCCAAAAAGTTCTCCCCCCCCTTCTTCTTACAGGCTCCCAAGAGCCGTCGCACCAGAGGGGAGTTAGTCCCCACCAACAGGGCAGCACCACCGGTCTCCACCGGGTCCGGACAAACCAACACCAGCGTCTCAAAGGCTTCCGATACTCCCACATCTCCCTCTGAAAATTCCAATCTCACTGACAAGTATCCATCGTACGGGTAATCACCATCACTTATGCCCCAAATCTCCAATGCGTTAAACGGAGTTACTGCCAAATGCTTCAGATATTTGTGGTAGAACGACCGGTACAGTAAGGTAACCTGCGACCCGGTGTCAAGGATGGCTTTCGCAAAGATTCCCTCTATCCGTAGGGACACGCTGGAACGGGGTCCCACCAGCCCATCAGGAATTTGGGCTTGTTCGTTCCGGGGTTCCATAGGGGTTTTCTGGGAACGTGTTCCTCCCGAGACTCCAGTCCGTTCCCTCACTGAGCCTCTCTTAAGTTTCCCGACACCTCTCCCTTCTTAGTGGCCTGGGGGCCCTCCCCCCTCGGCGCATTTCGTCTCTCACAATCCTTCCGTAAGTGGCCAGCTTCCCCACAGTGGTAGCACGCCCCCGGCCACTCACATTCCCGGCGGAAATGCCCCTCTCTCCCACAGTTATAGCACCCACTACTCGCCGCCTCTCTCCTCCCGATACGGGCCCCCGAGGACCCCTTGGATTTCTCTGGTCTCATCCCGGCTACCACCTCCTGAACCGCTGAAGACCGTCCCTGAGGGTCCGAGCCCCCTGGTCGGCCCAAAGCACACTCCTCGGCCCGTACCTCTCGGATCAGCCGTCCGAATGATGGAGGGGAGCTCTGCTTAAATGACTGCCGTACACTCCAAGCCACCCTGTCATCCTCCCGGGAACCGCTACATATCTGGCTCATCCTTAACTCCGCCACATCGTCCTCCCTCACTATACCTCGTCGCAGCAACCCCGTAAGCTTTCCTTCCAGCCTGAAAGCATAGTCGGAGAGCTTTTCCCCTCTTCTCTGCCCCATCCGTTGAAACTCTGCTAAATGCCGCCAGGGATCCCCTGACAGTCCAAACACTTCCTCCAAAGCGTCTAAACACTCCGATAGGGAAGCCAAGGGGCGTGCCGCTCTCAGATCGCGGACCACGCGGGCCGCCCCGCCCCTTAAGCTTTCCACCAATCGCTGTCTCTTTTCCTCATCCGAAACTGGCCACACCTCTAACAATTGGGATGTATCTTCAACCCAGGTCTCATAGTCATCCTCCCCTTCCGGGGTGGGCTTGGCTCCCGAGAAAATTCTCAGCTTCGGGCGGTACACCTCAACCCTTCTCGCCAGGGAGGTAATGGCAGCCGTTAACTCGGCAGTCTCCTCAAGCCCATGGGGGCGAGGCCTGGCCAAACCTTCCCACTCCACACCTCTACCTCTTGCTACGGGCACCCGGCCGGGGGCCTCATCTAGCTCCTCCTCCTCCGGCACCTCCTCACTTGCGTCCTCGGGGAGGGTATGGAGACCCCACGACCCCGCCTCCCCCTGGACATGGACTGTCGCTGGTAATTCTAAAGTCACGACGTCGGCACTCGCCCGCACCAACATCCAGCTAGCTTCCAGTTCTTTCCCACCCCTTCTAGCTACAAGTTCTACCTGCCTTTAATCAAACTCAACCCTCGCACCAGTACCTCTGCCGGAATGCGATAATCGACCCCGCTTACCACACACGCATGATTCACCGGTACCTCCTCCATTTCACACCAACTTACAATCTTATCTCGCTCCATCTTCACACCACTTACCGCAACCACAAGTACAACTTTCCCGAAAAAAAAATCCAAATCCCTGACGGTAGCCCCCACTTGTAACGTTCCGTTATTTTGGCTCGTGTATGTCTAGGGGAAATCCCGCCCAGCACCTGCTTCAGCAGTCCCCTCAGGGTCAATCGTCGCCCGAATCAATCACAAACATCAATCATCAGCCAGCACACCCAGTAAATTTTAACACATACACTTTATAGATATTACTAATTCTAGGGCATTAATATACATTTGATACAGAGAGGAAAGTAATGAAAAAAAAAGGCGCCAACACTTATTCAAAGTCCAAGTTCTTCGCGCGCTACCGTTGGAACTCAAGTTCGACGTCAGACGACCACCCGAATTCCGTCGACCCACGGCTCGGGACCACCCGAAGTGATCGACCGGAGCCTCTCCGCACGTCCGCCGTCCTCCTCGTCTCTCCTCCCGACTCCCCGCCAAAACTCAGTCCACAGTCATATCATACAGCATGGCATCCGAAAACAAAACGATACATAACCACCCATTGGCTAATAGCACCCTCTTAACCACAATAAACTGCTAGCGCAAACTCTCTGCAGCGTTAAAACACAACAAAGCCGCATTCCACAGATTAACATAACAAAAATCGCCATTTTAAATGTAACAAAAGAAAGACCCCGTACATCCAGTTTCAGAGGAAAGTATAGCAGAATAGGTTTTGAAGCTTGGTTGTTAGTACAAAGGGAATAATGGCACTGAATACTGAGTTGTAATCGATAAGCAGTACCCTGACATATGTCCTCACTGGTAAATACCAATGCAAAGTACTCATTTAGTACCTCATTTTTGCCACAAAGCTAAATCATTGACAAACAATGTGAAAAGCATTTGTCCCAGAACTGACCCCTGAGGAACACCACTAGTCACTGGTAGCTATCCGGAGAAGGTCCCCTTTATTCCCACTCTCTGCCTCCTGCCTATCAGGCATTCCTCTATCCATGCCACCATCTTTCCTGCAGCACCTTAATATTTTATCATGTTAAGCATCTTAACACATTATCAAATGCCTTCTCCCAAGTAAATGACATCCACTAACTCGCCTTTGTCCGCCCTGCTTGTTACCTCCTCAAAGAACTCTTAACAGATTTGTCAGGCAAGATTTCCCTTTACAGAAACCATGCTGATTTTGACTTATTTTATTATTAGTATCCAAGTACCCAGAAACCTCATCCTTAATAATAGACACCAGCACTTTTCCAACCACTGAGGGTAAGCTAATTTCCTTCCTTTTGCCTTCTTCCTTTCTTAAAGAGGGGAGTGACATTTACAATCTTCCAGTCCTCTGGGACCATACCAGAATCAAGTAATTCTTGAAAGATCATGACCAATGTATCTGTTATCTCTTCAGCAACCTCTCTCAGGACTCTGGGATGTAGCCCATCCGGTCCAGGTAACTTATCCACCTTAAGAACTTTCAGTTTCCCTTGCACTTTTTTTTCATAATAGCAATGACACTCACTCCTGCTCCCTGACACCCACAGACCTTCTGACACACTGCTAGTGTCTTCCACAGTGAAGACAGATGCAAGTACCAATTAAGTCCATCAGCCATTTCTTTGTCCCCTATTACTACCTCACCAGCATCATTTTCCCATGATCCAATAGCAACTCGCACCTCCTTTTTACTCTTTAAATAACTGAAAAGAGCTTTTGGTATCCTGCTTTACATTATTGGCTAATTTGCATTCTTATTTCATCTTTTCCCTTCTTACAGCTTTTTTAGTTGCCTTTTGGTAGATTTTAAAAGCTTCCCAATTATCCACTCCCTTTTGCTACCTTATATGCTCTTTCCTTGGCTGTGCCTTGTGAACTATTCCCAGAAATTTCAGCTAACTCTGCTCTGCCATCATCCCCACCAGTATCCTCCTCTAATCTGCCTGAACAAGCTCCTCTCTTGTGCCTCATAATTCCCCTTTTCCATTGTGATACAGGTACATGAGACTTATACTTCTCCCTCTCAAACTGCAGTATGAATTCAATCATATTATGATCACTGTCTCCTAAGGATTCCTTTACTTTAAGCTCCCTAAAAAGATCTGCGTTATTACACAACACCCGAGTTGGCTCAAGCACAAGCTGCTCTAAAAAGCCATCTCGTAGATATTCAACAAATTCCCTCTCTTGTGATCCGACGCCAACCTGATTTTCCCAATCCCCTTGCATATTGAAGTTCCCCCAATACAATTGTGTCATTACCCTTATTACAAGCCTTTTCCAGCTCTCTTTGCAATCTCAAGCCCACATCTTGGATCCTATTTGGAGGCCTATAAGTAATTCCCATAACAGTTTTTCTTTTACCCTTGCAGTTTCTTAACTCCACCCAAAAAGATTCAACATTCTCTGACCCTATGTCACCTCTCTCTGAAGATATAATTCCATCTCTTACCAATAAAGCCACACCAATGCCTATGCCTTCCCACCTGTACTTTGAATACAAAGTATATCCTTTGATGTTAAACTCCCAACTATGATCTTCTTTCAGTCACGGCTCAGTGATGCCCACAACATCATACCGACCAATCTCAGATTGCGCCATGAGTTCGTCCACCTTATTCCGAATGCTTAAGCACAGCACCTTCAGTCTTGCATTTTTCACCCTTTTGAATTTTGCCTCTGAGGTACAACTTAACTCTTTGCTCTGTCTGCATTTGTACCCAATCATTGGCTTGTCCTTCCTTACATCCATGTTACATCCTGATGAGGTTGGTCATAGAACTCAACAGCATAGAAACAGGCCCTTTGGCCCATCTAATCTGTGCTCAACCATTAGTTAGCCTAGTCCTATCAACCTGCACTCAGAGCACAGGCCTCCATACTCCTCTCATCCATGTAACTATCCAAATTTCTCTTAAATGTTGAAATCATACCCGTATCTACCACTTGCGCTGGCAACTCTCACCACACTCTGAGTGAAGACGTACCCCGCATGTTCCTCTTAAACATTTAGTTTCACCCTTAACCCATGATCTCTAGTTGCACTGTAAGTTCATCCAACATCAGTGGAAAAAGTATGCTTGAATTTACTCCATCTACACCCCTCATAATTTTGTATTCCTCTATCAAATCTCCCCTCAATCTTCTACATTCCAGGGAATAAAGTCCTAACTTGTTCAAGCTTTTCCTGAAACTTAGGTCTTCAAGTCCAGGCACCATCCTTGTAAATTTTCTCTGCACTTTTTCAGTCTTATTTCCATCTTTCCTGTAGGTAGGTGACCAAAACTGCACACAGTACTCCAATTTAGGCCTCACCAATGCTTTATACAACATCCCAACTCCTGTACTCAGTACATTGATTTATGAAGGCAATGTGCCAAAAGATTTATTTATGACCCTATCTACCTGTGTTGCCACTTTCAAGAAACTATGGACCTGTATTCCCAGACTCGTCTGTTCTACTGCACTCCTCGTGTCCTACCTCTCTCCATGTAAGACCTACTGTACCCTGGTTAGTCCTCCCAAAATGAAACACCTTAAGCTGTCTGCATTAAATTCCAGCTGCCATTTTCCAGTCCATTTTTCCAGCTGGTCCAGATTGCACTGCAAGCTTTGATAGTCTTCCTCTCTGTCAGCTACACCCCCAATCTTGGTGTCATCTGCAAATTTGCTGATCCAGTTAACTACATTATCATCCACATCGTCAATGAAAATCAACAGCAGAACCAGCACCGATCCCTGCGGCCCACCACTAGTCACAGGCCTCCAGTCAGAGAGACAACCTCCTACTAATACTTACTGGCTTCTCCCACAAAGCCAATGTCTAATCCAATTTACTACCTCATCTTGAAGGCTGAACGAGTGAATCTTCTTGATCAACCTCCCATGTGAGACTCTGTCAAATTCCTTACTAAAGTCCATGTAGACAACATCCACTGCCTTGACTTCATCAACCTTCCTGGTGAATTTCTCAGAAAACTCTATAGCATTGATTAGACACAATTTACCATGCACAAAGCCATGCTGACTATCCCTAATCAATTCATGTCTAACCAAATACTTATCCAGTCCCTTAGAATCCCATCCAATAACTTACTCATTACTGATGTCAGGCTCACCAGCCTATAATTTACTGGCTTATTATTAGAGCCCTTCTTAAAGAATGGAACAACATTAGCTATCCTCCAATCCTCCGGCACCCTATACATGGCTAAGGATGTTTTGTGTGTTATTAATCTTTTTATTGATTTTGAGAAAACATATATACAGACAAGGGGAGATATATGTCAGCAACAATATAAACAAAAGATAAAATAGATACAGTATTATCATAACCATACATAGTAATACGCAAATATGCAATATATGATAAAAAAGGACAACTAATTCTCCTCTTATCAATTCATAAAGAGAGGAAAAAATTTTAAATTTAAAATAAAGAAAAAAAAACCCACTACACTAAAAGAAGAGAAAAAAGAGGGGGACTGGGCAGCCCATTTGGAGGATACAACCGAGAAAAAAGGAAAGACTTTCTGATCAAATCTAAACTTCGAAGAAGTGAAATAATTGGAAAAATAATAAATAAAATCAGATGAAAATATAAAATAAAAGTTCGCCATATTTACTCAGAAGGATGTTTTAAATAACTCTGCTGGGGCCCCTGCAATTTTTGCACTAGACTCCCACAGACCACCTTGTCATCCTAATTTGCCTCAATACTGCAATCAACTCCTCATCTATAATCTGTTTAGGGTCTATGACCTCCCTGCTGCTTGGCCTCACATATATAAACTACGTGGCTGTCTCCTGAGTAAATACAGATGCAAAAAAAATCAATGTAAGATTTCCCCCATCTCTTTCAGCTCCATCCATGGATTAACATTTTTATCTTCCAGAAGACTAATTTTGTCCTTTGTTATCCTTTTGCTCTTAATATATCCATAGAAACCCTTAGGATTCTCCTTCACCTTGTCTGCTGGAGAAACCACATGTTTTCTTTTAGGCATTCTGATATCCTACCTAAGTGTTTATTTGCATTTCCTATACTCATCAAGTGCCTCATTTTTTCCTGCCTGCCTACACCTACTATGCACCTCCTTCTTTTTCTTTACCAGGGCGTCAATATCGCTCAGAAGCCAAGGTTCCCTAAACCTGTTATCCTTGCCTTTTATTTTGACAGGAACATACAAACTTTGTTCTCTCAAAATTTCATTTTTGAAGGCCTCTCATTTATCATGTAGACTTTGCCAGAAAGCAACCTATCCCAATCCACACTTGCCAGATCCTCTCATTAGGGACAGTGAGCAGGAGATAGAGGGGAGCTACAGGGAATTAGTCACCCCGAGGCTGCAGGAGTTAGGTAAGTGGGTGACATTGAGGGAAGCGAAGGGAAGAGCTCAGATAGCAGAGAGCACCCCTGTGGCTATCCCCCTCAGTAATTGTTATCTTGTTTTGGATGCAATTGCGGGGGGTGACTGACAAAGAATGACCATGGCGATCGGGTCTCTGGCACCGAGACTGGTTCCGTGGTGCAGAAGGGAAAGAGGAAGATGAGGAATGCTGTAGTCATAGGGGATTCCATAGTGAGGGGAACAGACAGGAGATTCTGTCAGCTTGATAGAGATACCCGCATGGTGTGTTGCCTCCCAGGTGCCAGGGTACGGGATGTCTCTGATCAAGTGCAGAGTATTCTGAAAGGAGCAGGTGAACAGACAGAAGTCTTGGTACACGTTGGTACCAATGACATAGATAGAAAAAGGGAGGAGCTCCTGAAGAGAGAATTCAGGGAGTTAGGTAGGAAGCTGAAAAGCAGGGCCTCTAGGGTAGTAACCTCAGGATTGCTGCCTGTGCCACATGCTAGCGAGTGCAAGAATAGCATGATCAGACGTATTAATGTGAGGCTGAGAGACTGGTGTAAGGGGACAGGGCTTCAGATTCCTGGATCACTGGGGCCTCTTCTGGGGGAGGTACGACCTGTACAAAAAGGACGGGTTACACCTGAACACTAAGTGGTCCAATATCCTAGTGGGCACATTCAATAGAGCTGTTAGGAAGGGTTTAAACTAATTTGGCAGGAGGATGGGAACCGGAGAGATAGGCTTAAGGAAAGGGAAAACAGAAATAAATCAAAGATAGCGCACAACAGAGATTATAGAAAGGACAGGCAGGAGATGAAGCTTAATCACAGCCAGTGGCAAGAGTTACAGGCCAATAGAGGCATGGTGTAGTTAAAACAGAAAGCAACAAATACTGGACTGAAAGTGCTATATTTGAATGCACACAGCATAAGAAATAAAATGGACGATCTTGAAATTCAGCTACAGATTGGCAAATATGACGTTGTGGCCATCACTGAAACTTGGCTAAAGGACGGCGGTCATTGGGAGTTGAACTTCCAAAGATGTATGGTGTATCGGAAAGATAGGCTAGTAGGCAGAGGGGATGGTGTGGCTCTGTGTATAAGAAATAATATTAAATCATTAGAAAGAGATGACATAGGATTGGAAGGTGTAGAGTCTCTATGGGTTGAGTTAAGAAATGGCAAGGGTAAAAGGACCCTAATGGCAGTTGTATACAGGCCTCCAAATGGCAACCGGGATGTGAATTACAAATTACAGCAGGAGATAGAAAAGATGTGTCAGAAGAGCAATTTCATGATAATCGCTGGGGATTTTAACATGAAAGTGTATTGGGAAATCCAGGTCAGTACTGGACCTCAAGAGAGAGAGTCTGTGGTATGTCTAAGGGATGGCTTTTTAGAACAGCTGTTGTTCAGCCCACTAGGGGATCAGCTGTGCTGGGGATTGGATGTTGCACAATGATCTGGAGGTGATAAAAGAGCCTCAGGTTAAGGAACCCTTAGGGAACAGTGATCACAATATGATCGTTCACATTGAAATTTGAGAAGGAAAAATAAAATCCAATGTGTTGGTATTTCAGTGGAGTAAAGGAAATTACAATGGCTTGAGAGGGGAACTGGCTGAAGTTGACTGGAAAGTGGCATTTGCAGGAAGCACAGCAGAGCAGTAATAGCTGGAGTTTTTGTGAAAAATGAGGGGAGTGCAAGACAGATATATTCCAAATAAGAAGAGATCTCAAAGGGATGAAGGACACTACCGTGGCTGACAAGTGAAATCAGAGCCAAAGTAAAAGCAAAAGAGAGGGTATACAAGGAAGCCAGAGCTAGTGGGAAGATAAAGGATTGGGAAGCTTTTAAAAACTTGCAGAAGGAAACTAAGAAGGTCATTAGGAAGGAAAAGATGAATTATGAAAGGAAGCTAATGACTAATATCAAAGAAGATACTAAAAGCATTTCATAGAAGTATATAAAGGGTAAAAGAGAGTTGAGGGTAGATATAGGACCAATACAAAATGACGCTGCAGATATTGTAATGAGAGATGCACAGATGGCAGAGGAACTGAATGTATATTTTGCATCAGTCTTCACAATGGAAGACATCTGCAGTATACTGGAGATTCAAGACTGTCGGGTAAGTGAAGTTTGTGCAGTGAAAATTACAACTGAGAAGGTGCTTAGAAAGCTTATTGGTTTGAGGGTGGATAAATCTCCTAGACCTGATGGAATGCACCGTTGGCCTGAACAGATTATATATGGCAAGGTTATTGCCCATGGTAGGGAGTACAGAACAAGAGGACACGACTTCAGGATTGAAGGACGTCCATTTAGAACAGAAAAGTCGAGAAATTACTTTAGTCAGAGGGTGGTAAAGCTGTGGAATTCATTACCACAAGCGGCTGAGGAGGCCATCATTGGGTGCACTTAAGGCACAGATAGATAGGTTCTTGATTAGCCAGGGCATCAAAGGGTATGGGGTGAAGGTAGGGGAGTGGGGATGACTGGAAGAATTGGATCAGTCCATGATTGAATGGTGAAGCAGACTTGATGGGCCAAATGGCCTACTTCTGCTCCTATATCTTATGGTCTTATGGTCTCACTCCATCAAAACAGACCTTTCCGCAATTTAGAATTTCAACCTGAAGACCCGACCTAATTCCAAAATTAACCTTGAAATTAATAGTATTATGATCACTAGATGCAAAGTGTTCTCCTAAACCTTTGTCACTTGCACTGTCTCATTCCCTAATAGGAGATCTGGAATTGCACTCTAGCAAGTTGGGACTTCAATATACTGATGAAAGAAACTTTTCTAAACACATTTGACAACTCTTTCCCATCCAGCCTTTTACAGTATTGGATTCCCAGTCATTATGTGGAAAGCTAAAATCACCTACAGCATTATCTTAAGCTTATGTTTCCCGCAACATTCGGTGATTTCTCTACAAATTTTCTCCTCTAAATCCCATGGAATGTTGGATGGTCTATAATATAATCCCATTAACATGGTCATACCCTTCTTATTCCTCAGTTTATCCATAAAGCACCACGAGATGAGCTCTGCTGTCTTTCTGACTGAGCATTGCTGCAACATTTTCCCTAGTAATGCCACCCTTCCCCTTTTAATCCCTCCCACTCTATCATGTGTAAAACAATGGAACTCCTGTATGTTGAGCTGCTAGTCCTGCCCCTCCTGCAACCAAGTCTCACTAATGGCTACAATATCATAATTCCACACGTTGATCCATGCCTTCAGTTCATTGGCCTTTTCAACAATACTCCTTGCATTGAAATAAACACAGCTCAGAATATTAGTCCCTCCATGTTCAACTTTTTGATTCCTGAACCTGTATATAGGCTTAACAACATCTTTCTCCACAACCACTTCACTGTCTGCTATAGCGCTTTACTTGGTATTCCCCTGCAACTCTAGTTTGAATCCCTACTCTCTGTCACAACCACGGATTCGGCAGCACAGTAGATACCACAATTGAACTTGGTAATATGCATATGTCAGCTAATTATCATTTCATTGTGATAGTATTTAACACCCTTCACTCTGTGGTAGTATTTGTCTAGACTTGGACTCAGCTATGCTTCACTGCCTGCTTGCATTCTGCCTTGCCTGAGAAATTGGACTGTTGAGTCAACTGACTCTGAAGACTAGTGGTATTCGTTTTATTCTTGGTTGTTCTTTTCAGCCGCACTGCAGGCTTCATTTTCCATTTGTGAGTTCTAGTTAACAGCCTTGTTTGGCTGAACATTTACTGTTTTCTTTTCCCTTTAACACTGTTCGCATTAAAGTCTGTGAACTATCAACCTGCTTCAATGTTTCTCACTCTGCATTTGGGCCATATCCAAACCTGGTGACAGTAAGTATAAACTGTCATTTCTGTTTCCATCGTGACAGAAGGATCTTGTCAAGTAATGCACCCAGTGAAGTCTGAACAGTGATGTTTTAACATTGGTGGTTTGAGGAGAGGGTGCCTTTATTCTGTTGCATGCTGACTCTGCATTCCGAGAGTCCCCAGTCTACATCAATTTTTTCCGCTATCCATTCAAAGCTTTTCAAGTCACAAGTACCCAGGTTCCAGCTTTGTAGTCCCGTGACTCAGATCTGCATAACAAATGAGCGCTTCAAGCAAACTTATCAATTGATTCAACAAATCATCATTCAAATTAATAGTGTAAATTCGAGAAGTGCCTTATTCCAAAAGCTGATCCCTGGCTGGAGTGTGCAAATACACAAGCAAAGTAACCCTATCAAGAGTATTTTTAACCTCTTGATGAAAGTCATGGTACAGACTGGGAAAATAGAGCTTTCAGGTAACAAATTAAACAGATCTACAGAGAACCAGCTGACTTAGCGATGAAAGAAACCTGTCTGTGCTGTCTTGATCAGTAAAACTGAGAGTGTATCCTCACTGCCTCTGGAAAAAACTGTGAAAGATAAAACACTGAGCAAGATTTGAAAAGGTTCCTTCTCTAGGTTTCAAGTTTTGTGTTTTCAAGGTTTCCCAAGGACTTATTTCTACGTTCCCAAGGTTTTTATTTTCCGATTGTTTTCAAGACTTATTCAACGTGTTTAGGGTTTTTCAATGTCCTCCCCATCTTGAGGACTCCCAAGCCTCCCTGTTGGCCCCTCTTGAGATTTCTTGATCTCCCTCGAGGTTCCCTGGTCTCTCCCTCTGTTGGGGTTCCCCGGTCTCTCAGGATTCCCCAGTGTCTCAGTCTGTTGGAGTTCCCAAGTCTCTCAGTCTCTCTAGATCCCCAAGTCTCCCTGCCTCCCGAGTTCCCCATGCCTCCCTCTCTCAAGTTCCCCAGGTATCTCACGTCTTCCCTGGATCTTGAGTTTGCAAGTCTCCCAGGGCCATCAGGTGCCAGCTATAGGGAGGGAGGTCCTGTAGTGACTTCTTCAGGCCTGAGCAGGGCATCATAGGGCATTAGGCTCTGAGGTTTTTTGAGCACCTAAATTGATTAATTGTTGATTAGCAAGTTATTAATGGTTTAAGAGTTCCTTGTGCTTTTTTTGAGCAACTAGCTCTTTGTAATGCGGTTTCCTGATGCTTTCTGTTTAAGTTGTGAAGTTTATTTTGATAGGTTCAGGGATTGTTTGTTAGTTTTATTGTTGAAGCAGATGCCCGATTAGCTCCAATCGGAGGGTCCTCATTTTGAGAATGATTCATCTCACGCAGTCACTTGGTCGAACTACCTCAGTATAAACTCTTGTTTCTGTCTCTACATGGAAGTCTTCAGCTCCGACATTGGCAGTGCACACCATGGCACTTATCTACCAGGGGGACACCCGTCTGTGGTGCCTCAGGGGCTGCGCCTAGAGAGGGGGGCCCTATCACAACTACGGATTCGGCAGCGCGGTAGATATGGCAATTGAGCTTGTTAATATGAACATGTCAGCTAATTATTATTTCATTGTGTTAGTATTTAACTCCATTCATTCTGTCGTAGTGTTGTCAAGACTTGAACCCAGCAATGCTTCAATGACTGCTTGCATTCGGCCTGAGAAATTGGACTATCGAATCAACTGACTCTGAAGACTAGAGGTATTCGTTTTATATTTAATTGCTCTTTCCAGCAACAGTGTAGGTTTTGTTTTCCATTTGAGAGTTTTAGTTAACAGCCCTGTTTGGCCTAGTGTTTATTGTTTTCTTTTCCCTGTAACACTGTTCACATTAAAGTCTGTGAACTATCAACCAGCATCAGTTCTCTCACTCCATACTTGGGCCATATCCGAACCCGGTGACACTCTCGTAACTGCACTAGCAAACCTTCCTGCTATTAGTCCCCCTCCAACTCAGGTGAAAACCATCCCTGGAAGAGACCCAGTGGTCCAAAAATCTGAAGGCCTCCCTCTTGAACCAACTTTTAGCCATGTGTTAAACTGTATCGTCTTCTTATTTCTGTCCTCACCAGCACATTGCACACCTAGCAACTGTCAGATCACAGTCCTGGAGATCCTGACCTTTAACTTAGTACCTAACTCCCTGAACGCACTTTGCAGGACCTCGTTACCCATCCTACCTATGTCATTGGCTCCAACAGGGACAAAAGCCTCTGGCTGCTGTAGACTGAATTCTAGATTTCCTGACCTTTGTTGTGTCTTTGCTATTACTTTTCAATTAAATAAGAGCACGTATGTGGGAGATGGCTTTAACTGGTGCATTCACATTGCAGTGAGAAGGAAAACAATACGTAAGCATAGACACAGATCAATATGCATGCATAGACCACAGGCCATACATAGTGCTAAGATCTAAAGGAATAGATCTATGCATTACACTTCCTCCCCCTTTAGATTAATGTGATATAAAACTGTATATGTACAAAACATTCAATTTCCTTTTCACAAATCATATTCCAACAAACATGCTTTCAAAATAACAGTCCAAATCTAACTTCACTGTTCTAAAAATTCAGTCTTTTGGGTGGCACTCTGTTTCTTGCAAGATAATGCCTTTGGACCTGTGAAGTCACATCAGACTTGGCAGGTGTCTTGTCAAGAATAATGTTCCCGTAGCACCTCATAACCTGTGGGGTGGATCGGGTTTGGCAGATGTCTTGTCTAAGACAATGTTCTCGGTTTCTGGTGTGATGTTGCTGCCAGCGACGTGATCATCACTGAGAGGCAAGTCCAGTGGCTGTAATGTGCCCATCTTGTTGGATACGATCGACTCAGGTGTGTTCTTTGGTTGCACACCTAGCATCTGGTCCACATGATGTCTCCATGTACGATCTCCAATGTCCACTGTGTACATCAGTAGTCCAGTTCCTGTAGCTATCCTACTGGGTGTCCACTTGTCTTCTCGGCAATCACACACTAGGAGTTCCTGCCCAACCTCCAAGCTCCTTGCTGAATCTCTTGGCAAGTAGTTAAACTGTTTATTCTGCACCCCCCTGAAGATATGGTTTCAGGAGGTCTGTGTGAGATGTCAACTTCCTGCTCAAGAACAGCACTGCAGGTATTTGATTTGTCCTCCATTGAACAGAGTTCCAATGCACAAGAAGGAAGTCTTCCACCTTGTGCAGCAGAGAAATGTCCTCCTTGTTCATAGCTCTGATAGACTTCTTGAATGCTTGGGCGAACCTTTCAGCTAACTCATTCGTTGAGTGCTGAGGAGCTGACTTGAAATGTCTGATGACATTTTTCTTCATGAACAGTCGGAATTCTTCTGACGAGTATTGTGGTCCGTTGTCACTCACAAATTGTTCTGGTAAGCCGTTTCTGGTAAAGATAGTCCTCAGAGCAGAGACAGTCTTTGTTGAGGTGGTTGACTTCATTGGTATGACCTCCAGCCACTTTGAGCATCCACAGCAATCAGAAACATGGAGTCCATGAATGGCCCAGAAAAGCTTATATATACCCATTGCCATGATGAAGACGGCCACTCCGGTGTAAGGGTGACTGTGGAGATGCATTTTGAACTTCTTTGGCATCCCAAACAGCTATTGGCCAAATCTTCAATCTGTTAAATATTCCCGGCCACCACACTTAGCTCCAGCTGAGTCTCTTCATCCTGACTGTACCCAAGTGTCCTTCATGAAGATTCTCTAACACTGTGGTACACAGTTCAGAGGGGACCATAACACGAGATCCACACATCAGCATTCTTTGACATACCAACAGTTGGCCTAATCTCACTGAGAACTCTGGAATTGTAGGGTTACCATGAGCTGGCCATCCTGGCATGGTGATGTCATAGACTTTTGACAATATTGAGTCATTCCTTGTTTCTCTTTGTATTTCAGAATTTGCTACTGGCAAATTGTCCACCAATGTAGTTTGGAACACCTCTGCTGGGTCACAGAATGAAGACTTTTCTTCTTCAGTTGCCAATAGTGGATGACGTGACAAGCCATCGGCATTGCTGTGTTGCTTGGTACCCTTTGACTGCATGTCATAAGGGTGGGCTTCTAGGAACAGTGCCCAACATTGAAACCAGGTAGCAGTCATCACTGGAATTCCCTCCCTGGGATTGAAGATGGACACAAGGGGCTGGTGATCTATTACTAGCATAAACTTTTGACCTTAGAGGTAGCGGTGGAACTTCTTTATCCCCCATACTAGACTAAGGGCTTCTCAGTCGATCTGCCGTCATTGCATTCTGTGTTCATTGATGATCTTGTCTGTGACACTTTCTGCAAACGTTTTTCTTTGAACAAATAGTCAATTGCAACATCGATAACATTTTTGGCTTTTTGTACCATTCAAGGACATTTTACGCATTTCACATTCTAAACTCCTTTTTTATGCTTCTACTGCATCCTTTGCTGCAGTCTCTAACAATATTGCAATAGTCAATGCCTGTTCTAAGGTTAGATCTCTTTCTGACAGTAGCATCTTCTGAGTGCTTTGACTATGCATACCACATGGAATCCTGTCTCTTAATGCATCAGAAAGTCCATCTCCAAAGCCACAGTACTGGGAATGTTTGCGCAGTTCTGCAATGTATTCAGAAATACTTCAATCTTTTAACAGATTCTTTTAGTAAAATCTAAATCTCTCAGCTATTACCAGTGGTGTAGGGCTCAAGTGATTTGTAAAATAGTAACAGTTTCATCGAACATCTTGCTTGCTGGATCACTAGGTTGTATCAGAGACTGTACATTCTAGGACCCAATAAGCTAAGAAGCATGAGGGCTTTTCTGTTCCTCCATGTTGTTTGAGTTACAATATAGTTCCACCCTCTCAATATACAACTCCCAGCCTTCATTAGCGCTATCAAAATCGACAACTTTCCTGACTAAAATATTAGTTTTACTTTAACTTTGCTAGTTGTGCATCTTTCACTGTGTGTTCCTTTGTTAATGTCCGTAACTGTTTAGCTCTTTCCTCTCACTTCCTCGTCCTGTACCTGTCGGTGCATTTCATGGAAATTTTGTGGCATTCAGGTTCATACTCATCGCCAATTTCTTGTATCTTTGTAATTACATATCATTTAAATAAAAGCATGCACATGGGAGATGGCTTTTACTGTTGTATTCACATTGCAACGAGAGGGAAAGTGAACAATACGCATGCATAGACACTGATCAATATGCATGCGTAGACACCAATCAATAAGCATGTATAAACACCAATCAATATGCATACATAGACACTGATCAATACGCACGCATAGACACCAATCAATACGCATGCATAGACACCAATCAATATGCATACATAGACACTGATCAATATGCATGCATCGACACCGATCAATATGCATACATAGACACTGATCAATACGCATGCATAGACACCGATCAATATGCATACATAGACACTGATCAATACGCATGCATAGACATCGATCAATATGCATACATAGACACTGATCAATATGAATGCATAGACAACAGACCAAGATGCAAGCATAGACACTGATCAATATGTATACAGTCACAGATCAATACGCATGCATAGACACTGATTAATACACATGCATAGACTACAGATCAATACGCATGTGCAGACTACAGATCAAGGTGCATGTGTAGACAACAATCTATACGAGTCATTACTCTAAAAGAAATAGATCCATACATTACAACCTTTGCAACCTGGAGGCACCAAACTATCTGGGAATCTTGTTCTGGTCCACAGAAACATCTCTTCTGTTCTCTTAACCAATGAATCTCCTACCACTACAGCTCGCCTCTTCTCCCCCCCTCTCCTCCATGCCACAGGGCCAGACTCAGAACCAGAGACCTGCTTTGCTACTGCTTCTCCCTGGCACGTCATCCCCACCAAGAGTATCCAACGCCGTATACTTATCGTTAAGGGGAGCAGCCGCAGAGGTTTACGACTAAGTCATTACAATTTAAAATAACATTGTTAGAGAAAATTAACTAAAACCAAACAAATTTTTCAAATGAAAATAAGAATCCGTTCCTGCTTTTCACCAAAGGCCTCACTGCAGAGTTATGTTGTTTGTACCTGAGGCCACTGATTTTCTCAAGTGGTAATACTTGAGTCACTAGATTTAATGAACTGGCTCCAGCGAGTCGCCCCATATCCTGGGAGATTAAAGTGCATTTGTTCCTTGGTCTGTATCACTGCTGTTTAAAACTGTAAAGTTACGAGAACTGTCCTAGGAAAACCAATAGTACAAATAAATTGTGAAAGAGATAATCAATCAAATTTGCAAGTGTAATTGGATTTCAAAGGAAAGCAAGATTGTGAATAACTTTATTCATTGGCAAGCGAATGACTCAAGAGAAACAAGGCAAGCTGTTCATCCCAGATTTATTTGGGTTTCTTGGAGTAATGCAAGTTTTGCCACAGCAGTGCTCTACTAAGCCATTTCGGCTTCATGTTAAAATCCCAGAGAAACTTGCTTCTCATGCTAGTTTATGTAAGGTTTGTAAAGTTTGATTGAACAGTTTTGGGGATCATTGTGATTTTATTCAAAATACTCAGAAATTCCACAACCAACTTTGAAGATACAGATATAATAATATAATTCTGAACCGCTTAAAGTGTACGTCTGAAAAGTTTGAGATAATTAGTTGAGATGAGATGCAGGTCCCTGATAGTTCCCACTGCACTTGCCTTTATTGTGAAAAATTATTCATCCATTTCTGTAAACAATGCAGTAATCTATGTTAAGATACACTTAAAAAGTTCAACGTAAAACTGGATGCTCCTGCTGCAATGGACATCTTGTCAAAAATTTCCATGTATGGATTATTTCAAATAAAAAATAAAGCTATTGTTTAATATTGTTGTTTCAGTGACTCCAAAAATGTCAGTGGGTCACACGTCCTGTTAAGCAAGAGTACCAACCAGACTTCTGCTATGATGCTTGGTTTGAGAAGAAATTCACTGTAAACATGCTGACAATACTCTCTGCCAATCTGCTATGTGGCAAGCTTCTGGTTTCTATCCCTCTAACATCCTATTTCATGTCTTCATGTGGGCGATGCTGGCTGAAAGAAGCCGCCCACAAAATGCTTAAACACACATAGTCAGTGTGAATAAATTACACTCTAGCTGGGGAGCAAGAGTGCATCTGGCTATGTAATGTTCCACTGCTCCCACTGTCTACCACAAAAGAACGAATCTAAATGTCGGAGCAAAATCGATACCTCTCTCAGCTCCGACTGTTATCAGTTACCTATCTGCTGCCTCCGGTCTTTCCTGCCTGCTCTCTCATGTAATTGAGTGATGTAGAAAGATGCTGCTAAGCGATAATGTATCTTTTATTCCATTTCCTCTCCAGCGCTTATTTTGAAGTTTTCCTCCTCTTCTCCTGTCCTAATATTTTAATAGACTGATTAATTGAACTAAGAAAGTGTGTAAGTTTGCCAGAAAAAAAAACCTTGTTAAGTAAAGGAACAAGATGAACAGATGTGCTCTGTGAATCACCATATCACTTTCTTTATGGCAGTGCTTTGCCAAGAATACAAGACAAATTGTATTTATGGAAGATGTTAAAATGAGGCCAACATCTACAAATTTTAAAAAAAGATGAGTTAATATAGGTGAAAGATATAAAGAATTAGCACAATTGTCAGGCAAAAATCAAAGTACTTTTGTTAAAGTATTAGTAGGCACTGATACTTTCAGTGAAAGTGGATAAGGCCAGACTGAAAGTGCAGATGAGCTGGAAAAGAGTTGGAAGGAGGTTTTTGGGAACTGGGAAGGAGATGCCCAGATTGTATAATATGGTGCTGAAGAGCCCAGAGGAAGAAACAGAGTCACAATAAGAGAGGGGTTATGTAGAATTTGTGAGGAAAGATTACTTTAGTAGTCACAACCAGGAGTCCTGGTCTCAGGACATAGATCCAGTGGCAGAGGAAGCACAATAACTTTATACAACGGTCAAGGTAAAAGCACACTACACAAACAGTTGCAGCCTTCCAGAATCATGAACACAAATTAATTCTTTGCGGGGATGTCAGACAAGGCCCATGTAAGGATCAAAAGACCAATGGATGTGATAAGCTAAATGATTATTGCAAAGAAAGCCTGCTTAGAAGTCTGTGGCCCTTTGGTCCATGGACATTTATAACTCTATTCTTTTCAACCAGATAATGTGAATGAAACATGTTTTTACTGAGGATCCACACTCGCTCCCAAGCTTGTTCAATCATGTCTGAAGAAAATAGAGCAGAAACCATCATCCTTTCAGAATCTTTGTGCTAGTTCAGTCTTATCTAACACTGCAACACCAGAAGCATTCTAGCCCATCCTCCCTGCAGAGATTTGGTAAGTTACCATCTGAAGTGATGGGCGAATTTATCTTCCATCACTTCATTAATCATCAGCTCTATTAAAGGAGTTGATAAGGATCAAAGGTTATTCGGACCTTAATATTAAATATTAAAGGACTAAAGGAGTGGGCGGGTTAGGAGCTAACAGCGACTCCTTTGCTTGTATCTTTGGAAATAGCTCTATTTCTACCTTCAATATCTCTGTTTTTCCTATTCAGGGTTCTTTTGAAGACACTGACCTGGAGTTACACACTGACTTTAGAATGGGACCCGCACCCGGGGTCTCACGAATGGCTGCTATTCGATATGCCAAGTACGCGGCCTAGAAGATTAGTGCACCTTCAGCATTCCAGTATTTTGTGGCTCTGGAGGCGGGCGGACTCGCAGTCGATGTCTCTGCAGGAAATCGGTGTGTCGTGGGAGATGGAAGATCGAAAGCAGCGAGCTGGCTGCTGACTATGCGCCCAGAGACCCAAGTTCTTTGGGCACAGAGCTCGGAAAAAGCGACACAACAGACTTTTAACATTGTAAATCAGCGAGTTGTTTGTTACATCTCCCCTCTTGCTGTGAAACGGAGACACCTCTTTTTCCCTTATTAGGGAGAGAAAGAGAGCTTATAGTATATCGAATTACCGGGTGGACGAGTAGTCTATGGGGTACTGCAAGTCTGTGTCTTTATTGATGCTTTGCTGCACATTTGAGTGCTCGGTGCGGGTGTCGATGCTTTTTTGCTGGTGGAGGAGGTGGGATCGTTGCTTCTGCTGCTTACGCGTGAGAGGGGGAGCTGTGGGGTGCTTTGGGGTTCTAACATTTAACTGTCATTCATTCTTTGGGGCACCCCTCTGTTTTAGTGGATAGTTGTGAAGAAAAAGCATTTCAGGATGTATATTATATACATTTCTCTGACGTCAAATGTACCTTTGAATAAACTAAAGAGAAATACACTCTGTGGCCACTTTATTAGGTACACCTCGACGCATGCTCGTTAGGTGTTGGTGTCATTCATGTGGCAACAACTCAATGCATAAATGCATGCTGATGTGGTCAGAAGGTTCAGACCAAAGGTCAGAATGAGAAAGTGATGTGACCTAAGTGACATTGACTATGGAATGGTCGTTGGTACCAAACTGGGTGGTTTGAATATTTCAGAAACTGCTGATCTACTAGGATTTTCACATACTAAAGTTTCTAGAGTTTACAGAGAATGCTGTGATAAACTAAAATTATCTAGCGAGCAAAACTGCATTGCTAATGAGAGAGGTCAGAGTACAATGAGCAAACTGGTTCAAGTTGACCAAATAACCACACATTAGAAAAGTGGTGTGCAGAAAGCATAATATGTTGATCTTTGAGGTGGATGGGCAGCAGCAGCAGAAAGCAGAACATACACACAGTTCGGTACAGGAGATAGCTAACAAAGTCGCCACTGAGTGTAGTGCCAATAGCCATTTATGGATACTTCCCCATGTATTTAATGTTTGGATCGTTTAACATCAGCTTGGTAATAATGCTCATACACAGAATAAATACACTTCTGCGAAGAGCCCTAATAGCGAACCAACCAGTGAGTCAAGTCTATTTTGGCATTCAAACTTCCTTATTCAGAGAATGAGAGTTTACTTCATTTGGCAGATGGACTTCAACCCAGATAAGTGTGAAGTGGTTCATTTTGGTAGGTCAGATATGATGGCAGAATATAGTATTAATGGTGAGTCTCTTGAAAGTATGCAGGATCAGAGGGATCTTGAGTTCTGGGTCCATAGGACATTTGAAGTCGTTGCTCAGGTTGACTCTGTGGTTAAGAAGGCACATCAATCATGGGATTGATTTTAAGAGCCAAGAGGTAATATTATAGCTATATAGGACCTGGTCAGACCCCACTTGGAGTACTGTGCTCAATTCTGGTCACCTCACTACAGGAAGGATGTGGAAACTATAGAAGGGGTGCAGATGAGACTTACAAGGATGTTGCCTGGATTGGGGAGTAATGCCTTATGAGAATAGGTTGAGTGAATTTGGCCTTTTCTCCTTGGAGCGGCGGAGGCTGAGAGGTGACCTGATAGAGGTGTATAAGATGATGAGAGGCATTGATCATGTGGATAGTCAGAGGCTTTTCCCCAGGGCTGAAGTGGCTAACATGAGAGGGCGCAATTTTAAGGTGCTTGGAAGTAGGTACAGAGGAGATGTCAGGGGTAAGTTTTTTACGCAGAGAGTGGTGAGTGCATGGAATGGGCTGCCGGTGACGGTGGTGGAGGAGGATACGGTAGGATCTTTTAAGAGACTCTTGGATAGGTACATGGAGCTTAGAAAAATAGAGGGCTATGGGTAAAACCATAGGTAATTTCTAAAGTAAGTACATGTTTGGCACAGCTTTATGGGCCGAAGGGCCTGTATTGCGCTGTAGGTTTTCTATGTTTCTATATATCAATACATTCTGCTTTAACAGTCTGAACATTGGTATGCCAGAAATTGAGTTCAAATTCCGATCTCGTTCCAAATCATACCTTGGGCTTATTAATGACACAGTTCTGTCAAAAATTATAGCTCAAAGCTTTCCCCACAGACTTTGCAACATTCTGATTCCAGGAAGAAATATAAAAGATATAATTTCACAACAAGAGTATTACTGGTAAAGTTAGCTAGGGTGTAGGCTTAACTGGCAATCAGTGAAAAGCACACTTGGAAGTCAAATATACCGTCATACTGAGATAGGATTAGACCACAAGACCATAAAATAAAGGAGCAGAATTAGGCCATTTGGCCAATCCAGTCTGCTTCACAATTTCATCATGACTGATCCAATTTTCTTCTCAGACCCAAGCTCCTGCCTTCCCCACGTAATCCTTTATGCCTTGACCGCTCATGAATCTATCAACCTCTGCCTTAAATATATAAAAAGACTTAGCCTCCACAGCTGCTTTTGGCAAAGAGTTCCACAGATTCACCACTCCTTGGCTAAAGAAATTCCTCCTTACCTGCATTCTAAAAGGAAGCCCCTCTATGTTGAGGCTGTGTTCTCAGGCCTTAGATTTTCCCACCATAGGAAACATCCTCTCCACATCCACTCTATCAAGACCTTTCACCATTTGATAGGTTTCAATAAGATCACCCCTCATTCTTCTGAATTCTAGTGAGTACAGGGCCAGAGCCATCAGACGCTTTTCATACGACAAGCCATTCAATCCTGGAATCATTTTTGTGAACCTCCTTTGAACCCTCTCTAGTTTCAGCACATCCTTTCTGATCTAAGGGGCCCAAAATTCCTCGCAGTACTCCAAGTGAGGCCTCACCAGGGCTTTATAAAATCTCAATATTATATCCTTGCTTTTATATTCTAGTCTTCTTGAAACGAATGCTAACATCACATTTGCCTTTCTCACCACAGACTCGACCTGCAAATTAACCTTTAAGGAATCTTGCACAAGGACTCCCAGGTCCCCTTGTACCTCAATTTTTTTTGGATTTTCTCTCCATTTAAAATATAGTCAACCCTTTGACTTCTTGTATTAAAATGCATGACCATACACTTTGCAACACTGTATTCCATTTGCCATTTACTTGTCCATTCTCCTAATCTGTCTAAGTTCTTCTGTAGCCTCTCTACTTCCTCAAAACTACCTGGTCTCCACTTATCTTTCCTGTAATAACATGGGCAGATAGCTTATTATGCAGTTTCATATGTAGCACCTTGTCAAAGGCCTTCAGAAGATCCAAGTACACAATATCAACCAATTCTACTTTGTCTATATGGAGTGTATTTCTTCAAAGAATTTCAACAGATTGGTCAGGCATGATTTTTCCTTGAGGAAACCATGCTGACTATGGCCTATTTTATCACGTGCCTCCAAGTACCCTGCAACCTCTTCCTTAATAATATACTCCAACATTTTCCCAGCCTCTGAGATCAGTCTAAATGGCCTAGAGTTTCTTTTCTTCTGCCTCTTTCCCTTCTTGAAGAGTGGAGTGACAATTGCAATTTTCCAGTCTTCCAGAAACTAGTGATTCTTGAAAGATCATTACTAATGCTTCCACGATCTCTTCAGCCACCTCATTCAGAACTCCGGGGTGTACATCATTTGGTCCAAATGACTTTTCTAACTTCAGACCTTTCAGTTTCCCAAGACCCTTCTCCACTTCACACACTTCATGGCCCCTGACACCTGAAACTTCTACCATACTGCTAGTGTCTCCCACACTGAAGACTGATGCAAAATACTAATTCAGTTCATTTGCCAACTTATTGGCCCCCATTACTAACTTTCCCCTGCAACTCCAGTTGAAACCCCACCATGTAGCATTAGCAAACCTTCCTGTTAGGATATCAGTCCCCCTCCAATTCAGATGCAAAGTCCCTTTGGTACAGATCCCATCTTCCCTGTAGAGAACCTAATGATCGAAAAATCTTATGCCCTCTCTCCTACACTAGCTTCTTAGCCACAAATTAAACTGCATGATCTTCCTAGTTCTGGCATGAGTAGCAATCCTGAGATCACAATCCTGGAGGTCCTGCCCTTTAACTTAGCACCTACCTCCCTGAACCCCCCTATTGCAGGACCACATCACTCACCTTACCCATGTCATTGGTACCTACATGAACCACCCCATTTTAGAATGCAATGGACTCAGTCTGAGATATGCTGGATCCTGGTACCCGGGAAGCAAAATACCATCCGTGAAACTTGTTCTCAGCCACAGAATCTCCTGATGTTTCCCCTAACTAACAAATGCCCTGTCACCACAGTGTGCCTCTTCTCCCCACTTTCCTTATGAGTTATAGAGCCAGACTTAGTGCCAGAGACCTGACCACAGTGACTTTCCTCTGAAAGGTCAAACCGCCCCCAAGAATATGCAAAGCGATATACTGTACCTGTTGTTGAGGGGGATGACCACAGGGGTACTCTGCACTGGCTCTTTAACTCCTTTCCCCTTCTTGACTGTTACCCAGTTACCTGTGTCTACACCTTGGTTCTAACTACCTCTTTATATGTCCTATCTATCACCCCTTCAGCCTCCCGAATGCTCCGGAGTTCATCCAGTTCCAGCTCTAACTCGTTAACACGGGTTGCTAGAAACTGCAGCTGGATGTACTTCTCACAGTTGTAGTTGTCAGGGACACTGGATGTCTTCCTGCCTTCCCACATCCCGCAAGGGGAGCATTCAGCTATCCTGCCTGGCATCTCTACTGTCCTAGCTGAGCAGATAGAAAGAAGGGAAGGAAAAAAAAACTGAACCTTGAGCTTTTTCCCTTTTGTTTTTTAAGATTGAAGCCTCTCTTCTCTGAAGCCTCAAAGAGCCAAAGCCTCAAGATCACCACTCTGACTCTGTCCTCTCCATCGACAGCCATTGTGGCTACCCCAGTGATGCTGCTGAACATCTTACAAGCTAAAATGTTCATCAATCTCAATAGAGAGGACAAATTTCCTTCATTAAAAAATATATTAACACAAGGCTGTCCTTAAATGTACAATTTCCCATCTTCATGTTCAGCTTTACAGGCGCAAATTCTTTATTTGGAATAAACAGCTACTTTTCAGACTGGAAGGAGGTAACTAATGAATCACCACAGGGATCATTTCTCAGCCTGCAATAGTTCACTATTTACAATCATGACCCGGAGGACAGAACAATATGATGTATTTCCAAATTTGTTGATGATATGAAAGTAGGTGGAAGGGTATGTTGTGGTACGCACTCTGTGATTCAAGAGTGGGTTACAGATAAAATGACTGAGTGGGCAAAAGGCCAGAAAATAGTGTTTAACATGGGGAAATGCGAGATCATGTACTTCAGTAAGAGAAATCAAAAGGTAGGTAATAACCTAAGTGGAGAGAGACTGAAAGAGAGAGAAGTACATAAGGATTAGGTGCTCTAGTGAACAAATCATAAAAGCAAGCAGCAGATCTTACAAGTAAAGAAAGCCAGCAGCATTTTAGCCTTCATTGCAAAGGCATTGGAGTTTAAAACTATGAAGATTTTGTGCAATTGCACAGGGCATTGGCGAAGTCTCACCTGGAATACTGGATGCAGTTTTGGTTCCCCTTCCCTTAAAAAAGTAACAGTGGACGTAATACAATAGAGATGCAACTGGCTAATTCTTTGGATGAAAGAGTTGTCCCACAAGAGAAACTAAATAGTTTGGGCCTGTTAGAGTTAGGAAGTAGGAAGAGGTCCTGGAGAGAGAATATAAGGAGTTAGGTGGGAAGCTGAAAAGCAGGGCTTCAAAGGTTACAATCTCTGGATTAATGCCTGTGCCACACGCCACAGAGGGTAAGAATAGGGTGATTTAGCAGACGAATGTGTAGCTGAAAAATTGGTGCAGGGGGCAGGGTTTGTGATTTGTGGATTATTAGGATCTCTTCTGGGAAGATATGGACTGTACAAAAAGGACAGGTTGCACCTGAATTCAAGGGGGAGCAAAGTCCTTAACTACTTAACTTATATGCTTAACTGGTTAACAACTTAGCAAGTTTGCCAGTGCTGTGTTTAAACTAGTTTGGCGGGGGGAATGGGAACCAGAGTGATGCCAAAGGATGGAGCAGTTGTACAGATGGATGCAGCATGTAGGATCCATGAGAAAGGATAGACTGTTAATAGGGCAAAATTGCAGTCAGTTGGATGGGTTGAAGTGTGTCTATTTTAATACAAGTATCAGGAATAAGTGTTGTAAACTTAGAGGCTGGATCAGTACATGGCGATTACACAGGCTTGGCTGTCACAAAGGCAAGAATGGCTGCTGGACGTTCTGGAGCTTAGATGTTTCAAAAGGGACAGCGAGAGAGGTAAAAAAGGTGGGGGAGAGACATTGCTAATCAGGAACACTACTACAGCAGCAGAAAGGAAGGAGATCCTAGAGCAGTTGTTTACTGAGTTGGTGTGGGTGGAAGTCAGAAACAAGATGGGAGCAATCAATCTACTGGGAGTATTCTATGGACACCCCAGTTGTAACAAACACACTGAATAACAGATCTTGAATAGCAGTCTGAGTAGCAGATTTTGGAAAAGTGCAAAAATAACAATGTTGCTTCATGGGTGATTTCAACTTTCCTAATATTGATTGACACCTTCTTAGTGCAAAAAGTTTTGATGGGACAGAATTTTTTAATTGTATCCGGGAGGGATTCCTGGCACTATATGTAGACAGGCCGACTATACGAGAGGCTCCCTGAGCTTGGAGAGGGATAGGTGCAAACGGTATGGGAACATATTTAATTGGGAAGGACAAGTTATGATGCTATTAGGCAGGAATTGGGAGCATAAACCGGAAAAAGATGTAAACGGGAAATGCACAAAGGAAATGTGGAGGTTGCTTAGAGCGTATCTGCATGGGGTTCCATATTAGTTTGTCCTATTGAGGCAGGGAAGGGATGATAGGGTGATGAAGCCACAGTTGACAAGAGATGTGTAATATCTAGTCAAGAGGAAGAAAGAAGTTTATGAAACAAGGATCATACAGGGCTCTAGAGAGTTACAAGGTAGCCAGGAAGGAGCTTGAGAATGAACTTAGGAGGGTTAGAAGGAGCATGTCTCCTTGGAGAGTAGGATTAAGGAAAACCCCATGGTTTTCTATACATCTATATGTGAAGAACAGGAAGTTAACTAGAGTGAGGCTATGACAGATCAGGAATAGCAGAAGAAACGTGCCTGGAGTTGGAGGAGATAGGGGACGTTCTTAATGAATACTTTGCTTCAGTGAGAGGTTTGTTGATATCTGTGAGGATACTGTTCAACAGGCTGACATGCTAGAACACGTTAAAATTAAGAACGAGGCTGTGCTGGGGCTTTTGAATAACATTACGATAGATAAATCTCTGCAGCTGGTTGGGGCATATCCCAAGTTCCTACAGGAAGTGAGAGAAGAGATTGCTACATCTTTGGCAAAGAACTTTGCACCTTCCTGTCCACAGGAGTAGTATGTAATGATTGGAGGGTGGCAAATGTTATTCCTTTTTTCAAGAAAAGGAGCAGGAATATGACAGCGTTATTTGGGAAGTCTGGAGGAACTGGATCAGCTGGATGAGTAAATTCAGAACTAGATAGCCCATAGAAAGCAGAGGGTGTTTGTAGACGGAGTATATTCTGCCTGGAGTTTGGGGACCAGTGCTGTTCCACAGGGATCTATCCTGGGACCACTGCCCTCTGTGATGTGGATGAGGTAGTGGACGATGTGTTTAGCAAAGGTAGGTGGTGTTGTGGATAGTGTAGAAGGTTGTCAAGGGTTACAGTGGGACATTGATAGGATGCAGATCTGGGCAGAGAAGTTCAAATCAGAAAACTGAAGAGATTAATTTTGGAAAGTTGAATTTGAAGACACAATACGGGATCAATGACAGGATTCTAAGCAGTGTGGAGGAACAGAGGGACCTTAGGGTCCACATCCATAGATCCCTCAAAGTAGAGCAAGTTGATAGGGTTGCTAAGAAGACCTTCATTACTTGGAGGATTTAATTCAAGACCCACATGATAATGTTGCAGCTCTATAAAACCCTGGTTAGACCACACTTGGAATATGTGTTCAGTTCTGTTTCTCAACCTGAAGCCCACAGACCCCTCATTTAACGGCATAAAGAAGGTTGGAAATCCCTGCTTTAGAGAATGTGCAAAGGAGATTTACCAAGAAGCTACCTGGATTAGAGAGCACATCTTCGGAGGATAGATAGAGAATTTTCTCTTTGGAAGAAAGAAGGGTGAGAGGTAACTTGATACAGGAATGAAAGATGATGAGGCATATATTGAATGGACAGCCAGGGACTTTTTCCCAGGGCAGAAATGACTAATACAAGGGAGCATAATTTGAAGGTGATTGGAGGAAGTATAAGGGACGGAGTGAGAAATATGAGTGGAAACAAGGGATATAGTGCAACGCCTGTCAGTACTGAACACTGGTCTCTGGTGCTGTGAGACATCAGCTCTACTAGTGGTGCCACTCTGCCACCATTAATTGGCAGAGAGGTGATATAATGAAATGTAAAGTAAGCACATGTTATGTACTACTAATATGCAGTAAAGGAGTTAGCAGCTGATTTGAAGTGCTTCTAATTACTCAAATTGCCTCTGAGGGTTACTTATAGTCAGCAGAACTGTAGCTTAATCATCAAGAATGTCAGTTCCTGTAATTACAATATACACACATGCAAGATCTACAGAACAAGAGACTTATTGAGTAGTGCAGTGACCAAGGTACTAATCTAACAGCCAGGAAATAGAAGTTTAATTCCTCTGCAGCAGATGGGGAACTTAAATTCAAGCAATTAAATAAATATGTCATTTATAAAAGCCTAATGACAATAACAATTAAACTACATTATAAAAACATCAAAGTCAAAGTAGTCAAAATAAATTTTATTATCAGAGTACATATATGTCACCACATCCAACCCTGAGATTCATTTTCCTGTGCGCATACTCAAGAAATCTACAGAATAGTAACTATAGTAGGATCCATGAAAGATTAACCAGAGTGCAGAAGACAACAAATGAAAATATAAATAAATAGCAATAAATAACTGGAAAAAGAAATAACAAGATAACCCTTAAAGAGAGATCTTTGTGTAACACGCTGTAAGGTTTCACTGCTAATGTAATGGCTTCTCTCTAATGCTCCACTGCTAAGGTAATGGTTTCTCTGTAGCAGCAATGTTTGGGTTATGACTAGAGATAATGGGGTATGTTAGCCAATGATCAGGACGTTTTTCTTTCTTGTGTGTCTGGGAGCCAGGAATTCGCGGTCTTTTGCCAGGGAGAGATGAGGAGAGAAGACGCAAATGGAGAGAGTTGGTGACCGCCGGACGGAGTGGACTTGGAGCGAGGGTCTGAAGGTCAGCCACGATCGGAGGAGGTCGATGGTGGACGAACGGCCTTATCAGTGAGCTCCAACGTTTGCCCATTAGGCTGTTTCATGAGAATGGGCCCTTTTAATTTTTGTTTCTTTACTAACCAAATAGTCAAAATAAGAATTATAAAACTGTTTGTTACTTCATGGTGCTGATTTGTAACAGGGGACGCATCGTGCATCACCCAGTTGAGATTTCTTAAGTTTGGCCAGTGATAAATGCAAACAATATCTTGAACAAATGGTCGAGCAAGCAAGCAGCAGCATGTCCTCTTGATTCAGTTCTGGCAGTAGGACCCCACTTTGTGGTTAGTTCAAGAAGACTACCAAGATGTTATGCCAAGGTTTGCTTTAGTTTCTCCCTGGAGGAGTCCAATGGCCGCTTTTTCACTCCCAGCCCCCACCAACCACACTTTTAAAATGCGCATTTCTGAAGGGCTGGCAAGCAATCACAATCGAAACTTATTCTAATTACTTCACCCCAGTAGCGCACCATTTTTAACAGTGTTGCACACCACTGGGCTCTTTCTCAATGAGCTAATTACAATTACCTTTCATTTACCTAGGTTTACTTAGGCAACTCCTATAGATTGAGCTATTTTTGCTTAATCACCCTGAAGTTTGCTTCCATTTTCCATGTTAGTGTGCAGAAGAATGTGGCTGAAAGCCAATTGCGTGTGAATCTTTGATTTAAAAAAAAGGGTTCAGAGTACCAGAACAAAGTATTCCTGACATCATGCAAACAAGAGCACGCCTTGTTCACATGTCATAAGGATATACTGTACATGCCCAAAATGGGATTGCAAGGATGGTTATCTGGAAAGAAGTGTTTTCTCCAATGATCTACTTGATTTAGGAGGTGTTCTCAGTTGAATATAAAACTCTGAAAGTATTGACAGGATGCTGGAGCATTATTCCTTTTGCCAAAGAAATGAGTCAGGCCATAATTTCTCTGGCAATGAGGAGATTCTGCACTGCCAAGGGTTGTACTAAATGGTCAAGTTGGATATATTAGAAATGTTGAAAAAAGGAACAATGGTGTAAGAGGGAAGCAAATTAGGTTGTAAATCAGAAAAGAACACGTCTCGAGAGAGTTAGTGTAATATAAGAAGAGGATTAGACATTAGTATACCTACGCTTTCAATTCTTTCAGCCCACAGTGAGTACTGTCTCGGTCAATGTTTAAACAGTGTGCAATCATGTGGTAACGTTGACCCTTGACCAACAACTTTGGTAAATCACTACACAAGTCTTAATTAATTGAAAGCTCTCATATAGTGAGAAGAGATGTGCTGGGGAAAGATAAATATAAATGTGAAAAAATTAAGAGGGATAGGACAGTATTGTTCAATAAGAGATGGCTATTTAGAGTACAAATGCCAGTATAGATCTGTTGACTGAATGGCCACTTCCTCTGCTGTTAATTTGATATACTTTAAGTGGCCATCTTATTAGGTACCTCCTGCACCTAATAAAGTGGACAATGGGTGTATTTTGTGGTCTTCTGCAGCTATAGGCCGTCCACTTCAAGGTTCGATGTTTTGTGTGTTCAGAGATGCTCTGCTGCACATCACTGTTGTAATGTAAGGTTATTTGAGTTACTGTCCTCTTCCTGTCAGCTTGAACCAATATGGCCATTCTCCTCTGACCTCTCTCATTAACAAGGCATTTTTGCCCACAGAACTGCCACTCATTGGATGTTTTTTTTTGTTTCTCACACCATTTTTAACGAACTCTAGAGACTGCTGTGTGTGAAAATCCCAGGAGATCAGCAGTTTCTCAGATGCTCAAATCATGCCATCAGGTACTAACAATCATTCCATGGTCAAGGTCAAATAGATCACATTCGTTCCCCATTCTGATGCTTGTTCTGAATAACAACTGAAACTCTTGACCATGTCTGCATGCTTTTGTGCATTGAGTTACTGCCACATGGTTAGCTGATCAGGTACTTTTATTAATGTCAGGTGTACAGGTATACCTGATGAAGTGGTCATTGAGTGCAGAGATCCACATGAGAAGGATTAATTCAAGTGCAGGGACAAGAATTTTAAATTGATGACTTAGGAGGACACATATCCAGCACCTGGACAAAAACAATAAAGTATCCAACCCCGAGATTCATGTTCTTACGGGCATACTCAATATATCCAATAACTTAAGAGAATCAATAAAAGACTTCACCAACTGGGTGTACATCCAGTGGAAAACATAAAACAAAAACTGTACAAATACAAAAAGAAAAAGGAAATAATAATAATACATATCGAGAACGTGAGATGAAGAGCTGTTGAAAGTGAGTCCATATGTTGTGGGAATGTTTCAGTGATGGGGCAAGTGAAGTTGAGTGAAGTTATCTCCTTTGGTTCAAGAGCCTGATGGTTGAGGGGTAATAACTGTTCCTGAACCTGGAGATTGGAGTCCTGAAGCTCCTGTACCTTATTCCTGATGGCAATAGTAAGAGGAGAGCATGTCCTGGGTGGTGGAGGTCCTTGATGATGAATGCTGCTTTCCTGCCACGGTGTTTCATATAGATATGCTCAATGGTAGGGAAGTCGTTACCAGTGATGGACTGGGTTGTATCCATCACTTTCTGTCAGATTTTCTGTTTAAGGGCATTGGTGTTTCCGTACCAAGCGTGATGCAATCAGTCAATATGCTCTCCAGTATACACCTAAGAAAGTTTGTCCAAGTTTTATATGTCATGCCAAATCTTTGCAAACTCCTAAGGAAGTAGAGGTGCTGCTGTGCTTGCTTCACAATTGCATTTATGTGCTGGGCCCAGGACAGGTCCTCTGAAGTGATAACACCGAGGAATTTAAAGTTGCTGATTCCCCTGATGAAGACTGGCACATGCACCGCCCATTTCCTCCTTCTGAAGTCAATAATCAGCTCCATAGTCTTGCTGACATTAAATAGGAGGTTGTTGTTACGGCATCACTCAGCCAGATTTTCAATCTCTTTCCTATATGCTGATTCTTTGACTTGGTCTATGACAAGTGGTATCTTCGGCAAACTTGAATATAGCATTGGAGCTGTGCATAGCCACACAGTGTAAAGCAAGTGGATCAAGGGGCTAGGCACATAGGCTTGTGCTGCACCTGTACTGATGGAGATTGTGGAGGAGATACAGGCCACAAAGTTGACAGGACATTGGAACAGTTAGGTATGGGAGGGGAAGGAGTTGCTCTGGATTTCAACCGCATGGATAGGGAAGTCAAAGTAGTTCATGCAACACCAGAGGAACTATGTGAACTCTGTTCATGAGAATGAAGTCTGAAAGTTAGCTAAGTCAAGGCCAGAGTGGTGAGGTGACAACAGTTAGGGGTGATGGCAGCTCCGGCTTTTCTTTTAATTGGACTAAACTGTGTCTCACAATAATATAGTGACATTAGTGCATTCAACTGAGTGTAGGAGACATGGATTAGAGTGTTGCCACGGTTCTCAGAGAGCTCTATGCTATGTCTGTGGACACGGAAAAGCGGCAGTCAGAATGAAGAGGAAGTCGAAGGCTCCAGCAATAATGTTACAGGAGGTATGGAGAGAAGCCGTAACCAGAGATGCTGTGAATAGGATTATGTAAGAAAAAATAGAATCAAAAGTTCAAAGTAAAACTTACTATCAGAACACATACATGTCTCCTCATACAACCCTGAGATTCTTTTTCATGCGGACATACTTAGCAAATCTATAGAACAGTAAATGAGAACAGGATCTGTAAACTACAAACATCCGGAACTGTAATCTGTAAACATACTGTGCAAATGCAGATAATTACATAGCAATAAATAACGAGCATGAAACAATAAGATAAAAGAGTACTTAAAGGAGTATAGTTATCCCCTTTTGTTCAAGAGCCTGATGGGTTGATGGGTAATAAGTGTTCTTGAACTGGTGGTGTGAGTCCTGAAGCACTTGTACCTTCTACCTGAATGCAGCAGTAAGAAAAGAGCATGGCCTGGGTGGTGAGGATCTTTGATGATGGATGCTGCTTTTCTACAGCAACGTTTCATGTAGATGTGCAAATGGTTGGGAGGATTTTACCTGTAATGCACTGGGCCAAATCCACCAACTTTTGTAGGATTTTCTGCTCAAAGGCATTGGTGTTCCCATACTAGGCTATAATGCATCCAGTCAGCACACTCTCCACCACACATCTATAGAAGCTTTTGATGACATGCCGAATCACCGCAGAATCCTGAGAAAGTAGAGGCACTGTTGTGCTTGCTTTGCAAGTATATTTATATGATGTGTTCAGGACAGATCCATTGGGATAGTGACACCTAAGAATTTAAAGTTACTTACCCTCTTCACCTCTGATCCTCCAACGAATACTGGCTCATGGACCTTTAGCTTGCCTTTCCTGAAGTCTACTATCAGTTCCTTGGTCTTACTGACATTGAGTGAGAGGTTGTTGTTATTAAACCACTCAGCCAAATTTTCAATCTGCCTCCTGTATGCTGATTCATCGCCACCTTTGATACAGTCCACAGCAGTGGTGTCATCAGCAAACAGGTCAGGCTGTTTCCTCTCAAAATGGCATTACCATTGCCAAGTCTCCCACCATTAATATCCACATTGCTGACATTGACCAGATACATATGTTGCAAAGATTGACTGAGAGAGACCGTCAGCAGGTAGAGAGACTTCAGGCAAATGGGAGGCATTTAAAAGCAAGTTAAGGAAAGTTCAAGCTTGGCTAATGAGTGATATTGAACTTCTGGTTGGGAAATGAAAAGGTCTGTGTCAGCTATAGACATCTGAGATGAAGTGAACCTCTTGATGAAGGAGTATACTTAAGGAGGAAATCAGGAGGGCAAACGAGGATGTGAGGTATTTCTAGGAGATAAGATAAATGAGAATACCAAAACGTTCTATAAGTATACTTACAGCAAAAGAGCAGGTAGAGAAAAAATAGATCCCCTTAAGGATCATTGTGGTTGACTGTGAGTGAAGCCATGGGAAACGTGTGAGGAATTAAACTAAAGAGTTTGCAGAAAAGATCCACAAGGATGTCACCACTGGAAGCACTGGAAGGATAGGTTAAGACTGTTTTCCTGAAGTCAAGGAGATTGAAAAGTTTAAAAAAAATATCATCACCTTCTGTTAAGATGACTATTCATAGCTTTTTTCCTCAAGTAGGGGAGTCTAAAACCAGGTGCCATCAGTTTAAGGAGAGAAGGGAAAAGTTTAAAGAAGACCTGAGAGGTAACTCCCCTCAGCCACCAAACTTATACGAAGTTATGTATATGGAATAAACTGCCAGAAGAAGAAGAAGAGACAGAGGCAGGTACAATTGTAGCAATTTAAAATCTATTTGGTCTGGTACTTGGATAGGAAATGTTTACAGGGATAAATCTACAGGAAACGTTTACATATGCAGACAAATGGGTCAAGCTCAGGAAGGTATCTTGGTTGGCATGACTGAGTTGAGTCGAAGGTCCTATTTTCATCCTGCACTACCCACAAGTATAGAGGCCACAAGCACGGGTCAGGGAATGAGTATCTTGCGGTTAATGAGTCACTTCCTGACACCTCAAGCCCTTTTCATCACCTAAACCACAACTTGCAAGAGGGCAAGTTACCAGAAGTAGGTGGGAATAGATCTGAAGTTAATTAGATCAATTATTAATTTATTGAGTGGAACAGCATTATAGGACAGATAGCTCACTTCTACTCCTAATGTGTATGTTTATTATTAATATTGTCTCTCCACAAATATAGCCTGACTTGCAAAGTATTAGAACAGAAAAATACCAGAAATAATAATTATTTTAATTTCCTATGAATGACTGCTTTGAATAACAAATTATAACTTTATCGATATTTTAAAATTACTTTGCTAAATGTCAACCTGGCAATCTGGTTTTCAGTTCAGACGAACATGGGTAACAGTGGGTTCCCCCACCCCCACATTTTTCAAAAATCTTCAGGTTAGTAAAACATCGGTGAAACATGATAGCTTTATTAACTAACTGGGAAGTGTAGACTTTTGTTTTTTTGTATCCAGCTCAATTTGCCGCTGATTAAGCTTAGAAAATCCAGAAGTACCAATCTCTGTCTATATAGCAACAACTACATTGTCAGTTTTCTTTACAGCCAATTACATATATTAGAAATATAGGAAACAAGGAAACTGATTTTCATAAATCAAGCTTCCTCAGTTCTCAAGCTGAGTATTTCACAGCAAGTATCAGATTATATTGTTCCTACTCTGGTGCATTTGTTGGTGATACAGGGCTACTCTCTATTACTCCATAATTAGAAATTTCCTGCTGTTGTTAAGCATAACATGAATTTTTAAAAAGGATGTTTTTAGTTTTCATAACTATGTTGTTTTAATGATTTGCTTCTTTTTGCTGAATACAGAATTTTAAAGCAAATGCCATTTGCTGACAGAACAGAGTGGAATTTTGTGTCAAAATATAATGGATCATCCTCCTTCTCAGCTGCATCAATCTACTAGAATTTCCCAAGGCCAACTCTAATCAACTCTGTGGAAGTGGTTCCAATCTGTAATGAGCCACATGCCTGGAGTTATCCCACTAGAAGAAATTACAAGCATCGATTTTCAAAAGGATTACTGAGAAATAAAAAGAGCTGTTGATGGTTAATACCTATATGCACGGACAACAACAGCACACAAGATGAAGTTAAAAGCTTCAAGTTCCAAAATACAACTGGAAAGCAGTGAATGCAAAATTAACTGTGTCTGAGTTCAGTGAAGAAGGCGCATAATTTTGAATCAAACAGTGAAAGCTGACTGAATCCAAATACTTTGCAAGGGAATAAATTGAAAGCAAAACACAGGCAGCACATAAAAAAGGCAGTTGAGCACAACTGTAGCTTAAACATTAGGAACATTATTTTAGAGCTACCTTCTTAATTTTAATTTGAAGCACCCGCTACACAAAAATAAACAGCATCCGAATATTTTAATTCCCAACCTTTATAACTCTCAGCAATATATTTCCAAGGAATTAGCTGATCGGTCAGGAGACCTACTATTACTGAAAAAAGGGCTTCTTCCAGCGGTACTAATAAAGACTTAAAAATGGAGTGCACATCTGAAAGCAAGGCTGCACTCTCAAATTCGTCAATAAAAGCTAACTCCGCTATGTTCAACAATAGGAGATCGATTCAAGCAGTGAAGATAAAGGTCTGTCCCATTCTATTTGGACAACTTCAGAATAAAAATTGACTCCCAGCTGAATAGAACTTGCAAAATAGAGCATTGATTTTGTATGCATGATTTTCTCCCAAGTATCCCATGAACACTTGTATTCAGAAACGTCACATTGGTGCTCCATATTTATGCTTTCTCTTTGGCCATACTCTTATTATATTGGACTGGTGCATTAGCAGATATTTTCTTAAAATTTATATATATATATAAACCCAAAAAATGGGAATGTGCAAGCAAACAAAATAAATCATATTATGACAAGAGATGCTGGAATTTGGAAGAGCAGTCTGCTGGAGGAACTCCAGTGGTCCAAGTGGCAACTGTGGGTAGGAGAAAGGCATTGTTGGATGTTCAAGTCAAAAAAACGCCACATAAAGGACTAAATCAGAAAAAAAATCAAGTTAAATCAATATTAGCAAATTTTGTGCACGTCCCTGTGTCAGCAACAATCATTGAACAGAATGCAGTTCATGGCAGAGAATTTTGTGTACCTGGACTCTATTTTCTCAGTACCCAATATGCCCAGGCACTCTGTGGTTGGGATATTTTCAAATAATTGGTCTAAACTGATAATAACAGATTGGTGTTATTTAAAGCTGTTTCCTCTCAGTGAACAGTCATATAAACTAATTCACTTTTCCTGTGGTCATCAGCAGAATGCAGCATAATGTTCTAGTAGGCTGACCCAAATAGGACAGAGTCACCACAGCATGCACCCACACTCCCAATCATTTTGGACCAATCACTCTGAAATATCATGGCCAGAAAAGCCAAAAGACATTCAGTTAAAAAAAATCCATATTCTTCAGATGTGAAATGAGGAGGAAACTCTGACAAGCAGTAATGGTAGGCGATTATTTCTGAATGTGAACTTTGAGAGCTCTACATCACAAATCCCATTTATCGAAGGAACATTCCTCAGTTTGGTCGATCTATTCCCAATCTTTGCAGTGTGGCGAACGAGCAGCAAAGAAATATATCACATATCACCAGGATTCCTAGGCAAAGTTTGAATGAGAGGGTGCTATAACCATAAACCCACTTTTCTTCACAAAGAAGTTAGCAATACAAGCAAGGATATTTGTCTTTCATTGGTCACTATACCAAGCATCATTACATTCGGCAGACTTTTGTAACCCCTTGTTAGTGTCCAATGGAAGAATAACCTCAAACCCTCGCCTTTCCCCAAGGACCCTTAGTGGCAGCTGCAGTGAGCATCAGTCTGTTCCACGGCACAGTAGTGTTCAAAATTTCCCCTCAGATTCAAGATTGTTTAATGTCATTTCCTGTGCACAAGTGTAAGAAGAGCAAAGTAATTGTTACTCCGGATCTGATGCAGCATAAAAGAAACCACGAAAGATAAAGAACGCAATGATAACAATAAAGAAATCACACACAATAAATGTAAATACGTGAGTTAGCTTATTGATTGAATGTCCATAAAGCAGCTCCAGGCTGTACATAAGGTGACAGATGAGAAATATCAAAGTAGTGGTGGAGTTAGTGGGCGGAGGTGTTGATCAGTCTCACTGCTCAGGTGAAAGTAACTGTTTTTTTTAGTCTAGTGATCCTGGTGTGGATGCTACTTCAAATGGTTCATATGGTTCCGTTTATTACCAAAGAATGTGAGCAGCTTTCAACGTGAAATACTTGTCTTCCCAGATATCCATGAAAAACAGAACAAACTCACCCACGCAAGCAGCAGCAAGGATCAGCCTTCTCCCTGATGGGAGTGGGATAAACAGTCCATGAGCAAGGCCTGTCGGATCCTTCATGATATAAAAGGCCCTTTACCAGCACCGTTCTGTATATATGTCCTTGATGGCAGGTAGACTAGTGCTGGCGATGCATTGGCAGTTTGGACTATAGAGCAGTTATCGGCAGTAGAACCTTCCTGTTCACTACATTGCAATGCAGTAACACAGTGTAACCAGATGGTTCAACTACACAACCCAATACCTTGTCCAAACTACAAACTGGGGCTTATTTAAAGTAGCAGGGAAAGTGACACTTCTTGTTCAGGAAAGCAATTTCCCCATGACCCACTGAAGTGGTACAGCCAACCACTTTAAAAACCACAGACTCAGCACACAGTTCTCCATCTTGGAGCATACCGGGTGATGATGGAGGCAAACAAAAACGGCAGGGGCATTTTATGTTTCAGAAAAACTGTAGCAACTCATTTCCAAACACATACTCCAAACACTGCACACAAAGTGTGACAAAAGTACTCCAGAATCTCAGAATTCTCAGAATCAGGGTTATTATCACCGGCATGTGACGTGAAATTTGATAACTTAGCAGCAGCAGTTCAATGCAATACATAATCCAGCAGAAAGAGAAAAATAAATACATAAAATAAAAAATAATAATAAGTGTAAATAAATAAGTAATCAATTACAGTATACGTATTTTGAATAGATTAAAAAATGTGCAAAAAACAGAAATTCTGTATATTAAAAAAGTGAGGTAGTGTCCAAGAGTTCAATGTCCATTTAGGAATCAGATGGCAGAGGGGAAGAAGCTGTTCCTGAATCGCTGAGTGTGTGCCTTCAGGCTTCTGTACCTCCTACCTGATGGTAACACTGAGAAAAGGGCTGAATCCCTGAGTGCTGGAGGTCCTTAATAATGGACGCTGCCTTTCTGAGATACCACTCCCTGAAGATGTCCTGACTACTTTGTAGGCTAGTACCCAAGATGAAACTGACTAGATTTACAACCCTCTGCAGCTCCTTTTGGTCCTGTGCAGTAGCCCCTCCATACCAGACGGTGACGCAGCCTGTCAGAATGCTCTCCACGGTATATCTATAGAAGTTTTTGAGTGTATTTGTTGACATGCCAAATCTCTTCAAACTCCTAATGAAGTATAGCCACTGTCTTGCCTTCTTTATAACTACATCAATATGTTGGGACCATTTTAGACCCTCAGAGATCTTGACAGCCGAGAATTTGAAACTGCTCACTCTCTCCAATTCTTATCTCTCTATGAGGATTGGTATGTGTTCCTTCGCCTTACCCTTCCTGAAGTCCACAATCAGCTCTTTCACCTTACTGACATTGAGAGTCAGGTTGTTGCTACAGCACCACTCCACTAGTTGGCATATCTCAGTCCTGTACGTCCTCTCGTCACCACCTGAGATTCTACCAACAATGGTTGTATCATCAGCAAATTTATAGATGGTATTTGAGCTGTGCCTAGCCACACAGTCATAGGTATAGGGAGAGTAGAGCAGTGGGCTAAGCACACATCCCTGAGGTGCGCCAGTGTTGATCGTCAGCGAGGAGGATGTATTATCACCAATCCGCACAGATTGTGGTCTTCCGGTTAGGAAGTTGAGGATCTAGTTACAGAGGGAGGTACAGAGGCCCAGGTTCTGCAACTTCTCAATCAGGATTGTGGGAATGATGGTATTAAATGCTGAGCTATAGTCAATGAACAACATCCTGACATAGGTGTTTATGTTGTCCAGGTGGTCTAAAGTCACGTGGAGAGCCACTGAGATTTAGTCTGCGATTGACCTATTGTGGCGATAGGTAAATTGCAATGGGTCCATGTCCTTGCGGAGGCAAGGGTTCAGTTTATTCATGACCAAACTCTCAAAACATTTCATCACTGTCAATGTCAGTGCTATGGGGCGATGGTCATTAAGGCAGCTCACATTATTCTTCTTAGGCACTGTAAGCAATAAGATGGAATTGGTGCTTTTTTGAAGCAAGTAGGAACTTCTGCCCGTAGCAGTGAGAGGTTGAAAATGTCCTTGAATTCTCCCGCCAGTTAGCTGGCACAGGTTTTCAGAGCCTTACCAGGTAATTACATAATTAAGTCATCACGTCAGACCAGCCTCTTAAAGAGAACCCCAAATCAATGCTGCTGGCATGGCAGTGCAATCCTCCAAATTTCGGTAGGCTGGTTTAAGGCAATCTACCAAAATACATTCAGGTTTAACCCTTGTGTCTATGTTAAAAGTCTTTTCACTCTGTTCCAAAACACAGGACGGGCCATCGTAAGGGGGCTTAAGGAGATGCTGGTGTTCATAATGGCGGACGAAACCAAACAAGGCGGAATATAAATCAACAGGAACCCAAGAGTGCTGTACGCCATGATGAGAGGCAGGAATAAGTGCAAAAGAATTAAATTTACTGAGGAGAGTGGAACACTGCTGAGAGGCCGACCAGGTGGTGTGCTGTCAGGAATGAAATCAGCTGACACTCGTAATGGCTGCCCATATACCACCAGCTCAGCTGTGGACAACTGCAGGTCCTCTTTTAGAGCTGTTCTGAGCCCCAGCAGGACCCACAGGTGATGATCATGCCAATGCTTATTGGTCAGAGAAGCCCTCAGAGCAACTTCTAAGGAGCAATGAGACCGTTTGTGTAGGCCATTGGACTGTGGGTGATACGCCATGGTGTGACATAGCCCGACACCCTGAGGTTCTGGACCATCTCAGCCCAAAGCTCTCATATGGTGCCTAACGGTAACTCTTTTGCTTGCATCTTCTGAAACAGCTCTATTTCTACCAGAAGACCCTGACCTGGAGTTACACACAGGCTTCGGTTCTTTGCGGGAATGGGAACCGTTCTCGGGGTTCCATGACTGGCCATTATTCGACATGCCAAAGGTTTGGTCTGAGAGTCTCGATCATGTTCGGAAGCCTAAGACCTCAGGCAGATCGAGGGTTGGTGTCATGGCAGGAGACTCATGTATCGTCAGGGAGGCTGGAAAATCTTTCACTGTGGGCCCGAAGACTCGAGGTCTTTGCGATCTTCGGACACAGAGCTCGAAAAAAGCGACGAAACGGACTTTTAACATCGTAAACCAATGGGTTGTTGTTATGTCTCCTGCTCGCTGTGAAAATGGGGGACACCTCCCTCTCCCTTGCCAGGAAGAGAGAGGACCTGTGGATGGTTGAAAGTCGGATGAAATGTGAAGCCTTTGGGGTAAATTTGGTCTGTGTCTTTGCTATTGCTTAGTACATGCTTGGGCTCGGTGATGGTACCGGTGGGCCTTTTTTTTGCGGTGGGGGGAAGGGGGGAATTGTTGCTCACCACCGTTTACGCATGGGAGGGGGGAGCTGGGGGGGGGTAGTTTGGGTTTCTCACATTTAACTGTCGTTCATTCTCTGTTTTCGTGGATGCTTACAAAGAAGAAGCATTTCAGGATGTATATTGTATATACTTCTCTGACATTAAATTTGACCATTGAAACCTTTGAATTGGGGACCGCGGTCAGAGGAAATATCAGATAGGTTGTCAAAGCGAGGAACCCAGGTGCTGATGAACGCCCGAGTATATCTGTCGCTGTTGCCGATACTAGAGCAGTGACCTCTGGTCACCTGGTGGTTCGGTCCTTCATGGTAAGGAGATGCGTGAAACCACTGGAGAGGGGAGAAGGACCAACAAGGTCCACAATGACGTAGTCAAACCATCACTCAGGGACCTCAAAAGGTGTCAATGGCACCTGGATATGACAGTGAAGTTTTTGCCTGCTGGCACTCCCCACAGTCTGCACTCCTGTCACTCACATCCTTTCTAAGGCTGTGCCACACAAACTTTAGTGCCACCAGTTTCTGTGAGGCCTTCCAACCCAGATCCAAGAAGCCATGTATGGAGTCAAAAACAGTCGATCTCCAGTTTGCAGGTAACAAGGGGCGAGAACAGTCAGTTGAGACATTGCACAGGAGAGAAGCCCCAGCTTTCCTGAACTTAATGTTCATTGTAAACCCCTAGGTCAATGACCTCAATGGCTGGCCATAAGAGGCAATCAATCTTGACATTATTTTTCCCCTTGAAATGGTGTGAGCTCTGATATGTAGGTCAGTTGTCAAGTGAACAAGGGTTTTGTGGTCAATGAACTCTGTGAAATATTGACCGCCTAGAAGAAAATAAAAATGGTAAACAACCAGATAGAGAACAAGAAGCTCATGGTAAAATGCGCTGTACTTCCTTCTGGGGGCTGCCAGATGGTGGGGGAAGGGACTATGTGTAATAGTTTGGATGTAGTAATAGCCATTACTACCTCCAACCAACTTTTCGTGCACAACACCCACAGCATATTCTGAAGCGTCAGTAGTAATGGCTATAGGTGCATTAGGGAGAGGGTGTGCAAGTAAGGTCACATTGGAAAGAGCATGTTTGGTATCATCAAATGTTTTGGTCATGTCTGCTAACCTGTCAAGCATGTGATTAGGGGTATTGCCTTTAAGCACATCATACAGGGGAAGCATAAGTTCAGCGATTCGTGGAATGAAGCGGTGATAGAAATTCACCATGCCTAAAATCTCCTGCAGGATTTTAGCAGTGTGGACAATGGGAAATCCATAATAGTGGCTACTTTTGATGGGAAGGGTCTTGCACCTTCTGTGGAGATGTGATGGCTGAGAAAATTAATGGCTGACAACCCACACTTGCATTTAGCTGGATTAATAATCAACCTGTGTTGGCTTAAGCACTCAAAAAGTGTGCAGAGACGAGATGCATGTTCAGATTTGGATGTACTGGCACTAAGTATGTCATCCAGGAAAACAAAAAGAAAATCGAAGTCTTTTAATATGGAGTGCATTAGCCACTGGAAAGTCTGTGCTGCAACTTACAACCCAAATGGCATGCGCAGAAACTCTAAGAGGCCAAATGGGGTTATCTCAGCAAATGTGGGAATCTCCTCTGAGCACACAGGCATCTACTGATAGCCCCTAACTAGACTGAGTTCTGAAAAAGTTTACTTTCCAGCTAAACGTGCTGAAAAGTCTTGGATGTGTGAGACCGGGTAACGATCAGGGTGGTGGCCGCGTTAAGGCATTGGTAATCACCACATGAGCGACAACCGCTATTGGACTTGGGGACCATATGGAGGTGTGTAGCCCAAAGACTATTTGACCAGTGTACAATGCCAATACTTTCCACGTTGGCAAACTCAGCCTTCGCATTTGCCAGCTTTTCAGGGTCCAGTCTAAACGCACAGGCTTGGACTGGTGGGTCAGTTGTAGAAATATTTTGCTCATCCCCATGTTTTGTGACTGTGGTAGAGAATGTGGGCTTGTTGAAGTTTGGTAATCTGCCCAGCAGTCGAGTAAACACACAGCTCTTAAGATCAACAAATAGTCCTTGGGCACACAGGAAATCTGCACCAAGCAGAAGTTTATCCACTTTAGCTGGGACGAAGTCCCATGAGTAACGTTGCCCACTGAAGCACAGTGTCACCTATCGTGCCCCATAAGTCCAGATCCTGTTGTCATTGCTGGCCTCCAGCAAGGTTTCATCACTCTTTGTCTTCTCATCAATAGGCAATGCAGGCAACACACTCATTTGAGCACCCGTGTCACTCAGGAAGCATTGCCCTGAAAAGGCAGCTTTGACCTCTCCCAGGGCAACATCAGATTTTACGTTCTATAAAAATGCTGTACCCTTTTCTCAGTTCCTTTATCTCTGCCACATCTGTTTTCATGATGTGGCTTTTCTTTCCAGGACGTCAGAGATGTCCTCCTTCTTCAAAGAATGAGTTTCCCTTCCTCCACCATCGATGCTGCCCTCACCCGCATCTCCTCCATGTCCCAGACATCCATGCTCACCCCCCCTTGCCTCTGCCTTAACAGGGATAGAGTTCCTCTTGTTCTCATCGACCTCCGCATGAGCCTTCGCATCCAATACATCATTCTCTACGACTTCTGCCATCTCCGAAGGGATCCTACCACCAAACACCTCCCCACCTCCACTTTCTGCAGCGATTACTCTATCCGTGATTCTCTTGTCCATTTGTCCCTCCTCACTAATCTCCCTCCTAACATTTAGCCCTGCAAGCAGCCAAAGTGCTACACCTGCCCACTCACCTCCTCCACCACCTCCATTCAGGACCCCAAACAGCGAACAGTCCATCCAGGTGAGGCAACACTTCACCTGTGTCTATCATAGAAACATACATAGAAAATAGGTGCAGGAGTAGGCCATTCGGCCCTTCGAGCCTGCACCACCATTTATTATGATCATGGCTGATCATCCAACTCAGAACACCACCCCAGCCTTCCCTCCATACCCCCTGACCCCCGTAGCCACAAGGGCCATATCTAACTCCCTCTTAAATATAGCCAATGAACTGGCCTCAACTGTTTCCTGTGGCAGAGAATTCCACAGATTCACCACTCTCTGAGTGAAGAAGTTTTTCCTAATCTCAGTCCTAAAAGGCTTCCCCTCTATCCTCAAACTGTGGCCCCTCGTTCTGGACTTCCCCAACATCGGGAACAATCTTCCTGCATCTAGCCTGTCCAATCCCTTTAGGATCTTATACGTTTCAATCAGATCCCCCCTCAATCTTCTAAATTCCAACGAGTACAAGCCCAGTTCATCCAGTCTTTCTTCATATGAAAGTCCTGCCATCCCAGGAATCAATCTGGTGAACCTTCTTTGTACTCCCTCTATGGCAAGGATGTCTTTCCTCAGATTAGGGGACCAAAACTGCACACAATATTCCAGGTGTGGTCTCACCAAGGCCTTGTACAACTGCAGTAGTACCTCCCTGCTCCTGTACTCGAATCCTCTCGCTATAAATGCCAGCATACCATTCGCCTTTTTCACCGCCTGCTGTACCTGCATGCCCACTTTCAATGACTGGTGTATAATGACACCCAGGTCTCGTTGCACCTCCCCTTTTCCTAATCGGCCACCATTCAGATAATAATCTGTTTTCCTATTTTTGCCACCAAAGTGGATAACTTCACATTTATCCACATTAAATTGCATTTGCCATGAATTTGCCCACTCACCCAATCTATCCAAGTCACCCTGCATCCTCTTAGCATCCTCCTCACAGCTAACACTGCCACCCAGCTTCGTGTCATCCACAAACTTGGAGATGCTGCATTTAATTCCCTCATCCAAGTCATTAATATATATTGTAAACAACTGAGGTCCCAGCACTGAGCCTTGCGGTACCCCACTAGTCACCGCCTGCCATTCTGAAAAGGTCCTGTTTATTCCCACTCTTTGCTTCCTGTCTGCTAACCAACTCTCCACCCACACCAATACCTTACCCGCAATACCGTGTGCTTTAAGTTTGCACACTAATCTCCTGTGTGGGACCTTGTCAAAAGCCTTCTGAAAATCCAAATATACCACATCCACTGGTTCTCCCCTATCCACTCTACTAGTTACATCCTCAAAAAATTCTATGAGATTCGTCAGACATGATTTTCCTTTCACAAATCCATGCTGACTTTGTCCGATCATTTCACCGCTTTCCAAATGTGCTGTTATCACATCCTTGATAACTGACTCCAGCAGTTTCCCCACCACTGACGTTAGGCTAACCGGTCTATAATTCCCCAGTTTCTCTCTTCCTCCTTTTTTAAAAAGTGGAGTTACATTAGCCACCCTCCAATCCTCAGGAACTAGCCCAGAATCTAACGAGTTTTGAAAAATTATCACTAATGCATCCACTATTTCTTGGGCTACTTCCTTAAGCACCCTGGGATGCAGACCATCTGGCCCTGGGGATTTATCTGCCTTCAATCTCTTCAATTTACCTAATACCACTTCCCTACTAACATGTATTTCGTGCCCGGTGCCCCCGTTGTGGCCTTCTCTACGTTGGTGAGACCCATCACAAACTGGCGTCTGCCTTATTGAGCACCTCCGCTCCAACTGCTTAAAGCAAAACTTCCCAGTGGCCAATCATTTTAATCCTGATTAACATTCCTGTGCCATGATGAGGCTGCTCTCACAGTGGAGGAAAAGCACATATTCCATCTCAGTAGCCTCCAACCTGAAGGCATGAATATCAATTTCTCTTACAATAAAAAAAATTCCCTCCCCTCCCCTCCCCTCTTCTTTTATTCTCCATTCTGGCCCCTTACCTCTTTTCACCAGCCTATCACCTCCCCCTAGGTCCTCTCTTCCTTCTCTTACTCCTGTGGTCCTCCCTCCTCTCCTATCAGATTCCTTCCTCTCCAGCCCTTTACCTTTCCCACCCACCTTGTTTCACCTATCACCTTCTAGCTATCCTCCTTCCCCTGACCCATCACCTTTTTATTCTATCTTCCCTCTTCCTGAAGAATGATCTCAGACAGAAATGGGATTGCATTTCCATAGGTGCTGCCTGACCTACTGAGTTCCTCCAGCATTTTCTGTGTGCTGCATCAGAAGCAGAGGCTTTAATTACGTTCAATCAGACACACATTCTGAAATGGGAAGGTGTTACCAGGCAGAAGAAGAGATTTAAGGATGTGTTCAAAGCCTTCCTGAAGAAATGTAATATTTTCTTGGAACTACGAGGAATCTCTGCCTATATCAGCTTGAACTGGGCAAGGAACACCACCATGGCTCAGCCAGTGGAGCTGTTGCCTTGCAGCCCCAGAGACCCAGGTTCAATCCTCAGCTCAGCTGCTGCCTGTGCAAAGTTTCGAATCATTCTGCGATCATGAGGGATTCCCACATGGTCACAGGCAGCTTCTTCAAGCATTCCCCCTTACATTCCAAAAGCGTGCAGTTTGGTGGGTTAATTACCCTGAGGCAAGTATAGAACCTGGCGCTAATGATGAGAATGTGGGAAGAAGCATAATTTAATAATTGTAGTATTAGCGTAATTGAGTGAAGCATCTACCAAATCTTTTGTGTTTATGATTTGCCTCTCCACTGCAAAATCTCTGCAAGGTATGCCCACTCTGAAGAAGTTTTAATCCTCTCTCACTGCTGAAGGGTTTTAGCCCAAAACATCGACTGTACTTTTTTCCATACATGCTGCCTGCTGAGTTCCATCAGCATTTTGTGTGTGTTGCTCGGATTTCCAGCATCTGCAGATTTTCTCTTGCTTGTGACAAGTCTGTCACAGGTCCTTTCTTATCAAGTATGATACAGATAAATCACTTTTCCCAGAGCAGGCTTGAGTCTGGGCAGGATCTTGTAAGACATTTAACAGTGAGATGAATCACCAAACTCTGATCTCTTCTCCCTCCTCTTCTGCATGTCAGTGATGTCCTCCTTCAGTTCTGAGCTGAAAGGTTGCCAGCTAGAGGCATGGTGCTACACACCATTTGTCTTAAAATGAACAGGTGGATGTCATTTGGAGACAAATGGCTGCAGCACATTCTCCTTCCTGTAGTTATCTCAAAGCTTTTGGCTGAAGGGCAGGAGGTTCTAGGATGCCATGAAGTTGAGATTATCCTAATCTTGACAATATGGGCACTTAAATTTGGTTGCTACTTGAGGTCTTATAGTACATATGTTTGCAATGGGCTGGTGAGTAAGTTACCACCAGCTGTACAGAAGCCTAGCTAGAGATATGTAATAAATGACAAAAAAAGACAAACACACGAGATTCTGCAGATGCCAGATATCCAGAGTAACACACATACACACAAAGTACAGGAGGAACTCAGATCAAGGGAAGGAAAGGTATGTCACTGGGGGAGTGGGGAATGAAGTGAGAAGTTAGGAGATGATAGATGGAAAAAGTAGAAGGCTAAAGAAGAGCGAATCTGATGGGCGAGGAGAGTTTTATAGGCATCTGTTAGTCTCATGAGACCATGGATTTGTGCCTTGGAAGGTCTCCAGTGCGCAGGCCTGGGCAAGGTTGTATGGAAGACCCTGCTGCAAGTCTCCCCTCTCCACGCCACCAATGTTGTCCAAGGGAAGGGCATTAGAACCCATACGGCTTGGCATCGGTGTCGTCGCAGAGCAATGTGTGGTTAAGCGCCTTGCTCAAGGACACACACGCTGCCTCAGCCAAGGCTCGAACTAACGACCTTCAAACCACTAGATGAATGCCTTAACCACTTGGCCACGTGCCAACACAGGTGAGGAGAGTGGACCACGGGATAAGGGTAGGAGGAGGGTGGACCATGGGAAAAGGGAAGGAGGAGGGGCATCAGAGGATGGTGATAGGCAGGTGAGGGGAAGAGAAGGGGTAAGACGGGAGCCAGAATGGAGAATGGAGAAGAGTGAAAAGAGTGAGGTCTGCCTGGCGCGTTGAGCTCCTTCAGCATTATTCCTAACAGGATCTGCACACTAACTTGGATGGAGCAGGATGTGCCTGATAGAGCAAGTGAAAATTTCCATTGCAGCGTTCCATGTCAGTATCAGTTCAAGAGAATCTCTGCTGTCAAACTTTATAGGAACTTTTAGTTTTTGTGCAAAGGAAATTTGTTTTGAAAAGCAGAAGCTCAAGCAAATGCTAAAAGTGCACTTGCCCGATAAGGAAACTTGCTTGACAAATCTAAGCTGACTAAAATTGAGAAGCTGAATACAACTTCTAAAAATAGCTGCCTAGTCATTGTGGCTCATGGTTCATTACAGTTGATTAATTATCTTTACATGTAACTAAAAGGGGTTTTGGGGTTTCCTTATGCATTAAGTTACAGGAGTTCCCCCAACATTGCTTGACTCAGATCTTGTAGTTATTCAAATAAAGATTTTTTTAAAAATTAAGAGCTAGGTTTTCACAGACTTTCCTAGCATGTGCACAGGATGACCTATCCTTAGGTTTGAAGTTTTTGATCAGTTAAATACAAAATTGTGATAATAAGGAATTATGTAAAATAGAGCCTTAAATCAGATTTCATAATTTCTTCAGAATTTAGAATCAATTAATTTTAAAATTCATTTGTTTGGATTATGACCATTTAAAAATTACAGCCCAGAATATGCAGACTGCATGTGGTATTCTACATAGGAGCTCAAGAAATAGAATTAATAAGGCATTTGGTCTTTTGTGCTTAATTATCCAAAAGTTCATTTAATCTCAGTAACATTCTCTTGTACTAGCCTCAGACACTTCAATTTCATCAACGTCTAAGCATCTGTCAATCTCCACCTTAATGACTGAGGCTACACAGCCCTCCTGGGGAGGAGGTCCAAAATGCCACTACCTTCCTGTGAAAGCTACTCCTTATCTCAGGCTAGAATTTATGAGCCCTGGCTCCAGACATCCCCACATCTATCCTGTCAAACCCTAACCTAATTTGTATGTTTAAATGAGACTTCCACTTATTCTTCTAAAAACTCAGAAGCCTAGGCCCAATCTGCTTAATTTATCATCCTGTCAAACCCACCATTCACAATGCAATCTGTTGAACCTTCTCTGCATTCCTTCCATCACAGGAATGTTTACTCCCAGGTGGCTACTTGACCAAGATGAAGTCTCATAGAAGTTCATATAAAAAATAGTTAAAGACACCTCAAACCCTCATGCAATTAGTTAACATAGCCTGCTGCTGTCTATCAAGGAGAGTGCTCATTCTCCATGTGACTGCATGGATTTTCTCTTGGTGCTCTAGTTTCCTCCCACATTTCAAAGATGTACCGGTTAATAGGTCAATTGGTCATAGAGTCATAGAGACTACCCAAGCAGGGTTGGAGGACCCTATCCAAACTTTCCTTAAAGCTTCCACTTGTGCTGGCAGCTCATTCCACATTCTCATGACCTTCTGAGTGAAGAAGTTTACCCTCATGCTCCCCTTAAACTTCTTACCTTTCACCCTTAGCCCATGACCTCTGGCTGTAGTCCCACCCAACATCAATGAACAACAACCTGCTTGTATTTATCCTATCTATACCCCTCAGAATTTTGCATACCTTTATCAAATCTTCATTCAATCTTCTACGTTCTAAATAATACAGACCTAACCTATTCAATCTTTCCTCATAATTCAGGTTCTTCTGACCTAGCAATATCCTTGAAAATTTTCTCTGTACTTTTTCAACCTTCTTTACATCTTTCTTGTAGGTAGATAACCAAAACTGCACACAATACTCCAAACTGCTAACATCTTATACAACTTCAACATAACATCCCATCTCCTGTACTCAATGCATTGATTTATGAAGGCCAATGTGACAGAAGTTTTCTTTATGACCCTATCGACCTGTGACACCACTTTCAATGAATTATGGACCTGTATTTCCAGATCCCTTTGTTCTACCACACTCCTCAGTGGCCTACCGTTCACTGTGTAAGACCTACCCTGGTCAGTCCTACTGAAGTGCAAAACTTTTCACTTGTCTGCATTAAATTCCATCTGCCATTTTTCAGCCCATTTTTCCAGCTGAGACAGATCGCCCTGCAAGTCATGATAGCCTTCCTCATTGTCCACTACCTCTCCAATCTTGGTGTCATTCACAAATTTGCTGATCCAGTTAAATACATTATCATGCAGATCATTGACATACAGTAGATGACAAAAGCAAAGGACCCTGTGGCTCATCTCTAGTCACAGGCCTCCAGTCAGAGAGGCAACCATCTACTACCACTCTCTGACATCCTGAATGCCAAACAACTGAATTTTCTTGACAAGCCTCCCATGGGGGATCTTGTCAAATACCTTGCTAAAGTCCACATAGATAATCTATGCTGCCTTGCCTCATCCACTTTCCTGGTAACTTCCTTGAAAAACTCTATAAGATTGGTTAGACATGACCTACAATGCATGAAGCCTTGCTGACTATCCTTAATCCGACCATGTCTATCCAAATACTTATATATCCGGTCCCATGGAATACCTTCCAATAACGTTCCCACAACTGATGCCAGACTCATCGGCCTATAATTTCCTGGCTTATGCTTAGAACCTTTTTTTAAACAGTGGAACAGCACTGGCTACCCTCCAATCCTCTGGTACCTCTCCCGTCGCTAAGGATGTTTTAAATATATCTGCTAGGGTCCTGGCAATTTCTGCACTTGCCTCCTGTAGGGTCTGAGGGAACACCTTGTCAGGACCTGGGGATTTATCCAACCTCATTTGCCTCAGGATAGCAACCACCTCCACATCACATGGGTGTAATTTGGCAGTGCAGGCTTGTTGGGCCGAAAAGGCCCATTTACAGTGCTGTATCTCTAACCAACTAATAAATAAAGAATTTGTTCTCACCCTTTTTCTCACTCTTTTTCTAGCCCAACTTCACACTTTCATTACCCTCTTTTATTATCTCTGCCTCACCTACTTCCACTTCTTGATTTACCAGATTCCATTGTCCTCATCTACTGTTGTTTCACATGCCTTAAAGTCTCTAACTCTACCTTCACCCTCTCTGCCCCCGCTCCATCCGGCCCCTTTTTATCTCTCTACTTTGCCAATCACTTAGATAACACCTACCTTGTATCTCCCTCTCATCTCTTTATGTTGGCTACCTTCACCCTAGATCTCAGTCCTGGTGAAGAGTCTTGGCCTGAAAAACATTGACTATGCTCTTGTCCATAGATACTACCTGGTCTCCTGAGTTCCTCCAGCATTTTGTGTGTGTTGCTTAGATTTCCAGCATCTGCAGATTCTCTCTTGCTTGGTCTTTGTCCTGGTGTAATGCCTTGACCTGTAATATTGTCAATCCTTCTACCCCTAAAGATGCAGCCTGCCACGCTAAGTTCCCCCAGCAGTTTGCTTTTGTCTTCCTATTTACATGGTACATGAATAATTCACATATAAGCACACCCAGATCCCTTGGTATACACATAGCCTCCAAAGTCTCTATTATGAAGGTCTATATTTATTTTGTTTTCCTATTGAGATAAATATACTTGCATTTTCTATATTACATAGCCTGCCACATCCTTGCCCATTCATTGATGCCTCCGTACTCCCCAGCCTGGGAATTTCTGAGCCAAGACCAGGCAAAGTGGAGTATGAACATTTGAGGGCAGCAAAAGGGGTAGACCACCACATAAACCATCCATCTGATTGGCCCATCAGTGGCAGAGTTGGCAGTTCCCACATTGGCATCATCATCTACCTCAAAACCACAAAACTAGAGAAGAAGCAAGTCATCCTCAACTGCAAGGGCTAACCTCCTTGTGCATTGTTGTTAGACAATTCTCATATCCTTCCTTCTCTTTTGTTAACAACGCTCCCTTGTTAAATTTGATATCAGTATTGGCATTGGTTTATTATCGTTGCATGTACCAAGATACAGTGAAAATCTTGTCTCACATATACAGAACAAATCATTACACATTGCATTGAGGTAGAATAATGCAGAATAGGGGGACTGGGGATGCAACCTTGAGCACGAGTGTTTCGAATAATTACGATGGAGATCCTTGCTGTGATCTACTGGCTGGGAAGTCAGCAATACAGAGGCATTGAATCCCAGGGTCAGGAGTTTAGTGATGATTTTACTTGGAATAATAGTATTAAAGATGGAATAGTCGTCAATAAGCAATAGTATGATGTAGATGCCTTTACCATCCAGAGACTCCAGGTATGAGTGCAGAGCCAGGGATTTGGCACCCACTGTAGACCTGGTTCACTGGTAAGCAAATTGGCAGTAGGTAAAGTATTATTTACTATAGTACTATAGAAAATTAGTATCAGATCAATAAAAGGACATCATAATCATATCTTCAAATTATTTTGAAAGTCTTGTTGAACTATTATTCCTGATAGGCTTTTAACGAATAATTTATACATTTATTCATGAAATATACCCCTTAAAGCAAATGATAACCCTTGCTGGTTACTTCCGGAAATTGTGAATGTCACTTTACAATTTACCATAGCCAGCTCACACCTCAGCAGTTTGCTTTATTTAGATTTCAGTCCCTAGTTTCAGATTGATTCAAGTTACTTACATTTTAGTACTAAACTTTTATCATATTATGACTACTGTTCAATTAAAACTCTTTTATCAGAAGATCAATAAGTCCTTCTCATGACACAACAGAAAACCTAATACTCGGTCTTTGTTGGCATTCCAATATGCCAATCAAGGAATTCACCTCCAATACACTCCACATATTTGTCCTCCACATAAATTATGCTCAGTTCCTAGTTAGATTGTCCTTATTATATGCACCTTGAACTTCACAATTTACACTAAAACCTACATTACTGTGTCGGTTTACTGGCCTAAGTACAACTTTTACTGATGTTCTCTGTCCCTTGCTCTCAACTCCATCAAATTGAATTTCTGAGCTGTGATTTCTCAATTGTTATATCATTCTGAAATATCAGATAGGCTTTCATTTTGCTTCACTAAAGGAATCTTAAAGCCACACCCTTAAATGATTGCAGCGAAATGGGCTCATGTCCTTACAGAGAACTTCCTGGAGACTTCCCATCAGGACCACCGACTGTCGCCTAAGTAAGCAATAACCTTATAGGGACATTCCATTTGCTGTGTTAAGTCATTATCTTGTTCCTTATTTTTGAAACTGCAATGCTAGTTTCTGTATCATCTTTAAACAGAGGACATCATTCCTGTGGGCAATTTCTCTTTCATAAACCCATGATCCTGCATAATCCTATTATTTTCCAAGTACGCCACAATCATCTCCTTAACAATGGATTCTAGCATTCCGGTCCCAACCCCAGACTGTATCCTTCGTTTTCTCCAGATTTAAGAATTTAGTTATAGTTTACTACTTTCAATTCTTTGGAAATAAGTTCCATGAATCCTAGAATAGGACTGGAGGAAGTACCTATCTCTTTCCAAACCAGCTGACATGGATCAATGGATCCTGAAAATGTATTGTCTTTCATGTTGTAATCTCATTTCTCCACAACTGGATAGATCTACTTTGGTAAAACACTCATGCCTCTTTCTGCTCTTCATTCAACTTAAATATGTTAACTTAAATTAATCAGTTGAATATAGTTAACCAATTTTAGCTGGTTACTCAACTATCTCAGGCTGATTATTTAGCAGTGTATTTGAATATTTAAAATGAAATAATCTCCTTACTTACTGGAATGCTCACTTTGAGGACTCCATACCATACTAAACACACACCATACCTTAGTATAGGGCTTCCCAAACTTTTTAATGCTATGGACCAATACCCTTAAGCTAGAGGTCTGTGACTCCAAGTTGGGAACCCCTGCCTTAGCAAAATCCACATATTTTTTCAGATAACACAAGAACAGTGTCAGTTGATTTCAATTAACCAGTTAAAATTATTTACTTAATTACTTTGCAGTCTACTTGTTTACCACATAAGCGAACACTAGTAGGTTTACCTTTTCTGAATATCTGCAGATATTTGGATTTTGGTTAAGAAACCAATCAAGTCAATGACGATAGAACATGGATGTTGTATACATGGTTAAGATTTAGACAAGTTTCCTCATTGTAAGCTGATCTAGAAATTAAAGCACAAGTTTTCTACGGAGACTTTGTAGATTGATTTCAAGGTTGACTTGTCCACAAAAGGCAGAGGGGTATATTTGGACCGGAGGGTTGTAACAGTGGTATTCCACAAGGATTACACTTGGATCTCTGTGGTCTATGAGATGTATAAATTAGCTGAACAAAAATGCAGGCGGGTTAATTAATATGCTTGCGGACAATATTAAAATTGGTGGAATTGTGGACAATAGTGAAGGTTGTCAAAGGGTTCAGCTAGATATAAACCAGTTGGAAATGTGGGCAGAAAGGTGGCAAATGGAGGCTAATCCAGACAACTGTAAGACGTCATGCCCTTGTAAGGTCAAATGTAAATGGAAGGTCTATGCATTTAATGGTAAGGCCCTCAGCATTGGTGTACGGAGGGATCTTGGAGTCCAACCCCATAGTTCCCTGAAATTGGCAACATAGGTATTCAGGACAATAAAGATATACATCATAATTGCCTTGCTAAGTTGTGTTATTGAATATATATATAAAAGAAGTCATTCTGCAAACTGGATGAAACTTTGGTTAAGCCACCTTGGGAGTATTGTGTGCAGCTTCGGTTGCTGTTTCACAGGAGATCTTTATTTCATGGCTGCCTATTAGGAGACAAATCTCAAGGTTGTATCATGCATACATACTTTGATAATAAAAATGAACTTTGTGCTTTGAACTAGATGTCAAGTCTTCAGTAAGGTGAAGGAGAGATTCATCAGGGCATTGCGTGGATTTGAGAGAATTAGCTGTAAGGGGAGATGGAGCAAACATGGATTGCTTCTTCTGGGACATCAGAGGCAGCCCCGTAGAAGTATACCCAATTATGAGAGGCACAGGTAGGATGGAAACATCATGTAGTAGCACTGAAGTGAGAGGTGGAACATAGAAAGGCGATTTACCAGACAGGTTTTTATATCACAGTGTCTGGGGTGCACTGCTGAGGGAAGCTGAGGAAGGAGATAGAATAACAACATTTAACTAGTCTATAGACAGGCAAATGCACAGGAAAGGAATAGAGGGATATAGGCCACATGCAGCCAGATGGGATTAATTTGTGCTGGCGCCGTGGTTAGCATAGACGTTTCCCTGTGCTGTATCTTCTATTTTGTATGTTCTAAAGTCACTTTGTTCTGCTTTTGCTTCTTACCACTTCTCTGCTTTATTCAGTAAATTGTTACAATCAAACAGTTGCAACAGAGGTTTGCTTCTGTAACTACAAATAGCCAGGAAATTACAACAGAATTGAAACTGAGCCCTCTAAAAGGGAAAGTCAAGTTTCCATTCCTGACCAACATTGAGTTCATTTCTTCATTTATCTGCTACGTTATGTAGCTTGAAAAGTATGTCATTGCAACACAAGGAGATTTGATTTTGTTCATAATTGCTAACATTTGCCAATATGAGATTGTTTTGCAGAAGAAAACCGAAACAAGTTTTAGTATTCCAGAATTCTGCTGTCTGCAGAAAGTCACGTTAAAAGTCTCTATCATGTGCCTATACCAACTCTGATCTGGATCACACAGCTTGATTGGCTGTTGGGAATGGATAGAACACAGAAGAGTACAGCACAGGAGCAGGACCTTCAGCCCTCAATATTGTGTCAAACCAATATAATTAGTTACTAAATGGCCAGCTAAACAAATCCCTTCTGCCTACACAATGCTCATATCCTTCCACTTTATTCACATTCATGTGCCCATGTCAAGGTCTTAAAAGTCCCTAATGTATCAGACTCTACCACTACCCCAGGCAGTACATTCCAGGCACCCACCACTCCCTGTGTAAAAAAAAACTTCCCCCACACATATACTTTAACTTACTTCCCCCACCCCACCCCCCACCATCTTAAATGTATGTTCTCTAGTATTAGACATTTCAACCATAGGGAAAAATGTCATGAAAACTTTAAAACGGACATTATGTACATACTTGGGAAAGAAAATTGGAAAAGTGGGAATTGAAAGGCTCATTTAAAGTACTGGTAGTGGCAACAATATGTTGACTGAACCATAAAACCTTCCATGTGGAGAGTGGTAGCGTTGCCTTTGTTTTATTGTACTACTACTTTAGACGATGCTCCCGACGGTGGTCAGCATGCACCAGTTGAGCCGAAGGGCCTGTTTCCGTGGTGTATTACTCTGAAACCTTTTATAAGTTTTATTAAGTCAAGTTATGGATTGTTTCAGAGAGTGCTAGCAATGGACTGTTTCTGCTACTTTGTTTCCACCCCAGAAGCCAAATAGTGGATATGTACAGAAGAAAAACTGCCCTCCTTTACGTTGGGGTATCGTTTTGTCTGTTCGATGTCCACAACTCTCTCCTATTCAAAGTATATTTATGAAAGTAGCATCTCACAGCACGTTCTACCTCAATTTCACATCTGACCAACACTGAGCATTAAAGAGAAAGGCTGAACTCAGCAAGTTTCATAGAAAATACAGCCTATTTTATACCAAATAAAACAAGAAATCAAGAAGATGCTTGACAAAAAACAATTATTGAGAGTAGTGTTTCATTTCTGGGGACTGGCCAATTAGGTCACAACAATCACCTATTATCTTCAAACTTCCTGCTGTCTTAACTGGGAACTTCCACCAGTTCTTAGACTCCAAATGGAGATAATAGGTAAGGTTATATTTGCCTCCATGCAGTATTTAGAGTCAAGCCAGTATCTTATTTTCAAACACGTTTGTTAATATTTTGTAAGTGAACTCCACCTCATACATTTTGAATGACAGTCCATAGTTTATAATTTTGCACTACATATCACTTCTCCCTTCTATCTCCTTCAGTGAGCTGTCCCTTTACCTTTTCAACTCCATAGCCTTCACTAAAGATACGATTGTTATTAAGTGCAGTTACACAGAATCAGAATCAGAATCAGGTTTAATAACACTGTCATGTGTCATGAAATTTGTTAACTTAGCAGCAGCAGTACATTACAGTACAGTACATTAGATAGTTAAATTAAAAATAGTGCGAAAACAGAAATAATAAAAGTGAGGTAGTATTCATGGATCCAATATCCATTTAGGAATTGGATGGCAGAGGGGAAGAAGCTGTTCCTGAACCACTGAGTGTGTGCCTTCAGGCTTCTGTACCTCCTACCTGATGGTAACAATGAGAAGAGGGCATGCCCTGGTTTATAGGGTCCTTAATGATGGATGCCTCCTTTCTGAGGCACCGCTCCTTGAAGATGTCTTGGATACTATGGAGGCTAGTACCCAAAATGGAGCTGACTAATTTTACATCTTTCTGTAGCTTCTTTCGATTCTGTGCAATACAGAGGTTAGTACTCAGGATGGAGCTGACTAACTTTACAACTTAGTACTAAAGCAGAGACATGGCTTGGCTGGAGGGTGGAGCAGAATTACTAAGCAGTAAGAATCAGTATGTGGTGTATTTAGCGGCTCTCAGAAGCATGGATTCTAATTAAATGTTGCCTGACAATTGTAATGATTGTCAATACTGTTCATTATTTTGAGGTATTCCAACTTGGCTAGCTCCAGATAAAACAAACATATACTTTTGATTAGAGCCCAAGCCAGTGGGCTATCAACTGAAGTTGGCTCAGCAGAATGGAAGAATGCTACCCTGTGGGAGAAATAACACTATAGATTTAATGGGAAGTTGAGGGGATCCATCAGGAGTTTACAGGTACATGTTCAGAAGAAAGTGAGGACAGCGAGTCCTTATGGTCAATACCAGAAATTAAACTCTGAGATCTGGGGCAGAGCAGCAAGACGTGTGTCAATTGCATCATCGAATGTCATAATTCTTCCAAAAGTGTAAGTAGCTTCACGTATTGTTCAGTGCATCACTCCCCTGTCAACAAGCTACGACAATTAGGATTCTTAACTAACAGCCAGACATTCCACTGCGCACTCCCACACTTAACATGGCTGCAAGAATTACCACTGCACCTCATGACTTGCTCACACCGCCAGCTACTCTAACTCAAGAGGCACATCACTCTAACACATTGCACACCAATCATTGACCCACTCCCTACCCAGTGAGTGATAAGATGATAGGAGGAATCTAACGGAAAGGAAGTTGCTTTGAAATATTGAGCTAGGTGATGTCATGTGTCATCAAAGAGGTCCATCAAATTGTGAATTGAGTCCTGTGAGGAATATGATATGCTTTGATGTATGAATTTAAGGTGGAATTTTTGTGATAGTTTTTACTTTTGCAGTGCACCAAATTTATAGGTATCTGTTAGTCTCGAAATTTGCGCCTTGGAAGATTTCCAGGGCGTAGGCCTGGGCAAGGTTGTATGGAAGACCAGCAGTTGCTCATGCTGCAAGTCTCCCCTCTCCAAGCCACTGATGCTGTCCAAGGGAAGGGCACTAGGGCGATACAGCTTGGCACCGGTGTCGTCACAGAGCAATGTGTAGTTAAGTGCCTTGCTCAAGGACACAACACTCTGCCTCAGCTGAGGCTCAAACTAGCGACCTTCAGATCACTAGACCGACGCCTTAACCACTTGGCCATGCGCCAACACCAAATTACGCTCATCGCTAAAAGTAAGTTAAGAATGGAAATCTTTCCTGGATGAATAAGGAATTGGGGATGTAGTTATTGGAATCTTTCTTTCTTCCTTATTTATCTACAGTATCTCTCTCTATCTATCTGTCTGGTTGTCTAGTTGTCTAGTTATCTAGTTATCTAGTTAGCAATATGCTGCAGTGTAGGCCCTTCTGACCTTTCGAGCCACACTGTTCCAGCAAACCCAGACAAACCCGATTAACTCTACCTTAATCACGGGACAATTTATTGTACCATAACCAACTAACCCACCCGGTACGTCTTTGGACTGTGGGAGGAAACCAGAGCACCTAGGGAAAACCCATGCATTCTATGGGGAGGAAGTGCAGAAGGCGCCGGAATTGAACTCCGAACTGCGGAACGCCCCGAACTGTAATAGTGTCATGCTAACCGCTACACTTTGGATTAACTCATCTCTCCATCTTCCTCCCCCTCAAGCCCATTCTCCCCAGGTGATGGGAAAGTTCAGCTTTAGGATTGTGAGGCTGTCAGCAAACCAGACAATCTTAACACAACCTTTGCTCCAAATAGTGACTCATCTCCCAAAAATTGCTTTATCATTTGGTCTCCATTATGAAAGTAACATACAAAGATTCATTACAACTCATAGTAGTTAATGTAAAATTATTTTGATCTTAACTTTGCATAAATATTGGCATCTACCCCTAGCAATAACCTGTTCAGCCCATTATGGAATTTGCTCAGGATGCTGCAAAGGAGGGAAGGATAAATCAGCTCAATCACCTCGCCCTTTTCTTTTCAACTTATAAAATTGCTTGCTTATTATTTACCTGACTGTTGTTTGACTTAATTATATTCCACATACATAGATGCTAAAGAGCTGAGAGCAGCACATTCCTCAAGGGAGCTCCTAACCTTCCTCGAGCCTGTTTTTGTTTAAAACAAAACATTCATCACAGATTCCTCAAACTGCACTCAGATTTGGAGAGTTTGATTCCTAAAGGGGTGCTTCAGCAGACCCTCTGCCCATGAGAAGGAGGGTCTTTCTTTCTGCCCTTGTGGGGTCTCACAATTGAGAAGACTCCCATTCCCATTCAGGTTATCTCTTTCCTATTCTCTTAATTTCTGAGAGTTTATACCTCAAAGAAAGATAACAAGCATTTTTCTGTTTTCATTATATAAAGTATCAATTGTCTTCATCTACCTGAGGAAGTGTTAGCAGATTAAGTTTGGAGGTTATGGGGTGCATTAATATGGGAAATACGAATGAAGGGTTCTAGTGCTATATTTTGTAACTCAAAAACATTTTTAAAAAACTCCTTGAAAGGAAACACAGAGCCTGGAATGCGAGTCTTAGTTGTTACTTTTACTTTAAGCGAGGCTCACGCATGTGACATCGTGTCTGCCATTCACGTCCTTTTATAAAACCCGTGATTAGTTATTTAAAGAAACAAGAATGCTTAATTAAACAATTACACCACACTCAAATATTACTGAAATATTAAATACACAACATGTAGGATACAGTGTGACTGTCTATAAATGTGTGTATGTGTTAATGGCTTGTACCTCTTTCGTCAGCACTTCAATGACTTACTCAGAAACCTTTGATACTCTTTCCATGTCTACTTCAGCTCACCATCCTCCACGACAGTCAAACTCTATATTGCTACTTTCATAAGGATTGTGCCTTTAAGGCATAGTCTCCTTCTCTGACTGCTATGCAGCAGAGTGTGGTAGGTGATTAATTTGAAAAACTTTTGTCTGCATCCACACATATCATGCTTTAGCATGTCATTTGTCTAGAAATTACTCAATGTACCAAAGAAAGGAGAACTCCAGCTGCCAGTGCACACCTTTGCACAAAGAACAATTAATACTTGGAACAATTAACAATTAATGCCAGTCCTGATGAAGGGCCTGGGGTCAAAGCGTCGACTGTTTATTTATTTCCATAGGTGCTGCCTGGCCTGCTAAGTTCCTCCAGCATTTTATGTTTTGCCAGTTAATAATTGGAGCTCTTTTTCAGGCTGGAAGAGACAAGTCAAATAGTTGAGAGAAATACAAATCTCTAAGGAAGAATAAACTTGGCAGTGTGAGTAGGAATTTAAACCCAAACCTTTTTAAAGGGACCTATTAAAATGCACACATTTTATGTCTATTTGCGCATACGTAGCAATTTTTAATGTGCTTAATGGTTATTTCAAGTATGTCTCCCCATTTAGGAGGAGGGCTGGGCTTGGAGATAGCAACCTCATCCATAAAAACCCATTGCTACAGAGATGCCAACAGACCTCATCCCTGGGATCTTAAGATGGGCTACACCTGGGGACAATTTGAAAGACTGGCCCAGGACAGATGTCTGACAAGCTGCTGCCAGTGGCCTTTGCCCCAGTAGGGGTGATGGCCTTAGGTATCCCTTATTTCCCCCATTCTTGTGATCTGTTCTCAGTGAGCATAAAAAGTCAAGTGGCTGCACCTGTCCCTCAAACCAACCGCAAACAGGCTTCAAAAAGATTCGGATTGAATGAGTGAGCAAAAAGATGACAGATATAGTATAGCATAGATTAATCGGGTAGCCACCCATAGAAAAACAGAAAGGCGGTATATTATTAAAGTAGCTTTAGATTGTGCTGAGGAAAGGGATTCTGATCTTGTAGTTCAGACACAAAACAAACAAGGAGGCAAATCATAAACACAAATGATACTGCAGATGCTGGAAATCCAGATTAACACACAGAAAATGCTGGAGGAACTCAGCAGGTCAGGGAGTATCCACAGATATGAATCAACAGTTGATGCTTTGGGCCGAGACCCTTCATTGGGACTGGAAAGGAAGGGGGAAGATGCCAGAATAAGAAGGTGGGGGGAGGGGAAGGAGGACATGCTAGAAGATGAAAGGTGAAGCCAGGTGGGTGGGGGAAGGGCTAATTAAGTAAGAAGCTGGAAGTAATAGCATAAACACAAGAGGTTCTCCAGATGATGGAAATATTGAGCAACACACACAAAATGTTGGAGAAACTTAGCAAGTCAGACAGTTTCTGAAGGGTCTTAGCCAAAAACGTCAATCCTTTTTTTCCCCTCCATAGATACCTCTTGACTTGTTGAGTTCAGGGAGTATATACAGGGAGGCCAATCAGAGAGGTCAGAAGCTTGAGAAGATGCAATTCATTCAGGTTCACTGATTGAGTATTAAAGACAGTGACTCACGGCAGTTGTGGATCTTTGAGCTCAGCCAATCAACAGTCAGGATTGATTAGCAAGTACAAATTAAAGTAATGCAGGGGCAAGTGGGGTGGCTATTGTTGGACTGGACAGCATTAGGATGGAGATTTTGAGGCCTTTCCTCTTCGAGGCTTCAACAATGAGAGGCAGTTAGAGAAGGTGAGAAAGCTGTAGGTAGCGTTTGCACCCCCTCCCCACCCTTTACATTTGCTCAGTTAGAACAGTAGAGATGCTAAGCAGGATAGTTGAGTGGTCCTCTTGCAGTATATGGGAAGGCAGGGAGACCTCCAGTGTCCCTGATGAATACAACTGTGAGAAGAGCATCCAGCTGCAGCTTCCAACAATCCGCGTTGAGGAGTTGGAGCTGGAACTGGATGAACTCTGGGTCATTCGGAAGGCTGAATGTGTGATAAATGGGACTTGTAAAGAGGTAGTTACACCCAAGGAGCAGGACACAGGAAACTGGGTGATGGTCAGAAAGGGGAAGGAGGTTAAACAGCCAGCATGGCCATCCCCCTCAACAACAGAAATATCACTTTGGATACTGTTGGGAGGGGGGAATACCCCAGAAGAGGAAAGTCACAGTGGTCACATCTCTGGCACTGACTCTGACTCTGCAATTCAGAAGGGAGGTGTTGAGAAGAGGCAAGCTGTGTTGTTAGGGGAACAGAAAGGAAGTTCTGTGGGCGAGAACAAAACTCCCAGATGGTATGTTGGCTCCCTGGTGCCAGGGTCTGGGACATCCTGGATTGAGTCCTTAGCATTCTTGAGAGGGAGGGTGAACTGCCAGGGGCGATGGTCCATATAGGTACCAATGACAAGAGTAGGAAGAGTGATGTGGTTCTGCAAAGCGAATTCAGGGAGTTAGGGGCCGAGTTAAAGGGCAGGACCTCAAGGATTGTGATCTCAGGATTGCTACCCATACCACATGCTAGTGAGGCCAGAAATGGGAAGATTGTACAATTTAACATGTGGCTAAGGATTTGGTGTAGGAGGGAGGGTACAAGATTTTTGGATCATTGGGATCCCTTCTAGGGAAGGTGGGACCTGTACAGAAGAGATGGTTGGCACCTAAGCTGGAGGGGCACTAATATCCTAGCAGGAAGGTTTGTTAATGCTCCAGGGTGGGGTTTAAACTAGAGTTGCAGCAGGATGGGAACCAGAGTTCCAGAACAGTTAGTGGAGAGATTGTGCAGGCAGGTGTTGATAAGACCTCAGACAACGTCAGAAATCAAAAGGTTGAGCATGGTGCGACCAGTGTCCTGAGCTGCATATATTTCAATGCAAGAAGTATTGTAGGAAAGATGGGTGAGCTCAGGGCATGGATTAATACCTGGAATTGTGATATTGTAGCCATTAGGGAGACTTGATTGCAGGAGGAGCAGGACTGGCATCTTAGTATTCCAGGGTTTTGTTGTTTCAGATGTGATAAAGTGGGAGGGATTAAAGGGGAAGGGGTGGTGTTACCAGTCAGGGAAAATGTCATAGAAGTGCTACATTAGGACAGACTGGAGAACTCAACTAGTGAGGCGTTATGGGTGGAACTGAGAAATAAGAAAGCTATGACCACATTAATGGTTTATGTTACAGATCACCCAACAGTCCAAGGGATTTAGGTGAACAAATCTGTAGAGAGATCATAGACTGTTGCAAGAAACATAAGGTTGTTATAGTAGGTGATTTTAACTTCCCACATATTGACTGGGGCTCTCATACTGTAAAAGGAATAGATAGGACAAAGTTTGTCAAATGTATTCAGGAAAAATTCCTTCATCAGTGTGTAGAAGTCCCAACAAGAGATTGTGTGATGCAGAGCAGATGACAGAAGTTTGTGCAGGGAAACTCTTTCACCTAGTGTTCACAGTGCCATTAGTTTCAAAGCAAATATTCAAAAAGACAGGTCTGGCCCACAGGTTGAGATTCTAAATTGGAGAAAGGCCAATTTTGATGATATCAGGAGTGATCTGGTAAGTGTGGATTCAGACAGTCTGTTTTCTGGCAAAGGAGTACTTGGTAAGTTGGAGGCCTTCAAAAGTGAAATTTTGAGTGTACAAAGCTCATATGTGCCTGTGAGAATAAAAGGTAAAGATAACAAATGTATGGAACCTTGGTTTTCAGGAGATATTAAGACCCTGGTTAAGAAGAAAAGGTAGGTATTTTACAGGTATAGGCAGGTCAGAATAATTGAGGTGCTTATGGAGTATAAGAAATGCAAAAGAACTCTTAAGAAAGAAAACAGCAGGGCTAAAAGAAGACATGAAGTGTAGATAAGGCGAAGAAGAAGAAGAAGAAGAAGAAGTAGATAAGGCCAAGGGATTCTATAGATATGTGAAGAGCAAAAGGATTGCAAGGGACATAACTGGTCCTCTGGAAGATCAGAATCGCATTCCATGTGTGGAGCCAAAGCAGATGGGGGAGATCTTAAATAATTTGTTAGCATCTGTATTTACTCAGGAGATGGACACAGCGTCTATGGAAGTGAGGGAAAGTAGCATAAACTTCGTGGTCCCTACACAGATTACAGAGGAGGATTTGTTTGCCACCCTGAGGCAAATCAAGGTGGACACGTCCCCAGGGCCTGTTAAGATGTTCCCTCACACCCTACGGGAGGCAAGTACAGAAACTGCCGGGGGCCTAGCAGAGATATTTAAATCATCCTTAGTGACAGGAAAGGTACCAGAGATTTGAAGGATAACAATGTTGTTCTGCAGTTTAAGAAAGGCTTGAAACAGGAAATGATAGGCTGGTGAGTCTACATCAGTTGTGGGAAAGTTATTGGAAAGTTTTCTAAGGGACCGGATATATAAGAATTTGGATAGACACAGACTGATTAAGGATAATTAGCATGGCTTCGTGTGTGGTAGATCATGTCTAACCAATCTTATAGAACTTTTCGAGGAAGTTACCAGGAAAGTGGATGAAGGCAAGGCAGTGGATGTTGTGACAGGGACCATAGCAAGGCATTTGACAATGTCTTGCATGGAAGGCTGGGCAAGAACGTTCAGTTGCTTGGCATTCAAGATGAGATAGTAAACTGGATTAGACATTGATTTTGTGGGAGAAGCCGGAGAGTGATCATAGATGGTTGCCTCGCTGACTGGAGGCCAGTGACTAGTGGAGTACCGTAGGGTCCATTGTTGCTTGTCATCTGTATCGATGAACTGGATAATGATGTGGTTAACTGGATCAGCAAATTAGCTAATGACACCGAGGAAGGCTATCATGGCTTGCAGAGGGATCAGAATCAGCTGCAAAAATTGGCTGAGAAATGGCAGGTGGAATTTAATGCAGACAAGTGCCAAGTGTTATAGTTCAGTAGGACTAACCTGGGCGGTCTTACACAGTGAACATTAGGGTGCTGAGGAATATGATAGCACGAAAGGATCTGGGAATACAGGTCCATCATTTGTTGAAAGTGGCACTACAGGTAGATAGCGTAGTGAAGAAATATTCTGCCACATTGGCCTTCATAAATCAAAGTATGGGTATAGGATAATAGAGGATAATAGGGGAGGTGGGATATTATGTTAAAGTTCTGTAAGACAATGGTGAGGCCTAACTTGGTGTATTGTAGGCAGTTTTGGTCACTTACCTACAGAAAAGATATAAATAAGGTTGAAAGTGTACAGCTAAAATTTACAAAGATGTTGTTGGATCTGGAGGATCTGAGTTATACGGAAAGGTTGAATAGGTTAGGACATTATTTCTTAGAATGTAGAAGATTGAGAGGAGATTTGATAGAGGTATACAAAACTATCAGGGGTATAAATAGGGTAAATGCAAGCAGGTTTTTTTCCACAGAGTTCGGGTTGGACATGGTCATGGGTTAAGGGTGAAAGGTGAAAAGTTTAAGGGGAACATGAGGAACTTCTTCAGTCAGCTGGTTGTGAGAATGTGGAATGAGCTGCTAGTACAAGTGGTCCGTGTGAGCTCGATTTCAACGTTGAAGCGAAGTTTGAATAGGTACATGGATGGTCGGCGTAGGGAGGGCTATATCCCCAGTGCAGGTCGATGGGAGTAGGCAGTTGAATTGGTTTGAATTGGACTAGATGGGCCAAAGGGCCTGTTTCTGTGCTGTACTTTTCTATGACTCTATGGCTGTATACTTTCCCTTAGTGGGGAATCTAAAATGAGGGATCCCAGTCTCAATTTGCAGGACTGATTTAATACTGAGATGAGAGGTATGGTAAAGTACTGGAATTCGCTACCACTGTAGGGGCCATGTGGACTAATATATTCATTAAGGGGATGGATACATTTCTGAATACAAAAGCTAAGAGTATAATGAGGAGAGATAGTAATAAGGTAGATGATCAGCCACAATTGACATGAATAGCAGAACAATTGAACAATCTCAGAAGCAAATGGCTCATTATTACTTTCCATATTTTTATGAAGCAAATTATTTTGTCATATATTTCCATTCATGGTTTATAGCTATGGATAGATTGGCTATCATATTCCGAAATAATTTACCTAATTGGTCTGGTACATGCTGATAGGTGGAAAAAAAACTCTATATAAATGCCAACTTCATCCATAACAACCCATGTGAAGCAAATGTTCTGCCTTTGGCCATTCTGGTTAATAGACAACACCCATGTTTTGAATTTCACAACTGTGGGAAAGCACCTGGTTTGTACTTCCCCAATGATATATAGGTGTAACCAAGACTTGACAGGGTAATCAGCTGAGCTACTTAGGCCAAAGACGTAAATGATTGCACACACCTCTCTTAATGAATATATTGTTGTACCCTTAATTCTGAGAGTATCCTTGTCGAGAATAGCACAGAAATAGTGAACTAACACCCTAACTAGACTGCAGCCCCACCCTACCCTGTGATGTTGTTTGCGCAAGCAACATTGATTGAACTTTGAATGATTCCTCTCTCTCTCTCTCTCTCTCTCTCTCTCTCTCTCTCTCTCTCATTGCCTGGCTACAAGTAGATTAACTCATTAAATTTCAAAAGGAACAACAGCACCATCAAAAATCAATGATAAAAATTTTAAAATATAGAATCTGAAGGTCTAGACTGTTAAATGCAGTAACTTATATCTGTACTTACTAATTTTTCAACAACTGTAACTCTTTAATGACTGTGATCACAATTAGATAGAATGAAACTGTGAATTCAACTGGGTGTTTTGGGGGGTGAGAGGAACATTTCACACCAGACATAAATCAAATTTTGTATCAGATACTGTGTGAAGGATACTTGCTGTGCAATCATAAGGATTTCAATAATGGTAATGATTCCTTGTGATTTTGTTTTTACTTTACGCTACATCTGGTTGTTCTGTGAAAAAAACATCCAGGACGAGTTTTATGCATTTTTATTGTTCGAAATTCAGGAACCTGTGGCTGGAGTGGTTGGAGGAAGCAAGTACTTTCACAATATTTAAGAGATATTCAGATGAACACTTAAAATAACAAGGGATAAAAGGCCACAGGTAAAGTGCTGGTAATTCCCATTACAAATTGGAAATTATCAATTTAGATGTGGCAAAGTTATTTCCCATGGTAGGGGAGTCTAGGACAAGAGGGCACTACCTCAGGATTAAAGGACATCCATTTAGAACAGAAATGCGGAGAAATTACTTCAGTCAGAGGGTGGTAAGTCTGTGGAATTTGTTGCTACAGGCGAATGTGGAGGCTAAGTCATTGGGTGCATTTAAGGCAGAGATAGATAGGTTCTTGATTAGCCAGGGCATCAAAGGGTATGGGGAGAAGGCAGGGGAGTGGGGATGACTGGAAGAATTGGATCAGCCCCTGATTGAATGGCAGAGCAGACTCGTTGGGCCGAATGACCTACTTCTGCTCCTAAATTTTCTGGTTTAATTACTTTTCCCAATACAAAAGGAGAAAAGCTGATGCTTCAAAAAGGCAGCATCCATTATTAAGAACACCGCCCCCCCCACCCCCCGCCACCACCACCATCCAGGGCATACCCTTCTCATTACTACCTTCAGAGAGAAGATACAGGAGCCTGAAGACACACACTCAGTTTTTTAGGGACATCTTCTTCCTTTCTGCGACTCGGTTTCTGAATGGACAATGAACAAAATTTCGTTATTTTTGCTCACTTTTTGCATTACCTGTTTAATTTTTTATACATACTTATTGTAATTGATAGTACAGTTTATGTATTGCACTGTACTGCTGCAGTAAAACAATAAATTTCACAGCATGTCAGTTGTAATAAACCTGACTCTGATTCTAGTATTCATGTGCACTTGAATAGCTGGCACAGACGAAGTGGGCTGAAGGGCCTGTTTCTGAGCTTTATCAGTCTGTAGTTACTGCATTGTAACCAGTTTTTTTATTTCTAGCCACGAGGAGATGACCATCAATATGGAGAAAATTATTGGATGGTACCGAAGGGCTTAAGGCGATATACCTCCATATTTGCAGAAAACAGTCATGGCTGCTATTTTCAGGAACTTCTTCCAGATTGCTTTATATGCCTTCTAGTATTCAATATGAGACACTTTGAGTTTAAGGTTTACAACAGCAACAAACAAAGATGATTTCAGGAATGAAGGGGTTAACATATAAGGAGCTTTGGGCCTCCAATCACTGGAATTTAGAAGAATGTGCGGAGATCTCATTGAAACCTACTGAATGTTGAAGGGACTAGGTAAGGCAGATATGGAGAGGATGTTTCCTGTGGTGGGGGTATCCAGAACTAGAGGGCACAGCCTCAAAATTGAGGGGCGACCTTTTAAACAGAGGTAAGGAGGAATTTTTTTAGCCAGAGAGTGGTGAATCTGTGGAATGCTCTGTCACAGACTGTGGTGGAGGCCAAGCCTGTAGGTATATTTAAGGTGGAAGTTGATCGTATTCTATTTGGGCAGGGCATCAAAGGATATGGTGAGAGGGCAGGTGTATGGGGCTGAGTGGGATGTGGGATCAGTCATGATGGAATGGTGGGGCAGACTGAATGGGTTAAATGGCCAAATTCTGCTCCTATGTCTTATGCTCTTATGGTCTAAACCACCTGAAATTCAATGAATGACAATAAATAAACATATCATTCAAGGATCACACCTAAAATTTCAGTATGCTGTAAGCTGCTGTGATGCCAGGGAATGTTTGGCCCCAGCTCCAGGTATTTGAGTGAATATTTCAGGAGAATAATATGCAATTTACAAGTTATGAGCACTCTGCCTGACCACATGGCAGAGAAAGATATTCAGTGGTATTCATAGTTTTCCTCCTCCTTTTGTCTCATTTGAATTTAGACCCATGTCCTTGGAGTCATGCATATAGCTCTGGCCCTTCCGCTATTTTCCAGCAAAGGCAAACAGCAATCTTTCCTTTAAGCGCACTTTACTACCCCATTAGAGGGTATTTGTCTAGTCCTTTACGATGCAGCAGCAGGATTATATTGCAGGGTGAGAACAGAAAATGATTCAACCCCTTTGACAGGCTGAAGCATTTAAGTAGTTTTGGTCTTTTAAAATCATCAGATGCTGCATAAGATGTCTGCTGCCTCAAAACTATTTTGTTACCTAAGTTAAGACTTATGTTGTTGTGCATCCCTTAATAATACTTACTTATAACTTAATTATTATTACTTAGCTTGACCCTGGCTAAGAATAAAGAATAGGTTGCAAAGGCAGAAGGCTGAAACAGGAAACAAATATGGGTATGGTGATTAGTTATTAATGACATTTCTTCAGTGAGGTTGGCAGTTTGGGATAGTATCTGAAATGAAGGAACTACGTCACAGCGCAGGAGTGGGCCCAAGATTGGGGAACGAGCCAACATTTGGTGGAGTGGACATGGAGGCAATTTGATGTGGCAGAAATGAGGCGAGGCACAGTTGAGGAGTGGTGCCTGAGCCTGTGCCTGAAGGTGAGGAAAGAACCAAGGTTTGATTGATTTGGAACAGGCCAAATCATGGCGGGGAGGGGGGGGGGCCAGGCCCGAGAGCATATTAGAACATAGAACATACAACAGTACAACACAGTACAGGCTCTTTGGCCCACAATGTTGTGCCAACCCTTAAACCCTGCCTCCCATATAACCCTCCACCTTAAATTCCTCCATATACCTGTCTAGTAGTCTCTTAAACTTCACTAGTGTATCTGCCTCCACCACTGACTCAGGCAGTGCATTCCACGCACCAACCACTCTCTGAGTAAAAAACCTTCCTCTAATATCCCCCTTGTACTTCCCACCCCTTACCTTAAAGCCATGTCCTCTTGTATTGAGAAGTGGTGCCCTGGGGAAGAGGCGCTGGCTATCCACTCTATCTATTCCTCTTAATATCTTGTATACCTCTATCATGTCGCCTCTCATCCTCCTTCTCTCCAGAGACTAAAGCCCTAGCTCCCTTAATCTCTGATCATAATGCATACTCTCTAAACCAGGCAGCATCCTGGTAAATCTTCCCTGTACCCTTTCCAATGCTTCTACATCCTTCCTATAGTGAGGCAACCAGAACTGGACACAGTACTCCAAGTGTGGCCTAACCAGAGTTTTATAGAGCTGCATCATTACCCCGTGATTCTTAAACTCTATCCCTCAACTTATGAAAGCTAATACTTCATAAGCTTTCTTAACTACCCTATCTACCCGTGAGGCAACTTTCAGGGACCTGTGCACATGTACCCCCAGACCCCTCTGCTCCTCCACACTTCCAAGTATCTTGCCATTTACTTTGTACTCTGCCTTGGAGTTTGCCCTTCCAAAGTGTACCACCTCACACTTCTCTGGGTTGAACTCCATCTGCCACTTCTCAGCCCACTTCTGCATCCTATCAATGTCTCTCTGCAATCTTCGACAATCCTCTACACTATCCACAACACCACAAACCTTTGTGTCGTCTGCAAACTTGCCAACCCACCCTTCTACCCCCACATCCAAGTTGTTAATAAAAATCACAAAAAGTAAAGGTCCCAGAGCCGATCCTTGTGGGACACCACTAGTCACAACCCTCCAATCCAAATGTTACTCCCTCCACCATGACCCTCTGCTTTCTGCAGGCAAGCCAATTCTGAATCCACCTGGCCAAACTTCCCTGGATCCCATGCCTTCTGACTTTCTGAATAAGCCTACCATGTGGAACCTTGTCAAATGCCTTACTAAAATCCATGTAGATCACATCCACTGCACTACCCTCATCTATATGCCTGGTCACCTCCTCAAAGAACTCCATCAGGCTTGTTAGACACGATCTGTCCTTCATAAAGCTATGCTGACTGTTCCTGATCAGACCATGATTCTCTAAATTCCCATAGATCCAATCTCTAAGAATCTTTTCCAACAGCTTTCCCACCACAGTCGTAAGGCTTACTGGTCTATAACTACCCGGACTATCCCTATTACCCTTTTTAAAAAAGGGGGCAACATTTGCCTCCCTCCAATCCTCTGGTACCATTCCCTTGGACAACGAGGACATAAAGATCCTAGCCAAGGGCTCAGCAAACTCTTCCCTTGCCTCGTGGAGCAGCCTAGGGAATATTCTGTAAGGCCCTGGGAACTTATCCATCCTAATGTATATTAACAACTCCAACACGTCTTCTCCCTTAATATCAACATGCTCCTGAACATCAACCTCACTCATATTGTCCTCAGCGTCATCAAGTTCCCTCTCATTGGTAAATACCAAAGAGAAGTATTCATTGAGGACCTCCTTCTCTTCCACAGCCTTCAGGCACATCTTCCCACCTTTATCTCTAATCGGTCCTATCTTCACTCCTGTCATCCTTTTGTTCTTCACATAATTGAAGAATGCCTTGGGGTTTTCCTTTACCCTACTTGCCAAGGCCTTCTCATGCCCCCTTCTTGCTCTTTTCAGCCCCTTCTTAAGCTCCTTTCTTGCACCCTATATTCCTCAATAGACCCATCTGATCCTTGCTTCCTAAACCTCATGTATGCTGCCTTCTTCCACCTGACTGGACTCTCCACCTCACTTGTCACCCATGGTTCCTTCACGCTACTATTCTTTATCTTCCTCACCGGGATAAATCTATCCCTAACATCCTGCAAGAGATCTCTAAATATCGACCACATGTCCATAGTACATTTCTCTGCAAAAACATCATCCCAATTCACACCCGCAAGTTCTAGCCACATAGCATAATTTTCCCTTCCCCAATTAAAACTTTTCCTGTCCTCTCTGATTCTATCCTTTTCCATGATAATGTTAAAGGCCAGGGAGCGGTGGTCACTGTCCCCCAGATGCTCACCCACTGAGAGATCTGTGACCTGACCCGGTTCGATAACTAACACTAGATCTAGTATAGCATTCCCCCTAGTCGGCCTGTCAACATACTGTGACAGGAATCTGTCCTGGACATACTTAACAAACTCTGCCCCGTCTAAACCATTGGAACTAATCAGATGCCAATCAACATTAGGGAATTTAAAGTCACCCATGATAACAACCCTGTTATTTTTGCACCTTTCCAAAATCTGCCTCACAATCTGCTCCTCGGTATCTCTGCTGCTACCAGGGGGCCTATAGAATACTCCCAATAGCGTAACTGCTCCCTTCCTGTTCCTGACTTCTACCCGTACTGACTCAAAAGAGGATCCTGCTACATTACCCACCTTTTCTGTAGCTGTAATACTATCCCTAACCAGTAATGCCACCCCTCCTCCCCTTCCCCCCCCTCTCTATCCCTTTTTAAGCACTGAAATCCAGGAATATTGGGAATCCATTCCTGCCCTGGTGCCAGCCGAGTCTCTGTAATGGCCACTGCATCATAATTCCATGTGTGTATCCAAACTCTCAGTTCATCACCTTTGTTCCTGTTGCTTCTTGCATTGAAGTACACGCACTTTAGCCCTTCTACCTTACTACCTTTACACCCTTTAATCTATCTCTCTTTCCTCAAAGCCTCTTTATATGTTAGATCTGGCTTTACTCCATGCACTATACTTGCAGTTCTCGCATGACCTTTATCCTCCTCCACCTCACTATCTGCTCTAACACTCTGGTTCCCTTCCCCCTGAAAATCTAGTTTAAACACCCCCCCCGGAGCAGCACTAGCAAACCCTCCCTCAAGGATGTTAGTCCCCCTCCAGTTCAGGTGCAACCCGTCCCGTCGGAAGAGGTCCCACCTTCCCTGGAACAAGGCCCAATTGTCCAGAAACATGAAGCCCTCTCTCCTGCACCAACTCCTTAGCCACATATTTAGCTGCATTAATTTCCTATTTCTAGCCACACCAGCACATTGCATGGGTAGCAATCCTGAGATTGCAACCCTGGAGGTCCTGTCCTTCAAATTTGCACCTAACTCCCTGAATTCCCTTTGCAGGACCTCCTCCTTCTTCCTATCCACATGAAAGTGGCAGGGCCCAAGTCCAAGAGTGAAGAACAGCCGAGGTTTGGACAATATAAGTGCTGGGCCAGATAGAAAATGTCAGGGTATCAGGGCCGAAGGCAAGGGATGAGCTGGTTCAGCATGCTGCTCCACAAGGCTTACTCGTCTCTGTGCTGCAGTGATGGTTGGCTTCATGAACTTCAGTTGTTTGTTTACTTTTGCTATTTGCATGATTTGTTTTTCTTCACATGAGATGCTTGATGGGCTTTTTTAAAATGGGTTCTTTTGGGTTTCTTTGTTTTGTGGCTGCCTGTAAGGAGTCAAATCTCAAGGTTGTATATATCATGCATACTTCGATAATAAATGTACTTTGACTTTGAGTGATTGAAGAGATTTCAGCTTATAAGGAGACAATGAGTCCATAATGTAATCAAACTTTGGATAGGTATTTAAATTTTCAACCTTTGCTTACTTTTAGAATTTTTGCTATACTGTGTATTACATATTCATATTTACATACTTAAAGCACTAAACCAGGATTGAAATATAAAAAGTAGAAGTTAAAATATGATTAAATATGGAATATTTGTTTTTACTTTTAAAATGTATTCCATTTTGAAATATTTATCCGCACAAATTAGTATGGGCAAAAGTGTCTGTCTAATGATATTTATGGTTTGGTACAATATTAAAACATGTAATTCCCATGTAGCAAAGTAACATTGTTTGGTCATTTACACTAACGTAATTTGTAGAAATCCTAAAACTACAGTCTGTTTCATTGAACGGTGACAGAGAAAGACAATAGTCTTACCACCTTAACAAGGGGTATCAAATAAGCTAGCCAGGGGCTGGGTCTGAAAGAGGATAACAGGGCTAAGAATAGGAATGATGCTTTAAGGGGATATGAACAACTCTGCAGGCATCGCAAGGCCAGAGTCCAGGAAGAAATTTGCAGGAAAGAACAGGTGAAGGTGGAAAGAGCATTGGAGTTCTGGCAACTCACTGGCACGTACAATGAGTGTAGATTTTTCACTGCATCAAGACTATTCAAGGCTCGAACCCACCCTCTCTCTACCAGAGTGGCAAGTGGCTGCAGTGGATGTGCTGAAGTTGCAAACCATCGTGCAAATGTTCTTACTAGCTCAAAACATCCAAGCACTTGATGTGACTGGGGGGAATCTTCTGTTGGTTTTGTTATCCTGTTGGCTGGCTCTCCTTGGACAGTGATGCTCTTATCAGGCAATGTGGCATCAGTGAGCACATTATTCTGGAAGTAGTTGCTTGATTGTTGGGTGGTGAAGGGCATGGGTCCCTTGCTCATGCTGTTGAGATACCAAAGATAGCAAAACAAGAAAAAAGGGAAAAGACTGGCTGTGTAAAGAGGCACGAAGTGTAGCACCACGAGCCAATAATGGAAGGTGAACCTATCAAGGGCAGATAGCAATCAACATCTGCTGAAAGGAACACAATCTAGATCGTGCCTGATGCCAGTTCCCTCAACTCCATCCCATAGTTGAATATTTCATCAACACTTTCCAACATTTCTAACTGACAAGTCAACAGACATTTGATGAAAAGCAACGTAAAGCCCCACTCTTCAACAATGAAGGTTCAGGAAGAGAGCTGGTGAAATGAGAGCTTCTTTCAATATTTCAAAAACCACCCCAGCAATGGCAGATGTTAGTGATGAAATTTACCATTACATTCAACACTGTTGGCCAACTGAGAAAACAAGTGTTTGAGGATCATCGAGTTAATGGATTCAATAATCCATGAGTTTGGTTTTTATTCTTCCTTGAGTAATTTCATCAAAATGCTGAAACATTAGTTAATTCTGGATTCATGAATTGTCCGTCGCGCTCCAGATGGAACATTCAGCAGTGAGCTCTGAGGCACTCTTCAGACAAAAGATTGTAGAAATTTGCAACTCATTCCATCGAGAATGTGAGGTAATTGAAACCTTTTTAGATTAAGTAAATCAGGTTAATGAATACAAGATCAGCTTTGATCCAATAAAGTGGTGAAAAATAAAACTAATAATTAATGGCCTACATTTGTTTCTTAATAGTGACACAGTGTTTAATATAAAATGGTGTTTAAGCACTCTTAAGTAGGATAGAACATGGAACAGTACAGCACAGTACAGGCCATTCAGCCCACAATGTTGTACTGCCCATTTAACCTGCTCCAATATCAAACTAACCCTCCCCTCCATTGAGAGATTCTGCAGATGCTGGAAATCCAGAGTAACACATACAAAATGTTGGAGGGGGTCAGCAGGTCAGGCAGCATCTATGAGTGGAATAAAGAATCAATGTTTTGGCTGAGACCCTTCATCAGACTATGTGAGACTCCCCTCCACATAGCCCTACATTTTCCTTTCATCCATATGCCATGGTAAAGTGAATGTTAACTATTAATGCCAACCGCTAAAGATGTCATCAAATGCCATCTTAACATCTTTATTTAAAACTGTTAGCCCAGAACGAACAAGGAAATTCCAAAAATAAATACTCTCACCAAGATAGCAAATACATAAAATCTTTAATATAATGTTGCATAAACTAACAGTGAAAATCTGTCCACAAGACATACTTCATTGATTTAACAAAATACCCCCAAATAGTCAAATTATTAGCACTTTAAATGTACAAAGGTGAAATATGGTATAGATTTAATGACTAAAAAGTTAATTTCATTATCAACAAAGTTAGCTTAACAACTAAGTTATATATCATAAGGAAAAAAATGGATCAGGCATATTGAATTAGGAAATACAATATTTTCCTCAATGAGAACTATGATCATATACCTGTAGATACAAACATTAAAGAATACAAATACATTTATATCCCTAAGGAATTCAGGAAGTGGATAGGTAACGCTTGTACACCAATCCAAAAGTCTCAATCCACTTGTCACTTTCTTTCAATACAAGTAGGCAGCACGTGCTGTTACTCAGTCTTCCAAGCTATAAAGAGTCATTCTTCCCTCAATCAAAATCTGAGAATCAGTGATTAACTTCAATAATTTCCATACTCTACCTCTTATTTTCCTGAAACCTCTTTCCTCCTAATAACAATCCTCACACTTTGAAAAAAATCCCAAAACTATTAATTAGTAGATCTACCAATCTCAGAATCTCCTATACAAGTGCCTGTGATAAACCTGGCTAGTCCTTCCTGTTAAAAGGAACATATGTATTATCAAAAAGTAAGACATTTCCCAAATAGAAAAATTACACAATTTGCAGAAGTAATACGCTTTCATTGCATCAATGGTACATGTGACTAGACCCAAAAAGTTCTATTCACAGAAGTGGATGAATCATGACAAATATCCATATGTCAGTATTGAAAAACAGAAATACCCTTCAACCCTTATCAACTCTTTTTCAAACTACGTGCATTGTTTCACCTGAACATTGGGACCCACATGTTCTACCAACCTACTGGATGAAGTAAATTTGAATAAACACCCACCGACGTACGCCTGGTTTAGAGCAAAAATTACGTAGATAATTAAATATACTCAAGTTGCAATTTTGAAGTTAAGATGAGATATGCATCTGGATATTATTATATGTCACACTGATCCTGTGCATTACAATTTTTAATCAGTACTGGCCTGGATTTTGCCATTTGCATTGAGTAAAAAATTGCCAGCCACTGTATTATTATAATGCCAGTTTATACAATGAAGTGGCTGCTTGTTATTAATGCCCTTCTACAAGCTGCATTGCTTAGCCTTTTCAAATGTAATATAATCCAACACTGACATATGGTCCTTGCTGATAAACACCTTGAAATAATGTACTGTTTCGCTCAAGGTGCAAGTGAGCTTTTGAATCATTATAAATGGTTTTTACTGATTAGCAAACTTACACCCTTTTTTTCTGTGGATTACAATTCAATATTTCAAAAGTGCATTATGAAATATTTTTAATTTTGTTTCTGCCCTAACCTCATGTATATTACAACTTTTATTCTGTGCTCTGTGAAGTGTTTAAAATCATCCAAGACAGATGCCTTTTCTTTTGTTCACAGTAACCCTTCAGTGAGATTGACTGTAATGTTACAGTCCTAAAATAATGCAGGAAAAGGGGAGGCACAATTTAAGTTCAACCTTGAGCAATCAGTTCACTTCTGACTACAAAATCCAGGCCACCTGATCTAAAGTCAACTGAATCTCCTATGCTAAAGCAAGATAAAATGGTTAATACTACCATTGGTATATTTTGTAAAGTACTACACAGTAGTCAACAATTAAAGTTTCTTTCAAAGAAACAACACACATTTGCCATTACTAGCAAATATCACTATATAAAACTAACAAGACTGCCTAACTGACAGTGAGGGTGACAGCAAACTTCCCAAACTAGGAAGTCAGAAGAACGGCACTCTTGATTGGGCAGCTTTCCCCTTCAAAATGCGCTTGACCTGCAAGTACAAAGTCAGAGTAAACAATATTAGTTAATTTCATCTAAAATCATTTTAAGGAAACTACTTTTCTTCCTAATTATCTTTTATGAAGTAATTTTTTGGGTTGCTGCTGCAGACAAAGTTTGAGGTACACATTTTAAAGAATGGATTTACATATGTCTGCAACCACTTACTTCTTCTCCTCTTAAACCGTCTGGCACAAGATGCACTGGCTGTTCATTCTCCAAGTTTCTGGCACTGGGATCTGCTCCCTTTCTCATCAGAAGCCGGACAGCGTCTACCTGACTGCTCCTGTCTTGCATGCCAGCTGCAACATGAAGTGCAGTGTTCCCATTATAAGCCTGAAAATAAAAGCAAAGCTTTTATCGGTCAAAAATACTAACACTGTAGGTTTCATCGAACAATCTGATTTCAATCATCAATCATTTCAACGTAGGGAAAATTATACATAAAACACAAATATCATACATTTAAATAAAATATACAGTAGGTTTTAATCCATTTTCATATCAACAGTCATTCTGAGAGAATTGAATATTTTGTGAAGTGACAATCAGTATTTGTACATTACATTCACTGGCTACTTTATTAGGTACAGGAATGGAATCCAAAGCTGCTGTAACCATCCACTTCAAGGTTTGATGTGTTGTTCATTCAGAGATGCTCTTCTGCACACCACTATTGTAATGTGAGGTTATTTGAGTTACTGTCGCCTTCCTGTCAGCTTGAACCAGTCTAGCCATTCTCCTCCGACTTCTCTCACTAACAAGGCGTTTTCACCCACAGAACTGCTGCTCACTAGATTTCTTTTTGTTTTTCACAGCATTCTCCGCAAATCCTAGACAGCTGTGCATGTAAACTCTAGAGAGACTGTTGTGCATGAAAATCCCAGTAGGTCACCCGTCTGGTTACCAACAATCATTCCACAATCAAAGTTACTTAGATCACACTCTTCCCCCATTCTGACGTTTGGCATGAACAACAACTGAACCTCCTGACCATGTCTGCATGCTTTTATGCATTGAATTGCTGCTGCATGATTGGCTGATTAGATATTTGGATTAACAAGCAGACGTTTCTAATAAAGTAACCACTGTGTATATATGCAGACCTAAGAAAACTTAGCGAAGCTCACTGGGCATTTTAAAGGGGTTAGTGGCTTTACTCTTTGCAACACATCAAATTTATTGAGTGGACAGTTGCTGGTTGCTAAGTTTATAATCTTACCTTAGCATTTACAACATTCAGACTGTTTGGTTGCTCGAGAAAGTAACGCAAAAGATCAACGTTTGCTTCTTCTGCAGCCAAGTGCAGAGGAGTGCGACCGCTTTTCCGATCCTGGGGAAATTGAAACATTCATTCTAGCATTTCAAAGTCAAATGATTTATTATTTGCAATTTCATTAAACTGCCTGGAGCTATTTTAGTGGTGCCTTCTCAGTCCATGGCCTGTTTAGAGCCAAAACTGAACTCACCCGAGTTTCAATAGATGCTCCCATTTGTAATAAGGTTTTAATAGTATCCAGTAAGTTCTTGCTTTTCACAGACAGCTCCTGTGTCACAAGAGAATGAGGCTGCTGTTGAATTTTATTCTGAAGTTCATGCACCACACGGTTCTGGGCCAGGACTGCACAATGCAGAGCAGTCATGCCTATGACAAAAAAGAAATTTGCAAGGTGTTTACATCATTATTTACTGCCGGTAGTGAATGAAAACTAATGCAAGTAAGCAAATACAAATTGTTTTGGTCCACAGAAGCTCTACTTTACTCTCTTTTTAACTTAATACTTGAGAAATTTCTGTCTGATTCAACATTACGTAATAATTTAAAGGTGTTATCTATTATACCAACTTAGACAGAGCTTTATCTCCCTACCACAAAACATAGGAGCAGAATTAGGCTTTTCGGCCCATTGAATCTGCTCAGCCATTTGATTCTGGTTTGTTTATTACCCCTCTCAACCCCATTCTCCTGCCATCTCCCTTAACCTTCAACACCTTTGCCAATCAAGAACCATTTCAAGTACACCCAGTGAGTTGGCCTTCAAAGCCATGAGGCAATGAATTCCACAGATTCATCACTCCCCGCTTTAAAAAAAATCCTCCACATTTCTCTTCTAAAGGGAGGACCCCTTCTATTCTGAGGCAGAGCCCTCTGATACCCACTGCTTGAAATATCCTCTCCACGTTCCTTCTATCCAGACCTCTCAACATCCAACAGGTTTCAATATGGTACTCCCTTATTCTTCTGAACCCATTACACATGGCATCAACCAGAGCCATCAAACACTCTTCATCCCCAGGATCACTCTCATGAACCACGCTCTGGGTCCTCGCCAGTGCCAGTACATCCCTTATGCTAGGACCAGTAACATATCTTACCATCAAAGTTTGTCACTTCCAGATTGAGATGCTGACAATTTTGTATAATTCCTTTTTCAATGGCCTGAATGGAAACAGAGAGAAAGTGTGAATAGCAATCAACTAAAATCAAAAAGCTTATTGTGTATGGTTTGTTTATTTAATATTAGAACAAATGAGGTGCAATTGTTTATTCAGTAAACTTAAAAATGGATCTCTTAACATATATTTACAAAACAGCTCCAACATTAAAGTCTGGCCTCGGTTTTTCCAGAGTCGCACACATAAAAAGAGTAACGTAAAAAGGAGAAATGGGAAAATGTATGGCAAAGTGCTTGCTCAAATTTCCAGGTTGAGGAAAATAACCTATCAGGAAAGTTGCTTTAACTATCTCAAGTAAACTTTAGCTCAGTAATGTCATTAATCATATATCAGTTTGCCAGAGTATGGATTAAATGGTGGAAAGGTAAAGATGCATAGAAAAAGTGAGGCAAGACTTATCTTCGGTTGGAACTTAAAGAACAATAATATTGTTGTTTAAATTCCAAAGGATTCCCCAAAATTATAGAAGAATCTTTCAGATAATGACCACACTTCAACTTCTACAAATGGTACACATTTGAAAATGTATTTTGATTTTAAATACAATCCAAAAGATAGGAAATCTTTGAAAGATACTGTGGATGTTGGAAATCTTGAGCAACAGACACAAAATGCTGGAAGAACTCAGCAAGCCAGATTATGGAGGGAAATAAATAGCCAACATTTGGGCTGAGACGCTACACTGTTTATGAAAAAGCATGTTCATTTCCAAAGCATGTGTTTTTATATGCCACAGCAGTCATCAAGGTTGAGGTCTCTATAGGATCTGAAGATTTTTTTAAAAAGCACCTACCACAAGCACTTGAAAGTGACCTTTTTCTGCAACTACATGCAGTGGTGTTCTGCCCCAGCGATCTGAAGTATTCACTTGTGCTCCAAGGGTTACTAGGTCCTGGACAATCAAGTGCTGGTTGGCAGCAACAGCTACTTGCAAAGCACTCTACAAAACAGAAGGGAATCAAATCACACAAGGAAATTAACAGGGGAAAAAATAGCAAATGCCAAACTGATAAGAAGCTATTGTAATAAGCAAATAATGTAGCCATTGCAAACTGCAAGTCATGCAGTGACTGATAAACAAATCCATTTCAGTTAAACATTACCTAGAAAGTATACATTAATACTAAGATTCTTGCCTTCAATAAAGCTTTAAATGAAAGACAATCTGTTGTGTTCAAAGTTCAAATGAGAAATTTCAAATAATGTGAAGATAGAGAAAGATTTTCGAAAGAAATCTAAAGATAGATTTTAATAAATCATCTAGGGATTTCTCAGAATCAGGTTTGTTATCACCGGCATGTAACGTCAAATTTGTTAACTTAGCAGCAGCAGTTCAATGCAATACATAATTTAGCAGAGAGAGAGAAAAATAATAATAAATAAAATAAAACAGAATAAATAAACAAGTAAATCAATTACATATATTAAATAGACTTTTAAAAAATGTGCAAAAACAGAAATACTGTATATGAAAAAAAGGTGAGGTAGTGTCTAAAGCTTCAATGTCCATTCAGGAATCAGATGGCAGAGGGAAAGAAGCTATTCCTGAATTGCTGAGTGTGTGCCTTCAGGCTTCTGTACCTCCTACCTGATGGTAACAGTGAGAAAAGGGCATGCCCTGGGTGCTGGAGGCCCTTAATAGTGGACGCTGCCTTTCTGAGACACCGCTCAGAGAGGATTAAATTAATCCTCAAAATTCCTGACCGTGTCCAGTAAGTACCTGTTGTGTCAATGTATGCTTACCTGACCATTGTGTTCTTTAACATCTATCATGTTAAGTGCAGCCATCTTCTTTCCAAGGACATAGGCAAGAGCACGTCTGCCCTGTGCAGCAGCAATGTGTAAAAGACTGGAAAATATAAATATTTTTTCCAAGATTTTTAAATTGAAGGCAGCTTACAATACCAATCGCTTCCCCGTATAAATTTTAACCATCATGCTACTATTTCAGATTTAGAAACACAAATCCCCAGTTAGGAAAAGAGCAAGTACATTTACCAGGTGAATCCTGGGCACAAGTCCAAAAGGCATAATGCCTTAAAATGGGAAAATGCCACATATGTAAAACAGAGTATATTAAAAATTGGCAAGAACAAAGGATTTAGAAACCACTTACGTGTCACCATCAGAGTCTTTGGAAAGAAGTTGCTCTTGAGTAAGATGGGACAATTTCTTCTCTTCTTGTTCAAGTTGCCATTCAAAGAAGGACTTGCCTTGACGTTGTGATGGATAGTACATGGAGGCAGGCTGCAATACATCACCCTGGGAGTTGGGCTGTATAGCTTGCATATAAAATTCAGATGATTGTTGACTGCCCACAATTTGATGACTAACTGGAGGAAATGAGAACTCATCAGGCATGGATGGATTCAGATGCATTGGAAAAGCAAGGCCTGGCATATCATTTGGGATCTGCTGAAAATCTCGGTCCAGTCTACCGGCAAGAACTTGAAGTGACTGAAGCCCATCCTGTTGTCCAGATATTTGTGGAGGACTCTGCATTGGGTATGGCTGAAATTCGTGGCACCTTTCAGGGGATAGTCGGCAGTCGCTTAGTTCCTGCATATAACTGTTGTTGTGCAATTTCCCATCTCTTTGAAGAGCATGATCATTCTTGGCAACATTGGCCCAATTGACCTGAACTGTATTCAGAGAAATCTCATGGGCATCATTCTGCAACATGTTTATTATAGCCTCAAGAACATCTGGATTTACATCATTTCTTGATTTGGTTTTATGGGATCCATCTGAATTCTCAGAGTTTGGAGTCTGGGGTGGAGTCTAAATTGGAAAGAAGTGAATAACCTTATTTTGAAAGATTACACAATATTTTTCAAGTAGCATAGCAAGCAGTAACTGCACCACAGCTTCACTGCCTTTTGATAAAATAACTTTTTTTTTCTGTCCCTAGGTTCCCTAGAGCATATTATTAATGTCATCTCCAAACCTAAAGATTATAGAAATAATGAAAATAAAACTATATTTTGAAAGACCATTGGATATTCTTACCAGTGGGTAGGATGATACAGGTGTTGCAGATTGTTTATAGGGAGGTGCATCAATCAGGTTCTCCAAAGCTGATCTTTTTCGGCCACTCAGGAGATCTCTTATTTCTGTTCAGAAAAAAGGCTGGTTAATAGTGTCCGAATTATACGGCATAGAAACAGATCCTTCAGACCACTGTTTCCACATGACCATCATACATATCAACACCAATCTCACTTAGAGTCATAAAATTATATAGCATGGATAAAGGTATTTCAGGCCAACTCATCTATGCTGACTAAGGTGTCTGCATTTGGGCCATATCTCTGTATGTTTTATTCCTAATGCCTCTTAAAGACTGTTACTGTTCCTGCCTCCACCACGTCCTCTGGGCAGCACATTCCAAATACCAAGTACACAAGTAGGGAACCTTGGTTTTCAAGAGATATTGAGGCCCTGGTTTAAAAAAAAAAGGAGGTACCAAGCAGGTACGGGCAGGTAGGATCACATGAGGAAAAGAAATGCAAGAGAACACTTAAGAAAGAAATCAGGAAGGCTAAAAGGCGGCATGAAGTTGCTCTAATAGACAAGGTGAAAGAGAATCCTAAGAGATTCTACGGATATGTTAAGAGCAAAAGAACTGCAAGGGACAAAATTGGTCCTCTGGAAGATCAGTATACTAATTTATGCATGGAGCCAAAAGAGGTGTGGGAAGATTTTAAATGAATTGTTTGTATCTGTATTTACTCTGGAGATGGACCCTGAGTCTATAGAAGTAAGGCAAAGCAGCAGCAAGGTCGTGGACCTATACAGATTACAGGGGAGGATGTTTTTTCTGTTTTGAGGCAAATTAGGGTGGACAAATCCCCAGAACCTGACAAGGTGTTCCCTCAGTCCCTGTAGAACGCAAGTGCAGAAATTTCAGGGGTCCTAGCAGAGATATTCAAATCATACTTAGTCACAGGTGAGGTGCTGGAGGATTGGAGGATAATTAATGTTGTTCCGTTGTTTAAGAAATGCTCTAAAAGTAAACCAGGAAATTATAGGCCAGTGAGCCTGACATCAGTAGTGGAAAAGTTATTGGAAAGTATTCTAAGGAACCAAATATATGAGTATTTAGATAGACACGGACTAATTAGGTATAGTCTGCATGGCTTTGTGCATGGTAGATTGGGTCTAACCAATCTTAAAGAGCTTTTCAAAGAAGATACCAGGAAAGTTGATGAAGGCAAGGCAGTGGATGTTGTCTACAGAGACTTTAGCAAGCCACTTGACAAGGTCCCGCATGACAAGATTCGTCAAGAAGGTTCAGTCGCTTGGCATTCGAGATAAGGTAGTAAATTGGATTGGACATTGGCTCTGTGAGAGAAGCAGAGAGTGGTAGTAGACAGTTGCCTTTCTGACTGGAGGCCTGTGACTGGTGGAGTGCCAGAGGGATCAGTGCTGGGTCCTTTGTTTTTGCCATCTACTGTATATCAATGATCTGGATGATAACGCGGTTAACTGAATCAGCAAATTTGCGGATGACACCAAGATTGAGGTTGTAGTGGACAGCGATGAAGACTATCATGGCTTGTAGCAGGATCTGGACCAGCTAGAGAAATGGCAGTTAGAAATTAATGCAGACAATTGCGAGGTATTGCACTCTGGTAGGACCAACCTAGGCAGGTTTTACATGGTGAATGGTAGGGCACTGAGGAGTGCGGAAGAACAAAAGGATCTGGGAATACAGGTCCATAACTAATTGAAAGTGGTGTCACAGGTAGAGTGGGTTGTAAGGAAAGCTTTTGGTACATTGGCCTTCATAAATCAAAGTATTTTGTACAGAAGATGGGATGTTATGCTAAAGTTGTACAGGATGTTGGTGACACCCATTTTGGAGTATTGTGCACAGTCTTAGTCATTTACCTACAGGAAATAAGTAAATATAGTCGAGAGAGTTTAGAGAAAATTTACAAGGATGTTGCCGAGACCGGAGGATCTGAGTTATAAAGAAAGATTGAATAACTTACAGAGTTTATTCCTTGGAACATAGAAGATTGAGGGAGATTTGATAGAGGTACACAAAATTATGAGGGGGCTATACATAGGGTAATTGCAAGCAGGCTTTTCCCACTGAGGTTGGGTGAGACTACAAACAGGGGTCATGGGTTAAGGGTGAAAAGTGAAGAGTTTAAGGGGTACATGAGGGGAAACTTCTTCACTCAGAATGTCCTGAGAGTGTAGAACGAGTTGTCAGTGCAAGTGGTGCATGCGAGCTCGATTTCAAAGTTTAAGAGAAGTTTGGATAGGATTATGGTCCAGGTGCAGTTCAATGGGACTAGACAGTGTAAGTGGTTTGGCATGGAGTAGATGGGCCAAAGGGCCCATTTAGGCACTGTACTTTTTTGTGATTCTACTGTTTTAGTGAAGAATTTATCCCCTTTAAACCTCCTCACTCTCAGTTTAAAAATATGTTCTCTCGTTGTAGACACCCTTTCCAAGGGAAACAACATTGGCTCTCTACCCTAGCTCTGCCTCTCATGATTTTATGCAACCTTCAGTCTCCTTTACTCCAGGGAACACAAACTTAGGCTCCCCTTAAAGCAAAGTCCCCCTATCAAAGCAACATCCTGGTGAATCTTTCCTGCACCTCTTTAGCACATTTTTCTTGCGTGTCAACCAGAACTACACAAGGTACTCCAAACATTGTCAATACTGCTGCAACCTGACATCCTAACCTCACAAAATGAAGGCAATCATGTCATCTGCATTCTTCACCACCCTGTCCACCTGCATCGTTGCTTTCATGTACTTGTATCCCGAGGTCTCTCTGTTTAGCAACGCCTGCCAGTACTGTGTTCAATCATTCTGCTATGGTTTTCCCAAAATAGTACTATACATTGATGTTCTGGCTTAAAAAATACAAATTGGCAAGCTACTTACGAGAAAATGGTTCTTCTGATGAGTTTGACTGAGGCTAAATTAAAGAAGAAAGATAATTCTATAAAACAATGTACATGATTCTCTGCAACAGATTTCATCAAAGAGTACAGTGAGGTCAATGACATAAGTTAAAATTAAATTCCATGTAATTTTCAGATGTTTCATTATTTAAGTGGACTTGCTATGATTAAGGCATCCGTTAGTCTTGCAAGTCTTCACTCTCCTGGGCATGGTTGAATGGAAGACCAGTAGTTGCCCATGCTGCAAGTCTCCCCTCTCCACGACACTGATGTTGTCCAAGGGAAGAGCAAAGGCCGATACAGCTTGGCACCAGTGTCGTCGCAGAGCACTGTGTGGTTAAGTGCCTTGCTCAAGGACACAACACGCGGCCTCGGCTGGGGCTCGAACTCACGACCTTCAGGCCGCTAGTCGAACGCCTTGGCCACATGCCCACTATGATTAAACATTACTAAAAAACAGAAAAATCGAATAGTTACCAAGTGACTTTCCAGTTTGGTGCCTGAGCGAGTGCTCCTGAAATAATTAAGGAGGTCCTTGACAGGATTCTTCACCCTGACTCCCTGGAAGGGCTGCTTCAGTGCTCTTGTTGTCCCTGAACAGGCCACTATGAAAGAAAATGGAAGGGTGACTATTTTAAACAGCAGCCAAATTACACCCAGCCAGCTCCTAGAAACAGTATTACAATGACAACCAGATAAGCTTTTTGTAACCTTGACATGACTCATTCGGTCCTCTTTAAAGCAGTGCAGTGAGCTATTCTGTATACTACTGAGGGAGCAGATGGACTTTGATTTAAACTTATCCAAATTGAACTTTCTAGAATAGGACTTGATCCTGGTGCCATCTGACTCACGAACAAATGTTGCAACCCTGGAATCAAAGCTGAGCTAAATGGTCCAGACGGGAATAATTACGCCAAGGTACTGTGGAAAAATCCAATCCAAGGCAGCAGCAGCTGACTCACGCCTGAAACAGGCTAGGAAAATGAATGCATGTGGCACCTAGTCCAAACCACCCCAGTCACTGTGCAAACACCAAGAGCCACCAGGTCAATTTAACTCGCTGTATGCCTGACAGAAAGATGCTGCTTCCAGGCTGAACAATCACCATTTTAAACCGCGATGCCAGGAAATTCGTCTCTGTTGCAGAATTCAAAAACTGACACCAACTTCCTGTTCCAGACCATTTGTTGTGGCAGTTTAAAGTCATGACGTTTAAAAGAAAATCGTTCGTGTGGATGCAGTCAAAAGAATACTAACACAATGCTGGTTTAAACAATTTATTTAGGAAAGAAAACCCCGCACACACTAGTCCTACACTACACACCGATAAAAATAGCTCGATGCAGGGGAAAAGAATTGTGCACGAAGTGAATCTAGAGCGGAAAACAAATTAAATCTTAAGAATCAGGCCCCAGGAAGTATTAAAAATTAAACGCTGCAAACGGACGAGTGGGCAGCAGGCGAGCTGTATCGGGAACGGGTAGGAGAGTGGCGGATGTGCCTTTACCGGCGGACGGTGTGAACAAGGGGGTGGGGGAAGAGGCGGTGGTCGGCTGGACATGGTGGGGTGGGGGTCGTGGCCGTTAGTCCAAGGGAGGAAAGTGGCCTCTTTCCCACTTGGTTTGATAGCGGGGTAGAAGGTGACTACGGTCTCGGGGTGGGTGCGGAAGGCGACAATACCCTCTCTCGGCTAGGTGAGGGGCGACAACTGGGCAGGTGGTGGATACCGTTCCAACGGAAGGTGGGCGGCGCTTCCACCGGCCCCGGGGAGGGTGGGGAAGCAGGGGTTTGGGGCTGCACCCGTGCCGGCCGGAGACGGGGTTGCGCTTATACCTGGGGATGGGACGCTGGAGCTGGACGCCTCGGACTGAGGCGAGACGGGCGAGCACGGCTCGCTGGCCGCGGGCGAGCTCTGGTAGAAGGAGCCCAGGTTGATGGGGCTCAGCCCCCGCCAGTTCTCGCGTTCGCAGCTGTCGTTCGAGTTCTCGCTCTCTCGATCCAGGATCATCCTTCAGCTGGGGGCAGGAAAGCCGGAATGCGGGAGTGGACAGAAAAGGTGTACTCCGGGACTTCTCCACTGAATGCAGGACTCAACTCGCAACTAATGTTGCAAACACCCCACCACAAATATTTTCTCTGTCGCGTCTTCCGGGAGGCAGGCTTATTATGCCTCTATTTCACTTCCTATTCGTCCCAACAAACGGGCAAGATCACAGCAAAGGGGCTGGAATTACGGTAAATGCAAGAACAGCCGGCGTTACTGGAAATGATGAAAAGAAAAGGGGAGGGGTTGCTCTTGCATTATCCGCGGCTCCACTGCCAGGAGGGTAGTGTTATCCAGCCCGAAGGGCAAATCTGTGTTGGCTCGGGCAGCGCACGGAGGAGACGAGTACATTAATTACATTAACTTCCGCTTAAAATTAGACGGAATCAAAGTAACTAACTACAGCCCTTCCGAAAAAAATGCTACCTAGTCATTTCGGCGATTTTTGGCACATGACCGAAAGATTGACCTAAAAAGGTTCAGAAAGGAGAGCAGGCAATCAGAATTATTAAGGGTTTAGATGTCAGAATCATAATCTGGTTTAACATCACCGGCATATATCGTGAAATTTGTTAATTTTGCGGCAGCAGTACAATGCAACATGTGATAAATATAGAAAAAATGAATTCCATTAGCGGTATATGTATATTAAATAGTTACATTAAAGTAAGTAGTGCCAAAACAGAAAGAGTGGCGAGGTAGTGTTCAAGGGTTCAAAGTCCATTCAGGAATCGGATGGCAGAGAGGAAGAAGCTGTTCCTGAACCGCTGAGTGTGTGCCTTCGGGCTCCTGTACCCCCTACCTGAGGGTAACAGTGAGAAGAGGGCTGCCCTGGGTCCTGGGCTTCAACCATTGCTAGTTTTAACTTTAAACCGAAACGGAAAATGGGTCCAAACATTCTTCTCAGAATGCTCACTTCCTGTATATTTCGTGCATTTTCAGTTCATTTCATAATCCAATGCACGTATATTTTCTCTTTTAATCATTATCTGGCCGCTGATTAAATGAAATCAATCCAGCCACTACAGTGAAAGTTATTCTGAAATTTTCCCTCATTTCACAAATTCCAATCCCCTCTGCCGGCTTCATTCGTGCTGACCCGTGGAGTTCACAACCTGTGGCCTGACAAATTCTGAAATTTGGAAACCACATCCCATACGTCAGAGTGAATGTTGATAGCACCCCCACCTCGATCTCCACTTCAGTCAATCCGCTACTCTCAGCTGTGTTTCAATTTCCATGCTCGAAATTTCCAGCAATCTCCTGATTCCTGTTCCTTCTCTAAACGTACACCCATTTAAGATTCTACAGCTCCTGTTCTTAACACAAGCAAATCCAACTCTCAATTTCCCCATTGTTTTTTTTTCTTCTGTTTTCCAGTCCTATCAACCACCGTTTTAAATATTCCCAATTATCTGGCATCCACATTTGCCTGTGGTAATTAATTCTACAGATTCACCACCCTCTGACTGAAGAAATTCCTCCTCATCTCTATTCTAAAGGGATGCCCCTCTATTCTGTGGGATCGCCCTCCAGTCCTAGACTCCCCCACTATAGGAACAAATCTCTCCGCATCCACCCCATCCAGGTCTTTCAATATTCGATGAGATTAGCGCTCTCCCAAACTCCAGTAAGTAGCATCAAATGCTCCTCATATGTCAACCCTTTCATTCCCAGAATCATTCTTGTGAACCTCCTGAACACTCCAATGCCAGTACATCCTTTCTTAGATACAAGGCTCAAAACTGCTCACAATACTGCACGTGCAGTCTGACCAATACCTTATAATTCCTCAGTGTTACATCCTTGTTCTTATATTCTAGTCCTCTTGAAATGAATGCTAACATTGCACTTGCCTTCCTTAACACTGACTCAACCTGCAAGTTAGCCTTTACAATTGTACAGAAAACCAGAATTGTAAAGGGAACATAGGATCCTCGCCTTTCACACCACCCTCAAAATAGCTTTCAAAATGCATGGCCACTTCAAAATTCATCATGTCACACTTATCCAGATTAAAATCCATCTGCCATCCTCTTTCACTATTTCCTTCCAAAGTCTATGTCATGCTCCCTTAATACATTACTGTTTCAGATCAACTTCAGATTATACTCCTAAATAGCCAAGTTGACTATATGTTCAAAACCAATAAAGCAATGGTCCTGATCTCATCTACTGAGAACTAACTACATACTTTTCATCAGTCATTACATCTGGTAACTGACTCATATCACAATATTACGTAAGCAAACTACCACTGTGCCTTTAAATCATGTTTCTCTTTTCAAAATAATTCTCTAAATTTGTAACACACATCAAAGTTGCTGGTGAATGCAGCAGGCCAGGCAGCATCTCTAGGAAGAGGTACAGTTGACATTTCGGGCCAAGACCCTTCGTCAGGACTAACGAAGGGTCTCAGCCTGAAACGTCGACTGTACCTCTTCCTAGAGATGCTGCCTGGCCTGTTGCATTCACCAGCAACGTGTTGCTTGAATTTTCAGCATCTGCAGAATTCCTTGTGTTTGCATCTCTAAATTTGTATTTACTTCTCATTCCTTCCATATTCCTTAACCTCTCCTTTGCTCAGATGTGATTCATTTCTGTTTTACCAACCACACTTGTGCTGGGTAGGATTATGTTGCCCTTGCTACTGAGCTCTAGTTTTCCCTGCCTCTCATTTGGGATTTACTGACCTGCAATTTCCAGGTTTATTTATCTCCTTATCTTGAACAGCATTATTATACTTGTGTGCTTTCAGCCTGCTGGCACTACACACAAATCAGAAGATCAAGGGCAGTGTTCTTATCAACTGAACTCTGGCTCTTCTCAGGAACCTAGTCACATCAACAAACATCGCCAGGCTTCATCACATTCAATCTTAACAAGGGGTTTTCAATCAACAACTCTGTTTCTCTTTCTATAAATGTTCCCTGCCTGCTGAGGGTTAACAGCATTTTCTGGTTTTATTTCCAAGTTGTATGTCCTTCCTCATCATTTAGCTCCTGGGGTTTGGATATCATTCTGTTAAATCCATGCTCCAGGGTCAAAATATTATTGTAAATATGTTGGACAAAACTGCTCAGAATGCCCCAGATGTGGATTTATTAAAATGCTGTATTGCTGAGGGTAACCTACCCCGTTGTATTTCAGTGCTCTAGGTACAAAGCTCAGGAATTTGATTCATATGTTGATGAAAGACTGATGATTTGATATATCATCACTTTTCTTTCTTCGATGCTCCTGTCTGACCTGCTGAGTATTTTTAATATTTTCTGTATTTACTCAATTTGCCTTCTTAAAACTGTTGTATGTGTCCATAATATTTATTAATCTATATACTGCGAAGATCTGCAAATCTACAGACATGATTTTTACTTGCATTGAAACTATTTTGCATTGTTCTGGATACCTGCATCTACACTTCTTTCACAGGTGCATATATTTCAGTCAGTAGCCGACTTGAAGAAGTGGATTTCTACAAATGTAGGTATTTTATTTCTAATAATAATGACCCTCTGGTCACGCCCTGCCAGACTGCGTACCTCGCACAAAATGCTGGAAGAACTCAGCAGGGCAGGCAGCATCTACTGAAAGGAAGTTGACGTTTTGGGCCAAGACACTTCATCACCCATTTCCTCTGCTGTCATCTGCTCAATTGGTGTCTTAAACAGATCAAACATTTTACTTTCATACCATGAGATTCCACTTTAGCTAACAGTTTCTTACATAATGTTTTTTAAATGAACTCTAGAAGTTTATGTATATAAATAAAATCCATAAATAACAACAATCCTTAAAATAAGACATAAGACCATAATATATAGGAGCAGAATTAGGCCATCTGGACCATTGAGTCTGCTCCGCCATTTCATCATAGCTTATCCAATTTTCCTCCCAGCCCCAATCCTCTAACTTCTCCCTGTATTCTTTCATGTCCACACCAATTAATCATCTATCAACATCTGCCTTAAATATACATAAAGGCTTGACCTCCACAGCTGCCTGTGGCAAAAAAATTGCCCAGATTCACCATTCTCTGGCTAAAGTATTGTCAACAGTTGTGGGCCCATTTGTCAGGAAGGACGTGTTGTCATTGGAGAGAGTCCAGAGGAGTTCACAGGGATCATTCCAGGAATGGAGAGATTAAATATGAGAAGTGTTTGGCAGCTTTTAGCCAGAGAATAATGAATCTGTGGAATGCTCTGCTACAGACAGCGGTGGAGTCCAAGTCCATGGGTGTATTTTAAGGCAGAAGTTGATAGTTTCCTGATCTGTAGGGCATCAAAGTTTTTGGCAAGAAGGCAGTTGTATAGGGTTGAGTGGGATCCAGAATCAGCCCATGACGAAATGGCAAAGCAGATACAATGGACTGAATGGCCTAATTCTGCTCCTATGCTTTATGGTCTAAAGAATTTCCTTCTCATCTCCATTCTAATAGAATGCCCTTCTGTTCTGTGGCTGTGTCCTCTGGTCTTCACTCCCACCAGAGGAAACATCCTCTCCACATCCACTCTATCAAGGCCTTTCACTATTTGATAGGTTTCAATGAGGTATCTCCTCATTCTTCTGAATTCTAGTGATTACAGACCCAGAGCCATCAAATGCTCTTCACATGACAAGCCTTTCAAATCTGGAATCATTTTTGTGTATTGCTTTGAACCATCTCCAGTTTCAGCACATCCTTTCTAAGATGAGGGGCCCAAAACTGCTCACAATACCCCAAGTGAGGCCTCACCATAAAAAAAGCCTCAACATTACATTACATCCCTGAGTGAAAATATGAATCATTAATATGGCAATATTAAGTTTCATCAGGAATTTCAAACAATAAACCTCTTTATCAGGTGTGTCATTCTACATTAATTATAGACTCTAGCAATTGTCTGAAAATAGAAATCAGGTTCCCTAGTCATCATTCTTAGTTTTTCATGTCTATCTTCATAATGTTAAATTCTGAAGTTTTAATGAACTCATTGAACATAAGAAAAGAACATAAGAAAAAGGAGCAGGAGTAGGCCATCCGGCCCATCGAGCCTGCCCCGCCATTCAATAAGATCATGGCTGATCTGTAAACTCAGCTCCATCTACCTGCCTTTTCCCCATAACCTTTAATTCCCTTACTATGTAAAAATCTATCTAACTGTATCTTAAATATATTTAGTGAAGAAGCCTCAACTGCTTCCCCGGGCAGAGAATTCCACAGATTCACCACTCTCTGGGAAAAACAGTTTCTCCTCATCTTCGTCCTAAATCTTCTCCCCTCAATCTTGAGGCAATGCCCTGGTCTCACCTACCAATGCAAACAACTTTCCTACTTCTATCTTATCTATCCCTTTCAAAGTTTTGTATGTTTCTATAAGATCCCCTCTCATTCTTCTGAACTCCAGAGAGTATAGTCCCAGGCAACTCAATCTCTCCTCAAAGGTTAACTCCTTCATCCCTGGAATCAACCTGGTGAACCTCCTCTGCACTGCCTCCAAAGCCAGTAGATCCTTCCTCAAGTATGGAGACCAGAACTGCATGTAGTTCTATCATTTAAGGACATTTGCCTCAAATTAAACTACATTCAAAGTTTCCAATCAATTCTCCAGGACTCTTTAAGTCACCAGGATGTACCAGTGAGGGTAAGAAAAGGATGATTTGGCAGATGAACGTGTGGCTATGGAACAGATATAGGGAGAACGGTTTCAGATTTCTGTATCATTGGGATCACTTCTGGGGAATGTATGACCTTTACATCTGAACCCAAGAGGGGTTAATATCCTTGCGGGCAGGTTTGGGGTGGATTTAAACTAATTTGGTAGGGCAATGGAAAACTGATTGATAGGGCTGAGGATGGGTCAGGGTATACAAGCAGAGGCAGTGTATAGTGAGAGTATCAGGAAGAATAAGGTAAAATTGCAGGATGAGCTGCAGTGCAACGGGGGACAAAATCAAAAAGGGTGACAGATACAGGACTGAAGGCATTGTATTTGGATGCCTGCAGTATATGGAATAATGTAGATAATCTTGTAGAGCATTTAGAGATTGGCAGGCATGACATTGTGGGCATCTCTGAGTTGTGGCTGAAAGAAGATTATAGATGGGAGCTTAACATCCAAGTATGCACATTGTATTGAAAGGGCAGAGGGAGTGGCATTGCTTTGTTGGTAAAAAATGAAAAATTCTTAGAAAGCGGTGACATAGGATCGGAAAATGTAGAATCCTTGTGGGTAGAGTTAAGGAACTACAAAGGTAAAAAGACCCTGGTGGGAGTTATATACAGGCCTCCGAAAAATAATCTGGAAGTAGGCTACAAACAACAATGGGAAATGTAAAAAGGGCAATGTTACAATAATCATAGAGGATCTCAATAGGCAGATAGATTGAGAAAATCAGGTTGGTGCTGATTTTGAATCCCAAGACAGAGAATTTGTAAAATGCCTACAAGATAGCTTTTTAGAGCAGCTCGTGGTTGAGCCCACTATGGAATCAGCTATTCCGGATTGGATGTTGTGTAATGTACTGGATCTGATAAGGGAGCTTAAGGTTAATTAACCCTAAGGAAGCAGTGATCATAATATGATAGAATTCACCTTGCAATTTGAAAGGGAGAAGCTGAAGTCAAATGTATAATTTTACAGTGGAATTACAAAAACATGAGAGAGGAGCTGGCCAAAGTTGATTGGAAGGATACACCAGCAGGGATGATGGCAGAGCAGCAGTGGCTAGAATTTCTGGGAGCAATTCAGAAGGCACAGGATGGATAGATCCCAAAGAAGAAATAGTTTTCTTAAGGCGGGATGATACAGCTGTAGCTGACAAGGGAACATAAAAGCAAAAGTGAGAGTATATAATAGAGCAGAATTTAGTGGGAAATTAGAGGATTTGGAAGCTTTTAAAAACCAGCAGAAGGCAACTTAAAAAGAAGCCAGAACGAGGGAAAAGATGAAAAATGAAGCTAGCCAAAGAGGATATCAAAGGTTTTTTTTCAGATATATAAAAAGTAAAAGAGAGGCAAGAGTGGATATTGGACTGCTGGAAAATGATGCTGAAGAAGTAGTATTGGGGGACAAAGAAATGATGGATGAACTGAATAAGTATTTTGCAACAGTCTTCACTGTGGAAGACACTAGTAGTATGCCGGAAGTTGAAGAGTGTCAGGGGGCAGAAGTGAGTGAAATGTTATTACTAGGGAGAATGTGCTTGGGAAAGTGAAAGGTCTGAAGGTAGATAAGACACCTGGACCATATAGACTACACCCGAGGGTCCTGCAAGAGGTGGCTGAAGAGATTGTGGATGCATTAGAAATGATCTTACAAGAATTACTAGATCTTGACATAGTTCTGGAGGATTGAAAAATTGTGAATGCCACTTCACTCTTCAAGGAGGGAGGGAGGCAGAAGAAAGGAAACTATAGGCCAGTTAGTACAACCTCAGTGGTAGGGAAGATACTGGAGTTGATTACTAAGGATGAGGTTTCGGGGTACTTGGGGACATATGATAAAATAGGCTAGAGTTAGCATGGTTTTCTCAAGGGAAATCTTGTCTGACAAATCTGTTGGAATTCTTTGAGGAAATAACAAGCATGAAAGAAAAAGAATTGATGAATTTTGTGTGCATGGATTTTCAGAAGACTTTTGATAAGGTGCTGCACATGAGGCTACTTAGCAAGATAAGAGCCCATGGTATTACAGCAAAGATACTAGCATGGATAAAACAGTGGCTGATTGGCAGGAGGCAAAGAGTGGGAATAACAGAGCTTTTTCTTGTTGGCTGCCAGTCACAGGTGGTGTTACACAGCAGTCCATGTTGGGACCACTTCTTTTCTTGTCAATGATTTGGACAATGGATCTGATGACGTTGTGAGCAAGTGTACAGGGTGATACGAGGATAGGAGAAGGGGCAGGTAGTGTTGAGGAAGCAGAGAGGCGGCAGAAGAAGTTAGACATTAAGAGAATGGGCAATGAAGTGAAAAATGGAATACAGTGTCAGGAAGTGTATGGTGATGCACTTTGGTAGAAGGAATAAAACTGAAGACTATTTTCAAGATAGAGAGAATTTGAGAAATCTGAGGTTCTAAGGGACTTCGGAGGCCTCGTGCAGGATTCAAAATGTTAACTTGCAAGTTGGATTGGTGGTGAGGAAGACATGATGGCATTCGTTTTGAGAGGACTAGAATATAAGAACAAGGACGTAATGCTGAGGCTTTATAAGGTACTGGTGAGGCCTCACTTGGAGGATTCAGGCAGCTTTGCGCCCCATCTAAGAAAAGATGTGTAACATTGGAGAGCGTTCAAAGGAAGTTCACGACAGTGATTCCGGGAATGGAATGTGAGAAATGTTTATTGGCTCGAGGTCTGTACTCGCTGGAATTTATAAGAATGAAGAGGGAACTCATTGAAACCTATCAAATGTTGAAGGCCCAGATAGAGTATTGAAAAGTCAAGATAGAATTTATGTAGGGAAGATGTTTCCTATAGTAAGGAAGTCTAGGACCAGAAGGCCCAACCTCAGAATAAAGGCATGTCCAATTAGAATGGAGATGAAAAGGAATTTCTTTAGCCAGAGGGTGGTGAATCTGTAGAACTCATTGCCACCGGTAGCTGTGGGGTCCAGGTCATTGAGTGTACTTACGATTGAGGCTGATAGGTCAGGGTGTGAAAGGTTACAGGAGGAAGGCAGGAGAATGAGATTGAGAGGGAAATGGATCAACATGATGAAGTGCCAGAGCACACTCGATGGGCTGAATGACCTAATTGTGCTCCTATGTCTTTTGGTCTTTTTATGGCCTTTAAGATTGTGTTTAGAGAACATGTAACATTTTTTTCTCGCTTTCTTTAAAATCCTGAGATGAAAGTCAATCCACTCTTTAGTGCCATTAATTTCTTCAACACGTTTATTGTGCCTTCACTGATTTTCAAGAGTCCCTGTCCTTAATTCAGCATTAGCTTTCTTGCATGTTTGACAGGCTATGCTCCTCTTCCAAATTAAAACAATTATTCCCAATGTCTGTTATTTCTTTATTTTCATGTGCAGTATTACTATCAGAAAAATCCCTTGCTTATGATCACCCTCTTATTCCAAAGTCCGAGGAAAACTTTCTTATTTAGATTTTGATGTTCTCCTAATTTTTTTTTACTGTATGCACTACTAAATATCTTGTGTATATACCTATGTATTTTCACTTTAAAATATGTTGCAGTTATAAATCCAGAAAATTTTGTAATGACTTTGTAATACAAGTATGAAGTTTACAATTTTTTATATAGTTATCTGTAATTTTAATATCTGTTTACCCTTATTTTGTGTGTTTGAAGATCATATAAACAGATTTGGATTAATCTCTCCATAGATTTTAAAATCTGAAATTGAAATTAATGTTCAGAAATTTAATTGAATTAACCATCTTTCAGCATTGCACAACCAAAACATTTTCCCCAAAAACGAATTAAAATATTCACTTCCTGATCACTTTGTTTCACTCCAGAAATTTAACCAGGTACTTGTAGACACATTGCAAAAGAACTTGGACTACGTTCAATTCAAATCCTTAGAAAGAGGTGACATAGGATGAGAAGATGTAGAATCCTTGTGGGTAGATTTAAGAAACTGCAAGTTTAAAAACACCTTGATGGGAATTATATATAGGCCGTCGAACAGTAACCAGGATGTGTGCAACAAATTATAATGGGACATAGAAAAGACATGTAAAAAGGGCAATGTTGTGATAGACTTGGGGGATTTCAATATGCAGGTAGACTGGAAATATCAGGTTGGTGCTGGATCCCACAACAGCGAACTTGTAGAACGCCGATGAGGTGGCTTTTTTAGAGCAGCTTGTGGTTGAGCCCACGAGGGAAGTGGCATTTCTAGATTGGGTGTTATGTAATGACCGATATTTGGTTAGGGAGTTTAAGGGAGCTTAAGGGAGGCAGTGATTGTAATATGATAGAATTCACTCCGCAGTTTGAAAAGAAGAAGCTAAAATCAGGCATATCACTTCTACAGTGGAGTAAAGGGAACTACAGGGGCATGAGAGAGGAGCTGGCCAAAAGTTGACTGGAAGGGGACACAGGCAGAAAGGCACTAGCTGGAGTTTCTGGGAGCAATTTAGAAGGTACAGGAAAAATACATCCTAACGATAAAGAAGCATTCTAAAGGGAGGATGAGGCAACCATGGTTGACAAGGGAAATCAAAGACAGCATAAAAGTAAAAGTGAGGGCATATAATATAGAAAAAATTGGTGAAAAGGTAGAGGATTGGGAACTTTCAAAACCCAACAGAAAGCAGCTATAAAAAGCAATAAAGAGAGAAAAGATTAAATATGAAGGTAATAAAGCTAATAATATAAAAGTGGATACAAAATTTTTTTACAGATATATAAACAGCAAAAGCGAGATGAGTATGGAAATTGGACCACTGGAAAATGATGTTGGAGAGGGGAAAAGAAATGGCAGATAAACACAATAAGTATTTTGTGTCAGTCTTCACTGTGGAAGACACTAGCAGAATGCCAGAAATGCAAAAGTGTCCAGGAGCACAAGTGAATGTTGTTGTTATTACTAAGGGGAAGGTATTTGTGAAGCTGAAAAGACAAGATAAATAAGTCACCTGGGTCCAGATGGACTATACTCCAGGGTTCTGAATGAGGTAGCTGAAGAGATTGTGGAGGTATTACTAATGATCTTTCAAGAGTCACTAGATTCTGGAATTGTTCCGGAGGACTGAAAACTTACAAATGTCACTCCACTCTCTAAAAAGGGAGGGAGACAGGAGAAAAGAAATTATAAGCCGGTTTGCTTGACGGAAGTAGTTGGAAAGATGTTGGCGTCTCAGCTTTTCTATTCTAGTCTTCTCAAAATGAATGCTAACATTGTGTTTGCCTTCCTTACCACTGACTGAACCTGGAAGTTAACCTTTAGGTAATCTTGCATGAGGATTCTCAAGTCCCTTTGCACCTCCATTTTTTCGAATTTTCTTCCCACTTAGAAAATAGTCTACACCTTTATTTCTTCTACCAAAGTGCATGACCATAAACTTCTCTACACTATATTCCATCTGCCACTTGTTTACCCATTCCCCCAATCTGTCTAAATCATTCTGCAGCCTCCCTGCTTCCTCAACACTACCTGCCCCTCCACCTAACTTTGTATAGACTGCAAACCTGGCCGCAAAGCCATCAATTCCTTCATCCAAATCTTTACCACATAAAACATGAAAAGAAGCGGTCCTGACACTAGTCCCTGCGGAACACCACTAGTCAGCGGCAGTCAACCAGAAAAGGTCCCCTTTATTCCCACTATTTGCCTCACGCCAGTCAGCCAATATTCTATGCATGCTAGTATCTTTCCTGTAATTCTATGAGCTCTTGTCTTGTTAAGCAGCCTCATGTGCGGCACCTTTACTAAGGCTTTCTGAAAATCCAAATAAACAACATTTACTGACACTCTTCTGTCCATCCTGCCTGTTATTACAATGAATTCCAACAGATTTGTCAGTCAAGATTTCCCGTCAAGGAAACCATGCTGACTTTAGCCTACATTTTCTCCGAAACTTCATCCTTAACAATCGACTCCAATGTGGAAAGCTAGGCTGTAGTACAAGGCAAAAATCAAATTAGGGATGTACCACAGGTATCATTTGGCTCATCCTCATTTTGTAATAAGAACTGAACATGTGGGAATATGTGAATATAATCAGATCTCTTACCACTCCTTTTCATGTGGCATTGGTTCAACCCTAGGCTGTACACTGGGTCCTCAATAAAAATTGGATATGGTTGTATAGTGGTTTTATTAATAGACAGGATTGCGATAGTGGGATTCAGACAGCATGGGTGCAAATCCCATCATGGCAGCCAGTAAATTAACTTTCTAGACTTGGAAGGAAAAAGCTGGTGTCAGTGATTGTAAGATTTTAATAACATGTGTGAAATTATAACACATTCAGTCCACATGTCCTTCAGAGAGGAGAGCTGCTATTCTTAATTGACCTTGCGTATGTGATTCTAGACACAAAACTGTGAGGTTGACTCTGAACTGCTCTTTGTATGCTGTTGGATGGGAGCCCGGTTAAGCCGTGCTGAAGTGGCAGAGTGGACTCGATGGGCTGAATGGCCTAATTCTGCTCCTATGTCTTACGGTCTAATGGTCTTTGTTGCTGTTGTTCCTTTCCACGCCTATGTGGTGCAACAGGTGGCAACCTTGCTGTCTCTTTAGCATTTTTCGCTGATTTTTCACAAAGACATGTTGCCAGCACAGGTGGAAAGGGTGCAAGGAGCCAGCTGGATTCGAACCTGGGACCACTTGCCTCCAAGTCCGGTGCAGATGCCACTACACCACTGGCCAGCGAACTGCTCTTTGAATGGCCTGGTATTTTATTCAGTTCAGGGGACAAATAGGGATGGGCAATAAGCACTGGCATAGCCAGTGACATCTTGGTCCATGAACAAAATAAGATACACAATAGAATCTAAGTAACCTTGTTCTGAGTATTATGTGTGAAAAGTTCTTAGTTTGCAATATATCTTTTAGATCATAGTATGGAATTGATTTGCTTGTTTAACTTAACCTGCCCCCTTTTTTGTCTGTTTTGAATTCACTCACAGAATTTGATGCCACCAAGAAGGCCAGCAGTTTTTTGATTAGTCCTAGATGCCATTGACCAGGACGCCTGCAGAATAAAGTTAATAGTAAAACTTATTTGATGTGTCTGGAGTCAATGTAAACCAAAGGTGGCAAATACAGTAGATTTTCTCTGCCAAGTTAATGAACTAAATAGGAAATTATGACAATGTAACTGTTTCCTGGTCACTGTACAGACACTCATCTTTTGTCCAAGAAATATTTCCAGACTTAATTTTAATGATCCCTGTAGTGAGATTTGAACTCAGGTTCAGATCTGTGAATTATTAGTTCCCTAACATAATCACCGTGTTACTATATCTTTAAGTATGCTTGTTAGTAGTTCAAAGGACAAAAATAATCTGAGAATGTTCTTAGGCAATTCCTGGCTATTGTGTTTCTATATTTAGTGACAGGACAAACTTAGTGCCTTCAGTCTCCATATTTTATGTGACTTCCTTATTGAAAGGGATGAAGTTGTTCCCATTATGATTATTCCTCAATGTTTCTCTCAACAAAACTTTCACTAAAGGAAGGAAGCATTTGACTAAACAAAGGAGTCTCATTTGTATTTTCAAGCATTAACAATGGCACAGGAGTTTGCTCCCATAACAATAAAGCCATGCACCTATAAAATCAAATAGGGAGAAGACAGGACTAAAGGTGTTGTATTTGAAAGCACATAGTGTACGGAATAAGGTCGATGAACTTGTAGCACAGTTATAGATTGGCAAGTGTGATATCATGGGCATCACTGAATCATGGCTGAAAGAAGAATATAGCTGGAGCTTAATGTCCAAGGATACAGATTGTATCAAATGGATAGGCAGGAAGGTAGGGGGTGGCTGTCTGTTCGGTAAAAAATAAAACTAAATCATTAGAAAGAGGTGACGTAGGGTCGAAAGTTGTTGAATCGTAGATAGAACTAAGGAACTGCAAGGGTAAAATGATCCTGGTGGGAGTTATATACAGACCCCTAAACAGTAGTAAGGATGTGGTCTACAAATTACAACAAGAGATAGAAAGTGCATGTCAAAGGAGCACTGTTACAATAGTCATAGAGGATTTCAATATGCAGATGGATTGGGAAAACCAGGTTGGTAGGGAATGTCAAGAGGGGGAGTTTACTAAAGTGCCTGTGGGATGACTTTTTAGAGCAGCTCATGGTTGATCCACTACTCTAGATTGGATGTTGTGTAATGAACCAGAATTGATTAGAGAGCTTAAGCTAAAAGAACCCTTAAGGGAAAGTGATCATAATATGATCAAATTCAGCCTAAATTTGAGAAGGAGAAACTAAAAATCAGATGTATCCATACTACAGTGGAGTAAAGGAAGTTACAGAGACATGAGAGAGAAGTTGGCCAGAATTGACTGGAAAAGAACACTGGCAGGGATGACAGCAGAACAGCAATGGCTGTTTCTGGAAGCAATTTGGAAGGCACAGAATATATACATCCCAAAGAGGAAGAAGTATTCTAAAGGCAAGGTGATAAAAATATGGCTAACAAGGGAAGTCAAAGACAACATAAAAGCCAAAGAGAGGGCATATAATTATTGGGCAGCTAGGAGATTGAGAGGTTTTTAAATACCAAAAGAAGACAACTAAAAATCCATTAAGAAGGTAAAGATGGAATAAGTTAGCCAACAATATCAAAGAGGGTACCAAAAGTTTCTTTAGATACATAGAGAGTAAAAGAGGGGTGGGAGTAGATATCAGACCACTGGAAAATGATGCTGGAATGTAATATTGGGGGATAATGAAATGGTGGATGAACTGAATAAGTATTTTGCATCCGTCTTCACTGTGGAAGACACTAGCAGTATGCCAGAAGTTCCAGGTGTCAGGGGTCATGAAGTGTGTGAAGTTACCATTACTAGGAAGAAGGTTCTTGGGAAACTGAAAGGTCAGAAGTAGATAAGTCACCTGGACCAGATGGTGTACACCCCAGCATCTGAAAGAGGTGGCTAAAGAGATAGTGAAGGCTTTAGAAATGATCTTTAAAGAATCACCAGATTTTGGAACAGTTCTGGAAGACTAGAAAATTGCAAATGTCACTTCACTCTTCAAGAAGGGAGAGAGGCAGTAGAAAGGAACTTATAGGCCAGTTAGTCTGAACTCAGTGGTTGGGATATCGTTGGAGTCGTCTATTAAGGATGAGGTCTCAGGGTACTTGGAGGGATATGATAAAATAGGTCATAGTCAGCATGGTTTCCTCAAGGGAAAATCTTGCCTGACGAATCTGCTGGAATTCTTTGAAGAAATAACAAGCAGGATAGACAAAGGAGAATCAGTTGACATTGTGTACTTGGATTTTCAGAAAGCCTTTGACAAGGTGCCACACATGAGGCTGCTTAGCAAGCTACAAGCTCATGGTATTATGGGAAAGATTCTAGCATGGATAATGCAGTGGCTGATTGGCAGGTGGCAAAGAGTAGGAATAAAGGGAGCCTTTTCTGGTTAGCTGCCAGTGATTAGTGGTGTTCTCCAGCAGTATATGTTGGGACTGATTATTTTTACATTATGTGTCATTGATTATAATGATGAAATTGATGGCTTTGTTGCAAAGTTTGCAGATGATATGCAGAGAGCTGGAGGGACAGGTAGTTTTGAAGAAATAGAGAGGCTACAGAAGGACTTAGATTAGGAGAATGGGGAAAGAAGTGGCAAATGGAATACAGTGTCAGGAAGTAAATGATCATGCACTTTGGTAGAAGAAATGAAGGGCTGACTATCTCCTAAATAGAGAGAAAATACAGGAATCTCAGGCACAGGGGAATTTGTCCAGGATTCCCTAAACATTAATCTGCAGGTTGAACCTTTGGTGAGGAAGGCAAATGCACAGTTAGCATTCCTTTCAAGAGGACTGGAATATAAAAGCAGGATGTCATGTGGAAAATTTATAAAGCACTGGTTAGGCCTCACGTGGAGTATTGTGAGCAGTTTTGGGCCCCTTATCTCAGAAAGGATGAGCTGAAACTAGAGCAGGCTCAAAGGAGGTTCACAAGAATTATTCCAGGATTAAGCAGCTTGTCATGTGAAAAGTGTTTGGTGGCTCTGGGCCTTTATTAACAGGAATTCAGAATAAAGATGGGTGGCCTTGTTGAAACCTATCAAATGGTGAAAGGTCTTGATAGAGTGGATGTGGAGAGGATGTTTCCTACAGGGTCAGTGTTTAAGACCAGAGGACACAGCCTCAGAATAGAGAGGCATCCTTTTAGAAGGGAGATGAGGAGGAATTTCTTTAGCCAGAGAGTAGTGAATCTGGAATTGGTTGCCACAGGTGGCTGTGAAGGTCAAATCTTTATGTGTATTTAATGCAGATGTTGATAGAATTTTAATTGGTCAGGGCAGGGAGGGATGCAGGGAAAAGACAGGAGATTGGGCTGAGAGAAAAAAATGGATCAGTCGTGGTGGAGCAGACACAAAGGGCCACTTGGCTTAATTCTGCTCCGATAGCTACCGATCTTATGGTCTAAAACAATCACCATGAAATAAAATCATTTCTGCGTCAGACTGATTTCAATGAGGGCTCGTTGTGCAGTGCATGATGAAAGTATACAGTCCGCTATACCTTGTGTTCGTTTAGTCAGAATCCTTGCTTCCTTGGGCTTTTGCACGTAAAAAGACCATTTGGGTAAGACCAGAATGCATTCCGTGTCAGTAAAACCATATCCCAATGATCTGCGCCTTCGAGAAGCAAGGAAAGAAAACACTGAAAGTTAGTAAATAGCACGGAGACCTTTCACATCAGTCATTCGGAAAGTTAGTTTCACCGAAGGAGAGATTGTATATCTGAACAGACTCATTTATCCTTTTTGAGGGGACCTTCGTAATTTCATGTTCCGTAGATTTTCCTACGTAAACCATGAATAGCAACCATGTTGCGTGTGTTTTGCCCAGTCTCCGACTACCACCTCAAGCATTTAGTGTATATTTTCATTTCGGACTGCCCGAAACCTGAACCGACCGTGACGGCAGGGGATGTCCCGGGCATTGAATTTCCGCCTAACAGCCTGATATTGGCCAAATATTCACATCTACCCACACGCATGCGACGCGATTTCCATAGTATCAGAGAATTCTCAAAGCGCTCATTGGCGCAGGCACCCGGGTGATGCCATTGATCGCTAAGCAATTGCAGCGTCCTGTCCTGTTTCAGATTTCCAGCATCTGCAAAGTTCTTTTTTTCTGCTCCGATTTCCATGGTGTTGGCACTATTCCCGACCGGCGCTTCAACCGGAACCCCGTAATTGTATTTTCAGGAGATTTCTCTAACTTCAGTAACGTTGGGGAGCAAACAATTGAAAAGCAGTAATAAATGGGGGAAAAGATGCCCCGGCAAATGAACTACATTGGCAAACATCCACACCGGAGATTCTGCAGATGCTGGAAATCCAGAGCATCACACACAAAATGCTGGAGGAACTCAGCACGTCGGACAGTATCTATGGAAGGGGAATAAAGAGTCGACGTTTCAGGCCGAGACCTTTTATCAATTCTTTCAGCATTGCAACTAATGGAGTGTTTCGGCCCGAAATGCCGACTCTGTTATAAATGCTTCTGCCCTGCTGAGCTCCTCTAATTGTGTGAGTTACATTGCCTATTACAATCTTGAACTTAATTTTTAAACACCAGAATTAAGCAGGCTGTGGAAGGCGTTGAAACATTGACAGTTAACCATCGGATTTAACCCTCAGAGAAGCTGGCGTTTAATCTAGTCAATATAATTAGTAATAATGCTGTTAAAATTTTGTTTATCGGTTATTTCCCGGGGGCTCAAACTTGAGATGAAAGGCATTGAAAACAACATTTATGATACAACGTGCTTAATCTCGGGGTGTAAGGCAGAAAAAGCGCAGACAGCGCGTCTCCTCACGCGTTGAATTACCTGCAATTTCCAGTTATTTCCCTCCCACCGCTGTCCACGACACGTTCGGTCTCAGCGGCGTCTGAAGCAAACAAGGTTTTGAGGCAAACAAAAGAGTTTTGATGTGTGCTTCCTCCGAACCCAACAAAGATTGATGAGGACTTATCAGGTTAGGTCAGAAAAAATATTTAAAGAGAAAAAAAAATCCTCCACCGTGTTTCCGAGCCGCGAGATCTGACGTCTTGGAAATTCCCAGTCGTTTAACAGTGGTGTCATTGAACACCCTCACTGACAGCTCCCAACGTCTGAAAGGAACCTGTTTAGTAATGCCGCGACGTGCGGACTCATTTCAGTCAATTATAGTTTGTCCAGATCAGGGCAACTTATTTGGGAAATTGTTTAGTTAAGAACACGTAAGATGTTCCACAAACCCTTGTTCTTATAGCTTCACGAGCATTGAATGGGGAGTATGTGACTTCGATCACTTCTATCTACCTACGAAAGTGATTGATGTAGCGAACCCATCGCTCTCATTGCTTCACGCAGTCAGATTAACGACCCTCCTCCCCAAGGAAATAGTGACATTTAACCCAGCTGCATTTGTTGGCTTATCAACCATTTAACCGTGTATATTTCATGTACGTAGAAGCTACATAATAAAATGCCTTTAAAGATCTGGAAATAGGTAAACCAAGCGATGCAGCACTCGGTGAAGACCACTTTGATTTCCCGGTTTGTAACCTCTTCCCTCTGCTCAGAGCGTGTACTGGGGAATTACCGTGCCTTGGTCACTAGCCCGGAATTTCATAGAAACTCGCACCGATACAGCGGCGAAATTGGGAAGTACGCCGGTACTCCACCCCGTAGAGTGTCCATCTGTCACAGGACTCTTGGCTCCCAGTCCGAGCACTCACACGTCCCACGGCTGCTTTCTTTGCACGGAAGGGTGAGCGCTGTGCCGGGCTGTCCCGTGCAGTAGCCTGCACTCACCGCTCCGAGCCAACGTGCAGGTCCCAACATCACATTACAGCGTCCCGCAGTCGCCCCGGCCGTCCGGCCCTCACTTACGGCCTCCCTCCACTCATCCATGGGTGACCCATGCCCGGTTTCTGGACAGCATTGCGCAGCGCTGGGAGGCCAGAAGTGAGCACCAGGTTGCCACCACGCCATCAAAGTCGGCCACATATCTCTCTATTCATGATGGCACAATAACTATCCTTGAACATTGATTCAATTAGGGTCTCATTGGTGGGAACGTATGTTAGAATCAAATACAATCTTAACTACAAATTCTTTAGCAAAAATGACTAACACACCCATTAACCCATCTTAACCGAATTTTATTGGAGCACCATTGACAGCGTCATGACTAATTGCATCTCCATCTGGTATAGGAGCAGCCGAGCGTCCGACCGAAAGTTCCTTCAAAGGACTGTAAGGACGACTGGGAGGATCATAGGGGTCTCCCTACCATCTATCGGGGACATTTATCAGGAGGGATGCATACGCAGGGCGCTTAGTATTATCAAGGATCCCACCCATCCACCCAGCATCCTCTGACTTTCTACCATCAAGCAGGAGACTCTGATGCATAAATCAAGAATAGTCAGGGTGAGAAACAGTTACTTTCCTCTGGTAATTAGGCTTCTGAACTCCCTGCCGCATCGCATTCAAAGAGTCACTGGTTAATCTGTTCTGAGCCTTGAAATATTTAATTTATGGACTTTATTTATGTGTAAACCATCTGTTGATTTCATCCTTACTTTGAAAAGTTATGAAGTGTTATGTATACTATAGTGCTTTACATCCTGATTTGAAGAAACACTTGTCTCATTTGACCGTATACATGTATATAGCTAAATGACAATAAACTTGACCTGATTAGGTAACACAGGTTCCCCGGCTCTTTCACATTAACATCAATTTTACAAATCTCATACGGAAGCCTGTCACTTCATAACTTAGCTCCTCCTCCGTTCAAAACAGCCCACTGCTGTTTGATCACAACCACCAAAGTTAAATGTACACTGAGATTTTATTTTTCAAAAGTTCTTGTTTCCATTTGAATTCTTTTAGAATATAGAACATAAAGCACTACAGCATAGTACAGGCCCCTAGGCCCTGGTGCTGATCTTTTAATGGACTACAAGATCAATCTAACCCTTCCTTTCTACTTAGCCCTCTGTTTTTCTATCATCCAAGTGCCTATCGAAGAGATTCTTAAATGCCTCTAATGTATCTGTCTCCTTCACCAACCCTGGCAGGGAGTTTCATGCACTCACCACTCTGTCGTGGTCTGGTCTGTGAAGTCCGCATTCCGGTTCACAGGCTGGTCCAACGACCCTTATTCCAGGTTTTCTGGTTTTCCCTTGTTCTGTTGGGTGTCTAAATTGAAGCACATGATTCTCATTTTGGGCTGGCTACATAAATAGCTCCTGGGTTCAGCTTCAGTTGCAGAACTGTTCCTTCCCCTTCTGCATGAAGCCTTGCCTGCTACCTTTGTCTGTGTCCTTGCCTGTAATGCCATCAGGTTCAACCGCCAGGGCAGGATCGGGGCCTTGCTGTGTCTAGATAAAGAACTGTCTTTTGTTGTTTGGAACTGTCTCTTTGTGTCCTTGCCTTTGCTAGGTAGGTCTGGCTGTTTGCTGCTACCTTGAGTTAGAAACTGTCTCTGTGTCCATGCCTTTGCTAGGTAGGTCTGGCTGTTTGCTGTTACCTTGTATGGGAACTGCCTCTGTGTCCACGCCTTTGCTTGGTAGGTCCAGCTGTTTGCTGCTACCTTGTGTTGGGAACTGTCTCTCTGTGTTCTGTGTATGAGTCCTGGCCCTATGTCTTGCTCCCTAGGAGGGGTTCCAACTCTGTGTAGAGCCCTGGCCCCAAGTCCTATCTCCCAAGACCAAGGCTCTGTGTTCTGCGTTCCTGTCTCCCAAGACCAAGGCTCTGTGTTCTGCATTCCTGTCTCCGAAGACCAAGTCTGAGCTTCGTGTCCTCATCCAGTTCTGGTCCCATGTTCTGGCCAGGAGTCCTGCGTCCTGCTGCCACGTCCAGTCCTGTTGCCACATCTTGTCCTCGGCAAGATCTGGAATCCGAACCCGAGTCAAGAGCCAGGTTCCAGGTCCCTGTCCAGTCTCTGGCTCGGAGTCCTTGTCCAGGTTCCAAGTTCCTTGTACCTTGTCCAGGTCCCGCTTTCCTAGTCTAGTCCTAGCCCAGGCCCTGTATCCTAGTCTCGTCCAGGGCCTGTGCCTTGTCCAGTGTCATTTCTTCCCCACTTCCCTTGCTTTCTTGACATACTTCGTCCTGTTCCTAGAACTGCAGTGTCTGTGTCTTGCATTTGGGTCCGTCACCAACGTCCCCCTTATGACACACTCCCGCTGTTAAGATCTTGCCTCTGACATCCCCTCCCAGATGCTTTTCTCCAATCACCTCAAAATTAAGCCCCCTCATATTAGTCTTTTCCACCCTGGGAAAAAAGTTCCTTGCTATCCACTTGATCTATGCCTTTCTCATCTTGTACAGCTTTATCAGTCACCTCTCATACTCCTTCACTCCAGAGAAAAGCCCTTGATTGCTCAACCTATTGAGTATTAATATCTGTATTAGTACAATAAAATAATTTTTCTCAATTGCATTTCAATAGACAATAGGTGCAGGAGTAGGCCATTCAGCCCTTCGAGCCAGCACCACCATTCACTGTGATCATGGCTGATCATCCACAATAAGTACCCTTTTCCTGCCTTCTCCCCATATCCCTTCACTCTGCTATCTTTAAGAGCTCTATCTAACTCTTTTTTGAACGAATCCAGAGAATTGGCCTCCACTGCCTTCTGAGGCAGAGCATTCCACAGAACCACAACCCTCTGTGTGAAAGAGTTATTCCTCAACTCCGTTCTAAATTGTCTACCCCTTATTCTTAAACTGTGGCCTTTGGTTCTGGACTCCCCCAACATCGGGAACATGTTTCCTGCCTCTAGCATGTCCAATTCCTTAATAATCTTACGTTACAATCAGATCCCCTCTCATCCTTCTAAATTCCAGTGTATACAACCCCAGTTGCTCCAATCTTTCAACATATGACAGTCCCTCCATCCCGGGAATTAACCTCGTGAACCTACGCTGCACTCCCTCAATAGCTAGAATGTCCTTCCTCAAATTTGGAGACCAAAACTGTACACAATATTCCAGGTGCCGTCTCACCAGGGCCCTGTACAACTGCAGAAGGACCTCTTTGCTCCTATACTCAATTCCCCTTGTTATGAAGGCCAGCATGCCATTAGCTTTCTTCACTGCCTGCTGTACTTGCATGCTTACTTTCAGTGACTGATGAAAAAGGACACCTAGATCTCGTTGTACTTCCCCTTTTCCTAACTTGATACCATTCAGATAGTAATCTGCCTTCCTGTTCTTGCTACCAAAGTGGATAACCTCACATTTATCCACATTAAATTGCATCTGCCCACTCACCCAACCTGTCCAAGTCACTCTGCATTCTCATAACATCCTCCTCACATTTCACACTGCCAGCTTTGTGTCATCTGCAAATTTGCTAATGTTACTTTTAATCCCTTCATCTAAATCATTAATGTATATTGTAGATAGCTTTTTCCTTTGGAGAAGATGGCCCTACTTGACAGAATTTAGTTGGTAAACCAAAAATAAGGGATTGACCATATTGATTTTGAAGTCTGTTGTTGCCTTCAAAGCCATTGGTGTATCTGATCCATCCATTCACATGAAAAAAAAAACTCAGCAGGAATAGACCATAGCTTGATCATCTCTTCCTGCAGATTGTTCTTTTTTGCTCCATATTGCTACATTTGCTGTCTATGTCTCCATAGACCATGCCTGGTCTCTTCTCAGAAGTGCAGCCTTGAATCATGGCTGCAGAGGAATATCGTTGAGGAGCAATGAAGAATTCAGTTAAAAATTTGAAATGGATGAGGCAACAATGGCACAAAACCTAGGAGAGGAGTTGCAAACTGCAGCCTGATGACAAGAGAAAGGAGCTGCAGTAAAGAGGAAAGGAAAATGACATATTAATATTGATAGACATAGTGAGAAGAAACAGCCAAGTCATGCATTTGGATATAACCATCCATTCCAAATAGCTGATATCTTTCATATCATTGTAGCTGTATATTTTATATAACTTGGTGAGTCAATTGGAAAAATGCCAGGAAAAAATGTTTATCATAATAAAAACATTATTCTCATAATAAAATCATTACATAAATGAAGAGTTGCACAAATAAAATAACATAGGCACTATATTGGTAAGTAATACCATAGTGGGCACTGCTTATTTTAATAAAACTAATTTTACTGTACAGCATACTTGTAAAATGATACAGTGATTGGTTATACAGTAAATAATATGGGAAAGGGTTTGCTTATGATATCCATAGAAGGAAGGGTTTATAAAAGTAGCAGTATCAAAAACAACATCCCATGGTTTTAAAGAACAAAGTTAAAGAATATATTGATTGATATCTACAGTTTACTGCTGATAGAATTAGATGCAATTATTATGTTCAGGAGGTATTTAGATAGATATTTAAATAAGCAAGGCACAGCATGATTGAATGAAGGCAGATAAGACTAGTGTAGATGGGCCTCTGCGGAGCAGGAGGTTGTGAAGTGAGTTGGAGACAGTTCCTTGTGGACTTCATGTGCCATTTCAAAAAGGGCGCAGGGCTTTTTGGGACTTGTCTGTGGAGCAGGGGGTTGTTTGGGTTAATTAGCAAGGGCCAATGAGAAGAAGTGGGGTTTGAGCGGAGTAGCCTTTGTTGGAGTCGACAATGTTAGAGTGGTCAGGCTTTGGCTCCACAGGCTTGATTGAGAACAGGTGCAGGCTAGATCTTAAGTTTGAGAAGTGAGAGGTATAAGAAGAGTAGGCAGGGTGGTAGCTGAGGCAGTGGAATGCTCATGCTGTGAAATGTGGAATTTCAGGGTAGCTAATGGTCTCCTTGACGGCTATATCTGTAGGAAGTGCACCCAACCTCAGCTCCTGACTGACAAGGTCAAGGAACTGGAGCTGCAGCTGGATGCACTCAGGACTATCCAAGAGGCTGAAAATTTCATAGATGAGTCTTTTGGTGAACTGGTCACGCCCAGAGTGCAGCATCAGATAATAGATGGATGACCACTAGGAACTAAGGGGAGTGAGCGGGATACAGCTGGGGGGAGGGGTGGTGGGATTATGACCTATCAGGATCAGCAGCAGCAGCAGCCTGGCAAGTGGCACTGTGGCCAGCTCAGGGCTCAGAATGGAAGGGTAAAGTTAGGCAGAGTGATCGTGACGGGACTCTCAATAGCTAGGGGGATGGACAGGAGGTACTATGGTGACAAAAGGAAAGCCAGGATGGTGCGTTGCCTCCCAGGTGCTAGGGTCCAGGGTGTCTCAGAGTGGTTGCAAAAGATTCTTAAGAGGAAGTGTGAGCAGCCCGAGGTCGTGGTGCACACTGACACCAATGACATGGGTAGAAAGGGGAACGAGGCCTGCGCAGTGAGTATAGGGAGTTAGGACAGAGGCTGAGGAGCAGGACCTCCAAGGTAGTCAGCTCCAGAATGTGTGTTGCAGTAGTTAATGGGTTAATCCTATGCCATTCAGTTAGCCAGTCCCATATGGGAGGAGTTCACATACTGTACAAAGAGGGTTATCAATAAAGTTCAGTTGAATATCCTCCACGCTGGCTTCCTGGTGTGTGCTCTGCACTTTCCCTCATTACCACAGAACGTAGAACAGTACAGCACAGGAAAAGGCCCTTCAGCCCAAAATGTTGTGCCAAACCAGCTAAAAAGCAAATCAAAAACAAAACACCTAAACACTAATCCCTCTTCTCTACACAATGTCTATATTTCTCCACCTTCTTTATATCCATGTGCCCATCTAAACATTTCTTAAAGGCCTCTAATGTATTTGCCACTATCACCATACCAGACGGCGCACTCCAGGCATTCACAACTCCCTGAGTAAAAAAACTTACCCCTCATATCCCCCTTGGACATACCCCCTCTCACCTTCAATGCATGCCCTCTGGTATTAGACATTTCAACCCTGGGAAACAGATACTCACTGTGTACTCTATCTATGTCTCTCATAATCTTATAAACCTCTATCAGATCCCCTCAGCCTCAGCCTCTGCCACTCCAGAGGAAACAACACAAGTTTCGCCGGCCTTTCGTAATAGCACATGCTCTCCAAACCAGACAACATCCTGGTAAGCCTCTTCTTCATCCTCTCCAAAGCCTCAAATTCCTTTGTGACCAGAACTATATGCAATATTTCAGATGTGGCCTAACTAGGGTTTTATAAAATTACAACATAGCCTCTTGACTTTTGAACTCAATGTCTTGACTAATAAAAACAAACCTTCCATAAGCCTTCTTAACCACCTTATCGACCTGTGTAACAATTTTCAGGGAGCTATGAACTTGGAACCCAAGATATCTCTGTTCAGGAATACTATTAAGGATCTTACCCTGAACTGTGTACTACTGTCCCTTTGCCTATGCCCTGCTAATGTGCAACACCTCACATTTATCTGGGTTAAACTCCATCTGCTATTTCTCTGCCCATATCTGCAACTGATCTACATCTAGTTGTATTCTTTGCCAGTCTTCTACAGTATCCACAACTCCACCAACCTCAGTATCGTCCACAAATTTACTAACCCACTCATCTATATTTTCATCCAGGACATCTATATACATCACAAACAGCTGAGGTCCCAGCACATATTCCTATGGAACACAACTAATTACAGACCTCCAGCTCAAATAAGTCACTTCAACCACTACTCTCTGTCTTTTCTGGATCCTACAGCCAATTTGCTGTGGATTCCATGCATCTTAATCTCCTGGATTAGCCTCCCATGAGGGACTTTGTCAAACACCTTACTAAAATCCACATAGACAACATCCACTGCCCTACCCTCATCAATCTCTCTCATCACCTTGTCAAAAACTCAATCTTGGTAAGGCATGACCTGCCTCACAAAAAGCCATGCTGGCTCTCCCTAATTCCAAATGCTCATTTATCCTATCCCTAAGAATTTTCTCCAGCAATTTCCCAACAACTGATGTTTGATTCATCTGTTTATAATTGCCAGGATTTTCCCATGTTCCCTTCTTAAATAGAGATGCCAACATTAGCCACTCAGCAGTCCTCTGGGACCGCGCATTTGCCTAGGGAAGACATGAAGATACCGGTCAAGGTCCCAGCAATCTGGTCTCTTGCCGTCTTCAATAACCTGGGGTAAATTCCATCAGGCCCTGGGGACTTATCCACCTTCCCGGTCCTCCAAACACCGAGCACTGATCTCCCTGTCTTCCATTATCCTATTCCTTGGTAAATACTGAAACAAAGTACTCATTAAGTACCTCACTCACATTCTCCGCATCCAAGCAGATGTTTCCCCCTTTATCCTTAAGTGGTCTCACTCTGTCCCTAGTTATCCTCTTGCTCTTGATGAGTGTATAGAATGCCTTGGGATTCTCCTTAATCCTACTTGTCAAGGAATTTTCAATGCACCCTCAGCTTTCCTAATTCCCTTCTTTAATTCTTTTCTAGCTCCTTTATACTCTTCGTGCTTCATTTGTTTTTAACTTTGGAAGCTTTACATTCTTCTCCTTTTTCTTCTTGACTAAATTCATCACCTCTCTGGACACCAAGGTTTTCTTATCTGTCCTTCCTTCTAACAAGAACATACCTTTCCTGAACTCAGTGCAATTGATATTTAAACACCCTCCACATGTCTGATGTGGACTTGCCAGAGAAAAGATGTTCCCAATCAACTCTTCCTGTCTAATTCTGTCTAATGCCCTCATAATTTTCCCTACTCCAATTTAAAACTCTCCCGCAAGGACTATATCTACCCTTATCTATAGTTATCCTGAAAGTTAAGGAGTTGTGCTCACTGTTCTGTACCTGCTTACCAGCTGGCAAGTCTGACTACCAGATCCAGTACAGCCCCTCCTCTCATTGGACCATCCACATATTGTTTTAAGAAACTCTCCTGAATACACTTAAGAAATTCTGCCCCATCTAAACCCCTTGTGCTAAAAAGGACCCAGTTTATATTAGGGAAGTTGAAATTGCCCATGGCAACAACCTTATTATTTTTACACATTTCCTTAATTACATATCTGTTCCTCAACGTCCTGATGGCTATTGGAGTGGGGGGGGGGGGGGTCTGTGGTACAACCCATCAGAGTGATTGCAACCTGAGTTCCACCCAAATGGTCTCAGTGTCTGACCGCTCCATTATGTCTCCCTACAGTGCAGCTGTGATATTGTTCCTGATTTGTAGTGCACCTCTCCCCCCCCCGCCAAAAACATCCCTCTTACCTCCTCTATTTTTTTCTAAAACTTCAAAAACCTGGCACGTTAATCACCCATTCCTGCCTTTCTCTCAACCACATTTCAGTAATGGCCACAACATTGTAGTTCCATGCACAGATCCGTCAGCCTTCTAGTTCCTCACCCTTCCCCATAATACTCACAGCATTAAAATTTACACGCTTTAAACCATCTGACCCATCACACCTATGATCTTGATTTTGCCTTTCAGTACTTTCCTTGGCATCTACCTTCCAGTCTGATCTTTTCCTTACTAACCTGGCACTCTGGTTCCCAAGCCCCTGCAAAGCTAGTTTGAACTCTCCCGAGTAGCATTAGCAAACTTCCTGGCCAGGATATTGGTTCCCCTCCAGTTCAGGTGCAACCTGTCCCTCTTGTACAGGTCACCCTTTCCCCAAAAAATGTTCCAATGATCCAAGAACTTGAACCCCTGTCCGCTGCATCATCTCCTCAGGCACACCCTCATCCATGCCGTCGCCCCATTCCTACCTGCACTAGCCTGTGGCACCAGGAGTAATCCAGAGATTACTAAATTGGAGGTCTTTCTCTTCAGAATCTTTCCTAACTCTATACACAATATCAAACACAACAAGGTGGGCTACAGATGATAAAAAGGAGTTAGAAAAGTCATGTTACGATAGATATGGAGGGAGGGGATTTCAACATGTAGGTAGGTTGAGAAAATTAGGTTGGTGCTAGATCCCAAGAAAGGAGCTTTGTAGAATGCCTACAAGATGGCTTTTTAGAGCAGCTTGTGGTTGAGCCTACTGGGGAAAAGACAATTCTGAATTGGTGTTGTATAATGAACCAGATTTGAAAGGAGAGCTTAAGGTAAAGGAACCCTTGTGAGACAGTGATCATAAAATGATAGAATTCATCCTGCCGTTGAAGGGGAGAAGAGAAAGTCAGATGCATCAGTATTACATCGGAATAAAGGGAATTACCGTGGCATGAAAGAGGAACTGTCCAAAGTTGACTGGGAGGGGACACTAGCAGGGATGACAGCAGAATACTCTCATGAATACCTGGGTTTCCTCTAGGTGCTCCGATTTCCTACTACATTCCTGAGACATACCGTCTAGTAGGTCAATTGGTTATTGTAAATTGTCCTTTGATTAGGCTGGGGTTAAATAGGTGGGGCACTGGACAGTGTGGCTCATTTGGCCAGAAGGGCCTGTTCTGTGCTAGATCTCTAAATAAATAAATAAAATATAATATTGTTTGCAAGTCAGAAGTGCGCTTGAAATGAAGGGAATGTGAAAAGGATGATTAAATTCTGTCAACTTTATTTATTGAAATGCATTGTGGAATGGGCCCTTCCAGCCTTTTGAGCTGTGCCATCCAGCTACCCACCTATTTAGCTCGAGCCTAATCACGGGACAGTTGACAAGACCAGTTAACCTACTAAGCGGTAGACTTTTGGACTACGGGAGGAAACCAGAGCACCTGGAGGAAACCCACGCGGTCACAGGGAGAACGCACTAGCTCCTTGCAAGCAGCAGCAGCGGAAGTTGAACCCAGGTTGCTGGTGCCGTAAAGCGTTGTGCTGGCCACTATGCTATGGTGCCATCCTGTATGACTTTAGCCCTTGGCTGGCCACAGCATGTGATCCCCTGTGATCCTTTCTCTCGTGGTCTCTTCCCTGATGGCTGGAACACTCGGGCATCTCTCTGCTCTGTTTACCCTTCCCCCTTCGGTGACGTGCCACCTCCCTCTGCAGCACAGAACTGCAGTCCCACCCGTATAATAGGGTCGCCATGGTTGTGTAGGTGTGGATGAGAGGCTTGCAAAAGTGCTAAAATTGTGAGGGTGGAATGAAGCATATTATGCAAATATAAATTCCAATTGATCGTAGGTGATGGTAGTAGTACTTTGTGTGATATCTGAGGGTGGAGTTGATATTTGTGTACCTTGTAATCACACTCATTGACCTTTCAGGGTTAAAAGGGTATAAAAACTGAAAGGCTGCAGCAAAGGTCAACAGAAATAACTTGATAATTAACCACTAAATATTTAATGATTGCCTTAACAAGCAGAAACCAAAGCAAGATGATGAAAACAAGACTGAAAATATTATATTTGAATGCACACAGTTTACAGAATAATGTAGATGACCTTGTCGCACAGTTAGAGATTGGCAGATATGATGTTGTGGGCATCACTGAGTCGTGGCTGAAAGAAGATCAGAGTCGGGAGCTAGAGGATACACAGTGTATCAAAAGGACAGGCAGGTAGACAGAAGGGATCAGGTGGCTGTTAGTAAAAAATGAAATCAAATCCTTAGAAAGTGGTGACATAGGACTAGGAGATGTAGAATTCTTGAGGGTAGAGTTAAGGAACTACAAGAATAAAAAGATATTGACGGGAGTTATATACAGGCCCTGAAGAGTAGCCAGGATATTGGGTTCAAATTACAATGGAAGATAGAAAAGGTATGTGAAAAGGGCAATGTTACAATAATCATGGGGATTTCAATATACAGGTAATTGGGAAAATAAGGTTGGTGCTAGATTCCAAGAGAGGGAATTCATAAAATGCCTATAAGATGGCTTATTAGAGAAGCTTGTGGTTGAGCCCTCTTGGGAAAAGGCAATTAAGGATTTGGTGTTGTATAAGGAACCAGTTTTGATTAGGGAGATTAAGGGAAAGTAACTGTTAGGAGGCTGTCATCATAATATGATAGAATTCACCTTGCAATTTGAGAGGGAAATTGCAGGTATATCAGTATTACAGTGGAGTAAAGGGAATTACAGATGCACAAGAGGAATGGACCAAAGATAATTGGAAGAGGCACTAGCAGGGATGATGGCTGAACAGCACTGGCTGGAGTTTCAGGGAGCAATTTGGAAGGTGCAGATAGATACAATACAAAGAAGTATTTGAAAGGGAGGATGACACAACTGTGGCTGACAAGAGAAGTCAAAGACAGCATAAAAGCAAAAGAGAGGACATATAATACAGCAAAAATTAGTGAAGTCAGAGGATTTGGAAGCTTTTTAAAACTAACAGAAGGCAACTAAAAAGCCATAAGGAGAGAAAAAAGATGAAATATGAAGGTAAGTTAGCCAATAATATCAAAGAAAATACCAAAAGTTTTTCCAAATATTAAAAGAGAGCTGACAATGAATATCAAATGCTGGAAAATAACAATGGAGAGGGAGTAGCCGGGGACCAAGGAATAGTGAGCAAATTTAATAAGTATTTTGTGTCAATCGTCACTCTGAAAGTCACTAGCACTACACCAGAAACTCAAGTGTGTCAGCTACCAGATGTGAGCATAGATGAAGATGAAGATGCCTGGGAAATTGAAAGCTCTGAAGGTAGGTAAGTCACCTGGACCAAGTGGACTACACCCCAGAGTTCTGAAAGAGGTAGCTGAAGAGATTGTGGAGACATTAGTAATGATCTTTAAAGAATCACTAGATTCTAGAATGGTCCTGGAAGTCAGACATTACAAATATCACTCCATTCTATAAGAAGCGAGGGAGGCAGAAAAAAGGAAATTAATAGGCCAGTTAGCTTGACCTCAGTGGCTGGCAAGCTGTTGAAATCTATTATTAAGGCAACTTGGAGGCACAGGATAAAATAGGCCAAAATCAGCATGGTTTCCTTAAGGAGAAACCTTGCATAACAAACCTGTTAGAATTATTTGAGGAAATTGCAAGCAAGAGAGACGAAGAAGAGCCAGTTGATGTTGTTCACTTAGATTTTCAAAAGGGCTTTAACAAGGTGCCGCACATGAAGCTGGTTAACAAGACAAGAGCCTATCGTAATACAGGAAAGATACTAGCATAGATAGAAGCCTGGCTGACTGGCAGAGGCAAAGAGTGGGAATAAAGAGGGCCTTTTCTGGTTGGCCATCTGTGAACAGCGGCGTTTCTCAGTGGTCTGTGCTGGGACATCATATGTTCATGTTTTGCATGACGGAACTGATGGCTTTGAGGCCAAGTTTGTGGGTGACATAAAGATAGGTGGAGGGGCAGGTAGTGTTAAGGAAGTAGTGAGTCTGCAGAAGGATTTAGACAGGTTAGGGGAATAGGCAAAGAAGTGGCAGATATAACATTATGTAGGGATGTGTATGATCATACACTTTGGTAGAAGAAATAAAAGTGTAGACTGTTTTCTTAACCTCCGAAAGGGCCACATTCTTGTCATAGTGTTTTGATGCTTGTGTGCCTCAATGACCTAGAGAGCTCTGTTGGCTGGTGTCAGGGCCTTGTGCTTTGACTCTTGGTAGGGACCTCCATGCCAAACAAGTCGAAGGGTAGAGGCCAGACTAAGGATCGGCTACTGGTCCCCCAGGTTTGGGGTTCAGCTCAGGACTAACAACCTTGACTGGTCAAAAAAAATTGTTATGGAAACAGCAATGAAGAATCCTGCATCTATGCATGACAGCATCTCCACCCAGAATCTGCATGGCTGACAGTAGTGAAAACTGAGTGGAAGCAACCAGCATGATGAAGGAAGCCCTGAACACTGACAACAGCAAGACAAAAATTGTTTTTGGAATGTACAAACCATGTACAACACTGGCAAGCTAGCACAGTAACTGCAGAAATGTGTCATTACAACCTACATATACTGGGCGTCAGTGAAAGCAGATGGACAGGCTCTGGCAGGCTAAGGGCAGCAACTGGTGAAACATTTTTATACTCAGGAAGGGAAGCTGCACCATCATGGTCACCACTGGATGTCTCCCTGCCTTCTCACATCCCGCAAGAGGATCATTCAACTATCCTGCCTGGCATCTCTCCTGTCTAACTGAGCAGATAGAAAGAAGGAAAGGGAAAAAAAAACTTAACCTAGAACATTTCTTTTCTTTCCTTTGTCTGATTGAAGCATCTTTTCATTGATGCTTCAAAGAGTTAAAGCCTCAAGATCATCACTCTGACTCTGTCCACTCAGATGATGGCTGCTGCACTCGCTCCCGCCTTCCTTTAATTTGCGCTTGCTAATCCATCCCAAACTCCAACTGGTCACTGGTCAGAGCTCTTTTTCATGTAGCAATCTGTTGCTGCCTTTTGTACTGAGGCCGTAGACCTGATTGATAGCCTCCTATCAAAATCTTCGACGTCCACATTGGCCACTGGTCAAAGCTCTTTGTCCCATCATGTGAAGTCAAGATATCTCTCCTTTCTCATATTTTCTCACAGCATTTGGCCCATCAGGTCAGTGCTGCCTCAGAGAGCAATCACATCAATCCCATTCCATCACATGCTTCCCTGTACTCTACTCTCCCTCAACTCGCAATTCTCTTGCCACCCACCTGGACAGTTCAGAATCAAAATTATTATCGCTGACATATGACTTGACATTTGTTATTTTGCAGCAATAGTAAGGTGCAAAGACAGAAAAATCTATTAATTACAAAAAATTAAAAAATAGGGAATCGCAAGATAGTGTTCATGGGTTCTCAAACCGCTCAGAAATCTGATAGCAGAGAAGAAGAAACTGATCCTAAATTATTGAGTATAGATCAGGCACCTATACTTCCTCCCTGATGGTAGTAATGAGAAAAGAGTATATCCCGAATGGTGGATATCGCCTTCTTGAGGCACCGCCTCTTAAAACTATGAACCTAATAATTAGCACATATTTGGGATGTAGGTGTGTGTGTGGGGGGGGGGGGGGGGAGAGGGAGCCTGAGTTCCCAGAAGAAACCTACAAGATCATAAAGAAAGCAGACAGCTCCAGAATTCTGGATTGAACTTGGACTGCTGCAATTGGGATTGATAGTACTATCTACAACACCCTGGTGCCACCCATATCCTCCAAGAAGGCATAACATTGTCTTAAAACCAGCAGCTGGTGCAAGACTAGAAACTGTAGCTTAAATTATCATTGATCATGAAGTTATGAATCTCGGTGGAACTGGATTGGGAAGAGACTAGATGTTGGGGTGAAGTCTAGTCTTAGTAAGGTCCAAATCAAAGCTACTCAGTGAAATCCTGTTCTTCGGGATGTTCGGTGATGATTGTTCTTGGGACATTCTGGTTTACATTCAATGAAATGCTCCATAATGCATGGGGAATGATGTCACGGGAACCATATCAGGCAAGTTGGGTGGTTCATGACCTGAGGTGCCAAGATGAATTTCTGGAAATGTGTGATTTGGCCCAGAAGTGGATCATATTCCAATCTGGAAAATATTGATTTTCAGATGCATGGCACTATACAAAAAAAGCACCATGCAGCTAAATTGCTAGACCAGTAAGTTTCTGTTTGGATTGCTGAAACTATTTTTTGCCGTAATATGCATAATTCTCTTCAGTGTTCGGCAGTCCTTAGAGGGCGATGGTAACTTGCTTCCACTCCAGTTCTCTGCATTCTCAGCTAGCAGAATCATACCATACAGATGGATAGACATACTCCTTCCACAAAACTTCTACTTGTTCCAATGACTTGACATTGGTTTTCCCCATCCTGCCAATGGATATGAAGGAGGCAGCATTGATAGTACCTTTATGGGGCTTTGATATGCTATTGTAAACTATGTATCTTTCAGAATCATGAAGGAGGATTATTGCTGCCTGAGATGATTTTAATTGGAATTATTGTGCTTCTGGTTTGCAGCTCTTTTGTTTTCAATTTAACTCATCTACTTTCACAACTGTCTGACATCTAGTGCATTGTGACCATGACCTAGCTAGAGTATTGGAATGTTTAGGATTCATTTTTAGTTTGAAGAAACCCAGGAAAATCCTTAGAGTCATGCAGTCATAGAAAGGTACGGAACAGAAACAGAGCCTTTGGCCTTTCTAGTCCATGCCAAACCTTTTAAAGGCCCTCCCCCATCAACCTGCACATAGATCATAGCCATCCACACCCCTACCATCTACGTACCTATCCAAACTTCTCTTAAACACTGAAATCAAGCTTGCACTGGCAACCCATCTCACACTCTCATGACCTTCTGAATGAAGAAGTTTTCCCTCATGTTCCCCTTGAACTTTTCACCTTACACCCTTAACCCATGATCTCCAGTTGTACTCCCACCCACCCTCAGAGGAAAAAGCCTGCTTGCACTTATCCTATCTCTACTCCTCATAATTTTGTATACCACTATCAAATATCCCCTTAATCTTCTGCATTCCAAGGAATAAGGTCCTAAACTATTCAATCTTACCTTATAACTCAGGTCCTCCAGTCCCAGCAACATCCTTGTAATTTTTCTCAGCACTCTTTCAACTTTATCGATATCTTTCCTGTAGGTGGGTGACCAAATCTGCAGACAATGCTCCCAATTAGTCCTCATCACTTTACCGATGTTCAAACAAGCTTTACTCATTTTGTCATAAAATTCCTCTCAGAAATAAATTTCTTGCAATTCATCAACAATCTAGCTCTCAAAAGAACAAGAGGATTGCAGATGTGTAGTAAAAATTTGGAGGTCTGTAGAAACGTTTTGATGGGCCTTGACAGGATGAATGTGGAGAGAGATCCAAGAATTAGGAATCACGGCTTAAAAATAAAGGGTCAATCATTTATAATAGCAGTGAAGAAAAAAACTTTCCCTCGGGGGTCTTGAGTCTTTGGAACTTTCTTCCTCAAATAGAAGCAGGAACAATGTCCTTGAATACTTTTTTTTTTAAGGCAGATGTAGATATATTCTTGATATGTAAGGAGAAAGAAGGTTACCAAACAGAGACAGAAATGAGCCTCCACCATACCAGCCATGACCATATTAATTACTAGAACAAGCTCGAAGGGCAAAGTGGCTTCCTTGTCCTAGTTTGTATGTTTGTGCCTACAGTTGTTTTATTGACCAGTTTTCAGGGAGACAATGAAACCCCAATACACTTAACTAATGAACATTATTTTGATTTGTCATCATTACACTTATTTCCATTGCCCACACTCAATGTAGAATAATAATCACCGATTTTCAGTGTCCCTTAAAAGGAATGTCATGGCCTAACACCAACAGGCAACTATATTCATCATGAGCTGGTCAGGAAGAGGAATAACACTTAGTCAAATTGGGAGAAAAGATTGTAATCTACCACAACAATTCAGAGAGGCAGGTGAACCGTAGGCTTGTGTGTTTCTACAGAAAGTATATTTTCTCAAGTCAAGGTCATTCATAGAGCAGCAAAAATGATTTCTTCTATTCTGGCATTGTCTTGTGAAAATACATAGTTTGTCAATTGCTCTTGACTTATGCACCAGTTTTTTTGAACAGGATACTATATATTAAAAATAGAATTGCAAGCACCATCAAAAACAGAGCCCTAAAATCTAATTAAATCTATTGGACCCAAAAGTGAGACAGATTTGATCATGGTTCAGTAAAGCATTTGCTAAGAATTTACAATGTCCGTCAGTGTTACAAACCAGCTCAAAATTCATCAGCGATCTCATCGTGCCCCCCAGTTGGTTACTTTTTCACACAAACATCAGCTTTCTCAGATTCCTGCTATGATGTTTCCCCTTGAGATTGATAAGCAACCTTGTGAACTAGCTCTATAACTTAATACTTTCACATCTTCCCACATACTACAGAGATGGTGATATGCAGCGGGTTATAGCACAGGTCCTGTTGCTTGCCTCCTTACAGTGACTCAGGGGATTCAAAATTCTCATTGTTCAATGCACTACATCAAAGCCAAAGCAGAAGTGACAGTTATATTTAGGATTAGCATGGTCTATTGACAAAAATAAGGGTAGCCATTTGGTCTGAACTAAACTGGCTGATGCATCTGTCGCTTTGCTTTATTGCTGGTCTCTGCGTCCAGGAATGGGGAACAGTCCAGCTGGAATTCCCCCACATTATACTGGGGAATCTACCTCTCCCACACTATACCCACCAAACTTGCTGTAGGATTGGAGTCCCCAAGTATTTGAATGGGGATTCCCAGCCTGGAAATTGAGAAGACAGAGTGATTTAATTTATTTTGCTTAGTTAGTTAATTTTAATGTTTACAGTTATTAATTAGTGCACTGCTACACTTTTAAATAGATTACAGATAATATTTAATTTGTAAAACAATATTTTTAAAAGTCTCTTGCAATCAAAACCATTTAAAACAGTTATGAGGCATCTACCCCCTCACTACCTTTCAGGGCCCCAAAAAGTCCTTCCAGGTGAAGCGAGACTTCACTTGTGAGTCTGTTGGGGTCATTACTGTATCTGGTGCTCCCAATGTGCCCTCCTGTATGTCAGTGAGACCTGATGTAGATTGGGAGACCGCTTTGCAAAGCACCTACGTTCCGTCAACCGGAAAAAGCAGGATCTCCACTTCCCATTCCCATTCTGACATGTCAGTCCATGGCCTCCTCTACTGTCGTGATGAGGCCACATTCAGGTTGGAGGAACAAATGGCCGCCCAACTCCCACTCCACCATTCCCCATCCCCTTTTTCCTTTCTCACCTTATCTTTTTGCCTGCCCATCACCTCCCTCTGGTGCTCCTCCCCCTTTCTCTTTCTTCCATGGCCTTCTGTCCTCTCCTATCAGATTAACCCTTCTCCAGCCCTGTAACGTTTTCACCAATCAACTTCCCAGCTCTTTGCTTCATTCCTCCCCCTCCCAGTTTCACCTATCACCTTGTGTTTCTTTCTCCCCTCCCCCACCTTCTAAATCTGACTTCTCATCCTTTTTTCTCCAGTCTCGATGAAGGGCCTTGGCCTGAAACATCAACAGTACTCTTTTCCATTAATGCTGCCTGGCCTGCTGAGTTCTTCCAGCATTTTGTGTTTGTAAGTTATGCTTAAGTTACACTTAAGTTATGTAAGTGTTTGTAAGTAACCAAATAGCTTTGATTTCCAACTTTACCTCCTGTAAGTATCTGTCAGGGCACTTCAGAGGCAGAACTGATCACTGAGGCCCTGCTGCAGCAGGCCAGAAATCAGGGGAAAATCAACAATCGGCTCATTCAAATATGTGCATCCCAGCTGCTATATGTAATGGGGCCTTTGGCAGGTGAGTGTCATGTTTGTTCTTAATAAAGACAAACGGCACAATGTTTCCTCTAATTCGTAATGACCAGCGTGCGCAAAAATCTTGTGCAGTGCAATTTTTTACCCAGTGACAACAACATGTGCACACAGAATCATTTCTTCAATAAAAACAGTATAAATAAACCAGTTCTAAAGTCTGCAGACAAACCATCGCAAGCTCCATGTTGTCGACACAATCTGCATCAGAAACCGGAAAAGGAAGTGTGATTGTATATGATTGTGAAATGTATTTAACAGGCCAATGAGGTAGAGGGTGACAACATTTAGTGCGCTGTTTAAATTCCTCTGTGTGCTAGTAGCAAAATATGTGTGGCCGCACACATGGGCATACCTTAGAGGGAACAGTGACTTGGTGTGGGTTTATGTAAGAACATTTTATTACTGAACACTGACCGAAACTGTGCCTGCATAACCAGGTCACCATTGTAGCTTCCGGTTCCAGGTGAACACCTGTCGTTGCCCACTGGGAACTGAAAGTTCTTTATTATGTACGCACAACAAAACATCTTCCCCTTAAAAGAAAAAACAAACAATACTATGTCCTCATAAATGTGCAAGGAGCAATAAACTTTTTCAGCAAAGATACCTACCTTCCATAGCCAGTCTGTTTTCTTTATTTTTAAGAATTTTCAACTGTTCAACATTTCAACTTCAATTGTAATGTGCAACTCCAGTCCCTTATTCACTCAACAACTTTCAATCAGTCTCTGAGGTGGTTTAATATTCCCTTTTGGTCTGCTATTTGTTTCCAAAGGTGTATTGCTTGCATTTGCTGCTCTCATATTTGTGCCTTTCTGAGAACTCTGATCAACATGTTCATTTTTAACATCTGCTGGCCTCTTTGGTATACTGATAGGTGAAGCGTCACATCTGTGGACTGGAGCTTCTGGTTGTAGAACCATGCAGTTCCTTCTCAGAGGTGTCCCTGGATCTGGTAGGAATGTGGGGCTACTTCCTCTTGCATATATCGTTCCATGGACTGTGTGCCAGAATCGAGATCTCGGATTTGCAAATGACTGCGATGTCACAACCTCAGGTTAATTGGAAAATTAGTCCATTACAACAGTATGATTCTTCCCAGGACAATCAAACAAATCCAATCCAGCTCTGAGGTATGGTCTGTCTGGTACAGGGTGTGGTGTAACCAGTTCTGCTTGCTGCTTTGGTTAGTAGGTCAGGAATAGTTCACATGAAGCAATGGTCTGATGTTTCGGTTCCTTCTTGGCCAGTACATCACTTCACAAGCTCTATTTTGACATTTTTCCTCATCAGGATGCCTTTCTGGATTATTTCCTTGTATAGTGACACTGGAATCACAAACCAGTTCCTTTAGCCACAGCATGCCTAGCTCTGCATGTCCAATAATCCCGAATACACACTGTCAGTCATTCTTAGCTGGTAGCTATCCTTTGTTTGAGTTCTTTCATTGGTTCATCTGACCCTGTTGCTTTCCTAATATGCTCTGTTCTATCAGGAGATACTGGAAGGGAGGTGACAATCATGTCAACCTAGGTCTATATATCTGCATTAACCTCTTGGTCACTCTTCTCTATCTTGTTGACTGCTCAAGGGAGTGCATCAGGAACAAACATTTACTTTCCCGGTGTGCAGGTCATCTTCACATCATATTTCTGCAAACTTATCAACATATGCGTATCCTCATGGGACAGTCATTCAGAAGTTTGGACATAATTGAGACCAGTGGCCTATGGTCTGTCTCCACTTCAAAAGAATGTCCTTAGATGCACTGATGGAACCTTTCACATACATATGTACTGGTGAGAAGCTTTCTCTATCTGTGTATAGTTGGCTTCCACACTTGTTGAAGCCCTTGATGGATAAGCCACAGGTTGTCATGTGTCATCATGCTGCTGCAGTAGTACTGCTCCAAGGCCAAACCAGGAAGCATCAGCTGAGATTCTAGTACACATTTCTGTATCATAAAACTTCAGCACGAGGTATTCAGTGCTGACTCTTTTCAGCTTCCAGAAACACTCTTCTTGCTAATGAAACCAAATTCACTCATTTTGCTGCTCAAGGAATGTCCTAACTAGTGCTGACACAGTAGACCATCGAGGAATGAACTTAGCCTTAATGATGGACGTCACCTTCCTAAGGCACCACTCCTTGAAGATGTCTTGGATACCTCCGAGGCTGGTAGCATTAATAGAGCTGACTAATTTTACAAGTTTCTGCAAGTTAACTCAATCTGTGCAGCAGTCCCCCGTCTCCATACCTGATGGTGATGCAGCCAGCCAGAATACTCTCCGCAGCACATTTGTAGAAGTTTTCAAATCTTTTAGTTGACAAACCAAATCTCCTCAAACTCCGAATGAAATATAGCCACTGTCTTGCCTATTTATAGCTGCATCAATATGTTGCATCCAGGTTAGGTCCTCAGACACCCAGGAACTTGAAATTGCTCACTTTCTCCACTTTTCATCCATCTATGAGGATTAGTTTGTGTTCCCTCGTCTTACCCTTCCTGAAGTCCACGATCACCTCTTTGGTCTTGCTGATGCTGAGTGCCAGGTTGTTGCTGCAACTCCACTCAACTAACTGGTATTTTGCTTCTGTGTGCCTTTTTGTTACCAACTAAGATTCTGCCAACAATGGTTATATCATCAGCAAATGTATAGATGCTGTTTGAGCTATGCCTAGCCACACACTCATGGGTGTAGAGAGAGAGTAGAGCAGTGGGCTAAGCACACATCCCTGTGGAGCACCAGCGTTAATTGTCAGTGAGGTGGAGATGTTATTTCCAATCTGCACAGATTGAGGCCTTCCGGTTCGGAAGTCGGGGATCCAGTTGCCGAGAGTGGTTCAAAAGGACTAGGTTCGGTAGATTTTCAATCAGGACTGTAGGAATGATGGTGTTAGATACTAAGTTATAGTCAATGAACAGCACCCTGACAGAGGTGTTTGCATTGTCTGGATGATGCAGGGCTGCATGGAGAGCAATTGAGATCGCATTTGATGTAGACCTTTCATGGTGATAGACAAATTGCAGTGGGTCCAGGTTCTTCCTGAGAGACAGGTGTTGATTCTACTCTCACAGCATTTCATCACCATAGACGTGAGAATACTGGATGACAATTGTTGAGGGAGCTCACACTGCTGTTCTTGGGCACTGGTATAGTTGTTGTCCTTTTAAAGCAGGTGAGGAGAAAATAGTGGCATGACGCAGCTTGCAGTGGCCGCTCCGGTGGTGATGTCTGTTACTTGTCAAGTAGGGTGCCGTCCACAATCCTAATTTGATGGAGACGGATGTGAGAGCACGGAGGAACATCTGGTGAAATTTCTGAAACGCCTGCTTCACTGCCGCTGCTACTGTGTGGTCCAGAATCTCCGGAGGGGAAGGCCCCGAGTCCTCGGCTTTGCTTGTTGCTCGGCAGCCAGGACGGGGTCGAAGCGCTCGGCAAAGGATGGTGCTCGGAGCGGCTGTGTAGGAGGGGCTGGTTGGAGGCTCGAAGTTTTCGGACAGGCTCAGAGTCCGCTGCGGTCGGGTGCTTCCAATGGTGCTGCATCGGCAAATTGGCGGTGCTTGGAGTTTCATGGCAGGGAGAGTTTCTCCCTTCTGCCACCTGCGTGAGATGATGAGGCTATCGGAACTTTGAGACTTTTTTTTTTACCATGCCCATGGTCTGCTCTTTATCAAATTATGGTATTGCTTTGCACTGTTGTAACTATATGTTATAATTATGTGGTTTTGTAAGTTTTAGTCTTGGTCTGTCCTGTGTTTTGTTGTGATATCATTCTGTAGGAACGTTGTATCATTTTTTAATGCATGTATTTCTAAATGACAATAAACGAGAACTGAGTGTCCTCATAATCTAAAAGAAAACTTCTGAGTGTAGCAGAAGGAGATTGAAAATGTCTGAATACTCCTGCCAGTTGACTGGCACTGCTTTTCAGACCCTTACCAGGTACTCATTCGGGACCTGCTACCTCTTGAAAGACGGCCTGATGTCATCGTATGAGACAGAAATCACAGGGACATCAGGTGCTGCAGGGATCCTCATGGCTGTGGTTTTATTCTCCCTCAAAGCAAACATGAAAGGTGTTGAACTCATCTGGTAGTGAAGCATTGTATTTAGGAAATAATGGCTTGCAAACCCTGCCAGAGTTGACGTGCATCCGATGTCCCCTCCAACCTCTCCCGGAATTGTTTCTTGGCTCGTGAAATAGACCTCCGCAAGTCATAACTGTTTGTTTTTACTGCAGATCTGGATTGCCAGACTTAAATACCACAAGATCTAGCCCTCAGCAGACTACAAACCTCCTGGTCCATCCACAGCTTTTGGATTGGGAATGTACGGTAAATTTTCGTAGGCACACACTCATCCACACAGATCATGTTGAAGGTAGTGACTACTGTGACGTGCTCATCCAGATTCAAAGATGACTCCCTGAGCATAGTCCAGTCCACTGATTCAAAGCAGTCCTGGAAGCACTCCTGTGCTTCCCTGGTCCATACCTTCTAGGTCCTCACAACTGGTGCTGCAGTCTTCAGTCTCTGCCAGTAGTCAGGGAGTAGGAGTACAGCTAGGTGATCAGACTTAACAAAGTATGGGTGTGGGAAACTATGGTAGGCATTCTTGAACTTAGTGTAACAGTGGTCCAGTGTGTTGGTTCCTCTGGTACTACAGGTGATTTGTTGATAATAATTATTTTAAATTGATATTAATAATTTGAAAGCTGTTATAGTGTCCAAAGCATCTTCGCCAATTACATGCAGAAAAATAAACGCTTTCAGTTTTTCATTGGTCCCTTCCACTCCACTAGCAGCTAAATATATATTGATTCACTGTTTGAAGCGTTCCCAGTTATCAGTTAGATTTCCAGTAACATAGGTGTGGGAGGACTTAGCTTATCCATGACGGAAACTCTCAGCCTCTCTCCTGAATCTGTCTTGGTGAATCCGGTGACCGCTGGACTTTGGAAACGATGTGCTCTCTCAGCTCATTGGCCAGCTTCTCTGCATTGTAAGTAGTGACCGACCTTTCATACTCATGCAGTCTCTTCCTCAGTCGTATACTGTATTCATTTACCCTCCATTTCAGAACTCACACTGTCTTCTGACACCATGTTATATTTGTCCTTAATGAAGACAAATTTGGTGTGGGTTTCTGTTTGAACATTTTATTACCGAACTTTGCTCAGCCATGTACTCACACATCCAGGACACCAGTATCATTCCCGGTTCTGGGTAAAGCCCTCGCGTTGCACCCTAGGAACTGAAGTTCCTTATTACGCACACATAAAAACACACAGGGATCTGGGCACAAGGGCTCCACAGGCATGAGGGGTAATCAGACTTTAGTGCCCCCTACAAGAGACTGAAATCAAATATGTTCCAGTCCTTTAAAATTAACTACACTTTTTAAAATTATTTTACAATAGTAGAGCATAGGTATAGACAGTGAAAACAGTTTTTTACTACATATACATCATCTATGTGAAAAATGGTCTATAACTAAGTTACTATTATTATTTAGGAACAATCTACCATCATGGAAATTTACACATTTAGATAATATGTCCCTTTTCTGTTTTTGGACAGTAAATTTTCCCCTAAATATTTTCTATTTATCTGATCTCCGCCTAGCCATTTAACACATCTTATCTCTTTATAGTTCTTTTTGACTTTTTCACACGTTCCCTTTAGCAACCATTCTCTGATCAGCTTTAGCAGCTATACTTTCAGTGCCTTCATTCTCAAGTTATATTAATCATAAAAAGCAGAGCTACCAATGATAAAGCCTGTGACACACCACTCAGTATGCTTTGCAAATCAGAAAAAAAAACTTTTTAGGTTTATTCATGTTCTTTGGCCAGCCAATCTCATATCATTATCAAAACATTACCTCCTGCACCATGGGTTTTATATTTCCTGCACTTTATCAATTTGCTGTTGGAAATCTAAGTATGGTGCACTCACAGGCTCTTCCTATCCATACGATACTTCCTCATTATTTTAACATCTCAATTTAAAAACAACAGTGGCATGAATCTACAAAGAATTAAGAGCAACGGGAAGGTTATCTCACAAAACTCTAGTAAAGACACCCAGATTCCGTATTTCAGAAATACATTTTCACTCCAAGCCACAAAAGAATCAGTGGTCTGAACACTGTCTATGATTTCTGTTCTAAGACCTGTGGGGGAAATCAGAGCCTGATCAATCAATCAGAAATAAAACACAGATTGCTTGAAATATATAAAGTCCGGCAACATCCATAGAGAATGAAAAAGCATCAATCTTTGCGACTGATGGCCATTCATCAGAACTGAAACATTAACTGTTTCTGAAACATTGATTCTTTCTGCATGTGTGTGTGAGCACGTGTGCAGATGCTGCTAGTCCTGTTGAGTATTACAGTATTTACTATTTTGCTTGAGTCCAAACTGAGATTAGTGGTCAAAGATTAACCTTATTTTTTTAAGTTGAGGAACAGTGCGGAAAAGGCTCTTCCGGCCCATCAAACCTCACCTCCCATCAACCCCCCAATTTAATCCTAGCCTAATCACAGAACAATTTACAATCACCAATTAACCTACCAACCAATAGGTCTTTGGACTGTGGGAGGAAACCAGAGTATCTGGCGGAAACACATGGTCACGCGGAGAACGTACTAACTTGTCACAGGCAGCAGCAGGAAGTTTGCTGGTACTGTAAAGCATTGTGTTAACCACTACTCTACCGTGCCATTTCTGTAGGACAAAGAGATTCTAGGCTCTGATTCAGAACAGTTAGAGTAAATGATGATCCAAAAATCACCAGGATCCTTTCCCTGGAGCACACTGTTCCTTTCAGCAGGATCTCAGATGCAGTCTTCTGCGGGGAGGCCATTTCCCAATTCTGCAGCATAATTTATACAGCACTTCTACCTGTGCAAGTGACCACTGAACTCACAGAATGGCCAGTGGGTCCCTATCTCCACTGAAAAAGCTGTCTTTGCCAATCATCAGTCTGCATCTAAGCCACCTTGACTATTAAGAAATAACCATCTCAAATAAACTAAATGTAGTCAATGAGTACCATCCTGACATACACGGTCCGTGTCAGGATCAAGTTTTATCACATCAGGGTGATCCAGAGTTGAGTGTAATGTAAGAGAGATGGTGTCCTTCAATCTAGAAGTTTATTTTATGGACATATTTTAGTTGTTTACAACTATTTCTTCTTTGACACCACACAATAGATCCACTGCCAACCAAAACTTTTGTACTTTAATATTAAATAAAAAGATAATTTGTGTTTATCTTCAAATATTCGGAACATTTTCCATAGTACTATTAAAATTCCTTGACATATGATTGGAAATCAGTATTGGGATGAAACCCTTTAAAATGCAACTTTAAAGAAAAAGCTGACTATGAGTGGACAAAACTTCAGAAGTTTATTTATTATTGAAGTATATATGCAGCAGACAATTGTGAGATTTGTTTTCTCCAGATGGCCATGAAATAAAGAAAACCATGGAAGTCAATTCAAAGAGAAACAGCAAAACCACCCCCCCCCACACACAGAATGAAAAAGAATGCCAACAAAAATATTGACCCCAAATCCCCCACTCCCCTGCACAAAATGGACCCGGAATATTGAAGCCCAAAACCCCCTCCCCCTGCACAAAATGCAATAAGAATATTGACCCTAAAACCCCCCTCCCCTCTGCACAACAAAAAACCAAGAAAGAATGGGCAAAAATACAGAGTATAAAAAATATAAGACTGAAGAAGTCCATAGTCTAATGTCTGAATTCATAAACGCAGAACACCAGTAACACCCTCCAGCATCATTGAAAGAGACAGACACCGTTTGAACACAGAGGCCTAACCCTGGGGCACAGCAACAGGCCAGAGATTCCTACTCTGGTAGCAGAGGGATCCCATCAGCAATCAATAGGCCGGTAGTTGGCGCAGAACCCTTGCTCACCTTCTGCATTCGCCTCGAAATTTCAATCTTTCTCAACACTTTAATTGGTGAAATGAAGTTGAATATCAGCTTGTGCCCCATCTCAAAGTTTCTTCGCCTCAATGCCTCGAGGGTTTGGGCTTGCTACTTGGAGACAGCAAAGTAGTGGATCACATAATCATTCTCCAAACGATAGGTCTCAGGGTGTAACAGTTGCAGAAACCCACTTAAGAAGAAACACAGATATAAAAGAAGTGAAATAGCTGCCTAACAGCACTGTGGGTGTACCTACACTTCAGGGACTGCAGCGGTTCAAGAAGGCAGCTCATCACCACCTTCGCAAGGGCAACTAGGGATGGGCAACAAATGTTGACTTAACTGGTGACCCCCACATCCCATAACTGAATAAATAAATAAATAAGTAGATAGATAGATAGATAGAATTAAACAGTATCAGGACTTATCTGGAAGATGTCAACCAAGGGTGTGCTGTACGTATATGCCATCTTGACTGGAAGATGGAGCCTTGTCCATGGGCGAGTAGAGAAACTCATCAACAGGAATCCCAGCTCCTTTGCCTTCAGACTTCTCTCTTCCCTGACACATCTTTTCATTCTTTGCACATTTCTTTAAGTGCTGTGCAAGCATTTCCACAGCTCTCCCTCAGTCCTCCCTCCATTACAATCTTCATCCTTTAATCTATAACACGCAGCTTCCCTGGTCTTAAGACCCCGCTCTGTATTGGAGCTGTCAGTATCATGCTTTCATTTGTCTGAGGTAAAGTTCTATTGGTAACAAGAATCTTGGAGGGCATGAAATCTGCCCCCACTCCGAGCACCATAGGTATCATTTTCTATGTTGCTCTATTTTGAGAAAAACTCATCTACAAAGCAGTAAGTAACCCTTCAACACTTCCTTTAAAAAAGCTAATGCCATCACCATGTCCAGCTACTTTAGATCATTTGTACATAAAAACAACCCATTGCCTCATTTGGTTATGTTTACTGGAACATTTGGAAATTATTATTGTCTAAATATAAACATCTAATTAAATAATTCTTGCTACTTTTACAAATCTAAGATTTCAACCAGATTACTTGTTTGAAAAGTTTCCAGGTTCAAATTTCAAAGTAAGTTTATTATCAAAGTATACACATGTCACGGTACATATCCCTGAAATTCGTTTTCTTATAGGTGATCTCAGTGAGTGCGAGAAACACAACAGAATCAATGAAAGACTGCCTCCAAGAGGATGGACAGCAACCAATCTGCGAAAAAACAAAACCTGTACAAATACAAAAATAGAGAAAAAAAGAAATAACAATAATAAGCAATAAATATTGAGAACATGAGACAAAGTGACCTTGAAAGTGAGTCCATAGGTTGTTTGAACAGTTCAGTGATGGGTCAAGTAAAGCGAGTGAAATTATCCCCTCTGGTTCAAGAGCCTGATGTATTGCCCTTAGTAATGAACAGTTAGGCACAGAGAGAATCTGTATTTACTGACAAGTACCTTTATTGTCACAACTAAACAGCATATAGGTTCACAAACTGACTAATGGTGAGCACACCAATCAGGTTTCCCTGACACAGAACAAAAAGGTAATAATTAGGAAGAAGAGTCTACACTGGCCAGGCATTCCTTGTGGCCTCAATGTGATCTCCACATTGAGGTCCAACGTGGGGTACTCCACATCTGCAATGGTTGGTCTCCAGAGAGTTGTCACTGCCTGTGCTCCAAAATTCTTCCCTTATCTGATCAGCCTCTGATGTTTCAGTTTCCCTGGCTCAAGGTAATCTGACTGACCCCTCCCAGTTTCACAAAGCACCTCGTGTTTCTTCCTTTCCTCCCCCCATTTTCTTACTCTGACTCCTCATCTTTCTTTCTCTTGTCCTGATGAAGGGTCTTGGCCCAAAACATTGACTGTACTCTTTTCCATAGATGCTGCCTGGCCGGCTGCGTTCACCAGCAACTTTTATGTGTGTTGCTTGTGTCAGTTCTCATTTGTTGTAGCTCAGGGCTACAAGCAGTACTTTTTTTTATGGCCTGCACCTTCAACTTTGTGAATGAGGTAACTTCTTTTGTTTTATTCAACTCTGACTGGTTCAGACCAGGTCACCCAGACACTGGACAAGGGAAAATCTTCAGATGCTGAAAATCCAAGCAACACACATAAATGTTGCTGGTGAACGCAGCAGGCCAGGCAGCATCTACGGAAAAGAGTACAGTCAATGTTTTGGGCCAAGACCCTTCATCAGGACAAGAGAAAGAAAGATGAGGAGTCAGAGTAAGAAATTGGGGGGAGGAAAGGAAGAAACACGAGGTGCTTTGTGAAACTGGGAGGGGTGAAGTAAAGAGATGGGAAGTTGTTTGGTGATAGAGAAACAGGGCTGGAGAAGGAGGAATCTGATAGGAGAGGACAGAAGGCCATGGAAGAAAGAAAAGGGGGAGGAGCACCAGAGGTAGTTAATGTGCAGGTAAGGAAATAATATGAGAGAGGAAAATGGGAATGGGGAATGGTGAAGGGAGGGGTCATTACCAGAAGTTTGAGAAATTAATGTTCATGCCATCAGGTTGGAGGAGATGTCCTCTTTCTTCAAAGAAAGGGGCTTCCCTTCCCCTATCATCAACGCTGCCCTCAACCGCACCTTTTCCATTTCACCTCACCTGGAAGGACTGTTTGGGGTCTTGAATGATAGTGATGGAGGGGCCCTATATGGGCAGGTGTAGTACTTGTTCAGTGGGGAGGAACGAATGGACAAGGGAGTTGTGCAGGGAGCAACCCCTGTAGAAAGTGGGGGTGGGGGGGTTTAGGGAAAGATGTGCTTGGTGATGGGACCCCATTGGTCCAGATACTGACGTTACTGAGATCACAGACTGTTTCTTCAAGCCTGCCATTTTACACATTAAACAGTTTATCAGAGAACGGACTCACATTTAGCAGACATAACCAAAAAGTTCTTGTGTCCATATTCAATTGCTGACTACGTTATCCCAGAGCAAGAATCAATTCAACAAACAGTTTACAAAATGGTGGCTGCAAGGACAGTCTCATAAAATGGCTGCCTCCATTGGTGGTTGTTCTTTCTGGTCAACAGTTGAGGAATAATAACTGTTCTTGAACCTGGTGTTGCGGGTCCAAAGACTTCTGTAACTTCTTCCTGATGGCAGCAGTGAGATGAAAGCATGACCTGGATGGTGGGCTCCTTGATGATGGATACAACTTTCCTGTGACAGCTCTGTGTAGATGTGCTTAATGGTGGGACGAGCTTTATCTGTGGTGGGTTGGGCTGTATCCATTGCTCTTTGTAGGCTTTTCCGTACAAGGGTATTGGTGTTTCTATACCAGGCTGTGATGCAGCCAGTCAATATGCTCTCCACCACACATTTACAGAAGTTTGTCTACGTTTTAGATGACAGGCCGAATCTTCGCAAACTTCTAAGAAAGTAGAGGTGCTGCCTTGCTTTCTTCATAATGGAACTTACTGGACTCCGGTCAGAGCCTCTGAAACAATTACACTGAGGGATTCAACACTGCCTTTTTGCTTTTTAATTCACACATATGATTAAAAAGTCAATATTATACTTTATAATAATTTAAGGCATATGTCATGGGGTATAGTTATCTCTCATGCATCTACAGATGGTTGTCTCAGCAGTGAGTTAAGCAAACAGGAGAGCTGGTGACTTGGGTACGGGCTAGGAATTAGTGTACGGGCCTGAACATTAGCAGCCTGCATTGCATCCAATGTATTCACATAGCCGTGGAACAGGCACCCAGAAATGTTGAGGACTTTAGATAAAGAGTACGCTTCTACTGGGAGACTGTTTACTGTAAGCGTACACACGGGCTGATGGTATTACTATGTGCTTCCCTCTTTTAAATTCAGATCACTTGAAGATTACCACAGGCGTTGGATTAAAATGGCATCACACAGGATTGGTGGGGCACAATGGTGATATTTGTCACCATGACATTCTTTGCCCCCACCTCCCCAAACTTTAAAGCAGGTGGTCAAACAGCAAACCCCAAAACAGAAGATATATAGAAAGCTAAGAAGTCAAATTCCTTCTTGAAATCTGGTTCAGTCCATACACTGAATTCCCCTGTGTGCACAACACATGCTATTGTTCACCGTTTTAAAGTCTCCGTTCATAAATCATATGAAGGATTTGCAAAGTTTGTAGCAAAATTCAAAGGAATACTAACTGTCTTAAGTTACATTGTAGGTGATGTTTACAGGAATGAAACCAGACAGGACAAACCCACTCGCCAGAGTGCCAAATAATTACAGATGTTGTTACTTGGTCAAGACTTCAGGTAACTAAAGTCAGAAACCCAGTGGAATCTGGCACTGAGTTGGGAAATTCCAAGCGGGAGTGTATCGACAATACCATCTCTCACTGACTGTCAGCCAGTATTTCATGGTTTACAGTAGAATGCTCACAGGGAATTATGAATACCCACCGCCAGTGCGAACTAGTAAAATCAGCTCCACCGAACTGACTGCTTTCCAACTCTCAGGCCATGTGGAGACACGTAGGCTATGCCCCATACTCCCACATCTCCACCATTATGTTGGACTGCTGGCAGTAAGTTCAATTGAACTCAGAAAGTTGGCTGCTGGGTCTGTGAGGAGAGTCCAATACGATTTCAGCCCATTTACAACAGAGGGACGGAGAAGGAAGCGGAGAGGATTAGACTGTCAAAGTGGCAAAGAGGAAAGCAGAGAAGCGAGGGGAGAGAAAGGGGAAACAGAGGGGAAGGGACAAAGAAGGGAAGGAGAGAGAGAAAATGGGTTGCAATGCAGCCATGGGGGGTCCAAACTAAAAGAGTTTAGGAGACCAGATATCTCTTTCGATTTGGACGTCAGGCCTGATTTGATTTACTACTAGATCCCCAGCTGATGCTGAATGTAGCCCTTTCTCCTCGCTTTCCCTAACTCTGTCTCACTCACCCCTTCTCCCACTTTCCTTCCTTCTCCCCTTCATATTCTTCTGTCCTCTCCCAAACAGCTTCTGTCTAACCCTCCACCCAGATCCCCCCCCCTCGCCCCCTCCCCCCCCCCGCGATTCTCTCAATCTGACTTTCTCTGCTGGGACCAGAAGATCTTTCTGGCAGGGGCAGAACCCGGGTCTTACTGACACATGGAATCTATTGAGCAAGATATGGATGAAAGGAGAGAAGCTCGAGGGCAGGACTGCATCAGGATAGACCCGAAAGCCCAGACATTGGCTGGGGCACAGTGGAGTAACTGCTTCAAAGACAGGGAGTTCAGACCTTGCCAAATGTGCTATCAAAAATCAGGTGATGATAAACAAACTGTTGCAACTTGAATAGATGGCTTGGATTTCATTCGAGGTTAGAAATTTCAATATTCAGTTCTTTTTACATTAACAGCAGTGTTGTAAAACTCCCAGTTTGGGCGGGGAACTGCTCCACCTAGTGGGAGACAGATTAGCACCACAAAGATTTAAGTTCTTAAAAAATTTTAAGAAAACTACAGATACCAGGAATCTGAAAGAAAAACAGAGAATGTTGCAAATACTTTGCAGGTAAGGCAGCATCTGGGGCAAGTGAAACAGAATTAACGTTTCAGGTTGTTGACCTCTGAGACAGGGATAACAATTGAATAACAGGCATGCCGATAAGGGGTAAAGAACCAAGAGAGGCTGGTGTTACCGGAACACCAGAAGGGAAGGGCCAACGAGAGAATTGGATTGAACAGGGAAGAGAAAGAAGGGGAGAGGAACGAGGAATTTGAGAAATGAACAAAGAGATGAGGTGTGTGTCTGTGTCTATGTCATATAAGGAAGATATGCAAAGGGAAGGACTTTCAAAGATGGCCCAAAGTATCCCAGTTAAGTAGAGCAGAATTAAACTTTTGACCTGGCCTGTTTCACAGCTCGCTCTCCAGCCAGTAGCTCAAATGGGTACTGACTCTTATTTCTTCCCTCCCAGTCTCACTCTCCCCTACTCTCAGAATTAGGTTTGTTATCATAGACATATGGTGTGAAATGTGTTGCTTTGCAGCGACAGTGCAGTGCAAAGACAGAAACGTCTGTAAGTCAGAAAAACAAACAGTGTGGTAGTAGTCATGGTTTCATGGATTATTCAGAAATCTGATGGGAGAGGGGAAGAAGCTGTACCTAGACTGTTGAGTATGGGTACCCCAACCCTGGTGGTAGTAACGAGATGGTCAGGGTCAGGGTCCTTCTGATGGATGATACCTTGTTGAATCACCACCTCTTGAAGATGCCCTTGATGGTGGAGAGGGTTCAAAATTCTAAGTAAATTTATTATTAAAGTAAATATATATCACCACATAAAACCCTGACATTCGTTTTCTTGTGGGTATACTCAATAAATCCATAATAGAATAATAACCAAACGGACTCAACGAAAGACCGCACCAACTTGGGCGTTCCCCAGTGCGCAAAAGCCAACTGTGCAAATACAAAAATAAATTTAAAATAATAATAATTAAATAAGCCATAAATATTGAGAACCTGAGATGAAGAGTGCTCGAAACTAAGTCCATAGGTTGTGGGAACACTTCAGTGATGGGGCGAGTAAAGCCGAGTGGAGTTATCTGCTTTGCTTCATGAGCTTGATGGTCGAGGGGTAATAACTGTTCCTGAACATGGTGGCCTGAGTCCTGAGGCCCTTGAACCTTCATCCTGATGGCATCAGTGAGAAAAGAGCAAGACCTGGGTGGTGGTGTTGGTGGGGGGGGGGGGGCCTGATGATGGATGCTGCTTTCCTGTGGTAGCATTTCATGTAGCTGTGCTGAGTGGTAGGGAGGGTTTTACACATGCAGACTTGGCCGTACCCACTACTTTTTGTAGCTTTGCCTATAATAGAGCTTTCTGAGGCTATTATACACTGCAGACTGTTGTGATCCTGTACATTCGAGGCTCCAGAATAGGCTACAAACAGTCAAAATGTTCTCCACTATACATCTAGAGAGATTTGCAAGAGTGCGTGGTGATTTACCAAATTTCCTTCAATTCCCAATGAGGAGTTGCAGGTGTGGCTTCTTTGTGATTGCATCAATGTGCTGGGTTCATGATAGATCCCCTGAGGCGCTGACACTCAGGAACATGAAGCAGCTCACTCTTTCCACCATTGACCCCTCAATGAGGATAGGTATGCTTTCTTCCGACTTCTCTTCCTGAACTCCACAATCAGCTCCTTGGTCTTGCTGATGCTGAATGCAGCATTGTTCGGCAACACCATTCAACTCAGCTGATCCATCTCATTCCTATAAGCTTCCTCATTGCTATCTTTGTCCCTTCTCTCTCTCTCTCCCTCACACACCAATTTTAGCTCCTCCTCCCCAATTTACTCCCCTTCTTCACAACTCTTTCTCAGTGCTTCACCTTATTCCTCTAAAGAAGAGTCCATCAAATGCTGTCCCCAATAAAGTTTCTATCCCCTCTCATCTGTTGCCCATTCCCTCTTCACCCATCTCAAAAAGCAAAATGTTTTCCTTATACAGTTTTGAAAAGCATCAGTTTTCCATTATTAACAAATAGGGTAAATAAAATAAAGATGTAATTATGAATTTCTATTTAATTGCTTGGCATCCCTAAATTTACACTTATAGTATTCAAGAGTTCCATTTAATATCAGAGAATGTATACAATACACAACCTGAAATTCTTGCTCTTTGCAGACATCCATAAACAGAAGGGTACCCCTAAGGTTGCGTGAAAGTAAAAACGTTAGAACTCCAAAGCCGCTCCCACTCCCTCCCTCCCACGCAGATGCAGCAGCATAGCATCAACCTGCACACCTCCTCCTCGACTTACGACAGCAAAAAGCATCAACCTCCCCCTCTTCCTCGACTTACAACAGCAAAAAGCATCAACACCCTCCACCCACCAAGCAAGCAATACCAAAGCCCCCGAGAGGACATGATCTACAACAGAAACAAACTATTCACCCAACAATTCAAAATGCCACAGACTCTCTCCCTCCCCAATAAAGGACAGAGAGGTATTGCACCGCGAGAGGGTAGAATGATAAAACAAACTCACTGATTATGGTGTGAAAGTCTGCTTTTCTTCCCCCATCCCACCACCAAGCTCACCGACTCGAGATTCGGCAGCAAACTCTTCCCCCACCACCGAGAGAAAGAGAGAGGGAGTGTTCGTCAAGAACGGAGACCTCCGACAGCTGATCCGCTGTTCCCGATATTCCATGTTCTCCCACGACGCCTCAGCCAGGAATCGACTCGTCCACAGGGCCGCAAAGCCTCAGCACCCTGGAGCCTTCAAGGCTGCATCCTTGGGATATGAAAAAACAGCCAGTGGGTGAGACCCGGGAGCGGGAACCATCGCCGTAAAGAATCACAATTTGAGTGCAGCCACAGGTCAAGGGCACTAACAGAACCCCATCCACCTTGAAAAGGAAAAAAGAAGAGACAGTATTAAAGGTACTAATAACACTAAGTTAAAGCCCATCCTGTGATGCAACATTGCATTGTACAATGAAGAACTACAAGCCACAGTAACACATGGGCCATTTCTCTAATTTGACATCACTTCCCAATGAAGGCTGTGAAATTCACCATCAGTTTCATCAGTCCTATACAGCCTCTTGCCAAGTGAGGAAAACAATACTGGAAATGAAGAATGATACATGGGCCACACTGTACATATATGCAGACTGCAGAGATATTTTTCAACCATTTCTGTACTTTCAAATTCCCAGCACCTGAGGATTATTTCTTGCTTTAATAGCTCCAGACCTCCAACAAAAAGGCAAACAATTGGAGGAACTCAGCTGGTCAAGCAGCACCTGTGGGAGGAAAAGAACTGAAGTTTCATGTTGAGACCTACATCAAGACAATTCCTCTCCCCCACCTCCACCACCCACAGTTGCTTCCCCATCTGCTGAGTTCCTCCAACAGATTGCCTTTGCTCTAGATTTCAGAAGCTGCAGACAATGGTGTCTTGAATCTGAATAACTTTCAAAGACTTCAGAGAGGAGTCATAGAAAACTACAGCAGGTAAACAGGCCCTCCAGCCAGTCTAATCTGTTCCAAACCTTTTAAACAGCCTAGTCCCATTGACCTGCACCCAGACCGTAACCCTCTAAATCCTTCCATCCTATGTACGGATCCAAATTTCTCTTAAATGTTGAAATTGAAATTGTATCCACACCTGCATTGGCAGCTCGTTCCACACTCTCACCACCCTCTGAGTGAAGAAGTTTCCCCGCATGTTCCCCTTAAACATTGCACCTTTCACCCTTAACCCATGGTAGTCTCATCCCACCTCAGTGGAAAAAACCTGCTTGTATTTATCCTATCTCTACCCTTCATAAGTTTGTATACCTTTGTCAAATCTCTCCTCAATCTTTTATGTTCTAGGGAATAAAGTCTGAACCTATTCAATCTTTCCTTGTAGTTCAGATCCTCCAGTCCTGGCAACATCCTTGTAAATTTTCTCTGTACATCTTTCTTGCAGGTAAGTGACCAAAACTGCACACAATACTCCAGGTTAGGTCTCACCAACATCTTATCCCTAATCATCATAACATCTCATCTCCTGTACTTAATACTTTGATCTGGAAAGGCCAACATGGCAAAAGCGTTCTTTACTACCCTATCAACCTGAGACACCACTTTCAACGAGTGATATTCCTGTATTCCCAGATCCCTTTGTTCTACCACACTCCTCAATGCCCTATTGTACATTGTGTAAGACCTACTCTGGTTGGTCCTCACAAAGTACACCTTACACTTAAACAACAGGAATTCTGCAGAAGCTGGAAATTCAAGCAACACACATCAAAGTTGCTGGTGAACGCAGCAGGCCAAGCAGCATCTGTAGGAAGAGGTGCAGTCGACGTTTCAGGCCGAGATCCTTCGTCAGGACTAACTGAAGGAAGAGTGAGTAAGGGATTTGAAAGTTGGAGGGGGAGGGGGAGATCCAAAATGATAGGAGAAGACAGGAGGGGGAGGGATAGAGCCAAGAGCTGGACAGGTGATAGGCAAAAGTGGATACGAGAGGATCATGGGACAGGAGGTCTGGGAAGAAAGACAAGGGGGGGGGGACACAGAAGATGGGCAAGAGGTATATTCCGAGGGACAGAGGGAGAAAAAGGAGAGTGAGAGAAAGAATGTGTGCATAAAAATAAGTAACAGATGGGGTACGAGGGGGAGGTGGGTCCTTAACGGAAGTTAGAGAAGTCGATGTTCATGCCATCAGGTTGGAGGCTACCCAGACGGAATATAAGGTGTTGTTCCTCCAACCTGAGTGTGGCTTCATCTTTACAGTAGAGGAGGCCATGGATAGACATGTCAGAATGGGAATGGGACGTGGAATTAAAATGTGTGGCCACTGGGAGATCCTGCTTTCTCTGGCGGACAGAGCGTAGATGTTCAGCAAAGCGGTCTCCCAGTCTGCGTCGGGTCTCGCCAATATATAAAAGGTCACATCGGTAGCACCGGACGCAGTATATCACCCCAGCCGACTCACAGGTGAAGTGTTGCCTCACCTGGAAGGACTGTTTGGGGCCCTGAATGGTGGTAAGGGAGGAAGTGTAAGGGCATGTGTAGCACTTGTTCCGCTTACACGGATAAGTGCCAGGAGGGAGATCAGTGGGGAGGGATGGGGGGGACGAATGGACAAGGGAATTGTGTAGGGAGCGATCCCTGCGGAATGCAGAGAGAGGTGGGGAGGGAAAGATGTGTTTAGTGGTGGGATCCCGTTGGAGGTGGCGGAAGTTACGGAGAATAATATGTTGGACCCGGAGGCTGGTGGGGTGGTAGGTGAGGACCAGGGGAACCCTATTCCTAGTGGGGTGGCGGGAGGATGGAGTGAGAGCAGATGTGCGTGAAATGGGGGAGACGCCTTCGAGAGCAGAGTTGATAGTGGAGGAAGGGAAGCCCCTTTCTTTAAAAAAGGAGGACATCTCCCTCGTCCTAGAATGAAAAGCCTCACCCTGAGAGCAGATGCGGCGGAGACAGAGGAATTGCGAGAAGGGGATGGCGTTTTTGCAAGAGACAGGGTGAGAAGAGGAATAGTCCAGATAGCTGTGAGAGTCAGTAGGCTTATAGTAGACATCAGTGGATAAGCTGTCTCCAGAGACAGAGACAGAAAGATCTAGAAAAGGGAGGGAGGTGTCGGAAATGGACCAGGTAAACTTGAGGGCAGGGTGAAAGTTGGAGGCAAAGTTAATAAAGTCAACGAGTTCTGCATGCGTGCAGGAAGCAGTGCCAATGCAGTCGTCGATGTGGCGAAGGAAAAGTGGGGGACAGATACCAGAATAGGCACGGAACATAGGTTGTTCCACAAACCCAACAAAAAGGCAGGCATCGCTAGAACCCATACGGGTGGAAACACCATCCATCTGCCATTTTCAGCCCAATTTTTCATCTGGTCCAGATCCCACTGCAAGCTTTGATAGTTTTTCTCACTGTCCAATACACCCCCATTCTTGGTGTCATCCCCAAATTTGCTGATCCAGTTAACCACATTATCATCCAGATCATTGATACAGATGACAAACAACAACGCGCTGATCCTTGCGGCACTTCACTAGTCACAGGCCTCCAGCCAGAGAGGCAACCCTCTACTCCCACTCTCAGGCTTCTCTCACAAAGCCAATGTCGAATCCAATTTACTACCTCATCCTGAATGCCAAGCGGCTGAATCTTCTTAACCAACCTCCCAAGATGGATCTTGTCAAATGCCTTGTTAAAGTCCATGTAGACAATGTCCACTGTCTTGCCTTCATCAACTTTCCTGGTAACATCCTTGAAAGACTCTATAAGATTGGTTAGACACAATCTACCACACACAAATCATGTTGTCTATCCCTAGTCAATCCCTTCCTATCCAAATACTCATATATCCGGTCCCTTTGAATACATCGCAATAATTTTCACACTACTGATGTCAGGCTCACCGGCCTATGATTTCCTAGTTTATTCTTCGAGCCTTTCTTAAATAATGGAACAACATTAGCCATCCTCCAGTCCTCCGGGAACTCACCGGCCAAGAAGAATGATTTTAAAATCTCTGTTAGGGCCTGTGCAATTCTTCATTTGTCTGCCATAGGTTCCAAGGGAACACCTTGTCAAGACCTCGGGATTTGTCCATCCTGGTTTGCCTCAAGACAGCAAACACCTCCTCCTCTGTAATGTGTTTAGGGTCCAAGACCTTGCTGCTACTTTGCCTCACTTCTGTAGACACCGTGTCCATCACCCGAGTAAAAACAGGTGAAAGCAATCCATTTAAGATTTCCCCCATCTCTTTGGCTCCTGCATAGATTACCAGTTTTGTTCCTTGCATCATTTTGCTCTTAATACACCTGCAGAACAGCCCATCCTGGGACATTTCAAATTATAGTCAGTGCCTTTAACCAGGCCTGTTTGAAGGAAACCCTGCCCAGTTATCACCAGCCCATAACCTGTTGCACCAGAGGTCCCAACTCACAAGATCTCTGCCACACTATGATAAGGAATGCCTATCATTCCTTTCTTAGACCACATTTTGGAAAGTTGGATCATTTGGCTGTATTCCTGCCTCCTGCACACAGACAGAACCCAAACAGCAAGGCTCCAGAGATCGAGACAACTAAGAGGTGGCCACAGGAGGCAGACAAATGGGATTGCCTTGAGTCAGTGGTCTGGGCCATGTTCACGCACTGAACATGAATGACTACACCACGGTCATTACAGACTTCATTAAGACAGCTGTAGATGAGTGTGTCCCTACAAAATCATTCAGAATTTTCCCCAATCAGAAGCCCTGGATGAGCAATGAAATCCAGAATTTGCTGACGGCCAAGTCAGAGGCATCCAAGTGAGGTGGCTTTCATCTTATACAGTTTCAAGAATGCAACAAGAGGTGCGGGTACAATCTCCAGAAAGCCATCTCATGGGCAAAGTGGAGATTCCAGACTAGACTGGAATCAATGAGGGATGTGACTAAACATGTTGATGAAGGTAGAGCAGTAGATGTAGTGCATATGGATTTTAGCAAGGCATTTGATAAGGTACCCCATGCAAGGCTTATTGAGAAAGTAAGGAGGCATGCGATCCAAGGGAACCTTGCTTTGTGGATCCAGAACTGACTTGCTCACAGAAGGCAAAGGGTGTTTGTAGATGGGTCACATTCTGCATGGAGGTCAGTGACCAGTGGTGTGCCTCAGGGATCTGTTCTGGGTCGTGGTTTTTATAAATGACCTAGATGAGGAAGTGGAGAGTTGGGTTAGTAAGTTTGCTGATGACACAAAGGCTGGGGGTGTTGTGGATAGTGTGGGGGGCTGTCAGAGGTTACAGCGGGACATCGATAGGATGGAAAATTGGGCTGAGAAGTGGCAGATAGAGTTCAACCCAGATAAGTGTGAGGTGGTTCATTTTGGTAGGTCAAATGTGATGGCAGAATATAGTATTAATGTTAAGACTCTTGGCAGTGTGGGGGATCAGAGGGATCGTGGGGTCCGAGTCCATAGGACACTCAAAGCTGCTGCGCAGGTTGACAAGGCATACAGTGTATTGGCCTTCATCAACCGTGGGATTGAGCTTAGGAGCCGAGAGGTAATGTTACATCTAAATAGGACCCTGGTCAGACCCCACTTGGAGTACCTTGCTCAGTTCTGGTCACCTCACTACAGGAAGGATGTGGAAACCATAGAAAGGGTGCAGAGGAGATTTACAAGAATGTTGCCTGGCTTGGAGAGCATGCCTTACAAGAATAGGTTGAGTGAACTTGGCCTTTTCTCCTTGGAGCAACTGAGGATGAGAGGTGACCTGATAAAGATGATGAGAGACATTGATTGTGTAGATAGTCAGAGGCTTTTTCCCAGGGCTGAAATGGCTAGGAGTTTTAAGGTGCTTGGAAGTAGGTACAGAGGAGATATCAGGGGTAAGTTGTTTTTATGCAGAGAGTGGTGAGTGCGTGGAATAGGCTGCCGGCGATGGTGATGGAGTTGGCTATGTTAGGGTCTTTTAAGAGACTCCTGGATAGGTACGTGGAGCTTAGGAAAATAGAGGGCTATGGGTAAGCCTAGTAATTTCTAAAGTAAGTACATGTTCGGCACAACATTGTGGGCCAAAGGGCCTGTATTGTGCTGTAGGTTTTCTAGGCTTCTATGGATGCTCGACAGCTGTGGCAGGGTCTGAATGCTATAATCTCCTACAAAGCTAAATCCAGCAACAGCAGAGTTCCACTTCCAGATAAGCTCAAAGCCTTCTATGTTCACTTTGGTCACCAGAACAGGGAGGAACCATCACGCACCCCCATGTCTCCCAGTGATCCTTTGGTGTCAGTGTCTGAAGGTGAGGTGCAGGCTGCCTTGAAGATGGTGAATCTGGATGGAGGTTCCTGGCCGAGTACTGGAGACCTGTGCTGGCCACCTGACTGCTGTGTTCGCTGATATCTTCAACCTCTCGCTCCGGCAGTGTGTGGCACGACAGTCACCCAGTGGCATTTACATCCACAGTGACGAAGTGTTTTGAGAGGCTGGTGTTGAAGGATATCAGCTTCTGTAAGAGTGGCGACTTGGACACGCTCCAATTTGCCTGCCAGAGCAATAGGTCCACAGCAGATGTCATCTCATTGGCTCTTCACAAAACACTGCAACATCTGGACAGCAAAGATGAATATATCAGGATGCTCTTTATTGATTACAGCTCAGCACTTAATACCATCATCCCCCTGAATCTGATCAGTAAACTCAAAGACCATGGCCTCAATACTCCCTTGTGCAACTGGATCCTGGATTTCCTCACTTGCAGACCCAGTCAGTTTGGATTGGCAAAAACATCTCCTCCACAATCTCCATCGGCACAGGGAATTTAGCCCCCTGCTCTACCCGCTTTACACTTATGACTGTGGGTAAGTACAGCTCCCACACCATATACAAGTTTGCTAACGACACCACTGTTGTGGGCTGTATCAAAGGTGGTGATGAATCACCATGCAGGAGGGAGAATGAAAATTTAGCTGAGTGGTGTAATAACCACAGCCTCTCACTCAATATCAACAAGGCCAAGGAACTGACTGTAGACTTCAGGAGAGGGAAACCAGAGGTCCATGAGCCAGTATTCATCAGAGGATCAGAGGTGGAGAGGGTCAGTAACTAAATTCTGAGGACCTGTTCTGCATACGTCATATAAATGTAATTGCAAAGAAAGCACGACAGTGCCTCTATTTCCTCAGGAGTCTGAGGAAATTGGTCATGTCATCAAAAACCTTGGCAAACTTCTATAGATGTCTGGTGCATACTGACTGGCTGCATTACAGCCTGATATGGGGGAAAACCAATGCCTTTGAGCGTTAAATCCTACAACAGGCAATGGATTCTGCCCAGTACATCACGGATAAAACCCTCCCAACCATTCAGCACATTTACATGAAATGCTGCCGTGGAAAGGCAGCATCCATCATCAGAGATCCTTGCCACCAGGCCAAGCTCTTTACTCGCTGCTGCCATCAGGTGGAAGGTACAGGAGCCTCAGGACTCACACCACCAGGTTCAAGAACAGTTACTACCCCACAACCATCAGGCTCTTGAATAAAAGAGGATAACTACACTTATTCTATTTCTGGTATTTCCACAACCCATGATCTCACTTTAAGGGCTCATTATCTTGTTATTTCACGCTCATTATTTACCGCTATTTATTTATATTTGCCTTTGCAGTTTGTTGTTCTTTGATCCAGTTTACAGTTACTGTTCTGTAGATTTGCTAAGTGTGCCCACAAAAAAAAGAATCTCAGGGTTGTCTGTGGTGACATGTATGTACTCTGATAATAAATTTTACTTTGAACTTTTTAGAAGCCCTTACAATTATCCTTCACCTTGTCTGCTAGAGCAACCTCATGCATACCTTTATCCCTCCTGACTTCCTTCTTGTGTTCTCTTATGTCTCTTATACTCAAGCATTGCTCCTTCTTGCCTGTACCTGCTATGCACCTCCACCTTCTTCTCAATCAGGACCTCAATATCCCCCAAAAATCAACATTCCCTAAACCAGTTCTCTTGCCTTTTTTTCCTGACAGGCACATATAAGCTTCGCACTCTCAAAATTTCAATTTTGAAGGCTTCCCATTTACCAAGTACACATTGCACGAAAACAGCCTGTCCCAATCCACACTTGCCATATCCTTTCTGAGACTATCAAAATTGGCCTTTCTCCAATTTAGAACCTCAACCTGAGGTCCAGACCTATCCTTTTCCATAATTACCTTGCAAATAATAGCATTGTGATCACTAGATGCAAAGTGTTTCCCTACACAAACATCTGTCACCCCTAATTCCCTCTCATTCCCTAATAGGAGATCAAGTGTTGCACTGTCTTGATGGGACTTCTGAATACTGATTATAATTTATACTTTATTGTCGCCAAACAATTGGTACTAGAACATACAATCATCACAGTGATATTTGATTCTGCGATTCACACTCCCTGGATTACAAATACTAAATATTAAAAATAGTTAAAATTAGTAAATATTAAAAATTTAAATTATATATCATAAATACAAAATAGAAAAATGGGAAGTAAGGTAATGCAAAAAAACCAAGAGGCAGGTCCGGATATTTGGACGGTACGGCCCAGATCCGGGTCAGGATCCGTTCAGCAGTCTTATCACAGTTGGAAAGAAGCTGTGCGGAAACTTTTCTGAACACATTTGACAAACACTATCCCACTTAATCCTTTTATAGTATGGGAGTCCCAGTCAATATGTGGAAAGTTAAAATCACCTACTATCACAACCTTGTGTTTCTTGCAACAGTCGGCAAGCTCTCCACAAATTTGTTCCTCCAAACCCCATGGACTGTTATATATATACATATATAGCCCCATTAACATGGTCATTCATACCTTTCTCATTCCTCAGTTCCAGCCATGAAGCCTCACCAGACGAGTTCTCCAGTCTGTTCTGACTGCACTGAGCATTGCCATGACATTTCCCCTGATTAGTAACACTACCCCTCCCCTTTTAATCCCTCCCACTCTGTAACATGTTCTTAGTATTGCTTATTCTTATTTTTCTTTTTGTATTTGCACAATTTTTGTGCTTTGCACATCAATTTTTGGTCTGTCTTGTGTGTGGTTTTTCATTGATTCTATTGTGCTTCTTTGTATTTACTGTGAATGCCCACAAGAAAATGAATCTCAGGATAGGATATAGGGACATAAATATAGTTTGATAATAAATTTACTTTGAACTTTGTGAGCAACAAACAAAATGCTAGAGAAACATAACAAACACAAGGTATTCTGCAGATGCTGGAAAATCAAGCAACACACATCAAAGTTGCTGGTGAACGCAGCAGGCCAGGCAGCTTCTCTAGGAAGAGGTGCAGTCGACGTTTCGGGCCGAGACCCTTCGTCAGGATTAACTGAAAGAAGAGCTAGTAAGAGATTTGAAAGTGGGAGGGGGAGGGGGAGATCCAAAATGATAGGAGAAGACAGGAGGGGGAGGGATGGAGCCAAGAGCTGGACAGGTGACTGGCAAAAGAGATATGAGAGGATCATGGGACAGGAGGCCCAAGGAGAAAGAAAAGGGGGAGGGGGGGAAAAACCCAGAGGATGGGCAAGGGGTATAGTGAGAGGGACAGAGGGAGAAAAAGGAGAGAGAGAAAAAGAATGTGTGTATATAAATAAATAACGGATGGGGTACGAGGGGGAGGTGGGGCATTAGCGGAAGTTTGAGAAGTCAATGTTCATGCCGTCAGGTTGGAGGCTACCCAGACGGAATATAAGGTGTTGTTCCTCCAACCCGAGTGTGGCTTCATCTTTACAGTAGAGGAGGCCGTGGATAGACAGATCAGATAGACATATCAATATTGGCAAGACTCGACGCAGACTGGGAGATCGTTTCGCTGAACACCTAGCTCTGTCCGCCAGAGAAAGGAGGATCTCCCAGTGGCCACACATTTTAATTCCACGTCCCATTCCCATTCTAATATGTCTATAGACAGGAATAAAACAGCCGACATTTCCTGCCAAAACCTTCCTGTCCATTGATGCTGCTTGACCTGCTGAGTTCTTTCATCATTTTTTGAACGTTGCTCTAGATTACCAGCATCTGTAGAGTCTTGTGTTTCTGAAAAACTTTACAATACCAATAAATCACTTTACCACTAGGTGGTGCTATTCTCCACTAAAACATTGGAGAAGTTTATGAGTAATTCCACTGTTTGATGGAAAAGTAACTGTACATTGTAAGTTTTCACTACAAATGAAATCGCATGCATGCATTACTAACACCTGATTTGTTAATAATAACACAGAACATTACTTAAATTTCTTTCTTGAATGCATTCAAGTACGATTCCACCCTCCCACCCATGCCCAACCCTATAACCTCTCTTTACAATTTAAAATTCTATTCTTTGTCAGGGTTACAGTTTTGCTCTTGCTAGTCTTTTTCTGTGAGCTTACAGTCCAATAATGTTTCTCACCAGACCACTCTCACATTCTATCTTAACCTTTATTTCAATCATTTTTTGGGCCCTTATTTGCTGAGTTCTAAAATGTTCCTTCTTCTACTCCCTTTTTCTGGAATACCTACAAGCCGCTTCCACTATCAACCATTTTACCTTTTGGGATCTTATCAGAAATCTGAGCCATTTAACCAACTTTACTTTAATGCAGGATTTGATTATGTTGTGATTACATTACTGAACTTGGAATCCAGAGATCTGGTCTAATGCAGAGACCTCGGCCAAATAAATAATTCTGGACTCAGGAAGCTCAGGTCAATGTTGGCCAACTTTCTGAGCTGTCACTGAACAAAACATCTAGTTAGCACACATGATGTGCAGAAGAAAATTGGGCCATCTTTATCTAATCAGCACCACATTTGATTACGACGAGTAAGTCAAACAGTGCAAGGACAATTAGTAATAAATATTTCTTCGGCAGTTGAACGGGGCACGACTGCGCGAGCACGTGTAAGTCGAACCGTGAGGCAATGGGAGTGTTTAAAAGCGAGAAGATTGTGAAGGTCGGTGATTTCTTCGGCAGTTGAACGGGGCACGACTGCACAAGCACGTGTAATCGAACCGTGAGGCAGCGGGAGTGTTTAAAAGAGAGGAGATTAACGGAGTGGGCGACATTGGAGCAGGCGACGGAGTAGAGGGAGACAGAGTAGGAAGGCTTAGGCTCGAGAGGCTTCAGCGAGCACAGGCTGAGGACCAGCTTCACTCCAAGTGAGGTAAGGCCCAGTAAGTTCCTTAAATTAATTTAATTACCTTAAGAGTAGGTAACGGAGGCAGCCGTTAGGGTAGTTGAGTGCTCTGTTTGCAGTATGTGGGAAGTCAGGGCGAGCACAATCGTCCCTGATGACTACACCTGCGAAAGGTGCATCCAGCTGCATCTCCTGACAAACTGAGTTAGGGAACTGGAGCTGGAGCTGGATGAACTTCAGATCATTCAGGAGGCAGAGGCAGAAATACACAGGAGTTACAGGGAGATAGTCACCCCTAAGAGTCAGGAGACAGGTAGCTGGGTGACTGTCAGGAGAGGGAAGGGGAATAGACAGAATGAGCAGAGCGCCCCTGTGGCCGTTCCCACCAATATTAAGTATATCATTTTGGATACTGTTGATGGGGACGACCTACCAGGGACAAGTTGTGTCTCTGGCACCGAGACGGGACCCTCAGCTCAGTAGGGAAGGAGGGAAAAGAGGAGAGCAGTAGTGATAGGGGATTCGATAGGTAGGGGGACAGATAAGAGGTTTTGTGGAAGAGATCGAGAATCCCGGATGGTCTGTTGCCTCCCTGGTGCCAAGGTCCGCGATATCTCAAATCGAGTTCTCAGCACTCTCAAGAGGGAGGGTGAGCAGCCGGATGTCGTGGTCCATGTAAGGACCAATGACGTGGGTAGGAAGAGTGAGGAGGTACTGAAAGGCGAGTTTAGGGAGTTAGGCACCAAGTTAAAGGACAGGACCTCCAGGATAGCCATCTCAGGATTGCTACCAGTGCCACGTGCAGGCGGGTTTAGAAATAGTAAGACAGTGCAGATCAACACATGGCTGAAGACATGGTGCAGGAGGGAGGGCTTCAGATTTATAGATAATTGGGCAGTTTTCCAGGGAAGGTGGGACCTGTTCCAGCAGGACAGTTTACATCTGAACTGGAGGGGGACAAATACTTTTGCATGTAGGTTTGCTAGAGAGGCTCCAGTGGATTTAAACTAGATACAACGGGGGATGGGAACCAGAGTGTAGGAACAGATGTAGGGGAGAAGGAAGAAAAAGGAGGTAGTAAAGTTGTTTGCATCGTTAGTGATAAACAGAGAGTAAGAGGTGGAAAATTTCTTAAATGCATCTATTTTAATGCTAGGAGCATTGTAAGAAAGGTGGATGAGCTTAGAGCATGGACTGATACCTGGAAATATGATGTTGTAGCTATTAGTGAAACATGGTTGCAGGAGGGGTGTGATTGGCAACTAAATATTCCTGGATTTTATTGCTTCAGGTGTGATAGAATCAGGGGGACAAGAGGTGGAGGTGTTGCATTGCTTGTCAGAGAAAATATTACAGCGGTGCTCTGGCAGGATAGATTAGAGGGCTCGTCCAGGGAGGCTATTTTGGGTGGAATTGAGGTATGGGAAAGGTGTAGTAACACTTATAGGGGTGTATTATAGACCACCAAATGGGGAGTGAGAATTGGAGGAGCAAATTTGTAAGGAGATAGCAGATATTTGTAGTAAGCACAAGGTTGTGATTCTGGTAGATTTTAATTTTCCACACATAGACTGGGAAGCCCATACTGTAAAAGGGCTGGATGGTTTGGAGTTTGTAAAATGTGTGCAGGATAGTTTATTGCAGCAATACATAGAGGTACCAACTAGAGAAGGGGCAGTGTTGGATCTCCTGATAGGGAATGAGATAGGGCAGGTGACGGAGGTATGTGTTGGGGAGCACTTCGGGTCCAGTGATCACAATGCCATTAGTTTCAATATAATTATGGAGAAGGATAGGTCTGGACCCAGGGTTGAGATTTTTGATTGGAGAAAGGCTAACTTTAAGGAGATGTGAAAGGATTTAGAAGGAGTGGATTGGGACAATTTGTTTTATGGGAAGGATGTAATGGAGAAATGGAGGTCATTTAAAAGTGAAATTTTGAGGGTACAGAACCTTTACGTTCCTGTTAGGTTGAAAGGAAAGGTTAAAAGTTTCAGAGAGCCATGGTTTTCAAGGGATATTGGAAACTTGGTTTGGAAAAAGAGAGATATCTACAATAAATATGGGCAGCATGGAGTAAATGAGGTGCTTGAGGAATATAAAGAATGTAAAAAGAATCTTAAGAAAGAAATTAGAAAAGCTAAAAGGTTGCTTTGGCAAGTAAGGTGAAAATAAATCCAAAGGGTTTCTACAGTTATATTAATAGCAAAAGGATAGTGAGGGATAAAATTGGTCCCTTAGAGAATCAGAGTGGACGGCTATGTGTGGAGCCAAAAGAGATGGGGGAGATTTTGAACAATTTCTTTTCTTCGGTATTCACGAAGGAGAAGGATATTGAATTGTGTAAGGTAAGGGAAACAGATAGGGAAGTTATGGATACTATAATGATTAAAGAAGAGCAAGTACTGGCACTTTTAAGGAATATAAAAGCGGATATGTCTCAGGTCCTGACAGGATATTCCCTAGGACCTTGAGGGAAGTTAGTGTGGAAATAGCAGGGGCTTTGACAGAAATATTTCAAATGTCATTAGAAACAGGGATGGTGCTGGAGGATTGGAGTATTGCTCATGTTGTTCCATTGTTTAAAAAGGTTCTTAAGAGTAAACCTAGCAATTATCGGCCTGTGAGTTTGACGTCTGTGGTGGCTAAATTAATGGAAAGTATTCTTAGAGATGGTATATATAATTATCTGGATAGACAGGGTCTGATTAGGAACAGTCAACATGGATTTGTGCATGGAAAGTCAAGTTTGACAAACCTTATTGAATTTTGTGAAGAGGTTACTCAGAAAGTTGACAAGGGTAAAGCGGTGGATGTTGTCTATATGGACTTCAGTAAGGCCTTTGACAAGGTTCCACACGGAAGGTTAGTTAGGAAGGTTCAATCGTTAGGTATTAATATTGAAGTAGTAATATGGATTCAGCAGTGGCTGGATGGGAGATGCCGGAGAGTAGTGGTGGATAACTGTTTGTCAGATTGGAGGCCGGTGACTAGTGGTGTGCCTCAGGTATCTGTACTGGGTCCAATGTTGTTTGTCATATACATTAATGATCTGGATGATGGGGTGGTAAATTGGATTAGTAAGTATGCAGATGAGACTAAGATAGGTGGAGTTGTGGATAATGAAGTAGGTTTTCAAAGCTTGCAGAGAGATTTAGGCCAGTTAGAAGAGTGGGCTGAAAGATTGCAGATGGAGTTTAATGCTGATAAATGTGAGATGCTACATTTTGGTAGGACCAATCAAAATAGGACATACATGGTAAATGGTAGGGCACTGAAGAATGCATTTGAATAGAGGGATCTAGGAATAATGGTGCATAGTTCCCTGAAGGTGGAATCTTATGTGGATAGGGTGGTGAAGAAAGCTTTTGGTTTGCTGGCCTTTATAAATCAGAGCATTGAGTATAGGAATTGGGATGTAATGTTAAAATTGTACAAGGCATTGGTAAGGCCAAATTTGGAGTATTGTGTACAGTTCTGGTCACTGAATTATAGGAAAGATGTCAACAAAATAGAGAGAGTACACAGAAGATTTACTAGAATGTTATCTGGGTTTCATCACCTAAGTTACAGAGAAAGGTTGAACAAGTTGAGTCTTTATTCTTTGGAGCGTAGAAGGTTGAGGGGGGACTTGATAGAGGTATTTAAAATTATGAGGGGGATAGATAGAGTTGACGTCGATAGGCTTTTTCCATTGAGAGTAGGGGAGATTCAAACAAGAGGACATGAGTTGAGAGTTAGGGGGCAAAAGTTTAGGGGTAACATGAGGGGGAACTTCTTTACTCAGAGAGTGGTAGCTGTGTGGCATGAACTTCCAGCAGAAGTGGTTGAGGTAGGTTCCATGTTGTCATTTAAAGTAAAATTGGATAGCTATATGGACAGGAAAGGAATGGAGGGTTATGGGCTGAGTGCAGGTCGGTGGGACTAGGTGAGAGTAAGCATTCGGCACGGACTAGAAGGGCCAAGCTGGGCTGTTTCTGTGCTGTAATTGTTATATGGTTATATTATAAGAAATAATGAGGAAAATTATTGTTTAAATGGAGTGAAACTGTAAAATATTGTTGAATACGGATCTGGAAGTCTTGGTATCCAAAAGACAAAAGTTAGCATGCATGCACAGTAACTGGTGAGGCAAATGCAATATTGCTTTTTATTGCAAGGAGAATGGTGTATAAAGGAAGTTTTGATAAAAGTTTACAGGAAGCTGTTCAGATCACATCAGGAGATCAGTGTGAAGATTTGGTCTCCATATTTAAAGAACAATATACCTGCATTGGAGGCAGTGCAGAAAAGGTCCAGGAGGTTGATTATTGGGATGAAGGATATGACATATGAAAAATTGAATGAGCATATTGAACTTATGTTCACTGGAGCTGAGAAAAATGAGAAGTGATCGTATTGAAAATAAGAAACTGAGGCAGATTGACAAGGTTGATGCTGCCAATGTTTCTCTGGTGGGATTATATAGATCTAGGAGGCATACTTTCAGGATAAGAGATTGCCCATTTTAGGCAGAAATGAGGAAGGATTTCTTCTCTCAGAGGGTTATGGCTCTTTAGAATTCTGTGAGAGCCATGAAGGCAAAGTCATTGAGATGGAGATAAACAGAACTACACAGGAGTCTAGGGACATGGGTAGAGAGCAAGAAAGTGGCATTGAGACTAAGATTCGATCAGACATGATCACAATAAAGCAGACTCAAGGGATTGCTTCATCTGGAGGCATAGAATCATAGAACACTACAGCACAGAAACAAGACCTTCAGTCCATCAAGTCCATGCCAAACTATTACTCTACCTAGTCCCATTAACCAGCACCTGGACCATACCCTTACATTCCTCTCCTATCCATGTACCTATCCAAATTTCTTTTAAATGTTCAAATCAAACCTGCAACAACCACTTGTGCTGGAAGCTCATTCTGCACTCCCACCACCCTCTGAGTGATGAATTTCTCCCTCATGTTACTCTGAAACATTTTACCTTTCACCCTTAACCCATGACCTCTAGTTTTAGCCTCACCCAACCTCAGTGGAAAAATCAACTTGCATTTACCCTATCTATACGCCTCATAATTTTGTACATCTATATCAAATCTCCCTTCATTCTCACACAATGCAGGGAATAAAGTCCACACCTGTTCAACCTTTCCCTATAACTCAAAGGTTAACAGTTCATTTATGATCAAAGTATGTAACCATGTACAACTCTGAGATTCATCTTATCCAGGTAGCCATGAAACAAAGAAAGAACATAACGATCATCCAGAGAAATATCAAAGACACCCTAGCACAAAAAAGAAAGACGTCCCAATTATCAACACCCAAAACCCCTCCCCCTGCACAAAACATAACAAGAACAAGGACTGAGATCCTGAAGTCCTGGCAATATCCTTTTAAATTTTCCCTTGCATTCTCTCAATCTTATTTACATCTTTTCCATAGGTATGTGACTAAAACTGCAAACAAAACTCCAAATTAGGCTTCACCGACGACTTATACAATTTCAACATTATCATCCCAACTCCTGTTCTCAATACATTGATTTATGGAGACCAATGTCTATCATTGTTTCCGAAACAGTGTCATGCAAGAGGTTTGCTGGTGTGATTTTGCATCTGGGGCTAACAGGCCATGCTCTCTTCTTGCCCCTGCCATCGAGAAGGTGATACAGAAGCATTACATCCCACACCACCAGGTTTAGGAACAAGTCAACTTCGAGGCTCCTGAACCAGCGTGGATAACTTCACTCACTTCAACACTGAACTGATTCCACAATTTACAGGTCTCTATAACTCATGTTTTCAATATTATTTACTTTTGTTGTTTATCTGTGTTACTTATTTATTAATACTTATTTATGATTATTGATATTGTTACATACCGCATGGATATCTTGTGACTGTCTTACGACCATGATGTAATTGAGTATCTTGTGAGCATGATGTAATGGTCTTGTGATGGTGGGTGATGTAATTTTCCCACCAGTATGAGGTCACGTGATGACATGTTCTCAACAGGTATATAAACTGGAATCCCCTGTTGTTACGCAGTTTAGTTCATTGCTTAATTCCTCAGTTACTCCGTTATGCTGTGTATTCGTCTCATGACGCAGTTTCATTTTAAAATGGAGTTTTACTGTCTATTGTAAATCTAGTATTGGAGAGTGAAGACCTTATTAAAGTACGGGAACTTGAAGGATTGAGTAAAGTTGGTGTCGTTCAGCAGTTTCATAAAGGATCAACCTGATTGAATCTTCGTTCAGAAATAGTGACCTGCATCTGAGATAACTCCTGTAAGATCAGGAAGGTTTTTTGCAGTGTTCATTCACCAGGAAAAGGTCAGTTCCTTTAAGCCATTTTATCTCCTGTGTCGTGAATCCTTTGGACAGAATCAGCAGTAACGTCACATCTTCGAAGAAATCCGTTTCCAGAGAAGTCTCTCCTTATTGACTGTGTAAATCATTTGGACTTTTGAATTTACCACTTTAGGACTGTGTTCGAATTTACCACTTTAAGACTGTGTTCGAATTTACCACTTTAAGACTGTGTTCGAACTTACCACTTTAAGACTGCGTTTGAATTTACCACTTTAAGAACTGTTCCAGAGTTGCCGTACAGCAGCTTACTTCCAGTTAAGTTAGTTGTTTGAATACTTTTCACTATTGTTGAGCAGAGTTTAGTAAGTATTTATGTTTGTTTATAAAATTTGACTCAATTATATATTCATTGTTGCTGGTCATGTAACAGTATTATTTGTTTTTTTGCATTTGTACAGTTTGTCTTTTGCACATTGGTTGTTTGTCTATCTTTGTGTGTAGTTTCTCACTGATTCTATTGTATTTATTCTGCAAATTTATTTCTGCAAGATTATAAATCTCAGAGTGCTAGTGATATAATTATACTTTGTTAATAAATTTACCTTCAACTCTGAACATCAAGTAAGGAGATTACCCTTTAGCCCTTTGGTTAGTGCTGAGTTATCTCATTTCAGCTGGCTGAGAGCATATTCATTACATAAGCTATTAACCCCCTCATCCATTTGACTCTCAGTAAACTTTTCAGCGCCTTTTTTTTAACGAAAGTTGAGGGAAGCAAAGAACTCAAGGCTTAAGAAAATTTCTCAGTTCTGGTAAAACCATCACCTTCTTGTCCAAATTTAGGCCAGTCCAGGCTTTGGAAATAGAAGCAAAGAATGTGAAATGAGGAACGATATTCAGGTTGTTACACCTTAAAACCAGTGAAGGTCTCAGGACAGATGATTCCCTAAATAGGTAATTTCAGCTATATGGTTAGACTGGAGAAGATGGGATAGTCCTTTTTGGAACAGATTGAGATTAGACCATAAGACCATAAGACACAGGAGCAGAATTTGGCCATTCAGCCCATCGAGTCCACTCCACCATTTCTTCATGGCTGATCCTGGATCCCGTTCAAACTCATACACCTGCCCTCTCACCATATCCCTTGATGCCCCGACCAATAAGCAATCTATCAACTGCCACTTTAAATATACCCACAGACTTGGCCTCTGCCACAGTCTGTGGCTGAGCATTCCACAGATTCACCATTCTTTGGCTAAAAGAATTCTTCCTTACTTCTGTTCTAAAAGGTTGCCCCTGAACAAGATTGAAAGGAAATTTCTGAGAGGTGTAGAGGGTCTGGGCTGGTTTAGATAATATCAATAGAGGGAACAAAACCAGATAATGCTGGAAAGAATTCAACAAGTCAAGTAGCATCAGAGGGAAGCTGTTTGCATTAGTTGAGAGTTCAAGAACGGGGCAAAGGTTTAAATTTCTAGGCGAAGTGAGTGCGAGAAGAAACTTATGGATAATTCTAATTTAGAACTCATATCCCAACAGTTTACGGATCAAGGAAGCCTTTCAAAATAGCATTCAATAGGCAAAGGTCAATATAGGTGGGGGGGAACGCGGGAGCGGGTGGGGGATGCAACAGAAAAAAATTAAACTACTAGGAATGAACCTAAAAGGGCAAACAGCCTCTTTATGTGCTACAACAATTCTGGGAATAAGGTCTGAAAAAAAAGAAAGCTGCCGTGGACCTGTTATCCTTTCTCTAGAAAACCGACAATATTATTGTCTGTGGTAGGAGCAATAACTTGATTTGAAAGGAAATCAGACAACAGATTTACATGTGGCTTCTGAGGGAAGAGGCATTTCCTTCAAGCATCAACTTCCTTGACTCTCGACTTCTAGCTTTGAGGACAAAGAGCTTCTCCTTTGAGCAGGCCACTATTTGACCTGGGATGTGGTGCCAGAGCGGCCGACTGATGTCTTGCTGCTCCCAGATTGTCATGTCTACATTTATTTTCTTGAGATATATTTTCAGTGTGTACTTTAGCATTTCTTCTGATCATCACAGGATAGGATCTTTGACAATGGGTGAGTGGCACCAGAGATCTTGCTTGGGGTTGAAGGAAGCTTGGTATCTGCAAACAATATCAAGTCCATTGGAATTGGTGGACGAGGATCACTACTTCAATGTTGCTGACATCAGCTTCAATAAAAATGCTGCATTTGCACACATACTTCTCACTTGTTGTGAAACAACTTCTAAAAAATATTGAATTCCTGAGAGGTTGTCAAGGTTTCACGTATATAAGGGAATATAGAGAAAGCCTGGGTACTGATGTCATTCCATGAATCACTTAATGAAAATGAATTGGAGAGATTTTATGAAGGGGACACTTGCACTACCCACTTGTTGAATTCTTTCCAACATTATCTGGTTTTGCAAATCTCACACGAGGTTAGCACTTTGGAAGATGAAGTTGGTAAGGTAACACAGGTCTGCCCTTTGATGGTTATTGCTTAATAGGTTAATCTATGGCACCTTTGTGTGGAGATGCAGTGGATGAGACTCAGTAATTCTTCTTTGACTCATCTTCAGATAATAAAATTATGTGGTGTGAGAGGATTTTAGGTGGATTGTATTACGTAAAAAGTCAGCTTCTGCTGACTGAATTTAGACAGTCGCTGAGGCTTAAGGAGGGCTTGCTTCCAGTCCCATTTTGTAGATTCAGAACTGTCTCGAGTCAATTGATGCAAGTGGGACAGGTCTCATCAGGGTCGTGAATGATTTGGTACCTTTTAGGTTAGTTCCGCAGACTGTGCATTACACTGGTAAAGAACATCAAGGTGGTCAAATCCTTCCTGGGTGTTGCTTCTTTATTTAGAACATTTGTGATTGAAGGTCATTGCTGCATGAGTAGTTGGGAATGTTGTCTATTTCCAAGGAGATTTGGAGAAGTATTTTCTATGTCTGCCTGGAATTCTCTTGCCGCGATACAGTACAGTGCTGGTTTTAGGATTCATTGTATAAGATGACTGGAGGTCATAGCTCAGCTACCAGAGCTGTGGGAGTTGTGAAACTGTGGTCAGGTTAGGCACAATGCAAGACGGAGAGAAAAAAAACAAACTCATTTTTCATCTGGACAGCTGAATCCACACCAGGTCTTCCCAGAAGAAATCATTTACCTTCCAGTCCAGATTAATACACTCGAGGTCTGTCATTAAGCAATTACCTACCATCCAGTGTACGTGGCCTCACTCCAGAACTTACAGGACTGAGCGGATGCAGTCACTTAACTTCAGAAGTGGACTGCAGCAGTGTTGGTTCAAGCCCCCACACCTTCCTAGCGTACTACATGTTAACAACCAGACCGTTGAGAATAAAGTTGATGAACTAAAAGCAAGATTAACCTTTCAAAGAGAAATGAAGGACTGCTGTGTGCTAAGTTTCACTGAAGTGTGGCTTACATCTACTTCACCTGACTGTGCTCTGTTCATTGAATGGACAAGACAGCACATCCTTTCTTGATGAGCTTAATGCTTTCTATGCATTTTTTAATGGAAGGAGATTGGAATGTCTCCATCCAGCCCAACAGTTTCAATGTACCTGAACCCACAGTCACTGTTGCAGACATCATATCAGTCTTCTACAGAGGGAACCCTGTGAAAAGTATCTGGCCTGGATGGTGTCCCTGGCTGTGTCCTCAGATGCTACACAGATCAATTGCAGGGGCATTTGCAGATATTTTTAACCTCTCCCTGCTTCTGAATCTGAGAGTTGCACCTGCTTTAATATGACCTCTATTAACCCAGTAGCTAATAAAAAAAACAAGATAAAGTTCCGTTTGATGTTCTTGTTCCTGTTTGCATGATTTTTTTTTTGTGTGTATGCATGGGGGCTGATCTTTCTTCGAAAGGTTTCCACGGTTTTCTTTATTTTGTAGTTGTCTGGAAAAGATGACCCTCAGAGTTGTATATTGCAAACATACTTTGATATTAAATGTACTTTGAACCTTGAACCCTAACATCTGCTCCTTGATAGCTCTCATATCCAGCATCATGAACTGCTTGGAGAAGCTGGTCATGACACGCATTAACTCCAGCCCCCAGATAACCTTGGCAACAGACAAAATAGGTGCACACTCCCTGGTACTACATTCATCGACTACAGGACCACTGACATTAAGCCGTTGTTTATTGAATACAGCTCTGCTTTCTGTACTACTTTTCCAAACAAACATCCCGAATCTCCTGAACTTGGGACTCAACATCTTATTATGCAAATGGATCCTTGACTTCCTGTCCAACAAACCACAATCAGTCAAGATAGGCAGCAAAACCTCTGTTATGATTATTCTCTACACTGGTACCCAACAAGGCTGTGTCCTCAGCTTGCTATTCTACTCCTTCTATACCCGCAGCTGCATGGCCAGGCTCAGCCCCAACTCCATCTACAAGTTTGCAGATGACACCACCATAGTGGGCAGAATCTCAAATAACGATGAGTCGGAGTACAAGAAAGAGACAGGGAACCTAGTGGTATGGTGTCATGACCACAACCTTTCCCTCAATGTCTACAAGAGATGTTTGCGACTTTGGGGGAGCAGTTACTGTATATACCTTGCCCGAGAATACTTGAGTTCATGGCAGAGTAATGAATCACTGAGTCAGCAGTTAAGACCTTTCCAACCATTCTTTTATCAAGTACAAGTTACATTGCAACTGCAGCCAAAATGCAGGGCTTTTCCCTAGATAATGTGCCGCACATCGCTGTACACAAATTATCTTGTCTTGGTATGCCAAATGGCTCCAGTCCCCTGCTGTGCAAAGGGAAGCTGTGCTCTTCAAAGATCTTTCTCGCCTAGGTTGGCTACACACTATCTGTAAACTCTCATGACCTTAACCCTTACCTTGCTGCATCTTCCATGCTCTCCCATTTTGTCCTGTAAAGAACAACACAAAGCTTACCAAATAGCAATAGCACAGAGACTTTGAAACTCTATGATAATTTCATCAGGGGTAATTGGCTGTTTTATCATGATGGAAGCAGCTTCCCTGTGGTCCACCACCCCAGAGAGAGATCGCAAGCTAATACTAGAGAGAACATCACAATTTGCAGGGATGTTCAGTGTGTACAGTGGAGTTACCCCAACATCCCAGCAGGGAATGAAGCTAGGTGGTGATGGGGTCCTATGTAACTCCTGCCCAGTCTTCCCAATTTTATCATCTAATCTGATATACACAGCTAAATCAGTGATACTCTCAGATGTTTCAGGGACTTGCATGCAACATTCCTGGCCAACGATGGCACACATATTACCTGTCTTGGCCAACAGAAAGTCTAGTGCTGTTCAGTTTTGAAGGGCCACAGTGTGCTTGCCACCATTTCTGCAGTAATGTCACTGATGGCGTGACACATATCATGTAGCACGAAGGCTGTGTCAGTAGCCAGCTTCTCCAGCACTGACATCATATTGATGCTCTCATGAGTCTCTAGAATAGGAACACTGCAGTCTCTGTAGACCTTCAACAGCCACCCCTTATAGCAGGACGAAGAGAGAATGTTGGCAGGTGGCTCATATATGCTACTATGTAGGCCAAATAAAAACTACCCTCCGCGACTTTGGTTCAGGCCGAATATCCATAAGACCATAAGGCAAAGGAGCAGAAGCCGGCCATTCAGCCCATCGAGTCTGCTCTGCCATTTTATCATGAGTTGATCCATTTTCCCATTTAGTCCCACTCCCCCACCTTCTCACCATAACCTTTGATGCCCTGGCTACTCACATACCTATCAATCTCTGCCTTAAGTACACCCAATGACTTGGCCTCCACTGCCGCCCGTGGCAACAAATTCCATAGATTCACCACCCTCTGGCTAAAAAAATTTCTTCGCACCTCTGTTCTGAATGGGCGCCCTTCAATCCTTAAGTCATGCCCTCTTGTACTAGACTCCCCCATCATGGGAAACAACTTTGCCAATTTTAATATCCAATTTTAAAAAGGTAACCCAGGCTGGCTGGTGGCGCAACGATATCAGCGCCAGACCTGGGAGCGGAGGTTCCCGGTGTGACAAGAATACACATAGATTAAGATGTAGCTGTCCTTTGCTGGCACCAGTGAGATCAGCAGTTGGTCTGCCACCTGTCTTCAGGAGAGAGAGAGATAAGGAAAACAACGGAGCAGCAGTTGGAGATGTTAATGAGGGAAGGAGAGCTGTCAAGATTGGCTCCCCCTTTGAACCCTGAACTGTTTGAAGTGATGGACAGGCGATACCCCAGCAGGGGGATAAAAAGGGACAGGTTCGCTAAGGCAGGACACACGCGGCACCCGAGGTAACAAGATCCTGGAAGCGGTGCGTCTCTCACAAGTCGGTGGGAAGTACGGGGCCATAGACACTCAGGGTGGAAAGGCACGATCGGCGAGAACCCGGTGTGTGTCCACCCTTGTCTGGGTGCCAGGTTCACCGCAGGGAAACGATCGTATCTGGAAACGGAGGGGTCACGGTCCGTGACCTCAGATGACATCACAAAGGACTCGTCCGAAAGCTGACTGCGAAGGTCTGTGTGGAAGCTTTGAATATTCATTCGTTTTGCTCTCTCTTTCCTTCCCCCCACTGTCCATCGCCACGGCAGCAATTACTGCGAACTGAACTGAACTAAATTGAACTGAACTTTGTGTCACTTTGAAACTGGTCATTTACGCCTAGACAACGATAGAGCTTGATTAATCCTGTTATCTTAATTCTGTGTACATGTATGTTTATCATTGCTGAACTGTTGCATTTATTATCCTTTTGATTAGAGTACTGTGTTGCTTGTTTCTTTAATAAAACTTTCTTAGTTCTAGTAATCCAGACTCCAACTGAGTGATCCATTTCTGCTGGTTTGGCAACCCAGTTATGGGGTACGTAACACCGGGTACGAAACTAGTCGGGTCCGCTCCCGAGTACGCTTTCCATCCATGCCGGGTTGAGTGCCAAGATCGCAACTCGACCTCGTAAAAATGAAAAAAGGGAAAATATTGCGAAAATGTCTGTGTGAGGAGTGGCACGCCACACAGTCTCTCTCTCTCTCGCTCCGCGCCTTGTAGAAGGCCATGAAAAAGACATCACGGACACATGCACACATGGACACGCAGACACACACACACGCAGATGCACAGGCACAGACTCTCACGCACGCAGGCACACACCAAAAAAAAATTTAAAAGGTAACCCTGGGAGCTAGTGGTGGTCCTGGCAGCCACTACCCAAGAGGTAGCTATAATAGGATTCAGGGGATCACTAGTGGTGTAAACATTGCATGTGCTGTTACCTGATATTGCTGTTACTTTGACACACGTCTCAAGACATACAAGAACACGCCGGCCACGAAAGCTACCCATTCCCCCACAGGTGAGCGGCCACTGTCTGTAACAGCAGCAGACGCGAGGAGGAGTCTGCAGACAGTCAACCCCCATCAGGCAGCTGGGCCAGACAACATCCCAGGCCGAGTACTCGGGGAGTGTGAACACCAGATCACTGGCATCTTCCACACTTCAATACTGTCCCTCCAACTTTCAAATCAGCTACCATCATCCCTGTGTCAAAGAACCCTACACCTGCAGAACTAAATGACGAGTGTCCGGTGGCACTGATCCAATCATCAGGAAGTGCTTAGAATAGCTGATAACAGCACATATCAAAAACTCCATTCCTCTTACACTGGACACTCACCAATATGCTTACTAACAGAAATGCTCTACAGCAGATGTTATAGCATCTGTCGATCATCTAGCCCTGACAGACCTGGAAAACAAGACACTGAAGTCAGAATACTGTTTTTGGATTTCAGTTTGGCTTTCAAAACTACTGTCCTACAGACCCTGGTGAACAAACCCTTCTCAGTCTAACCACAGCACTGTACAAATGGGTGTTGGACTTCCTCACAAAAGGACCTCAGAAAATCAGGACGCACAACCACTCCTCCTTCCCAATCTTCCTCAACATGGTTGCCCCCCAGGCATGTGTGCACACAAGATTGCATAACCAAACATCGGGTTTGCTGATCATACAGCAGTGGTGGGGTTCATCGCCAACAGATGAGGTGGCCTACAGGGAGGAGGTGGAAGAGCTCAAGGCCTGTTGCCAGACAGATAACATCTTTCTTAATGTCAATAAGGCAAAGGAGATGGTTATCAATTTCAGGAGAACTCACTGTACTCACTGTCACCTTTACATTGGCGACACAACAGTGGAAACTGTGAGCGGGAAATAATATTAAACAATCCTGAATCTTGAATCTAATGGTGGTTGAAATAATAGACTTCACTGTTACGCTTATGAAGCTGCTTTAGAACAGAAGGTTTATGTAGTCCATTGTAGGAAGGTTAATATCATCCTTTAACACAGTTGCATTGGCAAGAGTAACTTCCATGGACAGGGCAGTCATGTGCTCCCTTCACAGCTCCTGTAATTCACTGTGATTCAAGGGTGTAGTCTGCATCGCTAAACCACTTTCTGAATATAGGGACCCTTTAGAACACACCCAATAACATGACCGGTTAGTACACAACACTAAGATGAAGTGTTAGGACAGTTAGTGTCATGAGGTACTTGGGCAGTAAACAGATGCACAGACTATCGGAAGCTTAAAACATACAGGCAAATGCAATGTTGGCATTTATTTCAAGTGGAATAGAATATAAAAGCAAAGAGAGCTTTTATCAGAAAGGATATGTTGTCATTGGACAGAGTCCAGAGGAGGTTCACAAGGATGATTCCAGAAATGAAGGGATTAAAACATGAGGAGCGTTTGGCAGCTTTGGGCCTGCACTCACAGGAATTTAGAAGAATGCAAGGGGCATCTCATTGAAAACTACTGAATGTTGAAAGGATTAGATAGGGTGGATGCAGAGAGGATGTTTCCTATGGAGGGGGTATCCAGCCCAGAGGGCATAGCCTCAAAATTGAGGAGTGACCCTTTAGAACAGTGGAAAAGAGGGATTTTATTTTTAGCTGGAGAGTAATAAATCTGTGGATTGCTCTGCCATAGACTGCGGTGGAGCCCAAGTCCATGCATATATTTAAGGTGGAAGTTGATAGTTTCCTGATCAATCAGGGCATCAAAGGATATGGCGAGAAGGCAGGTGTATGGGGTTGAGTGGGATCTGGGATCAGCCTTGATGGAATGGTGGAGCAAACTTGATAAGCTGAATGGCTTAATTCAGCTCCTATGTCTTATTGTCCTATAATCAAGAAAACACACCAATGCCTCTACTTCTTCAGAAGGCTTAAGAAATTTGGCATATCCCTTTGACACTCACACTCAGTTTACAAATGAAGCATAAAAAGCATCCTATCCAGAAGCATTGAGGTCTGGTACAACAACTGTTCTGACTGACACTGCTAGAAACTGCAGAGAGTTGTGGACACAGCTGAACATATCAGGAAAACCATTCTCCCCTCCATGGGCTTCTTTACAATCCTTGCTGCCTTATAATCAATAAGCACCCAACATACTCAAAGCCCCATCCACCCAGACATCCTCTCCCCTCTGACGGAGATACAATAGCCTGAAAGCATGTACAACCAGGCTGAAGGGCAACTTTTGTCCTGCTGTTATAAACTGATCGTACTAGTGAGACATTCAATAAGATGGACTCTTGAACTCATAAGTAAAGCCTTTCACCTTATGGTCTGTTTGCACAGCACTTTCTCTGTAACTGTAACACTTCATTCCACATCCCGTTATAGTGTTCCCCTCGTGCTGTCTCAATGCAAATGTGATGATCTGTCAAACATTGGACTGGACAAGTGCAGAACATTAAACATAAAGAAAGGTGCAATAGATCTAGTAGAATATAAAACAGAGCAGCAGGATACAGTACAACCAATGGATGAATATGAAACATACGAGTATCTGCGATATCAACAAGCAAAGTAAATAGATCATAGTGCGATAAGGGGAAAACTTCTGATAGAATTTACTTCAAGGCTTAAGAAAATCTTCCAAACAGAGCTTAAGAGTAAAAATATTACAAAGACAATAAACACTTTCACTTTTCCCATATTAATGTATTCTTTTGGCATAATATCCAAAACCGATCTGAAAAATTTAGAGAATAAGAAGGGAAATGACTACATTTAGGAAACACTATATACACTCAAACACACTTAGATTAACACTGTCTGGGGTAGAAAAAGTAAGAGGAATAACAGATATTTAAAAAAATTGCACAGCAGTCAGATAAAACTAAAATATATTTTCATCAACAAAAACAGGATTCAGCACCCCTCACAATGATATGCAATTCTGTAAAGAGATACACACCTCTAAACTTGTGAAAGTAAAACCCAGAAAAATGAAGAAATTATCACTATAGAAGAAAAGGTTAGACAATGGAAGAGCATGACCCTCCATGGAACATATCCCCACGATCTGAGTGAATAAATGTTGACAAGAAAGCATCAAATGCCTGGCTCAAAGTTGGAGACATCTTCCAGAAACAGAAGGTTCCTTTGGGGTAATACAGGACCAAGTGGTTAACACAAGAATTATATAAAACTCCATAACAAAAGACCAACAAATTTAAGATGATACACACAGAAAATGCCAACAGGAAGCTGAAACAATCCAACACATTACAGGATCCTACAGCAGTTTAACTCAATCTGATTACTTACACAGGCACAATCAAGTGGCAATCATCATTCACAAAAACCTTGCTTTAAAATACAAACCCATAAAAGACACCATACCTTACCATAAATACAAGCCTGATCCAGTTTTAAAGAGTCCTACAAATTACATTACAACTGATCCATTATTACAGATAGGACAATTCACAATAACCATCCAGATGACAAAGCAAGAAAAACTTAATTAATATAGCCATTCCAAACACATATTGCATATAGAAATCAATAAGTAAAAACACTAGAAATATGCTGAATTAAAAAAATGAAACTGAAAGATAATGGAACATGAACATTGTCCCAATAGTAATATCTACAACTGGTATCATCCCAAAGTCACTGCACAATATCATTAAACAATTAGACGGACATACTAAACACCACTAAACTTGTCCAAATGTTCTTAGCAATTGAGAAATAAGCATGTACAAAATAAGCAACACACATCAAAGTTGCTGGTGAACGCAGCAGGCCAGGCAGCATCTCTAGGAAGAGGTACAGTCGATGTTTCGGGCCGAGACCCTTTATCAGGACTAACTGAAGGAAGAGTTAGTAAGAGTTTTGAAAGAGTTAGTAAGAGACTTTCAAATCTCCTACTAACTCTTCCTTCAGTTAGTCCTGACGAAGGGTCTCGGCCTGAAACGTCAACTGTACCTCTTCCTAGAGATGCTGCCTGGCCTGCTGCGTTCACCAGCAACTTTGATGTGTGTTGCTTGAAAGTTCCAGCATCTGCAGAATTCCTGTTGTTTATGTACCAAATAAAATCTGCAGATGCTGGGAATCCAAGCAACAAACACAAATGCTGGAGGAACTCAGCAGGCCAGGCAGCATCTGTGGAAAAAAAGTAAAGTCGATGTTTTGGGTCGAAACCCTTCGGCAGGACTGGAGAAAAAAGCTGAGGAGTAGATGTAAAAGATGGCAGGAGGGGAGAGAGAAACACAAGGTGATAGGTGAAACCTGGAGGGGGAGAGATGAAGTAAAGAGCTGGGGTTGATTGGTGAAAGAGACATAAGGCCATGGAAGAAAGAAAAAGGGGGAGGCGATGGGTGAGCAAGGAGATAAGGTGAGAGAGAGAAAAGGGGGTGGGAAACGGTGAAGGGGGTAGGGAGGCATTATTAGAAGTTTGAGAGATCGATGTTCATGCCATTAAGTTAGAGGCTACCCAAACTGAATACAAGGTGTCGTTCCTCCAACTGAAGGAACTCGTCACGACAGTGGAGGAGGCCATGGATGGATGGAAAGTGTATTTAAAATGGTTGGCCATTGGGAGATCCCGCTTGTTCTGGCGGACGGAGCGTAGATGCTCGGCGAACTACGTCGGGTCTCACCGATGTACAGGAGGCGGCACCAGGAGCACCGAACACAGTAAATGGCCCCCAACAGACTCACAGGTGAAGTGCCGCCTCACCCGACATGACTGTTTAGGGCCCTAGATGGTAGTGAAGGAGGAGGTGTAGAGGCAGGTGTAGCACTTGTTCCGTTTGAAAGGGTAGGTGCCAGCAGGGAGATGAGTGGGCTTGGCTATGGCTGTGCTCGTACGTCATGTCCCTACAACAATGATAAACCCAGAAGTGTACAGTACTTTGGGTTATTGAATTTCCTAGCAACTAGTCACTATACAAATCGAATGACTGTAACTATGGAGATGCTAACTAATGCACTTGTAACGGTTTCAGTGATGTTCGTTGTGGGTTAAAATGCAACATTGTGTATAAAGTTCAAAAGGTCAGAGGTAGGGTGAATGTGCAGAGTGCATTTCCCTTGGGCTGGAGAACCAACAACTAGAGGGCGTACGTTTCGGGATCTGCAGAAAGCGAAAACGGTTTAAATTTGAGCACGTTTAAAGCAGAAGGGAGGGGTTTAATGGGAGCTGGTGGGGGGGAGCAAATTTTTCAACCAGTGAGTGATAAATGTATGAAATGAGCTGCCAGAGGATGTGGTTGTGGCAGGCACATTACATTTAGAGTACGTAGTCGGATACATGTTTTTTTAACGGGCCAATCGGGGACAAATGTGACTAGCGTAGACGAGAACCTTGTTCCATATTGACCAGTTGAGTCGAGGAGTTATTTTTATACCATATGACTCCAAGTAACAATTGTGTCGCTCCCATCTTACGGTACTGATGCTTGCATAGTCACGCCCATTGATTCTGATATGGTATTTAGGCAAAACAAAACTTCGAAGGACTATTGTTTGAAATAATTATGCTTTGCTTGTCTTGGGCAAGGAGGTTCACTCAGCGAATTTTACAATTATTAATAGGTAGATAAATAATAATATAAAATAAGCTTTGTTGGCAAAAACGACGTTTTCGGGCAACCGTGGTCTGACAGAAAGGGGAAATTTTTTACATTTCCTCCTTCTACGGATGCCTGTTGATGAGAATTTCAAAGAAGGATTACAAACACCCAGATTTCGACCGCCCATCCGGACGAAAATAAAGTGAGAGATCAGGAAACGGCGTGCTCCCCTGGCATTCGATACATCAGAATATCTTTCTCTTGGGCAAACTACCACAAAGCAGCGGATCGTAAACACGATAAACTCTGCAGATGCTGGAATCTAAAGCAACGCGCGCGAATTTTACCGGAGAAACTCTGCAAGTCAACAGCATTAATGGAAATAAACGAACAGTCGACCTTTCGGACCGAGGAAACAGACATGCGCGTTAAAACAACGTCTGTAAATGCACGGGAGTACCGAGACTTGCCGATATGAACGAACAACCTAAATTTAAAAACATTTATATCCAGCGTTCGCTGTTCGTGTTTTTGATACTGTTAACTCTGACACTGGTCTTTCTAAGCCTGAAGAATACAAAGGTGTGTATAATGGTAAAAGTAAAATGCTTAGTGAAAAACAGTGCTGACCAAAGTTTGAAGTGATTGTGTTTAAATGAGCGCTCGTGTCTTGTTGAGCACCCGTTTTACAGGGAAATGATTAAAATAATCACAAGCTGTTGCTCACCGCTCCTCTTCTCCTCATTCTACTGGCAACTCAAGACTTTTACCCATGCTCTCTTCACCATCCTGCCCGCTAGAACACGCAAACTGTTGGTACAGTTTGGGTACATCGTCGTTTTCGCTCATTACCTACCCTGCAAGTAGACATGGGTTTCTGCTGTGCCTTCCCACTTTCTTCCCTTCCATCCACCCCAAATATAGATCTACACACAGAGCAACGGAGATATGATTAAGCTGCGCCTTCGTAGCGTTGAAACGGCTAATTTAATTCGTTTTTTTACTAAACTATAAAAGTTTATTTATATCATAAGTTACAGACATTCAGTATTTACAAGACAGTAAGTATACTCAGATCAAAATATGATTACTACTATATATAAGTACCCTGTGGGGGCACCGCTCCCGGAAGTCCTTCATTGTACCATGGTGACCCCGTGCTCCCTCCCCAAGAACAGCCGGGAACGAACATATCCTCAGAAGAGGGGCCGCCAGTCAGCCCGAGCAGCGCCTTCCATTTTCAGCCGCTTCGACACATGAATGGCCAACTTGGCCAGGCCCAGGAGCAAGCCCACCCCTCACGCCTCACCCCTTCCGAGCTGGGTGCCAGTATATGAGGAACGCGGAACTAAAGTGCAGCCAGAACCTCCAACAGCCCCCTGAAAAACTAAAAGAGAGGCTGTGTTTTCTCATGTTCCGTGTACGCGTGGTTCACTGACTCCTCTCGTCCACAGAATGGACAGGTGGACGGGATGTCGGTGAACCTGCTCAGAAACCTGTTGTACGCTCCTGCCCGATGCAACACCTTCCACCCCAGGTCCCCAATGTACAGTCCTTGTGCATGCTGTCCCTGGGTGTATTTAAATAGCAAACGACCGGAGTTTGAAATATAAAAACGCAAACAACAGGAATTCTGCAGATGCTGGAAATTCAAGCAACACACATCAAAGTTGCTGGTGAACGCAGCAGGCCAGGCAGCATCTCTAGGAAGAGGTACAGTCGACGTTTCAGGCTGAGACCCTTCGTCAGGACTAACTCCCCCTCCCACTTTCAAATCTCTTACTAACTCTTCCTTCAGTTAGTCCTGACGAAGGGTCTCGGCCTGAAACGTCGACTGTACCTCTTCCTAGAGATGCTGCCTGGCCTGCTGCGTTCACCAGCAACTTTGATGTGTGTTGCTTGAATTTCCAGCATCTGCAGAATTCCTGTTGTAGGAGTTTGAAATATAATATGTTCCTTTTGAATTTGTGTTGTTACGTGCAGCCAGTAATGGAATTGGGAACAATGGTGAAGTATAGTTGTATCAGTGAATCGATATCCACAGATCTCCTGCTGCCCCCCGTTTTCTGCAGACATGGAGTTTAGCAATCTCTACTGTTGGAAATTGTCACTTGAAATTGGAGCCATTATGGGTACAAATCCCACTGCTGTCCATGGGTGCTCTGCATGCCCTGACAAAGCGTTCTGTTCAGTATTGATGGTAAGCATTAGCAGTTCACCTGACCTGTGGTGAAGCATAGTGGAGAATCCCACTTTACTGCAAAGAATCTTTGAACAATGTTCAGGAGTGAGAATGACTCTTTGTCTTCACTTTATTAACTGTGGATAATGTGCGATTCAGTTCCTCCTTTAGTTAATTTCTCCTTTGGCTCCTCCCACTTCCTCCAAACTAAAGGTGTAGCTGTGGGCACCCGTATGGGTCCTAGCTATGCCTGCCTTTTTGTTAGTTTTATGGAACAATCTATATTCCCTTCGCTACATCGACAACTGCATTGGCGCTGCTTCCTGCACGCATGCTGAACTCGTTGACTTTATTAATTTTGCCTCCAACTTTCACCCTGCCCTCAAGTTTACCTGGTCCATTTCCGACACCTCCCTCCCCCTTCTAGATCTTTCTGTCTCTATCTCTGGAGACAGTTTATCCACTGATGTCTACTATAAGCCTACTGACTCTCATAGCTATCTGGACTATTCTTCTTCTCACCCTGTCTCTTGCAAAAATGCCATCCCCTTCTCGCAGTTCCTCCGTCTCTGCCGCATCTGTTCTCAGGATGAGGCTTTTCACTCCAGGACGAGGGAGATGTCCTTTTTTTAAAGAAAGGGGCTTCCCTTCCTCCACCATCAACTCTGCTCTCAAACACATCTCCCCCATTTTCACGCACATCTGCTCTCAATACATCATCCCGCTACCCCACTAGGAATAGGGTTCCCCTGGTCCTCACCTACCACCCCACCAGCCTCCGAGTCCAACATATTATTCTCCGTAACTTCCGCCACCTCCAACGGGATCCCACCACTAAGCACATCTTTCCCTCCCCCACCCCCCCCCCCCGCTTTCCGCAGGGATCGCTCCCTACGCGACTTCCTTGTCCATTCGTCCCCCCTATCCCTCCCCACTGATCTCCCTCCTGGCAGTTATCCTTGCGGAACAAGTGCTACACATGCTCTTACACTTCCTCCCTTACCACCATTCAGGGTCCCAGACAGTCCTTCCAGGTGAGGCGACACTTCACCTGTGAGTCGGCTGGGGTGATATACTGCATCCGGTGCTCCCTATGTGGTCTTCTATATATTGGCGAGACCCGACGCAGACTGGGAGACCGTTTTGCTGAACACCTATGCTCTGTCTGTCAGAGAAAGCAGGATCTTCCAGTGGCCACACATTTTAATTCCACATCCCATTCCCATTCTGACATGTCTATCCACGGCCTCCTCTACTGTAAAGATGAAGCCACACTCAGGTTAGAGGAACAACACCTTATATTCCGTCTGGGTAGCCTCCAAACTGATGGCATGAACATTGACTTCTCTGACTTACGTTAATGCCCCACCTCCCCCTCGTACCCCATCCGTTATTTATTTTTATACACACATTCTTTCTCTCACTCTCCTTTTTCTCCCTCTGTCCCTCTGACTATACCCCTTGCCCATCCTCTGGGTTTCCCCTTCCCCTTGTCTTTCTCCCTGGGCCTCCTGTCCCATGATCCTCTCATATCCCCTTTGCCAATCACCTGTCCAGCTCTTGGCTCCATCCCTCCCCCTCCTGTCTTCTCCTATCATTTTGGATCTCCACCTCCCCCTCCCACTTTCAAATCTCTTACTAACTCTTCCTTCACCTAGTCCTGATGAAGGGTCTCAGCCTGAAACGTCGACTGTACCTCTTCCTAGAGATGCTGCCTGGCCTGCTGTGTTCACCAGCAACTTTGATGTGTGTTCCTCCTTTAGTTAGCTTTGGCCACTGAGTGGATAAATTCACTGTACTCTATAGGAGTTAATTGTAAGCATTTTTATCAACTTAGTTTATCTCTTGCTTTTAGATATCATGCTAGAAAGTGTCAGGTAGAGTCTTTTTCACTGATGTATACACTCAGTGGCCATTTTATAAGGTAGAGGAAGTGTGAGTGTATCTTCATAATCTTCTGCTACTGCAGCCCATACACTTCAAGGCTCGATGTGTTTTCCATACAGAGATGCTCTTCTGCACACCACTGTTGTAATGCATGGTTATTTGAATTACTGTCACCTTCCTGTCAGCTTGAACCAATCTGGCCATTCTCCTCTGACCTCCTTTATTAACAAGGTGTGTTCACCCACAGAACGGCCACACACTGGATTTTTTTTTTTGTTACTTTTTGCACCATTCTCTGTAAACTCTGGAGAGCATTCTGCATGAAAATCCCAGGAGATCAGCAGTTTCGGAGATACTCAAGCAATCCTGTCTCACACCAACTGTCAAAGTCACTTAGATCATATTTCTTGTTCATTGCAATGTTTGGTCTGAACACTGGATCTCTGAACTCTGTTAAGGTGCTTTTATGCATTGAGTTGCTGCCATAGGCTTGCCTGATTAAATATTTGCATTAACAAGGTGTACATGTACCTAATAAGGTGGCTACTGAGTGAGTGTATGTATAACGCTGGAAACACTAGATAATAATTCTGTAATTAGAACTATGTTTTTAATGATTCTTGACTTGACAATGAACATTAATAAAAATGTGGGTGTGATGATGTTAAAAAGTATATTCATTAATGTTGTTGCTTTCCATAGTTCCAGCAATTTTCAACTTCCAGAGGAAAGCCTGAAAGGAGCGAATATCCAGCAAAAAATTATTCCACAATACAGCAGGAAGAGAAAATGGAGGAGATCGATTGGGTGTACAGGCTGGTGCAGTTTGGCTATCAGTATCACAGCTTCACTCCTGAAGAAAGATTGGAGGGTTCAGTCCTGATGAAAATGATTGAATGGCCAAAGCCTCCCATTGCCGAAGTTCCCTTTCAGAAAAGCAGTGACCCATCACATACTTGCTTTGTTATTTTAAATTCTGGAAAGACTTTCTATGTCGGAGATCAGATACAGGTGATGCTGCGTATGTACGATTTTGAAGGCAATCCAAAGCGCTACGGGGGTGACTATCTCCAAGCCCGGATCCACACTCCAGAGTTGAAAGCCGGTTCAGCAGGAACGGTTATAGATCACCAAAATGGATTTTACTATTTAAATTTTAATTTATCCTGGACAGGAAAAGTCCAAGTGTCTGTTTCCTTGGTTCATCCCAGTGAAGGGGTCCAAGTATTTAAAAGGCTACGTGAAGAACGACCAGATAGAGTGTATTTGAAAAGTACTTTCAAAGCCGGAGATGTTTCCGAGACTACAGTATGCAATCTGTTTTTGCCTCAAAATAAACCAATCTGCAACTTTACTAATCTCATGACAGGGGAGCCCTGGTTCTGTTACAGGCCAGAGAAGCTTCCCTGTTCTTCTCGCATAAATTATGGTATAGGAGGATATGCAAAGAATCTTTTAATTGGAGAAGAGAGACGGTTTTTACAAAGGTACGTACATTTTCTTTTTTTTTAAATTCAAGGTCAAAATACGTTATACAGCCCTGAGATTCATCTCCTTACAGACAGCCACAAAACAAAGTAACCCAATAGAACCTATTAAAAAATGACAAACACCCAATGTGCAGAAAAATAACAAATCATGCAGGCAATTGAAGTTCCCAAAAATAAATCCACAGCCACAAAGCTAGTCATCACTGCGCCGATTAGTTGCAGGGCACAGCTTCAGTTCAGCACAGTAAATCTCATGGAGCAGCAAGCTGAACTGGCCTGTCCCTCACCTCCAGCCCTGACACCCTGACCTTTTCAATTTGGCCCGGCACTTAAATTGTGCAAGCCTTAGGTCGTTCCTCACTCTTTTGTCTGGGCCCCTCCGGTTTGATACGCTCTTTGGTCTGGGCTCCACCTCCTCAATTCAGCCAGTACCCAGCCCTTCCAATTAGGTCCGGCACTTAAATCGTTCAAACCTCGGGGCCGCGCTCGGCCCGGGCCCCAGTCCTGCCACCTCGACTCTGCCTGGGGTCCGCGTGTCTCATCTTGGTTCTGTCGCTTCGAATCATCTCCAAGTCCACTCCAGGTACCACTGCCTTGATTTGACCGGTCACAAGCGCCCTGCACCTTCTAGGCTTCAGTTTACACCGCAAGGGAAATTATAATCTATTGATCGCAATGTTCGTTTTCCAGAAAAAGTGTTAATCATGACTTATTTAATAGTTTTGTTTGTTTAGTTTTTGTTCCAGGCAAGTAGTCACTGTACTTCACCTGTGCTGTCTTGTTATTTTGTTATTGCTATCTTTCAGTATTTTCTGGTTTTGTTTCTGATTTGTATCTAACCTTTGCAGTTTGTTGCTTTTGAATTTCCATTCATTTTGTTTCTACATTTGGGGTTCTAATTAATTTAAGAAGTTTCAAGAGATTCAGAGAAGTTTCAGTTGCTCCAGTTTGCTGGTGCTGGTTGGTAGTTTAATTACTATAAATTATCTCTATGCTGGTAGGAGAACTGGGGGAAGAATTGATAAATATCGGAAAAAGAACAGGAGAAAGGACAATAAGAGAGGAAGTGGAACTGCTCCAAGAACTGGCATAGGCTTGAAATATGAATTTGTTTCTTTCTGTGTTGTAGGAAAAGATCTAAAAATGATCTACCATATTTCTGCCTCCTGTATAACTGCTTTATTTTACTTTGCAGTCCTTGTCATCCTCTGCTTGCTTTCAAATATATTTGCAATGTCAGTAAATATGGTTACACTACATTCAGTTCCTCTTACTAAGCAACTTAAACTCAATGGAAAATACTGTAATTCTGTCCGCACCACTGATGTGTAAGAGTTGCATTATCCAAAGTGATTCATTATCCTGACTGTTAATTAGTTGGTCCTCAATACTGTACATTCTAATATATAATCTATAATATGATATATAATTAGGTACTTGCATTGTGTGATAACCTTTTATCAAATAACATCTGGAAATCCAAATACACAATTCTTGGTCTTCATTCACCCAGGGCAAGCCCTCTTCTCATTGTTACTGTCAGGAAGGAGGTACAGAAGCCTGAAGCCACACACTCAGTGGTTCAGGCACAGCTTCTTTCCCTCTGCCATCTGATTTCTAAATGGACAATGAACCCATGAACACTACCTCACTTTTTTATTATTTCTGTTTTGCACTATTTTTAAATATATATACTTTCTGTAATTGATTTATTTTTTCTACATCTATCATGTGTGATGTTGTACTGCTGCCACTAAGTTAACGAATTTCACGATATATGCTGATGATATTAAATCTGATTCTGAGCATTCTGCAGTGATTTCTGACATCATGGGGAAAATGCTGTAACCTGTTGAAAGACGTTGCACTAATTGTCTATTACTTGCTTCCTGAATTCTCTTTTCTTTAAATGGGGTTGTATTTATGCTTCTGTAAACCATTAGGCCCTTTCCAGAATCTGGGAATATTGGAAAGTCGGGATCAATATCTTCACTATCCCTGCATCCACTTAGAACATAGAACAGTACATCCAAGGAAACGGTCCTTCAGTGCACAGTGTTTGTTCTTTCCATTCCCTGACTGTTCATGTGTCTGTATAAGTGACTCTTAAATGTTGCCTTCATAGGATATAGAACAATACAGCACAGGAAAAGACAATTTGACCCACAATGTTGTACTGAACCAGGAAAAAGCAAATGAAAGACTCCTAAACATTAGTCTCTCCTACCTACACCCTGTCCATATCTCTCCATCTTATTTACATTCAAGTGCCAATCCAAATGTCTCCTAAAAGCCTCTAATGTATTTGCCTCTACCGCTATACCAGGAAGTGCATTCCAGGCATCCATGACTCTCTGAGTAAAAAAAAATTTGCCCCTCACATCCCTCTTAAATGTACCCCCTCTCGCCTCAATGCATGCCCTCTGGTATTAGACATTTCAACCATGGGAAACAGATACTTTCTCCACTCTATCTATGCCTCTCATAATCTTATAAACTTCTATCAGATCTCCCCTCAGCCTCCAGCACTCAAGAGAAAACTACCACCTCTTCTGGCACCTACAACCCTCTGTAAGAAATTTTTCTTCTTTACTTGCTTTAAACCTTTCCGTAGCTCACCGTTAATTTTGACTAGCTGTACCTCTCTTCATTTTATATTCTATAATGTCACAACTCAGCCTCTGACACTCCAGAAAAAGCAGTCCAAGTTTATCCAATCTCTCCTTACTGCGATAAAGACTCCCGCCAAAGGGTTTCGGCCTGAAACATCAACAGTATTAAATATAGACATTCAAATAATACTTATAACTCTCAATAATTGTGCATCTATTAGCTTGCTACCTGATAGATTAAATCATAGAACTCACCAGTAGACTTGGAAGCTATTCAAATGAGATAAACTGACCAGGTTTACTGACAAGGTTGTTGCCATGAATATCTATTTACAGTCTGTACCTCGCAGTTTAACTGCCATAGGTGGTTTCTCACAGCAGCTCCCAGTTGTTAATACTTTGATTAGTCACTCAGTACTGATGTGACATTCCTCCAGTTAAGCTGTTGGCATTTCTCTTGGCATTTTCAGAGAATTTCACATACCATAAACTTGTGTGCAGTCAGAGTCTCTGCATCAGTTTGGTTTAGGATTGAGACTACATGGGTGCAGAGTCTTGACCCCCCAAATACGATCCATTCATTTGTCTCCTCAAGACATTGCCTGTCCCACCAAGTTCTTCCAGAAGATTTTTTTTTGTTCCACATTCCAGTACCTATAATTATTTGTGACTTCTTGCTGTCTTAACCCTTGTTTCCACAATAATCTGTCATTCATATGAAGTAGGCTTTCAATTCTTAGCTACTGGCCAGAAGCAGCTGAAGTTATTTTCCAGTTGAGATGGATTCAATTATGAAGGGCTTAAAAACATGAATAAGACGCACATCTTCTCTTGGCAGAGGATATAGATTTAAAGTAGTTGCTAGGACAATTAGTAGAGATCATAGCAGAAATTTCTTCATGTAAGAGTTGATGTGCACACAGAATGGTGACATTCAATGCTGCACACCCAGTCTTAGAAGTTGATGCAAGGCAAACTATGAAAGCATTAGGCAGGAACTAGGAGAGTTAATTGGGAACAGTTGCTTTTGAGCAATTCCGCATCTGACATGTGGTTGGTCCTTAAAGACCAACTGCATGGAGTACAGGACAGATACTATCTGCTCTGGTCAGAAGGAAGGACAAGATGACAAGACAAGAAAACTTTGGATGTTGAGAGAGGTGTTGAATTTAGACAAGAAAAAGAGAAAGTACTTGTATGTAAAGCTTAGCAAGCTATAATCAAACAGAGCCCTTAAGGATTACAAAAGAAGACGGAAAAGAACTGAAGAAGGGAATTAGGAAAACCAGGAGAGGCAATGAAAAGTCCTTGGCAAGCAGGATTAAAGAGAATTCCGAGGCATTCTATACATACAGCAAGAGCAAAAGGATAACCAGGGAGAAGGTGGGACCACCTAAGAATAAAGTGGTGGGGGTGAAGGGATGTTTGCTTGGATGCGGAGGATATGGGTGAGGCGCTTAATGAGTATTTTACATCAGTATTTACCAAGGTGAAGGATGTGGGAGATAGGGAGATCAGTGCTGAGAATATTGATATGACAGGGCATTTTGAGGTAAAGGAGGAGGTAGTTTTGGATCTCTTAAAGAGCATTAAAGTGGATAAGTCACAGGGTCTGATGGGATACATCCAGGGTTATTGAAAGAGGCGTGTGGCCAAGTGGTTAAGGTGTCAGTCTAGTGATCTGAAGGTCACTAGTTTGAGCCTCAGCTGAGGCAGTGTATGTGTCCTTGAGCAAGGCACTTAACCACACATTGCTCTGTGACAACACCGGTGCCAAGCTGTATCGGTACTAGTGCCCTTCCCTTGGACAACATCGGTGGCGTGGAGAGGGGAGACTTGCAGCATGAGCAACTGCTGGTCTTCCATACAACCTTGCCCAGGCCTGCACCCTGGAAACCTTCCATGGTCTCACGAGACTAACGAATGCCTATATTGAAAGGGGCAAAGGAAGAAATTACTGTGGACTTGAACAATGTCTTCAAGTCTGCTACAGCAACAGGTGAGGTGACAGAGGACTGGCAAGCAACTAATGCCCTTCCATTATTCAAAAAGTGAAATTGTAGACCAGTGAATCTCACATCACATCAGTAGTAAGGAAGTTACTGGAAAGAATTCTTTAGGTATAGGGTTTATGACCATTGGAAGACCATAGCCTAATTGGGGAGAGCCAGCATTACTTTGTGCAGCTAAGTCATGTCTTACTAACTTGATTGAATTTTTTTGTACTGGGACCTCTGCTCTTTGTTCTGTTATGACCTGAACGAAAATGTAAATGGGTGGGTTAGTAAGTTTGCAGATGATATGAAGATTGGTGTTGCTGTGGATAGTGTAGTTGACTGGCTAAGAAAACAACAGTTAGATGGATACCTTATTGATCCCAGAGGAAATTACAGTGTCACAGTAGCATTACAAGTGCACAGGTATACAAGGGAAGGGAAGAAAGAAACAATAATAAAAAAATAAGTTACCTCAAACAGTCTAACAGAAGGAGGTCATCATTTCCCTGGCTATAGGTTGACTCATTATAGAGCCTAATGGTCGAGAATAAGAATGACCTCATAACACTCTATGGAGCAGCGCGGTTGTCTTAGTCATTTACTAAAAGTGCTCCTCTGTTCTGCCAAGGAGGCATGTAGAAAGTGAGAAACATTGTCCGGAATTGCCAGGATTTTCCATAGGTTTCTTTGCTGTACCACAGCCTCCAGTGTGTCCAATTTGACTCCAATAACAGAGGAAGTCTTTCTAATCAGATTATTAAGCCTGTTAGCATCATTCGTGTTGATGCCATTGTCCCAGCACACAACAGCATAGCATAGAAGATAGTACTGGTGACAGCAGACTGGTAGAACATGTGAAGGAGGGGCCTCCAAAGGATATCAGCCTCCTCAGGAAATGGAGGTGATTCTGGCCTTCTTGTACACAGCTTCTGTGTTAGTGCTGCACTCAAGTCTGTCACCTAGGTGCACCCCCAGGTACTTGTAGGTCCTCACCATCAATATTAACACGGAGTAATGCGGGCTTAGTCTTCCTAAAGTCCATCACCATCTCTTTTGTCTTACTGGTCTTCAGCTGCAGATGATTCAACTTGCATCATTTGGCAAAGTCCTCCACCAGGGCCCTGTATTCATCCTCCTGTCCTCCCTTTCGTCGTGGCTATCCCTTGAGGTCAAGGATGATGGTCTTCGTTCTGTTGATCTATTTATGGGCTCTCAAGTGGCTTATGAGTCCAATCTTGGCTTTGAAAGTTCTTCCGCATTCAGGACAGGTAGTTCCAGATGGCAGATCGGGCTTTATACACCCGATTACTGAGTCACCAGGGAATTTCTGCAGATGACATGACTCTGTGTTGTATCGCAAGTCCAAGGTATACAGGATAAACAAGAAGGGATATAAATCAGTTGCAGATATGGGTAAGAAAAGGCAAATGAAGTTTAAACTGCCTAAATGTGAAGTGTTGCACTTAGCTAGGTCTAATGCAAAGGGACATTACACTGTTGAGGGCAAGATCCTTAACGGTGTCGATAAACAGAAGTAGCTTGTGGTTCCAGTCCATTGCTTCCTGAAAGCGTCTACGCAGGTTGGTAGGGTGGTTAAGAAGATGTATGGCATGCTTGCCCTTTTTAGTCAAGGCATTAAGTTCAAAAGTCAGGAAGTTATGTTGCAGCTTTATGAAACTCTAGTTAGGCCACATCTGGAGTATTGCATACAGTTGTGGTTGCTGCATTATAGGAAGGATATCAAGGCTTTGGAGAGGGTGCAGAAGTTGTCTACCAGGATGTTAGGCAAACTTGGGTTGTTTTTTCTTGGAGCAGCGAAGGCTAATGAGAGATCTGACAGAGGTTTATAAGATTATGAGAGGCATAGACAGAGTAGACACAAACCCAGTGTTTAAATATCTAATACCAGACAGCATACATTTAAGGTGAGAGGGGGAAATTTCAAAGGAGGTGTAAGAGTCAAGTTTTTTTTTACAGAGTGGTGGATGCACGGAATGTGCAGCCTGGGGTGGTGGTCGAGGCAGACACATTGGGACTTTTAGGAGACGTTTGGATAGGCACATGAATATGAGGACAATGGAAGGATATAGAAATTTTGTGTAGGCAGAAGAGATTTATTTAGTCAGCCATTTGATTACTACTGTAATTGGTTCAGCTAAACATTTTGGACCAAAGGGCCTGTTCCTGACATTACGCTAGGTAGCTCCTTTGGTATGAACCATATGGATGTGAAAAATCTGCCTGGAACAATGCTACAGCACTGATAATCCTCTAGTCTAATGTAATGGTTCTTATCTCGAGTCTGATACTTTAAGAAAAGGTGAATTTCCTTTAGTAGCAATAACATTTAATGTTCAAGGCAAGTTGGAATGCACTGGGTTTGCTGGGTTATATCTTTGAAACTATTAAAGAGATTGAGTTTAAAGCCAAAATTTTGGAAGCTACACTAATTGCATTGGGCTAGGTTGGAGAAATAGAATAGTTAAGGACTTTCTTCAAACTGTCTCCTGAATATTTTACATTGAACATGTGACTTAATCTATGGTATTGACATTTGCAGTGGTGTCAACATCAAGAGACCCATATTACCCTGTGGCATTGGTCATGTAATCGTAAAGCCATCCTCACGACAAGGTAAGAATTTATAATCATATAAACTGATACTTTGGTATTTTAGAGGACATATAAATAAAATAGTGGAGTAGTTCCTTGGCATAAATATTGCAGATTTTTCAAATAAAATATAACTTAACAGTGTACATTTTTATTTTTGGAATTACATAAGCATCAGCTATATATCCTTTTAAAACTATAACTTATTCAGCAAAATGTACAGTTTAGTTGGGTTAATATTGATCCAGAATTTTACACTGAATGTATTTATCAATTTCCACCCAATTAGTGATTGTTATACAGGAGATATCATGACTAAGGTATATTTTTGTTATTTTAATAGATGTTTTAAAATATAATTTAAAGTCAAATTGCCTCTGTTCTAGGACTAACACCTCACTCATAGTCAAGCGCATTAAATGGTGGAGATGGACCATCATCAAATATACGCCTAGCCTGAGCATCTCTGTGAGATCCCCCCAGCAACAGCAGCAATAAATAAATTGGTGACTTTTTCCACAGGAAATGATATGGGTTAGAACTAGTGGTCAACCAGCTACTAATCACTGCAGCAATGCACAAATTGTAGATGAGTGAATTACCAGTAATCTTAAACAGTTTTGTCAATTTATTATTCATAATGTAACATTTCATAAATAAGGTGGTATACCATTTGCTCTTGATGCAGATACAGTATTGCAGTTTATCAAAGTTCCCTCTAATTTGGAATGTGCGCAAAATTCTTGTGCTGTGCAATTTTTTGCCCAGAGACAATAACGTGTGTGCACTAAATAAATAATTTCACCAATAAAAACAGTATAAATAAGCCAGTTCTAGAATCTGCAGACAAATCATCAAAAACGCCACGGTGTCAACACCGTACGCATCAAAATCCAGTAAAGGAAATGTGATCATGTACAATCGTGAAATATACTTAACATGCCAACGAGATAGAGGGTGACTATTTTTTGTGCGCAATTTAAATTAAACACACACACATCGGCCGACAGCATTATGCCAAACCGATTAAATTAGTAATCAAACGGCCAACTAAACTAATCTCTGCCTACAAGAGTGTCCCTATCCTTCCATTTTTCTCATAATCATGACACCACAACAGGCTGTGAATTCCACTACCCTATTTAAAAAAACAACAACAACTTGCTCTTTACATGTCCTTTGAAACCACCCCATCTCACCTTAAATGCATGCTCTCTGGTATTAAAAATATTGAGAAAAAGACACTGTCTGTCTAATATATCTATGGCTCTCAGAGTCTTATAAACCTCTCAGATCTCTCCTCAGTCTCTGCAGCTCCAGAGAAAACATCCCAAGTTTGTACTACCTCTCAGTTATAGCATATGCCCTCTAATCCGGGCAACATCCTGGTAAACCTCATCTACACCCTCTCCAAAGCACTAACATCATTCCTATAAGGGGCCGATCAGAACTGTATGCAATACTCCAGTTGCAGCCTAACTAGAGTTTTATAAAGCTGCAACATAACTTAGAGACTTTTAAACTCAATGCCTCAACTAATAAAGGCAAGCATGCCATTTGCCTTCTTAACCACCCTATCAACCTGTGTAGCCACTGTAAGGAAGCTATGAACTTGGACCACAAGATCCCTCTGCTTATTGACACTGTTAAGGATTTTGCCCTTAACAGTGTACTATTTCTTTGCATTTGACCTACCAAGGTGCAACACTTCAGCATGGTTAAACTCCATCTGCCTTTTCTCTCCCATATCTGCAACTGATTTGTATCCCATTGTATTCTTTGTCAGTCTTCTGCTCTTCAACACCAACACTAATCTTCATATCATCTGCAAGCACACTAAGCTAGCCATCGGCATTTGCATCCAGGTCATTTATATACATAACATCATTAATCACAGACCTCCAGCTAGAATAATTCCCTTCAACCTTCTGTTTTCTATGGGCAAGCTCGTTTTGAATCCAAGTGACCAATTCACCATGGATCCCGTTCACCTTAATCCTCCCAGGAGCGACTGTGTCAAACTTACTGAAATCCATGTAGACAATGTCCAAACTCTACCTTCATCAATTACACTCATCACCTCAGCAATAAACTCAATCAAGTTAGTTAGACACAACTTAGTGGCTGTCTCTAATTAGGCTATGTTTTTCCAAATGCTCATAAATCCAATCCCTAAGAATTTTCTTCAGTAACTTTCCTATCACTGGCATGAGGCTCTCCAGTCTATAGTATATCTGAAACACAGTTACATTCAACATTCTCACATAAATTCACTTAAAATATTACAAAATATCATTTGCTATAGAACTCAACTTGTCAATAACCCAGCAGAATATTTACTTGAATAATTGATTAGCACTTCTTAAAAAGAGTTACAGAAATATATAACTGCATTATTTGGAATGGACTTATTTAAATCTATCGCAAAAGAAAAGTCACAGAAATATTATCTTATTGCCGGTTTCACCAGATTCAGGACTACTTTAGCAAAGCAGTTCATGACAAGGAACTAATTAAGGTTGGATCCAAAAATAGATTCACACATGAAATCTGGTATCATGATCCAAGGATAGATTCACACCTGAAACTTGGAATCCCTCCCCAGGTATGGGGAGGGTTGTATCCCAGGATCAGGCTCAGCCCTTGTCTTGTCACTTTCTCTTATCAGAATTCAGCAGGTATCTTTAACATCCAGGCTGAGGGTGTAGGGGAAGATTGCCAGTTTAAAAAGGAGAGAGGGACAGGGAGATAGAGAACTAGATGAGGGAGTGTGGAGGGGAACAATGGGCAGATGGACGTATGGGGGGGAGGGAAAGTGTTGAGTCAGAGGCTGAATGAAGATAGGTGGAAACATAAGTGAAAAAGAAAACAACAGCAGTTGGGGCAGGTGGGAGGGCAGGGTCGAGACCAAGGCTGGTAGGTGATGGATGGAATCAGAATGGAGGGTGCTGAGCAGTTGGAACCATTTGGGGGAAGGGTTATGAAAGGTGAAAAAGAGGAGAAGAAATCCAGTTGGATAGGTATGGGCAGATGGGGTGATGGGGCAGGATAATGAGTTCAGGCTGTAGGAATGGAAAAGGGGAACAAACCAAGTGATGGTGTGTACTGGTGGTAGCGGGAAAGGAACGCGGGGGAATGGGTTACCTAAAAGTGATAAATTTCATGTTCCTGCAATTGGGCTGCAGGCTACCCTAGCAGATGCTCTTCAAGTTTCCATTTAATTTCACGACAGTGAAAAAGGCTGAGGGAAGGGAAGTCAAAATGACATACAACTGGAAAATCATGATAGTTATCTAACAAGGACACTCTGCAAAATGATTGGCTCTCTGTGACAACTACTCAAGATAGAACACAGACATCCCTGAACTTTTTGGTCTGAATGCACGGACGTCAGAGACACTGCATATATAGATCATGCTCTCTATATTCTACAGCTGGAGCAAGCAGTAGAAAGCACCTTTCTAATACATTATTTCCTGGTGCAGTCCATCACATCTGGATTGAAAACAATCAGTGGTTGCAAGTTTGAGGTTCAATAAATACTTTTTTTTAATTTTATCCTTTTAACTTCCAGTGCGGAAAATTTAATTGAAATGTAGATAGGGAGCTATACTCATTTGAATATAAAATAATAAATTGAGAGATCTTCTATGTCACCACTCCCCCAGGATACTCTAATTCATTTGAATATAAAATAATAAATTGAGAGATCTTTTACGTTACCACTCCCCCAGGATACTCTAATTCAGCCCCAACAAGAATCTTAGAAGTCTCTTAATTACCCAGATGACCTAGTACTGACTTTATTGACACATTATTATTAATGTCTTGCTTGGGTGTATCTCCTTTCTACGGAAGTTAGAACTCCTCACTCCAGAAAGTACTGGCAGCCTAGTATTTTTTTTTACCTCCATGTGTCTCGCTTTACGTTCAGCCACAGATCTTGGGGAATGTGTTCGGGGAAAGCCAATGCTATCACCATCTGGCTTTTATTTTAAGAACCGGTGGACATCAACGACCTGTAATATTCGTCACTTTGACACTCCTGCAAAAATTACAAAGTGCCTTCGTGGGAAAAAAGTTCATCTGTTTGGAGATTCTACAATACGCCAGTGGTTTGAATATCTGACTGCTTTCCTTCCAGGTTAGTTTGATTCATCATTTTATCTTTGTAACAATGTTTCTCTGGCACATTTAAATATAAAACGGAAATAAAACAAGACATAATTGCACTACTCCTGTGGAACTTAGAAACAAGATGGAGAAGTTCACTCTTGTGGGGATGTAAATAGGCTTCCCTATAGTCAGCACAAACTTGAGCAGGTGTGCAGAGAAATTGCTCTGTCTTTTGTACACTGGTTCTTTGTCAGTCTTTGTTTATGTATAGTTTTCATAAATTCTACTGTATTTCTTTATTTTCCTGCAAGAAAATGAATCTCATGGTGACATATACATACTTTGATGATAAATTTACTTTGAATTATATATTGAATTGAATTTATTTAAATCTTACATCTATCCCACGTGAGGGAGTGAAAATCTTTGTATTATGACTCCATCGCAACGTACAGACATAAATTTATAAGTCTAACGGCTTGTAGAAAGAAGCTGTCCCATTGCCTGTTGGCCCTGCCTTTAATGCTGAGATAGCATTTGCTAGATGGAAGCAGCTGAAAGAGTTTATGGTTGGGTGTCCCCAGTGATCTTCCAGGCCTCCTTTACGCACCTGCTGTTGTGAATGTCTTCAATGGAGGGAAGTTCACATCCACAAATGTGCTGGGCTGTCCATACCACTCTCTGCAGTACCCAGTTTTCTAGGTTGATGTAGTTGCCACACCAGGCAGTGATACAGCCAGTCAGGATGCTCACAATGGTGCCCCTATAGAAGGTCTTGAGGATTTTGAGACTCATGCCAAACTTCTTCAGTCACCTGATGTTTAAGAGATGCTGATTGGTGGGGTACGAGGAAGTGTAATGGAACAGGGGTACATAGGAGTACAGATGCTTGGTTCATTCCAAATAGCATCACAAACAGACAGTGTTGAAAAAGATGTTTAGTACAGGCTGTCATCAGTCAGGGCATCAAGCATAGGAGTTTGGACGTTATGTTGCATTAAGTTGTTGGTGAGACTATACTTGGAGTTCTGTGTAGAGTGTTAATGACCTTGTGTGTGAAACTGTATCACACTAAATGTCAGAATTGACTTCATCAGTTGATACGTGGTTGATAACGGTAAGTTAACTGGCTGCTGTGAACTGCCCCTAGCGTGGATGAGCGATGACAGGAAAATGCCAAGTTGATGTGAAGCAGTGAACAGGCATGAGGGAGAATAAGTTACCGAGTAAGTGCGGGAATGTGATTGACAGGAATACTCTAAAAGCTGGCAGAGTCAATGGGCCAAAAGGCCAAATTCTGTGTCATTAAAGAATATGAAATATAGAAACTCTGATAACAGGAGCTCTCCAGGTTGCAGAAGACCTGACTTATGGGAATCTGACTTGATGCAAATTCCCCCATAAATTTTTAAAGCATTTGTCAAAGCAGCTATGTTAGTTGCAGAAAGAACTATTTACATGCAAGTTCCCTGCAGTAAATAATCAGACATGTTATCTTTAAGAATTTAACTTCTGGCTTACAATGGGAGGCCACTTAATAGATTTACATTGTAAACTGACAAGGCAAGCTCTTCTATTGATACTTACAAAATCCTTCATCAAATAATATAACCTCCATTGAATCCAGTAGGATGGTGGCATGCACTGTCACAGCGGCCCCTCTGGATCCAATCAAAGGTGTAATTGTTCATCCTCTGTCTTTTTCCAATCACAAGACACTTTCCTGGTAAGTTTCTGGATAGTGATCAGATGGAGCCTGACTTGCTGCAAATCGTGTTGTTGCCTGGACTTGTTGAGTATTGTCATGGCAAAGGGGTGCGCGGTCCAGTAAGTAGTGAAAGTTATTAACCTGGACATTTTTATTGTGATCACAAGACCCTGTTGGACATTGTGTTATCAATGAGCCAGCGAACTGGGATTTGGAGTATTCTACATTGCCAATGTTCATTGATAACCCCAATAGCAGTGGAACGACATTGCTTTGCTTGTTGCACAAAGCAGGTCCCCATGACCCAGTCTCACCTGCAGCAGCTGTCCAGGGGAGGAGACACTGAAGGTGATGTGGGAGGGAGCATAAGCCTCCGTGGGCACCCATCGCTGCTGTTCTCCAATGTTCGCTCAGTGGAAGGCAAGCTAGACTGCCTTCATCTGTGGTCCCACTAGTGCGTAATGAGCTTGTATTTGCAGTAGTGTGGCTCCAGGACAACATACCATGCTCAATCTATCTACACATCCCTCATGCTTGAGTTACATTATTTTTTGCGACTATTTTTTTCCTCGTTGTAACTGTCTGAGCTGTGTGTGACTGTTGACTGTGTTTTGCACCTTACCCCCCCCCCCCCCGAGAAACAGTGTTTCATTTGGCTATATTCATCTGTATGGTTGAATGACATTGAAGCGTGAAATTGAACTACTGTAAAGCCATCAAAATTAACCAATCGATTTGAGGCATTCTGACTGTGTACCATTGTAACTGCTCAGGGGAAACAAAAAATCAACCTGATTAACATCATTCATTTTTGACTTTTGGTAAAAAATTGGTATATGGATATTCTGAGGAAAAAATATCCTTATGTAACCTGTGGACTGGCTTGTATTCTGAAATGCCAACAGTGAACCAGATACCAAACCAAATAATGTTTGCCATGATCCCTTTTGACTCACCAAGCCCCTATTTCTCTCACTTATTTTAAACTTACCTGATTTATGTAATTAAATGTCCGGGGGGGGGGTAGATTCTCTCCAAATGGGGATAGTCATAGGTTGGCACTTACCATATATAATTGGAGGAAACTAAATGATAAAGGCTCTATGATTCCACTGTGAGAAATACACCTCTTTATTCAGCTGTGACCTTGTGAGCTAGTTAAATCAATACCTCCGTTTGGAGTTATGCTGTTTGTAATACCCATTCAATTTTCAAAAAGATTATCATCAATATTGTGACTTAACAAGTTAAATATATTTTATTTAGGTCTCAGAATGTTTGATCTTGGCAACCATATCAAGGCTGGCCCTCTGTGTGCTTTGGACATGGAAAACAACATTATGCTGGAATATTGTGCTCATGGTCCACCAATCCAATTCAGAAGCCTTTCAAGCCAGCATTTGTATTATATTTCAAATAAATTGAATGAGATTAAAGGAGGGAAAGATACAGTTATTGGCATTACCTTATGTGCCCATTTCAACACTTTCCCAGTAGAAGTCTACATCAGAAGGCTGCAGTATATCCGGAGATCGATTCTACAGCTGCTCAGCAGAAATCCAGATACAGTGATTGTTATAAAGACTGCGAATGTACGTGAAGCTAACCAAGATTACATTCTTAACTACAATGACTGGTTCTCTTATCAACTCGATGTACTGATGAGAAGAATATTTGCATACATAAACGTTGCATTTGTGGACGCATGGGAAATGACCGTAGCCCACTACCTGCCCCATAATATACACCCTCCACAAATTATTATAAAGAACGAAATAGATGGGTTTCTTTCATATGTGTGCCCTTCTGAAAAGGAATAAAGGTATTTGTTTACCATGCAAAGCAAAATCGACATAATGACATTGGAAATCTTAGATTTGTCTAAAATTGGTTCAACTTGAAACATTATTTGTTTTTTATTTAAAGATGAATTCTATGCTTGAATTAATTTGTCACTGTAAATAAATATTTTGTCACAAGTGATTCATTTTCATGCATTCTTTACTGTAAGCTTCAATAAAAGTAATAGTGTTAACTTTGAAAGTAAACCATCTGGTTAGGAATTTGGGTTTTGAACATCTAGGTCATCATCTTTGTGTCTTGAAGTTGAGCAGCAGGGCTATTATATAAAAGGAAAGAATGCCCAATCTATTGGAATATATTCATGACTTACGAAATAACAATTTATCAAGCAACTGACTATCAAATTGTTTATTCTGTAAAAGACTCATTGAATATCAGAGAACTTTAGATTTATTGATTTTGTGTCTTAAATTAGGTGTTTTTTGAAGATAACCTTTATTGACAGAAATTATTGGTTAATAAGTCAAGTATAGAATTAGACTGAAAGAATTCACAACAGACCAGAGAACTGATATGTGAGTGATGATAAAATTAGATTCTGATTTGGGTCTCTATTGTGGACTGAGAGTGGGAAGGGGCAGGGAGAGGGGAATCAAGGTTGGGAAAAGAGAAAGGGAGCAGAAAGCACCAGAGACATTCTGTAATGATCAATAAAGTAATTGTTTGGAACCAAATAACCTTGGATTGGTGTGTCTACCTCTGCACCATTCCCAACATCCTTTGCTCCCACCATATTTACAAACTCTCTTCTCTGCTGCACATTGACAAATACATTGCTATACAAAAGACAGTCATATATTATATACAGTGCCCATAAGTAGTATTCACCCTCTTTGGAAGTTTTCATGTTTTATTGTTTGACAACACTGAATCACAGTGGTTTTAATTTGGCTTTTTTGATACTGATTAACAGAAAAAGACTCTTTTGTGCCAAAGTGAAAATAGATCTGTACAACAGACATACAGATCCTAGAACTTTTGCACAGCACTGCAAGTCTTTCCCTCTTTCAGAGTTATCATAACCAAGTAAGCACAATAACTTGTATATTTTGTAGCCTGGGAAAAATACACACTCAAGCCAACAAATACTTGTTAGGGTCTTTAAGTCCCTTATCTGTTTTGATGCAGAAAGAGGGTATCAAAATAAAAACAACAAAATGAATTTAAAAAGAACAGTTCCTGATTTTATAATCTCAGTTTAATTTCAGTCCATTAATATCAACTAGTTACGTATGCAGTATCAAAGAAAATGAATCAAAATATACAAAACTAATAATGTAGTGGCAATTCTTAAAAAAATAGAAACATCAGAATCTCACCAACCCTGTACCTTATACACAGCATCAACATATAAGTAAATACATCTTATCTTAACTAAGTACAGTATACTCGCTTTGGGACGCATATGCTCACGTATAGGCTAGACACCGAAATGAGTTCTCCTCGCTCACGCTACGTAAACAGAAATGAACACATTCACATTACTCTGTTATACTCACATTCAGTCATGAAATAATAAAGTAAGACAAAAATAAATGTTTACAATATACTGCCTTGTAGCTAAATTACTAGAAAAACTAACCTACTAGGCTGATAAGGAACTTCGCACAACCACGCTATCCAGCACCGATGCCTTACTCACAAAAATCTAAAGCATCGACATGTAAAACATGTAAAATAACCAATATTCTAGATTTACAAACAAGCATACACAAATTTACATGGATATTATCAAATATTATTGACCTTTCCTCACCATGCCTGGGAAAAGCAACTCCCAGCTCTCGACACAAACAAGAGAAAATCTGCAGGTGCTGGAAATCCAAGCAACACAACAAAATGCTGGAGGAACTCAGTAGGCCAGGCAGCATCTATGGGGAAAAAAAAGAGTACAGTCGATATTTCATGCTTAAACTCTTCAGCAGGATTGGAGAGGGGAAAACGATGGAGTCACATGGTGGGAGAAACACAAGGTGATAGGTGAAACTGGAAGGAGGAAGAACGAAGCAAAGAGTTGGAAAGTTGATTGGTGAATGTTACAGGGCTGGAAAAGGGGGGAATCCAATTAGAGAGGACAGGCGGCCATGGAAGAAAACGGGGGGGGGGGAGGAGGAGCACCAGAGGGAGGCGATGGGCTGGCACGGAGTCAAGGTGAGAGAGGGAAAAGGGGATGGAGAATTGAGGGGGGGGGGCATTACCGGAAGTTCGAGTAATTGATGTTCATGCCATCAGGTTGAAGCTACTCAGACGGAATGCGAGGTGTTGCTCCTCCAACCGGAGTGTGGCTTCATCCGCGATGGTACAGGAGGCCCTGAGTGGATGTGTCAGAATGGGAAGGGAAAGTGGAATTAAAATAGGTGGCCGCTGGTAGGCGGAGCGTAGATGCTCAGCGAAGCGGTCTCCCAATCGATTTCGGGTCTCACCGACGTACAGGAGGTCACACCTGAAGCACCGGGTACAATGGATGACCTTGTTCTTTCCTCCATGGCCTCCTGTCCTCTCCGATTAGATCCTCCCTTCTCCAGCCCTGTAACTCTTTTACCAACTTCCCAACTCTTTACTTCACTGCCCCCCCCCGTTTCATCTATCACCTTGTGGTTTTCCCTCCAACTCTGACTCAGCTTTTTTTTTGCAGTCGTGCTGAAGGGTCTTGGCCCGAAACGTTGACTGTACTCTTTTCCATAGATACTACCTGGCCTTCTGAGTTCCTCCAGTATTTTCCATGCGTTCCCAGCACTCGACGTTCATTCGAGAGCATTCTAACTCTTCTTTCCACTCCGCACGTGCACACCGACGTCACCGGTTTCTCTCAAAGGCACTTTAGCATTACACGTACCATAAGTTAATATTAACCGTCACCTGGTTACATGTAACACAAAGCATGGCTAATAATTTATATTACAACATAACAAGGTGCTATAAAAGAATGATGTGCTATGAAATGCAAACTTCAAGTACGACAACTACGGAAACACAGCAACACACAATACTGGAGGTTCTCAGCTGGTCAGGCAGCATCTGTGGAGGGGAAATGGATAGTCAGTATAAAGAGGTGAAGGGAAGGGGTGCAGCAAAAACTGGAAGGTGATAGATGGAGGAGGGGAGAGTGGGAATAGCGGCGGAGACTGGGAGGTGATCGGAAGCAGCAACAAAAGGCTGAAGCTGATGACCACCTTTAGCCAGAGGGTGATGAATTTGTGGAATTTATTACAACAGGCAGCGGTGAAGGCCAGGTCACTGGGTGTATATAAGGCACAGATCGATAGGTTCTTAATTGGACATGACATCAAAGGTTACGGAGTTGAAGAGGGGGATAAAAGGATCAACCGTGATTGAATGGCAAAGCAGACTTGATGAGCCAAATGGCCTAATTCTGCTCTTATGTCTTATGGAAACTATTTGAGCTTAATAGCTTATGGCATGTAACCATATAACCACATAACAATTACAGCACGGAAACAGGCCATCTCGGCCCTTCTAATCCGTGCCGAACGCTTACTGTCACCTAGTCCCGCCGACCTGCACTCAGCCCATAACCCTCCATTCCTTTCCTGTCCATATAGCTATCCAATTTTACTTTAAATGACAATATCGAAGCTGCCTCTACCACTTCTACTGGAAGCTCGTTCCACACAGCTACCACTCTCTAAGTAAAGAAGTTCCCCCCCATGTTACCCCTAAACTTTTGCCCCCTATCTCTCAACTCATGTCCTCTTGTTTGAATCTCCCCCACTATCAATGAAAAAGCCTATCCACGTCAACTCTATCTACCCCCTCATAATTTTAAATACCTCTATCAAGTCCCCCCCCCCAACCTTCTACGGTCCAAAGAATAAAGACCCAACTTGTCCAACCTTTCTCTGTAACTTAGGTGCTGAAACCCATCATGCAAATTCTGTACAATATACAGTAGGTTCATTTAAATTCATGTAAATTATGGTTGTAATACACTGTACTGCTGCTACAAAGAGTTAATATTCAATATGCATGCCCATGACAATAGACTTGATCTTTAACTTGTAATTGAAAATACCTTGCCCCAAATGATATTTAGTACTTAATGTGATATGGACACTGTCTTCTTAACATATTACACATAAGAATAACATAATGGAAATTTCGATGTTCTGTCACTACGTTCGTAGCAATCTCTTTGACGGCAGCAGCTGAATTTCTCGGCCGGAAACGTCGTCTGTTTAAAAGTTTCAAAATGCATTTACTGTCAAATTACAGTATGTATAAAGAAGACAACCCCTAGGTCCCTCCTCCCACAGGCAGCTGTAGAACAAAGAAACGCCATGGCACCTGTTCAACAAAACATCAAACACCCAACTCGCAAAAAAAATACATTGTGCATACGGCAAAAGTGAGTGAAGAACACATAGAATATCAAACATCAAACCCGGAGTCCAGTAGTATTCAGTTTAGTTGAGTGCTGCGCCGTGCCGCTGGTCCACTGCTGACCGCAGAGCTATTCTTCAAAGTGCCCCAGGTCACATTGATCATCCTAATCAAACCACTCAAAAACAGCAAACAAAAAACTGGAATCCAGGAACATTTGCAACATTAATCTCAAAGTCTCCCAAAACAAGTCCACAGCCACGCTCTTCAATCCTTGCGACGTGGATCCCAAGGCTCGTGCACTTTACTCTGCCAGCAGCTAGCGAGCGGGAGAGGGAGGCTGGTGAAATCCAAGCAGACGCTCTCGTCCGCCTTGACTTCAGCCTTGCTCGATGCCTCAATTGGAGTGAAGCAATGGAGTTGAACGTGGGCTCACGCCGGCCTTAGTAACAGAATCATATGTAACCCTCGACCCGCAGGCTCGTAATGTTAGCTATTACCGTGAATCAAACCTTTCAGTAACATACTGTGACTCTGTAATGTGTGGGGAATACTGATGAGAAGGAGAGGGTCATTTCAGATAAATAAACACGTCCAGGGTAAACACAACACAAAAGTTTGAATGTCCCTTTAAGGGAAAATGAGGTTATCATTTGTCTGAACACTGAAAATTCACCGTTCGCCAGGGAGCAATAGTTTAACTCACAGCAGTATAAACTTAGATTAGAATTGTATGGACAGAATATTTTAAACTGCAACAAACAAGATAGAGAAAGGGGTCCGTTAGGAAATCGAGGGAATTGCGTACAGCGGAAGGAAAGCTCACTGTAATGCCTTAGTTGTAAAGTTGCCAAATAGATTGCTTTCAGATATGACAAATTATATCCTAAATTATAAACTAAATTACTGGAGTCAATTTGTTCCTTGTGAACTGACTGAGTTTCATCATTCGTAGATTTTCTCGCGATTGTCACCTGTTTGTTAACGCTGAGATCGAAGGGCTCGTTACAGGGAGTGGTCGAAATGGTAAACTTTGGCCGTTGAAGCGCCGAGGATATTATTACTATTTTTCTGATGGTTCGATCTTTGCTAACTTTACGAGACGAGCGAAATGTAATCCAGCCACGGCACCCTATTTCATAGTCCGAGGGAAATAATTGTAAATCGCAGGTAATTCAACATTGATTCTCATTTTTTTATTCTATCATTTTTGTAACGTATCCGAAAAAAGCAGTCCTAGTGAAAGCTGCCGGTTTGATCTCTCAAGAACAAACTGATGTGGGAGACAATAATACAAATATATTGTTTATTATATTTCAGATACTATTTAAATCTCCGGGTAGATCATAGTTTGTTTTTCTACATGACGCCAAATGTCGAATGGAAATCGTATATTAACGCGAATAAACTGCAAAGCTCGACGGAAGCAACATCACCTGCGGAAACATTAAGTACTTGCCTTGTGGCCATAGTTTCTATCGAAAACTATAGTTACCGCAGAATACGACACGCAAAACATTTTTTTAAAAAGTCATTCAAATTGTAATTTATGCCGCGCTTCTTTTAGTGTTTATGTATCCAGGGAGAAATAGAGCGAAAAGGTGGGGACTATCCTTATTTTCGCGTTAAGTCTGATTTGAATTGCTGTCTGTCGACACTGCTAGCTAGTCGTCCAAATATATTACCGAATGGGAATGATTCGCAGTTCTTCCCAGCTCAGGGTATCGAGGGAATGGCACATTTTGCAACAAAAACATGCCGGATCTGTGGAGAGAAACGACAATCGCGGATTCGGGTGGACTAGAGACGCCGATCGTCCATTTTGCTCCACAGATGTAGCCTGGCCTGCTGTGATCCCTCAGCCTTTAGTTTGTCGCTCCATTTTCCAGCACTTGTAGTTTCTTGTCTCCATTCCACTTTAAGTCAGTGTCTTGCGGGTCTTTAGGGCGTTCCGATAATAAGTACTCAGTGACGTGTAATGAGTTTAATTATGCCACTATATTTATATTGAAGAACAAAACTGTTAACAGGAAAAAGTCCCGATACAATTGCATTCAACAATTCAATGAACTGTTCACTTCTCAATTTTCTAGAGAAAGGGGGCTTCAAACTTTTACACATTGCTTTGAAACTTAGCTGCCCTGTCTCAATTTTTTTCTTGTGAAGATACGATTTGTCCCTCTAGTTCCATCTATTGGGATATTAAAGCAGTAAATGCTGGATTGAGGCGTCATCAGAAAAGAAAAAGAAAAAAAGGCAGTTCATGATCTGGATAGGTGACCGTCAGATCCTTTCACTCCTGTATGAAACTGCTTGCGCGTGATTAATTTGTTCACGGCATGTCTTTGTGATGGTGATTGCTGATGAGAGGTTTTCCAGCCTCTTTGACTCAAAGGATTTTGCAGTGTACAAAAAAGTCACTTAGCCTTCTCAATTCTTCCTATCCAAATGTTGACGCACTTCTCTTCCTAAAACCTCTTTTTTAAAAATTTTGCTTCAACCATTGTTTCATGTCTCTGTTTCCACAGCCGCCGTATATGGGATTGGCTGTTAGGACCGAATCATTGGAATTCTCAAATCGCACATGATGACTTAAACTCCATTTTCAATTAAAACAAAGACAGATGGATTCTTGAATATTTGGGGAGGTTTAACTTCGTGCTTGCTTGTATCTTTGACTTGAAATGTTCAGTGGATTTACAGTATAGATAGTTATTTTTGTAGTTTCTTTGCCTGCAGCTGTATCACACCAAAAATAAAACTGTCGCATGGGCTATTCTTATCAAAGGCATTTTCTTATCTGTCTAGTTTGAGCTAGTTTTAAATACGAGATTGCCACGAGTTATTTGCTATTTTTTTTTTGAATCTTTTCTTTGTTTCTTAGTGCTATGTGTAAAGTGAGTTAGTGTTATGAACAGCTAATAAGATGACTAACCACATAATATGCATCTCATTTTTGACTTCTGAAGAATCTTCTAGATAATATCATCTCCAGGTTCAACAGGAAGGAATGTCAGAACATTTGGATATGGCCAAAATGTGGAGAGGCAGAGAGACACGGAAGCAGGTCAAAATAATAGTCATAAAAAATTACAGCACAGAAACAGGCCCTTCAGCCCATTTAGTCCATGCCAAATCTCTTAACCTGCCTACTCCCATTGACCTGTACTAGAACCATAGCCTCCCATACCCCTACCATCCATATCCAAACTTCTCTTAAATGTTGACATCAAGCTCACATGCACCATTTGCGCTGGCAGCTCATTCCACACTCACGAACCTCTGAGTGAAGAAGTTTCCCTTCATTTTCCCCTTTCACCCTTAACCCATGACCTATAGTTGTAGTCCCACCCAACCTCAGTGGAAATGCCTGCTTGCACTTACCTTATCTATACCCATCATTCTTTTGTATACCTCTATCAAATCTCCTCTTGATCTTGTGCATTCCAAGGAATAAAGTCCTAACCTATTCAATCTTCCCATATAACTCAATTCCTTCAGACTCAGGAATACCCTTGAAAATTTTCTATGCACTCTTTCAACCTTATTTACATCTCTCCTGTAGGTCGGTGACCAAAACCACACATAGTACTCCATATTAGGCCTCACCAACGTCTTATACAACTTCAATTTGACATCCCATCTCCTGTACTCAGTGCTTTGATTTATGAAGCCAATGTGCAAAAGGCTTTCTTTACGACCCCATCTACCTGTGACGCCAGTTTCAACGAATTATGGGCCTGTATTTCTAGATCCTTTTTTTTAAAATCACACTCCTGGGTGCCCTACCGTTCACTGTGCAAGATCTACCCTCCTTGGTCCTACTGAAGTGAAACACGATGCATAGATCTGCATTACATTCCAACTGCCATTTTTTCAACCCATTTTTCCAGCTGATCCAGATCCCGCTGCAAACCATGATAGCCTTCCTTGTTGTCCACTACATCCACAATCTCGGAGTCATCCACAAATTTGCTGATCCAGTTAACTACATTATCATCCAGGTCATTGATATAGATTGCAATCAACAATGGATACAGCACCGATCATTACGGTACTCCACTAGTCAAAGGCTTCCAGTCAGAGAGGCAACCATCTACTACCACTCTCTGGCTTCTCTAACAAAGCCAATGTCATATCCCGTTTTCTACCTTATCTTGATGCCAAGTGACTGAACTTTCTTGAGCAACCTCCCATGCAAGTCTTTGTCAAATGCCTTGTCAAAGACCACATAGACAACATCCACTGCCTTGCTTTCATCAACTTTCCTGGTAAATTCCTCAAACTCTATAAGACATAACCTACCACGTATGAAGTCATGCTGACTATCCTTAATCAGTCTACAGTGGCGTGCAAAAGCTTGGGCACTCCCAGTCAAAATTTCTGTTGCTGTGAATAGATAAGCGAGTAAAAGATTACCTGATTTCCAAAAGGCATAAAGTTAAAGATGACAAATTTCTTTAATATTTTAAGCAAGGTTACTTTTTTATGTCTATCTTTTACAGTTGCAAAATAACAAAAAAGGAAAAGGGCCCGAAGCAAAAGTTTGGGCACCCTGCATGGTCAGTACTTAGTAACACCCCCTTTGGCAAGTATCACAGCTTGAAAACGCTTTTTGTAGCCAGCTAAGAGTCTTTCAATTCTTGTTTGGGGGATTTTTGCCCATTCTTCCTTGCAAAAGGCTTCGAGTTCTATGAGATTCTTGGGCCGTCTTGAATGCACTGCCCTTTTGAGGTCTATCCACAGATTCTCGATGATGTTTAGGTCGGGGGACTGTGAGGGCCATGGCAAAACCTTCAGCTTGCGCCTCTTGAGGTAGTTCAGTGTGGATTTTGAAGTATGTTTACGATCATTATCCTGTTGTAGAAGCCGTCCCCTTTTCATCTTCAGCTTTTTTACAGATGGTGTGATGTTCGCTTCCAGAATTTGCTGGTATTTAATTGAATTCATTCTTCCCTCTACCAGTGAAGTGTTCCCTGTGCCACTGGCTGCAACACAAGCCCAAAGCATGATCGATCCACCCCTGTGCTTAACAGTTGGAGAGGAGTTCCTTTCATGAAATTCTGCACCCTTTTTTCTCCAAACATACTTTTGCTCATTGCGGCCAGAAAGTTCTATTTTAACTTCATCAGTCCACAGGACTTGTTTCCAAAATGCATCAGGCTTGTTTAGATGTTCCTTTGCAAACTTCAGATGCTGAATTTTGTGTTGAGAATGTAGGAACGGTTTTCTTTTGATGACTCTTTCATGAAGGTCATATTTGTGCAGGTGTCACTACACAGTAGAACAGTGCACCACCACTCCAGAGTCTGCTAAATCTTCCTGAAGGTCTTTTGCAGTCAAACATAGAAACATAGAAAACAGGTGCAGGAGTAGGCCATTCGGCCCTTCGAGCCTGCACCACCATTCGGTATGATCATGGCTGATCATCCAACTCAGAACCCTGTACCTGCCTTCTCTCCATACCTCCTGATCCCTTTAGCCACAAGGGCCATATCTAACTCCCTCTTAAATATAACCAATTAACTGGCCTCAACTGTTTCCTGTGGCAGAGAATTCCACAGATTCACCACTCTCTGTGTGAAGAAGTTTTTCCTCATCTCGGTCCTAAAAGGCTTCCCCTTTATCCTTAAACTGTGACCCCTCGTTCTGGAATTCCCCAACATTGGGAACAATCTTCCTACGTCTAGCCTGTCCAATCCCTTTAGAATTTTATACGTTTCAATAAGATCCCCCTTCAATCTTCTCAGTTCCAGAGAGTACAAGCCTAGTCGATCCAGTCTTTCATCATATGAAAGTCCTGCCATCGGGGGTTTTGATTTGCCTTTCTAGCAATCCTACGAGCAGTTCTCTCAGAAAGTTTTATTGGTCTTCCTGACGTCAACTTGACTCCACCGTTTCTGTTCACTGCCATTTCTTAATTACATTACGAACTGAAGAAACGGCTACCTGAAAACACTTTGCTATCTTCTTGTAGCCTTCTCCTGCTTTGTGGGCATCATTTATTTTAATTTTCAGAGTGCTAGGCAGCTGCTTAGAGGAGCCCATGGCTGCTGATTGTTGGGACAAGGTATGAGGAGTCAGGGTGTTTATAAAGCTTTGAAGTTTGCATCACCTGGCCTTTCCTAACGATGATTGTGAACAAACCATAGCCTTAACAAGCTAATTAAGGTCTGAGACCTTGGTAAAAGTTATCTGAGAGCTCAAATCTCTTGGGGTGCCCAAATGTTTGCATGATGCTCCTTTCCTTTTTTTCACTCTAAAATTGTACAAAACAAAAATAATACACTAATCTTGCTTAAAATGTTGAAAAGAATGTTTCATCTTTAACTTTATGACTTTTGGAGATCAGTTCATCTTCTACTCACGTAACTATTCACAGTAACAGAAATTTTGATCGTGGGTGCCCAAACTTTTCCATGCCACTGTATGTCTATCCAAATACGTATATATTTGATCCCTTAAGGTGCTTTCCAATTTTCCCCCTGTTGAGGTCAGGTTCACTGGTTTATTTTTAGATCCTTTCTTGAACTGCAGAAGAACATTGGCTATCCTCCATTCTCTGGTACCTCACCTGGCACTAAGGATGATCTATATACCTCAGCTAGGGCCCCAACAATTTCTACACTTACCTTCCGCAGGGTCTGACTGAAACACCTTGTTAAGCTCTGGGGATTTAACCACCCTAGTTTGCCTCACAACAGCAAAGATTTCCTCCTGTAATCTGTACAGGTCCATGAAGCTGATGCCACTTTGCCTCACTTCTGGACTCTGTATCCATCTCCTGAGTAAAAACAGGTGAAAAAAAATCCATTTAAGATCTCCCCCATCTTTTTTGACTCCACACATGGATTATCATTCTGGTTTTCCAGACGACCAATTTTGTCCTTTGCAAGCCTTTTGCTCATAGCGTATCTGTAGAATCCCTTTGGATTCGCCTTCACCTTGTCTGTGAAGGCAACTTCATGCCTTCTTTTAGACATGCAGATTTTTTCTTGTGTTCTCTCGCATTTCTGATTCTCCATTAGCACCTCATTTGTTCCTTCCTACCTATAACTGCAATGCACTTTTTTTTCAAATAAGAACGTTCGGATATGGCCCATGTGGGGAGAGAGAGAGCGAGAGAGACTGACTGAAGTAGGTCAACAGTTTACTGTCTTTAATGAGAATTGTTGCAGAATTTAAAAGAAAGGGGGAAGAAAACAATAAACGCTAGGCCAACAGGACTGCTAATTAAAGCTCAGAAACTGAAAGCTAAATGCCAACACTGATAACTGAATGCTAAATGAATACCGTGCTTTCATAGCGTGTCAAAACGGTAGTTATCTTTTCCGGACATGGACGAGGGTAAACGGGAAGCGTAACATTGCTGGGTCAAGTCAAAAGAAAGGAGTTAAATACCACCATAATGAAATGGTGATTAGCTGGAATGTACATACTCACAAGCGCATTTGCCAACCCTGGTGCTCAGCCTGCCTGCAGGGGTGCAAAGACCCTACAGTGGAGTACATGTTTGTGATAGGGACAGAGGGAAGGGGAACTACTGACTTGTCAGCCTAACATAACACCTCACATGCTCTTCATCATTTCATTTCACTGGCCCTGACCCCCTCTCTTCAATATGGCCATCCAATCCCTATCCTCTTCCATTCTCCATCAGGAAGATCCTAAGGCTCCATGCTTTCCAAACAACAAACCTAAACAGTTCTATTTCACCATCACTCTCCTCCGTTTAGCAGAACAGATTCTGACACACAACAATTTCTCTTTGAGTTCTTCCCACATTCACCGAGCCACCAGTATCATCATGGGCATAGGTATGTCTACCTTTTCATTGACTATGTAGAAGAGTCCATGCCCCAATGTTCCTCAAATCTTATTCAACTACACTGATGCGGCTTCATGCACCAATGTCAAGCTCATCAATTTAATCAATTTTGCATCCAACTTCTACCTCAACCTCAAATTTTCCTGGTTCATCTGTGACACATCGCTCTTCTTTCCTGATCTGTTGGTCTCCATCTCCAGAGACAGACTATCTATGGACATCCTTTACAAATTCACTGACTTTCACAGTTATCTTGACTATACCTCTTCCCTCCCTGTCACCTGAAAAATTGCTGATCCCTTTTCTCAGTAACTCTGCCTCCTCCACATGTGTTCTAGAATATCGAGGAGTCATCATTTGTCAGAAAATGGGGCTTCCCTTCCATCACTCCACTATCAATGCTGCCCTCACCCATATCTCCTTGATTTCACCTGTCTGACTCCATCCATTCCGCAACTTGTCACAACAAGGATAGAGTTTCCCTTGTCCTCACATCCAATAACACCCCACAAGCCTCCGTATCCAGCACTTCATTCTCTGCAAATTCTACAAGATCCAATAGGATCCTACCACCAGACACAACTCTCTCTCTCTCCTACCCCATTACCCCCTCCCCCACTTTCCACAGAAAACACTTTCTATATGAATCCCTTGTCTACTTGTTCCTCTCCATAGATCTCCATCCTGGCACTTATCGCTGCAACCATGACAAAAGTTACACTTGCCTCTACACCTCTTCCCTCACTACCATTTAGAGCCAATCCAGGTGAGGCAACTCTTCACTTGTGAATTTATCGTGGTCATTTATTGTATCGGGTGCAACCTCCTCTACACTGGTGAGACCTAATGCAAACTGGGAGACTGCTTCAACAAGCACATTTGTTCTGTCCTCCCCAAATCCCAGGATCTCCCAGTGAATCTGCCACTGCTATTTCCATTCCAGCATGTCAGCCTATGAACTTCTGCCATGATGTGGCCAAACGAAGTTGGAGGAGCTACAACTCAAATTCCTGGGTAAACAACAACATTGATTTCTCAAACTTCACCATGATTCCCCAGTTTTTAGTCCCCTCTCTTATTTCCCATATTCTGGTAACCCTTTCACCTCATCTGTTCTCTCTAATCCTCATGGGCTTCCCTCCAGTTGTCCACCCCCTTCCCTTTCTCCACTGTCCTCTCCTATCTGCCTCCTTCCTCAACCCTGTGCATCTTCCACCTATCACTGTCCAGTTTTTCACTTTATTCCCCTCACTTGCCCACTCACCTTCTCCCTCACCTGGTCTCACCCATCGCCAGCCAGCTTGTACACTTCCCCTTTCCACTAACTTCCTAATCTGGATTCTATCCCCTTCCTTTCCAGTCCTGATGACCGGTCTCAGCCCATTCCTCTCCGTACTGTAGATGGTGCCTGACTTGCTGTGTTGCTTCTGCATCTTATGTGTGCCAGTGTCACTTCATGTTTTTCACTTACCAAGCCACACCTCCTCCTAACCCCTTTCTTTTCTCAACTTCTGTCCAGCTCCACTGTAACATACTCATCTCTATAGTCACCCCACTGAAAAATAATTAGCTCACCTTATCATCCCATTCCCACAACTCCAGCAAGGAAGAAAGCTTATCCCTCTACCCATTCATGAATTGTGAGATATTTGAAGACATAAACATATTCCTCAGTCCCACATAGTTAAAGACAGATCCCCACCATCATGTCCCACTGCTGTACCATTGCCCATTGCGTTTGCATTTATCCATGCTACCTTTGCTGATAATGCCTGCTCTTCCCAAACATCCTCCTCTAACTGTAACTAAACTAAGATTGATTGATTGATGGAGAATTAGCAGAATTACCGTGGACATTCCTTTAGATGGTAGCCAGGTTCCAGTCCTCTAGAATAAGCTTAATTGGATCTGTGGAAAATATGGTCAAAGTTTTCACTTTGAAAGGAATGGAATGGAAGAAAGCAATATCCATCATCAAGTTCCTCCACCATCAAGGATATGCACTTTTCTTATTATTACCATCGAGCAGGAGGTACAGGACCCTTAGGTCCCACACCACCAGGTTCAGGAACAGTTATTACCCTGCAACCATCAGGCTCCTGAACCACTGTGGAGAACTTCATTCACCTCAATGCTGAACTGATTCTGCAACCTACAGACTCACTTTCAAGGACTCTACACCTCATGTTCTCAATATTATATTTTTTTATTTGCACTATTTGTCTTCTTTTGCCCATTGGTTGTTGTCAGTCTTTGCTTATGTATAGTTTTCCATAAATTGTATTTCTTTGTTTTCCTTTAAATGCCTGCAAGAAAATGAATCACAAGGTAGTATATGGGGGCATACATGTACTTTGATAATAAATTTACTTTGACATCAAAACTCTCAGGTTCCAATTGTTTGTCTTAAATTTATTTGAATCATTTAAATTTCAGATTTGCTGAAAAAGAAGCTTTAAACAGACCAATGTGCAAGGGAGCACAGCAACCTTCCAATATGAATGACCAATATACAATCAAAGTGCCTCTTTATTTCAATGCCCAGCGGCTCCTTTACATGTTTCTGGTATCGCTGACACTGCTTGTGGTAATTATAAACTTTCAGCTCATCAAGGTGTGTAAAATGGTAAATGCAAAGCATTCTGAAAAATTGATCGATTAAACTGAGCATGAAGAAACAATATTTAAAAGCTGTTCTTTTTAACACCAGATCCAAGAGGAAAGGATCAGATTGATCACAGTTCTGTTGTAGCCATTTTGACCAGGAGCTGTGTTTCTCCCTTTTCACCTCGGTGGTTTATGAGAGCAGGCAGAGGGCCCAGACGCTCTTTTGGACCATCTACCAAGAGATGTATGAGAATGTCTTGTCCTTTTACCACATTCCCTTTTTTATTACATTTCAAATGTAGACATGACGCCACCATTTCAATGTTGCATTGGGATCTGGGTAGTGAGGATATGTCTTCCTGCTGAGTGTTAAAGCATTAGTAGGAAGCAGGCATTTTGATTCATAGTCCCCATGTCCTTTGGTTTGGCAACTAAGTGCATGTGAGCTAATTTTATTGTAATAAGATTATCCAGTTTTAAGTCTCTTAAATAGCACAATTTCCTTCTGATATCCTCCTCTAATACATGACTTCAATGTTACATCCAGTCGGGCAGTTCCCAAGTACGCTTTCCATCTGTGCCGGGTTGAGTGTTGAGCTTTCAACTTGACCTCGTAAAATACAGAAACATACTGTACTGCAAAATGTCTGTGTGAGGAGTGATGTGCCCCACAGTCTCTCATTCTGCGCCTTGTAAGGCTGGCCTCTCGGGCCTGAGTCGACGTCATCATCATCATCAATGTTCCACATTGAAGAACAGAGGTGGTGGTAGCTTTGCAGCATATAGATTCAGTCTGCTGGTTTGCCTTCTGTTGTCTATATTTCTGCTATTACTACTCACAGGGGGTTAAGTATTTGGTGCTGTTAGATATTTCAGACTGGGAATAATTTGCTCAATTTACTGTTCAGGAACCACTTTGAATAGTTAAGTTTATGAATCATGTAGGAAAACTAATCTTGATAATGAACAGCCCAGTAGTGGTTACTGATACTTTGACTAAATTATTTCCCACTGTGTAACCTTGACTAGTAACCTGACCAGTAACATGGTGCATTGATAAAGCCCCATCCTGTTTTTTTTTTCTTTTGCCATACAACAGATGTTATTGGGCAGTGATCAGGTATGGAAGCAGTGTGTAGATATTTTCTTTTCTCTCAGCAACTCTGGAATTCTGTAATACCTTTACACAGATTGGAATTCACTCTGGGGCACCTTCAGTCTGATAAGTTCAGAATCCCTTTTTCATAAGTGCCACATGACTTGAGATGGGTGTTTCTTACGGATGCTGCAACCTCCAAAGGAAGGCACAACTTCGGTAACCCTGTTCTGCTCGGGACTCGATGTGGCTTCATCCAGAAGACAGTGGGATTCATAGCTCTGGATAGTCTCTCTGAATTCCCTTGTAGCTGACAGATAAATCTTCTAGGAATATAGTCTCAGTTGCCAGCATAAAATATTCAATATTGAATTGTTTTTCTTTTCACAGTCAGATATACATTCATTTTCTCAATCAGACTCCCAGTGGAGCAGGTATCCACCTCTAAGGAATTATTCCACAATACAGCAAGACATGGAAGTGCTGAAGCCAGATTGGACACACAAGCTGTTGCAGTACGGGTACCAGAATCACAGCTTTACCCCTGAGGAAAGATCAGAAGGTGCAGCTATATTGAAAATGATTGAGTGGCCAAAGCCTCTGAACTCCAATGTGCCTTTCCGGAACAGCAGCAACCCATCACTTGCACGTTTTGTTATTTTAAATTCTGGAAAGACTTTCTATGTTGGAGATCAGTTGCAGGTGATGGTGCGTATGTACGATTTTGAAGGAAATCCAAAGCAATACGGAGGTGACTATCTCCAAGCCCGGATCCACTCCCCTGAGTTGAAAGCCGGTTCAGCAGGAACAGTTGTAGATCACCAAAATGGGTCTTATTACATAAATTTCATTTTATTCTGGCCAGGGAAGGTAAAAGTGTCTGTTTCATTGGTTCATCCCAGTGAAGGGATCCAAGTACTTTGGAGACTTCGTGAAGAACAGCCATTTAGAGTGTTTTTGAAAAGTACCTTCAAATATGGGACTATTTCAGAGACTACAATATGCAATGCATTTTTACCTCAGACTAAACCACTTTGTAATTTTACTGACCTCAGGACTGGAGAGCCTTGGTTCTGTTATAAACCAAAGAAGCTTCTCTGCTCTTCTCGTGTCACCTATAGCAGAGCAGGATATCAAAAACTGAATTTGGAAGGGGAAGATCTTAAATTTTTCCAAAGGTATGTTATTTATTTCCTTTCAATTATAACTTTGTTTCTTGATTTAGCAAGACTGTAGCAAGATTGCTCTATGTGTGCTTCAACATGCTTGCTGACAATTTTTCTTTTTGGTAATCCGGATCAGTGGATAAATGTGCTGAAAAATGGCAAATGTGATTTAATGCAGACAAGTACAAGTTGTTGCACTTTGGTAGGACCATCCAGGGTAGGTCTTGCACAGTGAATGGTAGGGCACGGAGGTGTGCAGTAGAACAAAGGGATCTGGGTATACAGGTCAATAATTCTTTGGAAGTGGTGTCACAGGTTGATGGGGTCATAAACTAAGCTTTTAGCACATTGGTCTTCATAAATCACAGTACTGAGTACAAAGTATTGATGCTATGTTAAAGTTGTATAAGATGTTGGTGAGGCCTAATATGGAGTACATTTGCAGTTTTGGTCACCTACCTATAGGAAAGATGTAAATAAGGTTGAAAGAGTACAGAGAAAATTTACAAAGATGTTGCCGAGTCTAGAGGACCTGAATTATTTAGTCTTTGTGTGTCTTTTCACAGGTTACATTCCTGCCAAATTTAGCCACCATTATTTCAGACCCTTCATCAGCATCCAAAGTGTAGAAAATTGATGACTAGTAACTTGCCAACTAGGAAATTATCCATTTACTGTATGTAAACTCTTGGTTTTCTGTGAGTCGGCTAATCTTCTACACGTTGTAATATGTTCGCTCTGGACTTTTGAGCTTTTCCTTATATTTGACTATGAAGGAGGTAATCTATAAGTTTACTTTTTAACTGGATTGTCTTTCAGCAACTCATCCAACTGCAAGTCTGAAGGACACTATCTGTTGCTGGTTATTGTCGTCTCCAATTGTATGTAATGTTGTTCAGTAGAGGGAGTGAGCATGATTATATTACATTTGTGAATTGCATATAGCTGATAACAGTAATAAAAGAGAACAGAAGAAAACAAACTTAGAAAATAATTAAGTGAAATGGCAGGAACAAAGCTGATAAAACATCATGCAGGTAATTGTACATTGGAAATAAATATTGAAAGAGGTAATATTTACGGAATGTGGTATAATTATAGAAATCCACATGAAAAGCCAGACCCTTGCTTATACAGTGGATTTAGTTATATAGTTAATTAGCCGAGTTTCATGAAAATACTTGAAAAGGTATAACTGAGTAATAATTTTATCTTTAAATAAAATATAGAACAAATTAGAACACTGCCAATACTACTACACAATGAAACTGTATATCAGTTCCTAACAATTATTGACAGTGGAATTCATCCAGAGTACGCTGCTGTGTTCTTTTGATTGACCATAAATGAACAAAATTAGCACATATACCTAGTGTGGATAGTGGATAATGGATTGCCTTCATTGCCTTTCTGCACCTTGGCAAGGATCTTAATTTTTTTTTTAAAAAAAAGCAACAGTATCAAAAATCACTGCTTTTAGAATCAATGTACATCGGCCCAAATGCACAACATAAAAACTGTTCACTCTAAGCATGATAGCATGATGTAATGGTGAACAAGTGCACACAACTGACACTAGTTGGAACCTGTTTAGCAACAATCTCCTGTCCCAATTAAGTGGCAGAGTGTCCCAAATAAACAAAGGGAATCCCAGCTATTTTCTCGGTTAGTTTTTGTTCTTTAAGAGTTGTCCCAAATAAGGGGCTGCCCCATTTAATTGTCGGCCCATTAACTGGACTTAGAACCTGAAGGTGGCAGGTCACGTTGAGAAAATTTTTCAATGGACAAAGATAATCCTAGGCTTAAAAATAAAAGAGGTTCAACTAATATTTTCATAAATTATGGTTTTGGCCTCAACTGAAGAACCAAGTCCAATTCTGGGCTCAAGGGTCTGCTGCTTCAGAGCCATGTGAGCCACATTAGGTACCCAGAGAGATAGTGACAGGAGAGGATGCAGCTAAGAATTAGTGGATAAATAAGAATAGAAAAATAAGCATTTTACAGATTAAATAAGAAGAAAAGTTTGCCTTTGTTGAGGAATTGGCAACGGAATGTGAAGGTTCAAAACAACTGGCAAAAAGGCCACAAATACAATGAAAAAAATATTTACTTGCAGAATGGCTTTAATGCACTGCCTAAAAGGGTAATGATACAAAACTGTCAAAAGGAATTTGAATATATCATTAAAGTGAGAATTTTGCTGAGCTGGTGGCTAAAGCATAAATAGGGAATTTACTGAATAAGTCTTTCAATGAGCTTGTATAGATCTAGCTTGTTTTGATAACAAGAAGCTGCACATGCGTGGCATGCTAATGTGAAGACATTCTGTAACTGCACTTGGTTCATGGTGAAAACTTGCTTGCCTAAAGATTGGAATTCACCATCTTCTGGTGCGCTGAATTTGTGCCATCTACAACATTAACATTTACTTGGATTTCCCGATAAGTTCATGAAGTTAGACAATCTCTGTTAAAAGCAACACAATGTGAACCATGAGACCTGTGCTGTTCGTTATGGGGGATGTACAAGGAACCCTCAGCTACCTTGTCAGTGTCACTGCAGCTTAAAGTAAGAGAATAGTCGAACATAAGTTTTTGAGCTGTATGTAGTAAGCATTCTCTTTATATATTGATGCAATTACTTATTCTATTAAATATTTCCATTTACAGTCAAGTCAATATCAAGAAGCCTTTACTTCCCAGTACCAGAGATTATATAACTGTAAAACCTTCACCTCGTGCACGTAAGATTATTTTTATCCATCACTATTAAGTTAATAGTTTGGTAAGAACTATAAGCTGGGATCATTCCTTGCTGTGAATATACAAGTCTTCAGTCATTCCAAACAAAATATAAAGATCCATGTAGTTATTTCCTGAATTCTATTAGCATATTATGTTCAGCTTAATTGAAGCATTTAAAAATTATCCAGCCAAATATATTCATGAATTCACATAGGATTTAAACTGAGGCATAATTTGAATTCTATACAAACCATTCAGAATTTTAGTTAGTATTATTTATGATAGATTAGTTTGATTTCTCATTGTCCAGGATGTAACATTACATTCTGTATGTTTAGAGCCAGATTTCCTCAACCTTTGCTGCAGCTACAAAGAGGGTGAGAGATGGATGGAAGTAGACCATCTCTGTGTGACACAGCAGTCCTGAATATCACTCCTATCGACTTCACCCGATCACTTCTACAAATCAAGCATTCTGAATGTGCAGCCAACATATCTGCAGCAACTATGTGGTGCTATCACGTCACCAATCTCTCAGGAACATTTCCAGCACTGTATTGAATCCATACCATGAAGAATTCAGGCTGCTTTGCTAGTAAAGGGCAGCCCAACCCCATACCAGAAAGGTGCACCTCATGAAGCAGCCAACGTTTTCATGAATTCACATAAGATTTGTATTGATACACAAATTCAATTCTATACAAACCATTCAACAACATGAGTATTAGTAAAGAAAAGGATATTTGGGTACTTAAAAATTTTTAACTAATGATTTGAAAAGTATGGTAGATTAGTACATATGGTAGATTAGTTTTATTTTTCATTGGAGTCCAAGATTTATATTAGAATTTATAAACATTTGCTGCAGCTACAAAGAGGGTGAGAAATGGTTGGGAATGGACCATCTCTGTATTATACACCAGGTCTGAGTGTCACTTCTATTGACTGGACCTGATCACTTTGACAGAATCAAGCATTCTGCAAATCCAAATATTGAATTCAGGAGAAAGGAAATATCAGCTTGGAGGCTACCCAGACAGAATATGAGGAAATGCTCCTGCACCCTGCATTGGACTCCTTGTGGCAGTCATGTCAGAATGGGGACAGGAGATCGAACTGAAATGGATAGCCGTCATGAGATCCTGCCTTTTGTGGTGGACAGAGCAAAGAGGCTTGATGATCTGGTCCCCAATTTCTGTCGGGTCTCACCGACATAGAGGAGGCTGCACCAGGTGCACCGATAACCCCAACATTCTTGCAAGTGAAGTGTCATCTCACCTGGATGGATTCTTTAGAGCTCTGGTGGTGAGGGAAGAGGTACAGGGGCAGGTGTGACATTTGTCATGTTTGCAGGGGTAAACACCAGAAGAGAGATGTGTGGGGAGGGGTGGAGTGGACAAGGAAGTCATACAGAGAGCAATCACTGCAGAAAGTGGGTGGGGAGGGAGGGAGAGTTATGCATGATGGAGGATCTGTTGGAGATGGCAGAAGTTACAGAGAATGGTGTGCTGGATACAGAGGCTCATGGGGTGTTAGGCAAGGACAAGGCGATCCCTATCTCTGTTATGACTAGCCGGAAGAGGTAAGAGTAGATGTGGGGAAATGGAGAAGGTATGTGTGAATGTAGCATTGATAGTGGTGGAAGGGAATAAACTGCTTTCTGAAAAAAAGGCAAATCTTGATGTTCTAGAATGGAAAGCCTCATCTGAGAGCAGATGTGGAGGAGTCAGAGGAACTGAGAGAAAAGAACAGTATTTTTACAAGTAATAGGGTGGAAAGAGCTATAGTCAAGATAACTGTGAGAGTCAGTGATTTGTATAACAGATAATATGTCTCCAGAAATGGAAACTGAGATCAAAAAAGAGGGGAGTGGAATCAGAGATGGACTAAGTACATTTAAGGCCAGCGTGGAAGTTGGAGGCAAAACTTGATTAAATTGATGAGACCAGCACTAATGCAGTCATCAATGTAGCGCAGGTTGAGTTAGGGAACATTGCTGGTGTAGACTTGGAACATGGACTGTTTCAGGTAGCTGCCAAAAAGGCAGGCATAGCTAGCTGGCTTAGAGAAAGTGAGAGGTGCCAAAAGAGAGATTGTTGAGGGTAAGTGCCAGTTCCTCCAGATGGAGGAGGGTGATGGTGGAGGGAAACTGATTAGGTCTGTTTTTCAGAAGGAAGCAGTGAGCTTAGAGGCCTTCCTGATGGGGAATGGAAATGAATGGGGACTGGACGGCTAGCGTGAAAATAATACAGTCAGGGTCGTGGAACTGATCAAGAGCATGTGAAGTGTCATAGATGTAGGTGGAAGGGACTGAACCGAGGGAAACAAAATGGAGTCAAGGTATGAGGACACAAGTTCAGTAGGGCTGGAGTAGGCAAAATCAGAAGGCTTATCAGGGCAGTTAGGTTTGTGAATCTTGAATAGGAGGTAGAAAAATGGGCAATGTAGGATATGGGAGCTATGATGGCAGTAGATGGGAGAGTGAAGGGCAGTGCATTCTGAGGGGATGAGGTTCGAGTAGGCGAATGGAATTTTAAAGTCAAGACGGATGATATCACGTACACAATTAGAGATGGAAAGATCACAAGTGCGCATAAGGCCAAAGTGGAATGTCCAAGAGGAGGAAGTGGGTTGAAGAAGGAGAAAGGGGTGGGGAATCCTTGTCCAAGAAGTAGGCCTAGAGATGGAAGTGATGGAAGAAGAGCTTGGTGTCATCACCAGGTCTTCACCAACATCTCAAGTGAAAGTGTGGGTGAGCAATAAATACTACCCCTCACAGTGATTCCCACAACCATTAAATGAATAAAACCAAACTTCGTGGTAATTGCTAAATAACCTTCTTGGAAGACGTCACTGCCATTGAAACTGTGACTAACCCATTATGGATGCATTACTAGTTCAATGTACATTACACCACAGTCTCTGTACTTCTGTTCACTTCATTCTTAGCTGCAGTTCCTGGTGAATGTGTCCGGGGAAAACCAGTGATATCACCGTCTGGCTTTTATTATAAAGACCAGTGGATGTCATCAAGCTGCAAAATCCGTCGCCTTGACACTGCTGTAAACATTACGGACTGTCTCCGAGGGAAAAGGATGTACCTGATTGGAGATTCCACAATACACCAGTGGTTTACATACTTGACGCGAGTTCTACCAGGTTAATCTGTCTATCTCATTTTGGTGGATAATACGTTAAATGCATATGTTATACTTGAGATTGGTTTCTGATATGGCAGATTATATAGGAAATGCTAGAGATAGAGGCTATTCAGCCCAACAGTCCACTGTGGTGATAAACCTACACTTGTGTCCTCTCACAAAAATCCATCAACAGAAACTTCTGCTCCCTTTGCCCTCATTTGTTTGTCCAGTCCCTCATACAATGCATCTTCTATCTTCTTGAACCACTCACCACTCTAATTCTTCACAACTCTGTTGGCAGCAACGTTCCTTCTGAATTCCCTTTGGAATATCAGGTGACAATCTGAGCAGAGTCTCAGAAAGGCAGCCCTTAAAGACCTCCAGCACCCAGGGCATGCCCTTTTCTCACTGTTACCATCAGGTAGGAGATACAGAAGCCTGAAGGCACACACTCAGTGATTCAGGAACAGCTTCTTCCCCTCTGCCATCCGATTCCTAAATGGACATTGAACCCTTGAACACTACCTCACTTTTTTAATATATGTTATTTCTGGGTTTTTTTGCACGATTTAAAATCTATTCAATATACGTATACTGTAATTGATTTACTTATTTATTATTATTTTTATTTTATTGTTTTCTTCTCCTATATTATGTATTGCTTTGAACTGCTGCTGCTAAGTTAACAGATTTCATGACACATGCCAGTGATAATAAACCTGATTCTGATTCTGATTCTACGTTGTGTCGAAGGGCTCCCATTCTCCAAAGGGAAAATTCTCTCTCTACTCTAATCTTAAAGACTTCGGTAAGCTCACTCTACAGCCTTTTATCCTCAAGAGAAATGTGACCTATTCTGTTCACCCTCTCTTGATATGCATATCTTTATATTCATGCTGTCATCTTTGTAGGTCTTCCCTGCTTCTTCTTTTTGCAAGATGATGATCAAATAAGTGTGATCCAGCGAAGGCTTGGTACAGATCTAACATAACTGCCCTGGATTTCATTTCTGTCCTTCTGACCCTGGGTTTGATTTATCAATACCAGCCATGGCATGACTACAGTATTTATGCTATGGGATTCCTCTGCACTTCTAACCACACACTTGATCACTGCTTAGAAATGGTGGAAAAGCTTTGGGGACATGACCTTTATGTTTCAGCCCAATGATAAGTTCCAAGATGTTAATCAAGGCTCAGCAACAGTAAGTCAAGTTCAGGTGGTATTGGTTTACTGTTGCAACATGTGTCAAGATACAGTGGAAAGTTTTGTTATGTGCATACTGTATAATGCCATATGTAAATACGGTACTGTGTAAATGTTGTAGGCACCCTAGCTTTTGTTACACAGTTTCAGATGTATGGCCTCCAGAGAGCCCTGATCACAACATTGAGGCCGTCTGGGATTACCTGGAGAGAAGGAAGCAAGCGAGACAGCCAAAGTCTGCAGAAGAACTGTGGCAAGTTCTTCAACATGGTTGGAAAAACTTTCCAGCCGATGTTCTTATAAAACTGCATGACAGTGTCCCTAAGTGAATTGATACAGTTTTAAAGGCAAGGGGTGATCACACCAAATATTGACATGATGTAGTTTTTTAATGTTCATGTTCTTTATAGTAATTTTTTGATTTTCAGAAACTTTTCATTTTATTATTTTTGAAAGCATCTTCGCTTTACAGATTTTTGTTACATGTGCCAAATACTTTTGCATGGTACTGTACATCAAGGGAACATAAAGGAAACAATGCAGAATATAATGTTCTGCATACTGAGAATATAGTGTTTTTGCTACTGAGAAAGTACAGGCAAACAAATAATGCACAGGGTCCTAAATGAGATACACTGTGAGGTTAAGAATTCCTCTTTAGCGATTGAGAAGTTTGTTCAAGAACCTGAGAAGATTAGAATAGAAGCTGTCCAAGTTTGGTTGTTGATAGTATCAAGCTTTTGCATCTTCTGCCTGACAGAAGAGAGGAGAAGAGAAAATGACTGAGGTGGAAGAGTCCTTGACTATGATGGCTGCTCTCTGAGGAGGCAGGGAATGTAGACAGAGAGACATCAGAGGAGATGCTGGAGGTGTAACGGTCTTGGCTGTGTTCGTAACTCTCCACAGTTCCTTGCTGTCTTAGGCAGAGCAATTACCAAACCATCCTGTAATGTATCCAGATAGGTTGTTTTCTATCATGCATCTGTAAAAATTGTTGAGGCGTCATCAAAGTAACTGGAAGGAAATTAACATGATTCAAATGCTCCATTATTATTTTAAAGGTAACACACACACACACAGAATGTCAGAGGAACTCAGCAGGTCAGGCAGCATCTGTGGAAATGAATAAGCAGCTGACATTTCAGGCCAAGACCTTTCTTCAGGATTGAAAAGGAGGTGGGAAGATGCCAGAATAAAGGTGTGGGCTGGAGAGAAAGGAATCTGATAGGAGAGAAGAGTGGACCACAGGAGAAAGGGAAGTAGGAGCAGACCTGGGGGAAGTGATAAGTAGGTAAGAAGAGGTATAAACCAGAGTGGGGAAAAGAAGAAGAGTGGAGGAGGAGGGAATATTTTTTTACCGAAAGGAGAAATCAATATTCATACCATCAGGTTGGAGGCTACCCAAATGGAATGTAAGGTGTTGCTCCTCCATTCTGAGGGTGGCCTCATCTTGGCAACATGTCCAAATGGGAATGGGAATTGAATTAAAATGTTTGGCCACTGGAAGTTCCACTTTTGGCGGATGGAGTGGAGATGCTCGACAAAGTGGTCCCCAGTTTATGACTGATCTCACCAATGTAGAGGAGACCAAATTGGGAGCATTGGACACAATAGACAACCACAACAGATTTGTAGGTGAAGCGTTGCCTCACCTGGAAGGACTGTTTGGGGCGCCAAATGGAGGAGAAGGAGGAAGTGAATGGGCAGGTGTAGCACTTAGGCTGCCTGCAGAGATAAGTGCCAAGATGGTGATTGGTGGGGAGAGATGAATAGGGAAGTGAATCTTGGAGGGAGTGATCTCTGAGGAAAGTAGTGGGTGGGGGAGAGGTAAAGATATGTTTAGTAGTAGGATCCGTTTGGAGATGCCAGAAGTTGTGGAGGATGATGTGTTGAATGTGAAGGCTCATGGGGTGGTAGGTAAAGGCAAGAGGAATTCTATCATTGTTAAGGCATTGAAAAGATAAAGGCAGTGCGGATGTTCGGAAAATGGAGGAGATGCAGATGAGGGCAGCATCAATAATGAAGGAAGGGAAGCCCCGTTCTTTGGAGAAGGAGGGTATCTCTGATGTCTTGGAAAGAAAAGAAGCATCCTAGGAACAGATGAGGTGGAGGCAAAGGAAATAAGAAAAGGGCATAGCATTTTTTTTTACAAGAGATAGGGTTGGAAGAGGTATGGTGAAGACTGCCATGGGAATTGGTAGGTTGATAAAAGATGTCACTTCATAGTTTGTCTCCTGAAATGGAGACAAAAAGATTGAGGAAGGGGAGGGAGGTGTCATTATTATATTTCTCTTACGTCAAAAGGCAAGGATCCTATGCCAGATTAGTATCTCTTAGCTCCTTAATTACATTGACAAGGTGTTAAATCATTTATTCTATTTGGTGCTGTAAGCCTGAAAATTAAATGTGATGTCCATTTACATGCGTATACATTTTACTAAATGATGGCCATTCAAGTTACATTTATTTTATTCCTTTTAGGTCTGAAAGTATTTGACCTTGGCTCTTCTGGAAATGCCGGCCCTCTCCTTGCCGTAGACAAGGAGAACAACATCATGGTGGAATTTCGTGTACATGGACCCCCAATCCAATTCTACAATATCTGGAACCAGCTATTGCGGTACACTTCAAATAAAATAGATGAAGTTAGAGGAGGGAAAGATACAGTCATAGCAATTACCTTATGTGCCCATTTTGCCACTTATCCAATAGAAGTGTACATTCGGAGGCTGCAGTACATCCGGAGGTCAATCCTACAGCTTTTGGGCAGGAATCCAGATACATTAGTGGTAATAAAGACGGCTAATGTACGGGCCCTTACACCAACCCTCAGTCTACGCCAGAGCGATTGGTATTCTTATCAGCTTGATTCAGTACTGAGGAGGATATTTGCAGGCATGAATGTTGCATTTGTGGATGCGTGGGAAATGACCATAGCCCACTACCTGCACCATAACATACACCCTCAACAAATTATTATTAGAAATGAAATGAATGTATTTCTTTCATATGTGTGCCCTTCTGAAAAAAGTTGATGGACGTTTGAAGCATGTATCAATGTTTGCTTTAAGATAAATCATCTTTGAATTTTCCACATGTAGGGAGTATGTACTGGATACAATCAAATTGTTTTGCTATGTGTAAATAATCCTATGTTCTTTTTTGTTCCAGTATTAGTGGGAATTCTGTATGTAACTCAATACATTATGTTGGCATTGTTTCCATTGGCTATCCACTTTCTCATCAAATAAAAATGGTTTGCTGTGTATTCTCAACATTTTCTGTTTTAATTTCAGATCTCTGACTCAGCAATTATTTGGTTTTCACACATTCTAATGAACTAGTTTGTTAGTGCTACTAGGGAGGATTCAGAGTGGATTGACAGAGTGGTGGGAACCAGAGTACCAGGACAGAGGGATTGAAAGGAAGAGAGATGGCTAGACATGGAAGATCAGACAGGAACAAGGTTATAGACTCAATAGGACAGACTGATTGAAATGTGTGTGTTTTAATGCTAAGAGTATTATGGCTGAGGGTGATGAGTCTAGAGTATGGATCAGTATATGGAACTATGTTGTTGTAGCCATTAAAGAAACTTGGTTGAGTGAGGGATAAGAATGGATACGTGATGTTCCAGAAGATAAAAGCAGATGGGTGATGTAATAGTTGTGCAATTAATGGGGGACAATATCACAGCTGCGCTCATGACAGAGGGCTCATCCACTGAGTCTAAATTAACAGAATAAGAAAGATGCAATCACACTGATGGATTATACTAGAATAGTCATCAGGACATTGAGGATCAGATATGCAGGCAGATTAGGGAAAGATGTGAAAACAACAAGGTTGTTGTAGTGTGTGACCTCAAATTCTCTCATATAGACCGTGATATCTTTGGTGTAAGAAGTTTAGACAGGGCAGAATTTATTAGGTGCATCCAGGAAGGTCCAACAAGAGAAGAGGCCAACATGGATGTGGTGTTGGAACATGAGCCTGAGGAGGTGATGGATTTTAAGTGGGAGAGCAGTTACCAATTACAAAACAGTGATCAAAACTCCTTAAGCTTTAAGATAGCCATAGATAAATACAGATGTTGTGAGACTAGGGAGTTAATTGGAGCAGGGGAAAATTACAAGGGGATTAGGCAGGAACTAGGGAGTTAATTGGGAACAGCTGTTTTTGGGCAAGTTCCCATCTGACATGTGCAGAGTGTTTAAAGACCATCTGTACAGAGCACAGGACAAGTGCATATGTTCCAATAAGAAGGATGGCAAGTTAAGGGATCCTTGGATGTTGAAGGAGGTGTTGAATTTAGTCAAGTAGAAAAAGGAAATGTTGAAGGCTTAGGAAGCTAAAATCAAACAGTACCCTTGAGGATTATAAAGAAGCCGAAAAAGAACTCAAGAAGGGAATTAGGAAAGCCAAGAGGGGCCACGAAAAGTACTTGGCAAGTAGGTTTAAAGAGAATTCCAAGGCATTCTATACATTCTGTACAATCAATAGCAAGAGGATAACTAAGGAGCGGGCAGGACCACTCAAGGATAAAGGTCGGAACACGTGCTTGGAGGCAGAGCATATGCGTGAGTTCCTAAGTAAGTATTTTCCATCAGGGGGTGTAGAGGATAGGGAGATCAATGTAGCATGTGCTTATTTTCTAGGACTTTGAGATGAAGGAGGTAGTTTTGGCTCTTGTAAAGAAAATTAAGATGGATAATCATCCCAGGTTTGATAGGATGTAGAAACATAGAAACATCGAACGCCTACAGCACAATACAGGCCCTTCAGCCCACAAAGCTGTACTGAATATGTTCCTACCTTAGAACTACCTAGGTTTACCCATTGCCATCTATTTTTCTAAGCTCCACGTATCCATTCAGGAGTCTCTTAAAAGACCCTATCGTTTCCGCTTTCACCACCGCCGCCCGCAGCCCATTCCATGCACTCACCACTCTCTGTGTAGAAAAATTACCCTTGACATCTCCTTTGTACCTACTTCCAAGCACTTTAAAAGTATGCTCTCTTTTTCCAATTTTTTTTTATTGATTTCTGTATAGAAGAATACAGGGTTCAAGAGAAAACATTTATAAAAAAAAAAAAAATATATAATATATTGAATCATATTGTATTATTGAATATTAAATCACATTAATGAACTCCATAGTCTATATTCATATAGATTAGATTAATTTGTATATTAGAATACAAACAATTTTATTGATAAGAAGGATCTACACCCACTACCAAAGTTGAAGCTGTTTGGGGAAAAAAAAGAAAACAAAACTTATCAAATAATAAAATATACTATTAACCAACCTCTGTACTTTAACAAGAAGTCAAAGATCATGAAAATAATTTAAAAACGGCCCCCACAAATTTTGAAAATCTTGGTTAGATCAGAAATTGAACAATGAATCTTTTCTAAATTTAGGCGTGCCATAACATCCTGCAACCACTGAGCACGATTAGGTGGAATATCATCCTTCCATTTAAACAAAAGTGTCCTCCTAGCCATAAGAGAGATAAAAGCCAGAATGTGCAGATCAGATGTCTTCAAAATGATATATTTCCTTCCAACAATACCAAAAAGGGCAGTCAAAGGATTAGGCTTAATATTTACTTTAAAGAGTACAGAAAAAGTTTGGAATACTTCCTTCCAATATTTTCCAAGACATGGACACATCCAAAACATATGAATAACTGAAGCTTCTCCATTGTTACACCTATCACAGTAGGGAGATATATCCCTATAAAAATGAGATAACTTATCCTTGGTCATATAAGCCCTATGAACCATTTTAAATTGTAGGAGGGAATGACGAGAACATAGCGATAAATTATTAACCAATTTGAAAATCTCATTCCAAGTTTCTTCAGAAACTGAGGTCAGTAAATATTGTTCCCAAAGATTTTTAATCCTGTCGAAAGAATCATTTCTCATTCCCAACAACATATAAATATTGGATATTGAACTAGTATGGAATGGTTTCATGTTAAGAATTTCATTTAATATGTTCTTATCAGGTCTATTAGGAAATGTATATAATTCAGATCACAGAAAATCTCTGATTTGTAAGTACCGAAAAAATGGTTTTTTGGTAAACTATATTTAGTTGACAATTGTTCAAATGAAGAAAGATTTCCTCCCGCAAACAGATCCCAGGAGCATGTAATGCCCAATCTTTCCCATTGTTTAAAGACTGCATCAGTCATAGAAGGCTTAAAAAAAATAACATAAAATGGGACTAGAAAGAGAGAATCTCAATAAACCAAACAACAGGAATTCTGCAGATGCTGGAAATTCAAGCAACACACATCAAAGTTGCTGGTGAACGCATCAAAGTTCCTGATGAAGGGTCTCGGCCTGAAACGTCAACTGTACCTCTTCCTCGAGATGCTGCCTGGCCTGCTGCGTTCACCAGAAACTTTGATGTGTGTTGCTTGTTATCTCAATAAACCAAAGTGTTTTCTAAATTGTATCCAAATCCTTAAAGTATGTTTGACTACCACATTTTCAGTTATCTTACTTAAGGATAAAGGAAGTGAAGATCCCAATAGGGATATAATAGAAAATTTATTAACTGAGTTAGCTTCTAAAAGAAACCAGCCCGGAACAGACCTCGTGGTTAATATAGTCTTACCAAAACGTGAGATTCCATATATTAGCTGCCCAGTGAGAAGACCTAAAATTTGGTAAAGCTAAACCTCCATTCTTTTTAACTTTCTGGAGATGGACTTTATTCAATCGAGGATGTTTATTTTTCCATATGTGGGAGGATAAAATAGAGCCCAGAGAGTCAAAAAAAGGATTTAGGAATAAAAATGGGTAATGCCTGAAAGAGGTATATAAATTTAGGTAAAACATTCATTGTAATAGAATTAATTCGGCCAATCAATGATAATGAAAGGGGTGACCAATTTGATAATGTTCTTTTTATATAATTTAATAAAGTAAGAAAGTTTTCTTTAAATAAGTATTTATAATTCTTAGTCATTGTTACACCCAAATAAGTGAATTGGTTTCTTACAATTTTGAAAGGATGGTTAATATCAATTAATGGCAAAAGATTCAAAGGAAAAAGTTCACTCTTGTGTAGGTTCAATTTATATCCAGAAAACTGACTAAAACAAGTTAGTAAAGAAGCACAGAAGATAATGAAGTTTTGACATTAGGAATGTAAAGCAATAAATCATCTGCGTAAAGTGAAACTTTATGAATAGTACCCTTCCATAAAATACCAGTGATATCATTAGATTCTCAAAAAGCAATAGTTAAAGGTTCTAAAGTCAAGTCAAAAAGCAAAGGACTCAAGGGTCAACCTTGTCTGGCTCCACGTTGAAGTTTAAATGGTTTAGAATTCTGAGAATTAGTAAGAACCCGAGCAAAAGGGGATAAATACAGTAATTTAATCCATTGAATAAAGTTGGAGACAAAATTAAATTTTTCTAAGATTTTAAATAAATAATGCCATTCAACACGATCAAAAGCCTTCTCAGCATCTAAGAATATCACACACTCTGATATCTCCTTAGAAGGAGAATAAATAACATTTAATAATCAACAAATATTAAAATGAGAATATCAATTTTTAATAAAACCAGTCTGATCGTCAGAAATGATAGATGGTAAGGTATTTTCCATCCTACGGGCCAGAACTTTAGATAAAATTTTAGCATCAACATTAAGTAAGGAAATTGGTCTATATGAAGAACATTCAGTTGGGTCTTTATTTTTTTTAAGGATAAGCGAAATAGAAGCTTTGTAAAAAGATTGCGGCAACCTACCTGACTTCTTAAAAGAATCTGAAAAAACTGAACATAAATGAGGTATGAGCAAAGAAGAAAAAGCCTTATAGAATTCTCCAGAAAATCCGTTAGGACCTGGAGCTTTTCCTGAATGCAACAAACGTACAGCCTCAGCTATTTCTTCGTGAGAAATACATTGATCCAACTGTTTTCGGTCATCAACAGAAAGCGTAGGGATATTTATTTGGTCTAAAAAGTTATCCATTACAGTATTATCTTTAAGAAGATCAGAACTATAAAGTTTGGAATAATATTCTCTAAAAGTATCATTTATTTCGAAATGATCAGTTGTCCTAATACCGTTAGCTTTATAAATTTCTTTAATCTGTCATTTAGCACTAGAAGTTTTAATTTCATTAGCCAATAATTTACCTGTTTTATTTCCATGAATATAAAATTGACTTTTATCCTTTAGGAGTTGAATTTCAATAGGGTATGTTAATAAAAATCATATTTAGCTTTAATTTCAACCCGTCTTTTATATACAACAGGATCTGAAGTCAAAACATATTCTTCATCTAATTGTTTCAGCTGGTTGGCTAAATTAATTCTCTCTTTATTAGCTTTTTTCTTAACACGGTATAAGAAATGATTTGTCCTCTAATATATGCTTTAAAGGCATCTCATATGAGAAGGCTAGAAGTCTCCTCCATCGTATTCTCTCAAAAAAAAAAGTGACTTGCCTTTCCAAGAACTTTAAGAAATCCTTGTCAGATAACAGTTAAATTAAAATGTCAGAATCTGTTTGTCTGAGGAAAACCAGGAAGATTTATGGATAAAAGCACAGGAGTATGGTCAGAGATAGCAATCTCTTTATATTCACAAGATTGAACTAACGGAATCATTTGGTTATCAATAAAAAAAGTCAATTCTGGTATATGGATGATGAACATGAGAGAAAAACGAGTATTCTCTATCCATTGGATTTAAGAAATGCCATATATCAACAATACCACATTTCGTTAAAAATGAATGGATAAACAAAGCTGATTTATTAAGTGTCACTAGTTTAGTAGAGGACCGATCTAAAACTGGGTCTCACCAGCAATTAAAGTCTCCTGCCATCACCAATGAATACACACTCAGATCAGCAAAAACGAAAAAAATGGCTCAAAGAATCCTGGATAATCTATATTTGGGGCATAAACATTGGCAAATACCAACAATTTATTCCCTAATTTCCCTGATACTATAACAAATCGTCCATTAGTATCAGAAACTACCTTGTGTTGAATAAACAGAACTGTATTTTCTATAAAAATTGAGACACCTCTAGCCTGAAAACTTGAGTGAAAGTGCAATCCTCTCCATCGGCTAAAAAGGCTGTTATCAGATTTACGTACGTGTGTTTCTTGTAAAAAAAAGTAATTGGGACCTGAAATTTTTTAATATAGGCAAAAATCTTATTTTGTTTCAAAGGATGATTTAATCCTTTCATGTTTCTTTTTTTTTAAAATCTTTTTATTAAATAAGTATACAAAAGGTAAACCATATAAGCACTAATACACTGTTAGAAATTACAGGAGATATTAATACAGAAAAAAATTGATACAAACAGTGCAGTTTAAACATAAAATAATAAGGTAAATTAATAGTATACTAATTTTATATATATATATCAATAGAGAAAAGGAAAAAAAACCCCAAAAAAAAAACCCACCGTGCAACTAAACTAAAAGCAAAGCAAAGCAATGGGCTAACTTGGAAACAGGTAGAGTTAAAAAACTTAAAATCACATCTTCAAACCCGACCTCCATTAAAAACAGTTAAAAAAGGCAAGAAGGGAATATAAATATGAAACAAAAGAGAAAAAAAATAATTACATTAAATGAAAATATTGAATAAAAGATCTCCAGGTCTGTTCAAATTTAAATGAGGAATCATAAAGATTACTTCTTATTTTCTCCAAATTTAAGCATAATATCGTCTGGGAGAACCAAAAAAAGGTAGTTGGAGCATTAGGCTCTTTCCAATGTTGTAAGATACATCTTTTCGCCATTAAAGTAAGAAATGCAATCATTCTACAGGCTGAAGGGGAAAGATTACTGGAAATTTTAGGTAATCCAAAGATAGCAGTAATAGGATGAGGAGAGATATCTATATTCAATACCTTTGAGATAATATTAAAAATGTCTCTCCAAAAAGTTTTCAGAGTAGGACAAGACCAAAACATATGAGTTAAGGAAGCTATCTGCCCCTGACATCTATCACAAAAAGGATTAATATGAGAATAAAAACGAGCTAATTTATCTTTGGACATATGTGCTCTATGAACAACTTTAAATTGAATTAGGGAATGTTTAGCACAGATAGAGGAAGTATTGACTAATTGTAAGATCTGCCCCCAGTCATTCATGGAAATAATAGAACCCAATTCTTGTTCCCAATCTGACCTAATCTTATCAAATGGAGCTTTCCTAAGTTTCATAATAATATTATAAATAATAGTCATTGCACCTTTCTGACATGGATTAAGGTTAATTATAGTATCTAAAATATATGTAGGAGGAAGCATTGGAAAGGAAAAAAGTAGAGTACTTAGGAAATTTCTAACTTGAAGATATCTAAAAAAATGTATTCTTGGTAAATTATATTTTTTAGATAATTGTTCAAAAGACATAAGGGAACCATCTAAAAATAAATCCAAAAACCGTGAAATACCCTTAGTCTTCCAAATTTGAAACGCACCATCCGTGAAAGAGGGAGGAAAAAATATGTTACCTAAAATAGGGATCGCTAGCCCAAACTGGTTAAGATCGAAAAATTTTCTGAATTGAAACCAAATACGTAAGGTATATTTAACTATCGGGTTAGAAACCAGTTTGAGGCGTTTCAAATCGAAAGGAAGAGAGGAACCTAAAATAGAGCCAAGTGCATAGCCCTGAGCAGATTGTAATTCCAAAACTACCCATTTAGGGATGGATAGTGTATCTTGGTCAAGTAACCAAAATTTCATATGTCGAATATTAATTGCCCAGTGATAGAATCTAAAGTTAGGTAATGCTAAACCTCCATCTCTCTTAGCTTTCTGTAGATGTATTTTACCCAGTCTCGGGTTTTTATTTTGCCAAATAAATGAAGAAATTTTAGAGTCAACTTTATCAAAAAAAGATTTTGGAACAAAAATCGGTAATGCCTGAAATATATATATAAAATTTTGGCAGAATAAACATCTTAACTGCATTAATACGACCAATCAAAGTTAAATATAATGGAAACCATTTAGATGAAAGTTGAGTAATATGATCAATTAAGGGTAAAAATTAGTCTTAAATAAATCTTTGTGTTTATAAGTAATTTTAATTCCAAGATATGAGAAATAATTATTAATCAATTTAAACGGAAAGTTATGATACAAGGGAAGTTGTTTGTTAATCGGAAAAAGTTCACTCTTACTAAGATTTAATTTATAACCTGAAAAAAGACTGAATTGTGCTAATAAATATAAAGCAGCAGGGATAGATTTTTGAGGATTAGAAATATATAAAAGTAAGTCATCAGCATAGAGTGATATTTTATGGGACTTTAAGCCCCGAGTTATCCCAGTAATATTTGGAGATTCTCGAATGGCAATTGCAAGAGGTTCTAATGCAATATCAAATAATAAAGGACTAAGAGGACAACCTTGTCGAGTACCTCAAAAAAAGAGGGAAAAAAGGTGAGCTTAAAGAGTTAGTACGGACCGAGGCCATAGGAGAATGATATAACAGTTTGATCCAAGATATAAATTTCGAGCTAAAATTAAACATTTCAAGCACCTTAAATAAGTAAGGCCATTCTACTCTATCAAAAACTTTTTCAGCATCTAAAGAAATAACACACTCAGGAACATTTTGTGAGGGGGTATAAACAATATTTAACAGTGTGCGAATGTTATAGAAAGAGTAACGACCTTTAATAAAACCTGTTTGGTCTTCCGAAATAATAAAAGGGAGAACTTTTTCTAATCTGTTTGCTAATAATTTAGAAAAAATTTTAGAATCAACATTTAATAAAAATATTGGTCTATAAGATGCACATTGAGCCGGATCTTTATCCTTCTTTAATATTAGAGAGATTGACGATCTATAGAAGGATTCGGGAAGTTTACCAAGTTTTAATGAAGCCTCCAAAACCCTACCGAACCAAGGGATTAATGAAGGTGCAAAAAACCTATAAAATTCCACGGTAAACTCATCAGGACCAGGAGCTTTCCCCAGGTTCATAGAGGAAATAACATTCTTAATCTCATCAGTGGTAGTGGGAGTATCTAGCATAGAAGACATATCCTGTGAAATCTCAGGGAAATCTAGGTTATCTAAAAAGTCATTCATATATTTAGAGTCTCGTAAAGACTCAGATTGATATAAGGAAGAATAAAAATCAAAAAAGGTTTGATTAATCTCTGCATGATCAAATATCAATCGATCATTTTGATTATAAATCTGATTAATTTGCAATTTAGTATAATTGGACTTCAATTAGTTAGCCAACAATTTGCCAACTTTGTCACTGTGTACATAAAATTCACTTCTTGTTTTCTTTAATTGGTTTACAATCGAAGACGAAAGTAATAAACTATGTTCCATTTGAAGTTCAGTTCTTTGTTTATACAACTCCTCAGAGGGAGCTGTAACATATTTCTTATCAATTTCCTTAATCTTGTCCACAATGACCAGCTCCTCCTGCTTCAGCTTCTTCCTCAAAGCAGCAGAATACGAGATAATCTGACCACGAATATAAGCTTTAAAAGTATCCCAAAGAATGTTCACAGAAATATCCTCTGTGTAGTTGATTGTAAAAAAAAGATCAATCTGTTCATTCATAAAGTTAACAAAAACCGAGTCCTGAAGCAACAATGAATTAAAACACCATTGTCTATTATTTTGTGCATTGACCTGGATTTTAATAGAAAGCTTAAGTGGAGCATGATCCGAAATGGTAATAGAGTTATAATCACATTTAATCACTGAAGAGATAAGCCAAGAATCAATAAAGAAATAATCAATTCTTGAATAGGAATGGTGAACATGTGAAAAAAAAGAAAAATCTTTTTCCTGAGGATGCAAAAAATGCCAGATGTCCGTCAACCCAGAATCAGAGAGGAATGAGTTAATCAAAGTTGCAGATTTATTGGGTAAAGTCCGTAAAGGAGCCAAACGGTCCAAAACTGGGGATAAGCAAGTATTAAGATCTCCACCCCAGATCAATGAAAACTCATTCAAATTCGGAAACCGATTAAATAATGATTTATAAAATTCCGGACAGTCCATATTGGGTGCATAAACATTGACCAAAACTACCTTTTTATTAAATAGTAGACTACTAACCAGTAGAAATCTACCATTCGGATCAGAGATAATATCATGTTGTACAAAAGTAACTGAGGAGTCTATAAAAATAGAGACACCTCGAATCTTAGCGTTAGAATTCGAATGAAACTGTTCTTCCTTCCAGAATTTAAAAAAACGTAGTCTGTCCCCCCTCCGCACATGGGTCTCTTGTAAAAATAGAACATGTGCTTTAAGTCTCCGGAATACTTTAAAAACTTTTTTCCTTTTAATAGGATGATTAAGACCATTAGTATTCCAGGAGACAAAATTAATAATAGACTCCATACACCCTAAAGTCAACCCGCAAAAAAAAGGATTGACGATAGGTTCGACCCACGAACCCGGAAAGGGAGCAGAACAAACCAGAGATAACAGGAAGGAGAACGCAACCAATACTTCAGTAATGTAAGTAGCCCAAGAAGAAAAAAACTAAACCGTGAAGCCCCTCCCACCCCCCCCCATCCCATGACCCCAAGGCTAAATCTAAAGCAGACCCGCCAGGAAGAAGCAAGCACTAAAACTACCTTCATGACTTCCGATAGACGCTCACTAAAAAAAGTGTAAATATAAAAAAGATCAGCTAGTTATAAAACAGTAGAAGAATAAAAAAAGGTAGATCAATTAAGACAAGCACAATGTAAAACAGAGAAAAAGCCAGAAAATATAAAGAAAACCGTAACAGACCACAGATCCAATGATTAACCAAAAAAAGAAATGAAATTATTAATATAAACTAGTTAAGAAAACCTACAAAAAAAAGTACATTTAAAGACTACGAAATTTAAGGCCTCAAAGGAAATATGCAAAATGATACTAAGGGAATAACCACCCATAATCCCCAAGGAAAAAGAAAGGAATGACGCAGTTAGAAAGTTTGACAACCATATTAATTAATCAAAAATAAACTTTTCTGCCCATATAAAGCAAACAAAAATTAAACCCGACAGATTCACAACCTCTGATCAAACAGAGATAGTTAAAAATTACGATTAAGATGTTGAAGGTGAAAATGGATCCAGATAACTCTGGGCATCCGATGGAGATTCCAAAAAACGGAAAGCTCCGTCAGGCGTGCGGATCCTTAAACGCGCAGGGTAAAGCAGAGCTGGTTTTAAATCCATCTTGTAGAGTTCCGACATCACAGATCTGTAACGAACCCGTTGATCCCGAATCTGTTTGCTGAAGTCCTCCACGAATCGGAACTGAAGATCCAAAAAATCAATGTAACCTTTAGATCGAACAAATCGAAGCAGTTTCTCCTTATCTTGAAAGTATTGAAAACGTAAAATGACATGCCGAGGTTTATCTTAGACGAATATGATGGAACTCTGTGAGCCTGATCCAATAACGGTGGTTGATCAGGAAATACGGTAAGAAATGCATCTTTTAAAAGTTGAGAAAAAAACTTTATAGGGTTGTCAGATTCAGCAGCTTCACAAACACCAATAATTCGAATATTCTGCCGTTGCATTCTGGATTCTAAGTCAGAGTTTTTAAAAATCAGAAAGTCAAGTTTTTTCTTCATTATAGTAATTGTTTCTTCAATTTTCTCCATCTTGAGTTCATTTTGTTGCGTGGATTTTTGAAGATTAAATATAGCCGACTGAAATCCTTTCATGTTAAGACTAAGTAATTTAGTATTATAGTCGATTTTATTATTATTTAAAAAAGAAATTAAAAGGATAATCCCTAAGAAGATTAATAAAACTAAACAATGACCTATGAGACAAGAAAACCAAACAGCAGGTTTGACTAAAAATCCCTAACAGCTTCCAAGAAAAAAAACCCAAACATCTTCCCCCCTCCCAAAGAGAGAAAGTCGACCAAAGAAAGTCAACGCCTATAACTAATGAAAACATCCCCCCAAAAATCCTGCCGGCTTAGCTCCAAATAAATTACAAGGTTAGAATATTCCAATTTAGTCATAACAACAGATAATAAAAAGACAGTTAATTCTGGTATCAAAAAAAACTCTATAAAAGTAAGTATAATATATAATAATATGGACACACAGAATATTGGCTCATTAAAATCTTAATCTCAAAGTAAAACCTTAAGAGGTTCTGAAAGAAAATTGACTATAAGATTCATCAGAGGCAAAATACACAATTATTCATGTAAGTTTTTGTTAAACAGCTCTAACATGACACTTTTAAACTTAACAGAAAGTAAAAGCACATTAAAGTCTTATTCTCAAAATAAATCCTTAAAAAGTTCAAAAGGATAGAGTTAAGTACAAAGTTTAGCAATGGTAAAATAAATAGTTATTCATGTAACAGATAATAAGCAGTCACTTTACTGACTAAATATTCCTGAGCCTGGAGACTCGAACGGAACCAATTTTGCGATCCATCCTGCAGTGTAATTCTGAGCCTCGCTGGGTACCGTAAAGAAGGTTTCAAATCTTTTTTGTAGAACCCTGACATGACATTTTTGAACTTAGCACGTTCCCTCATAATCTCTGCTGAGAAATCTTCAACGATTCTAATCTTTTTCCCATTAAAGTCAATCCTACCTTTCCGACGAGATTCACGAATTATAAGGTCCTGTGTTTGAAACTCATGAAAAGCGATTATCACTTAACAATGTCTGCTTGTAAACATTCTGTTCCTAGGTATTCTATGCACTCAGTCGATCATTGGTGTCAATTTTAAAATATCCGGAAATAACTGAACGAGAAATTTGCAAAAAATCCGTAGGACAACCACCTTCTGTTAACTCCTCAAGACCAAGAATTCGTACATTATTCCTTCTACTTATGTTTTCTAAATCAATAATCTTCTGTCTTAAGTTTGTCGTTAACCTTGGATTGTTCTTCATAACGCTTTTGCAGGTCGTCCATTTTCTCATCCAGAATCGACAGGATTTCTTCATTCTATTTTATTCGTTTATCGCGCTCAGTTAGGGTTTCTTGAATAGGATCCAGTTTTGTGCTTAATTGCTTAATTTCAGAGCCAAGTTGTTGAAACTCTTTGGAGGATTCCTTTCTGAATCGCTGAAATTCCTCGGAGGATTCTTATCTGAATCGTTGCAATTCCTCGTACACTTCCTTTCTGTGCTTTTGCATCAATTCAGTAATAGAATCCAAAGATGTAGAAGAATCTTCTTTTTCACCTTTAGCGGTTCTCGTAGTCATAGTGTCAGATCAGGTTAGAAAGTAGGAAAAGTAAAGTGAACTAGAAGCGGCTGTAAAATGCTGTTATTCCATCCACCGCCAACAGGAAGTCTCCTGCTTTCTCATGCTAGTCATTTCAGCCCTGGGAAAAAGCCTCTGACTATCCACATGATCAATTCCTCTCATTATCTTGTACACCTCTATCAAGTCACCTCTCATCCTCCGTCGCTCCAAGGAGAAAAATCCGAGTTCACTCAACCTATTCTCATAAGGCATGCTCCCCAATCCAGGCAACATCCTTGTAAATCTCCTCTGCACCCTTTCTATGGTTTCCACGTCCTTCCTGTAGTGAGTTGACCAGAAATGAGCACAGTACTCCAAGTGGGGTCTGACCAGCGTCCTATATAGCTGCAAAATAACCTCTCGGCTCTTAAAGTCAATCTCACAACTGATGAAGGCCAATTCACCGTATGCCTTCTTAACCACAGAATAACCATATGCCCCAGGTTATTGAGAAAGGCAAGATATGACATTGCAGGGGCCTTGAGCAATATCTTTGTGTCTTCTCCAGCTACAGAACAAGTCCCAGGGCACTGGCAAGTAGCTGGGAAATGGGTTAATCTTGGAGACTGAGGACTGGTGAGTGTTGGAGAGGATTCTTAGAGATAGGATTTATGAGCATTTAGAAAACCATGGTTAGGGACAGTTAGCATGACTCTATGTGGGTTAAGTTGTGTCTCATTAACTTGATTGGATTTTTCAAGAAGGATGAAGTTAAGGTTGTGGATGTTATCTACATGTATTTTAGTAAGGCTTTTGACAAATCCCTCATGGGGTGGTCATCCAGAAGATGAAAATACATAGAATCTATGGAGAATTGGTTGTTTGAATTCATAATTTGCTTGCTCATAGAAGACAGGGTAGTGGTAAATGGGGTTTATTCTAGCTGGAGTTCAGTGACCAGTGGTGTCTCACAGGGAACCTCTACTGTTTGTGATACTGTTCTATATCTGACAGCAAAATTCTTATTGTCTGCATGAATATAAGATAGTCTGTACAAAAACTATTTGACAAGTATCATCACTCATCATTGGGAAACAAGTGCGGATCCCCATGAAGGACTACTTGTGAGCTAATTATTTTTCAGTTCTAGACCAGTGAGGGAGCGTTGTTGAAGATGAAATCCCAAATGAGACAGCTCTTACTCTTGGGGCACAGTTTCACTTTGTACAGTAAATTTGTATTGGTACTACTATTTAATTCTGTGTTATGTATTCTAAGTGTAGCCCCCCCCACCCCCCGGCCACCCTCAGGGTCGTCGGCTCTCTGTCGTCTAGGGAAACAGCCCTCAGCCCTGCCAAACTGGGTAATTGGTTTGTGTGGATGCTGTGTGATGTACCCCACCCCACCCGAATAACAGACAATACACCAGATACGATTAAATGATTTACAGTTTATAGATATTACTGGAACTATATAGTTAATAGAGAATAAAATATAAAAGGAAAATAAAAGGCACCACACTTATCAAAGTTCAATCTCTTCATGCACAAAACAGTTGGAGCTCAAGAACCTTCTTCTTCACCCTGCGACCCCTCGGACCCCCTCGACCAGCCAGCTGGGACCAACAACGGTGGTCAACCGGACGCTCCATACGAGTCAGTCTCCGTCTCCTCGCAGAACGCCCTCCTCGGGGTCTGATCTCGTTAGCGGACATCACAACACCTGGTCCATCCTCTGTCTCTCTCTCTCCTGCTTTCTACCTCAAAACCCCGCGCGTACAAATCTTCCAGGTACACCAAAGTCATAACAACTATCCCAATTGGTTTGTAACATCCTCTTATCACCCCTTAACCCACAACAAGCTGCTAGCGCAAAGCTTTCTCAGCGTTTAACATAACAAAGAAGCCATTTTAAATTTAACATACAAAAAAAAAGAAAGACCCTGTACACTCTCCCCCCACCAAATAAAAGTCATGCCCTCATGACTTCTAAGTAACTCGCCACCCAGTCCTACAGACACACAACACACACATACACAGATACACACAGTGACAGTGTTCCCCAAACAGTGGACCCTGCGCCCGTCCCACGGGTGCTACATAGGCCAACCTATCTGGGAGCTTTTTAACCTTCCGAGACCTCTGTACCCCCTCACCTAAACCCAAAAGGCTCAGACACTTCTAGGGATACCTCGGGCCTGCTTGCCAATTCCTCTCTCACTCAAACAACAGGAATTCTGCAGATGCTGGAAATTCAAGCAACACACATCAAAGTTGCTGGTGAACGCAGCAGGCCAGGCAGCATCTCTAGGAAGAGGTGCAGTCGACGTTTCAGGCCCAGACCCTTTGTCAGGACTAACTGAAGGAAGAGTTAGTAAGAGATTTGAAAGTGGAAGGGGGAGAGGGAGATCCAAAATGATAGGAGAAGACAGGAGGGGGAGGGATGGAACCAAGAGCTGGACAGGTGATTGGTAAAGGGGATATGAGAGGATCACGGGACAGGAGGCCCAGGGAGAAAGACAAGGCGGGGGGAACCCAGAGGATGGGCAAGGGGTATAGTCAGAGGGACAGAGGGAGAAAAAGGAGAGTGAGAGAAAGAATGTGTGTATAAAAATAAATAACGGATGGGGTACGAGGGGGAGGTGGGGTATTAGCGGAAGCTAGAGAGGTCAATGTTCATGTCATCAGGTTGGAGGCTACCCAGACGGAATATAAGGTGTTGTTCCTCCATCCTGAGTGTGGCTTCATCTTTACAGTAGAGGAGGCCGTGGATAGACATGTCAGAATAGGAATGGGATGTGGAATTAAAATGTGTGGCCATTGGGAGATCCTGCTTTCTCTGGCGGACAGTGACGGAACCTTCTTGACCAGCCTCCCAGGCAGGACCTTGTCAAATGCCTTTCTAAGGTTTATGTAAACATGCACTGCCTTTGCCTTCATCCACAATCCTGGTAACTTCCTCAAAAATTTCTATAGGATTGGTAAAATATGACCCACCATGTCTATCCACATACTTGTATATCCATTCCCTTAGAATACTTTCCAATGACTTTCTCACAACTGACATTAGGCTCACCTGCCTGTAATTTCTTGGTTTATTTTCGAGCATTTTTTAAACAGCAGAGCACCATTGGCTATCCTCCAATCCTCTGGTACCTCTCCTGTCACTAAGGTTGTTTTAAATATCTCTGCTAGGGGCCCAGTAATTTCTGCACTTGACTCCTGTAGGGTCTGAGGGAAAATCTTGCCAGGCCTCAGGGTAGCAAACACCTCCTCCTCTGTAATCTGCACAGGGTCCATGAAGTTGACGCCACTTTGCCTTACTTTTATAGGCTCAGTATCCACTACCTGGGTAAATAGAAATGAAAACACTTCATTTAATATCTTCCCCATCTGTTTTAGCTCCACGCATGGATTCCCATTCTGGTCTTCCAGAGGACCAATTTTGTCCCTTGCAATCCTTATAGTTTTAACATATCTTCACCTTGTCTGCTGGAGCAACTTCATGCCTTCTTTTAGCATTCCTGATTTCTTTCTTAAGTGTTCTCTTGCATTTCTTATACTTCATAAGCACCTCATCTGTTCCTACTTGGCTAAACATGCTGTGCATCTCCTTTTTTCTTTTAGCCAAGGCCTCAAAATCTCTTGCAAACCAGGGTTCCCTACATGTGTTAACTTTACCTTTTATTCTGACAGGTACATAAAAGCTTTGTACTCTTAAAATTTCATTTTTGAAGGCTTCTCACCCTCCTTGTACACCTTTGCCAGAAAACAGTCCGCCTCAATTAACACTTGCCAGATCATTTCTGATGCCGCCAAAATTGACCTTTCTCCAACTTAGAATCTCAACCTTCTGATCAGACCCGTTTTTGCATATTTATGTTGAAATTAATGGTATTGTGGTCACTGGATGCAAAGTGTTAACCTACACAACCTTCTGTCATCTGTCCTGTCTCATTCCCTAATAGGAGATCCAGTATTGCATGCTGTCTTCTTGGGACGTCTGCGTACTGATAAAGGAGTCTCTATCCCATCTAGTCCTTTCACAGTATGGGATTCCCAGTCAATTTGTGGAGAATTAAAATCATCTACTATAACAACCCTATGTTTCTTGCAACAGTCTGCAATCTCTCTACAAATTTGTTCCTCTAAATCCCAAGTACTGTTGTGTGGTCTGTAACATAGCTCCATTTACTTGGTCATAACTTCATTGTTTCTCAGTTCCACCCATAACGCCTCACCAGTCGAGTTCTCCAGTCTGGCCTGATGGAGCAAAGCCGTGACATGTTCCCTGACTAGTAACACCACCCCTCCTCCTTTAATCCCTCCTGCTCTGTCACATCTAAAACAACGGAACCCCGGAATACTGAGCTGCCAGTCCTGCCCCTCCTGCATCCAAGTCTCATTAATGGCTACAATGTCATACTTTCAGGTGTTGATCTATGCCCTGAGCTCATCTGCCTTTCCTTCGATATTTCTTGCATTTTTAAATACGCACTATGCTCAACTTTTTGATTCCTGACTTTGTCTGAGGTCTTACCAACATCTGCCTCCATAACCTCTCCACAAATTGTTCTGGTACTCTGTTCCCATCCCCCTGCAGTTGTAGTTGGAACCCCACCATGCAGCATTAACAAACCTTTCTGCAAGAATGTTAGTCTGCCTCCAGCTCAGGTGCAAATTATCACTTTTGTACAGCTCCCACCTTCCCCAGAAGAGAGCCCAATGACCCAAAAAATCTTATGTCCCCCCCTCCTACACCAACTCCTTAGCCACATGTTAAGCTGTATAATCTTCCTAGTTCTGCCCTCACAAGCACATGGCACGGGTAGCAATCCTGAGATCACTACCCTGGATGCATTGCCCTTTAACTTAGCCTTAAATCCCTGAACTACCTATGCAGAGCCTCATCACTCGTCCTACCCATGTCATTGGTATCTTCATGGACTACGATCTCTGGCTGTTCACCCTCCCACTTAAGAATGCTGTGGACTCGATCTGAAATGTCCCAGACCCTGGCACCTGGGAGGCAATACCATCCGGGAATCTTATTCTCACCCATAGAACTTCCTGTCCATTCCCCTAACTAATGAATCCCCTCTCACCGCAGCATGCCTCTTCTCTGCCCTTCCCTTCTGAGTCACAGAGGCAGACTCAGTGCCAGAGACCAGACCACTGTGACTTTCCTTATTAAGTCATACCCCCAACAGTATCCAAAGTTGTATACCTGTTGTTAAGGGGTTGGCAACATGGGTACTCTGCACTGGCTCCTTAAACCCTTTCCCCTTTCCTGTACCTTGTATGTAACTATCTCTCTATATGTCCTATCCATCACCCCCTCAGCCTCCTGAATGATCCGGAGGTCATCCAGTTTCAGTTCCAACTCCCTGATGCAGATTGCTAGACGCTTCAGTTGGATGCACTTCTCACAGTTGTAGTAATCAGGGACACTGGAGGTCTCCCTGCCTTCCTATATACTGCTAGAGGAGCATTCAACTCTCCTGCCTGGTATCTCTACCATCCTAGCTGAGCAGATATAGAGAAGGGAAGGAAAAAAAAACTTTACCTAGAGCTTTTCTTTTGTGCCTTCTCTGACTGAAGCCTTGAACAGCTAAAGCCTCAAGATCACCACTCTAACACTGTCCACTCACGCAATGGCCACTGACTTGCCCAGGCCTTCCTTTAATTTGCTCTTGACAATCAATCCCTAACAAGGATTGGGCACTGGTCAGAGCTCAGTTACGCAGGCGAGATCCACTGCTGCCTTTTTCTACTCAGGCAGTGGACCTGAGTGAAATCCCCTCCTCTCAAACTTCTGATGTCTGGATTGGTCGCTGGTCAGAGCTCAGTTATGTTCTCACATACATTATTGAGGATATATGGAGGTTTTTTTTAACCAGGCTGGTGTGTGTGTGGAACAAGACAGGTGGTGGTAGTGATGATTTGAGGCAGATGCATTAGAGACACTTAAGAGACACTTCGATAGGCTTCTGAATAAATGAGTAATCGATGACTGTGGAGGAACCAATGTTAGATTCATCTTGGAGTAGTTGAAAGGTCGATACAACATGATGGACTGAAGGGTCTGTTCTATGTTCTAAGATATTCAATAAAATGTCTTCTGTTGGTGTTGACTACTCGAGCAGTGCCTCGTGTGATTGTGTCTTGAACTTCTATGTGCAAGTTTCTGCCTCTCCAACAGAAAGCAATAATTAAAATTTTAAAACACAAGCGATACTAAAGTTGCTGGAAATCTCAAGCAACACACAAAATGCTGGAGGAGGTGATAGATGGAAGATGTGGAGATATTGAGATTAAGTGCTTCATGTTCCTAGGAGTGAACATCATCTGGTTGACCTGTCCCAGTCCAACCATGTAGATGCCACGATTAAGAAAGCTCGCCAATTCCTGTGCTTTTCTCAGAAAGCTAAAGAAATTTGGCAGGTCCTTATTGATCCTTACCAATTTTTATAGATGCCCCATAGAAAGCATCTTATTTGGATGCATCGCAACTTGGTATGGCTCTGCCCATGAGTGCAAGACACTGCAGAATTATGGACATAGCTCAGCACATTATGGAAATCAGTCTCCATTCCATAGACTCTGTCTATACTTCACTGCCTCAGTAAAGCAGCCAGTATGATCGAGGACCCCAAACATCTCAGATTTTTTCTCTTCTCCCCTTGTCCAGTGGGCAAAAGATACAAAAGCCTCTAAGCATATACAACTACAAGAACTGAATTTTAGCAGGGAGGTCTCGTAATCACCACCTCAGGCTTAAGGACATTAATGATGTCCTCACATCATCACTACCACTACCCTACTATTATAAGACTATTTTTGTTTCCCGGTATGAAAAGATGAACTCGTGACCTCATGATCTACCATTTTATGGTCTTCCACGCAAATGTCTACCTGCACTGCACTTTCTCTGTGCCTGCTACACTTTATTTAGCATTCTGTTCTTGTTTTACCATGTTCTGCCTCAATGCATTATGTGACAATTAGATCTATATGAACAGTCTGCAAGAAAAGCATTTCACTGTACCGCAATACATGTAAAAGTAATACGTCAATTCTAATTCATGGGTTTGAGTGATTGCAGATACTGCCTCGCCTGATGAGTTTTTCAAGTGGTTTCTGTTTATTTCAGATTGCAGTATTTTTTCTATCATTCAGCTCAATGTTCAATGCTATCCAGCATCATTCTTCTAAACTCCAGTGAGTACAGGCCCAGAGCCATCCAGAGCTCTTCATACATTAACCCTTTCATTCCTGGGATCATTGCTGTAAACCTCTACTGCACCCTTTCCAAGGCCAGCCATCCTTTTCTTAGATATTGTCTTACAATGCTTTATAAAGTCCTAGCATTACATCCTTGCTTGACACAAAATGTAGAGGAGGCTTGACCAAAATCAAAAACTGTGGAGATGATTTAGTGGTGAGTCACCACTTTAATAATAAACTCCAAAATGTGAAGCCACAAGGGGCCACAAAACGAGAGGGAATAGATACTAAGGAACAAAGGGCATCAAAGGTTATGGTGAGAAGGCAGGGGAGTGGGACTAAATGGGAGAGTGGATCAGCTCATGATAAAATGGCGGAGCAGATTCGATGGGCCGAATGGCCAACTTCTGCTCTTTTGTCTTATGGTCTTAAAACAACAAGGAAACTGAAGAATTGGAGCAACTGGTTAAGACTGGCTGATTTGATGGGTGATTCAGACTGCAGATGAGAGCTGGATTGAAATGGGCTTCTGGTGATGAGTTGGAAACAAATGGCAGGTGACTCCTGTTAGCTAGGTGGAGACTGGGAGCTGCCTGCCTGTGGAGGCCTGACAGGACTCAACCCATCCTAGATGCCTGATGTCCCAGGACAATCCAGAGAGGTCTGTTGGAACTCCTCGATTAGGATGGATCCAAGATGTTTCATCCAGCGGTACCCTTCCCAGTCAACCTGGTAATGCACACCCCATCCATGATGACGTGAATCCATCAACCAGTGAACCGTATACACTGGACCACCTTCCACCATTCTAGGTTCTTGAAGCTATGCTTCAAGAATGCTTGAAACTATCATTAAAGAAGAAATAGTGAGGCATCTGGAAACAAATAGATCCATCAGGCAGATGCAGCATGGGCTCAGCAAAGACAGGTCCTGTTTGACAAACTTCTTGGAGTTCTCTGATGATATAATGAGCACAGTGGATAGAGGGGAACAAAGAAACATTATATACTTGGATTTAATGATCCAAAAGAGGGGACTAGGTGTAGTGTATCTAAGTTCGCCGATGACGCCGAATTGAGTGGAAACGCAAACGGTGTAGAAGATATGGAGAGTCTGCAGAGAGATATAGATAGGTTATGTGAATGGGCAAAGGTCTGGCAGATGGAGTACAATATTGGTAAATGTGAGTTCATCCATTTTGGAGCAGATTATTATTTAAATGATAAAAATTTGCAGCATGCTGCTGTGCAGGGGGACTTGGGAGTGTTTGTGCATGAATCACAAAAGGTTGGTGTGCATCAATATCTCTCACAAAAGGTCCGAAGGGGTTCGGATGGTGGAGGATGGAGGTGAAGTGTCTCGAGCTCCTCGAAAGCATGGTCCACAGCAGCAAACCAGATTATTCATGAGGTAGGTGATTTGGTGCGGGAGGTGAGAGAAGCAGCGATTTGGCTGTGATTCCCGATGAAAAGACGGTATAAGTTGGAGAACCCAAGTGCTGTAGCTGTTTGAGAGAGTGCAGACAGGGCCCATCAATGCACACTTTTTCTGGGTCCATGGTTATGCATTCTGATGAAAGGATGTAACTCAACAAGGAAATGACTGGGGTGTGGTACTGGCATTTCTCTAATTTGCAGTACAGTTGGATTTTGAGGAGATAATGAAGGAGGGAGCGAACATGACAGACATGATCTTGGGAATCCATGGACATGATGAGGATGTCATTGAGCAGATGAACACATACCAGTGCAGTGTGTCTTAGAAGATCTTGAAGGGTCACTTTTGAGGACTCTTCATCTCATATTCTCAATGTTTATCGCTTAGCTATTTATTATTATACTTTCTTCTTTTTGTATTTGCACAGTTGTTTTGCACATTAGTTGAATATCCTAGTTAGGCAGTTTTTCATTGTTATAGTTATTATTCTATAGATTTGCTGAGTATGCCCACAAGAAAATAAATCTCAGAGTTGTATATGGTTTCATATATGTGCTTTGATTATAAAACTTATGTTGAACTTTGACTTGAAGAAAAGGCTTGGAAAATGGCTGGAATGCTGGAAAATCTAAAAGGCATCACCAAGTATTCGTAGTGGCCAGTGAATGTAACGAGTCTTCCACTCATCCCCAAAGCAGATGAAGATCAGGTTGTACACCCTGCACAGATCCAGTTTGGTGAAGGTCTGGGCCCCATGGATGTGTTATCCATCAAGTGGAGAGGTTTGCAGTTCTTAAAGGTGATTTTGTTGAGTCCATGGCAGTTAATGCAGGGACAGAGACCTCTATCTTTCTTTTTGACAAAGAGGAATCCTGCACCAGCTGGGGATTGGGAGGGTTGAACAAAGCCATGTTATATTGCTTTGGTGATGTAGTCATTCATGGCTTCGGTTTCAGGACGGGAGAGGGAGAACAGCAGACCTTAGGGAAAGGTGGTACCTGGGAGGAGGTCGATCATTCAGTGTGTAGTCTGTGATGCGGCAGAGTGCTGGCTTTCCTTTTACTGAGGGTGATGGCTAAATCGTGGCATTCCTACAGGAGTTTGGTGAGGTTAAGATTTTCCTCCACCGCCACGGATTTATGGGGTGAAGTCAACTGAGATTGTAAGCAGGTGGGTCTCCAATTCAGTAGTGAACCGGATGACCAGATGAAGTGAGGGTCGTGACTGGAAAGCCAGAGGTAACCCAAGGTGAGAGAAGAGTGAGTCAATGAGGAATTAGGTAGACTAGCAGTGCTCTCCGACGCTAATGTGCACAGGCCGTGTCTGCACTTTGACAATCCCAGACCTCAAAGGATGCCTGTCAATGGCTGTGGTGCAGAAGGGGTGAGAGATAGGCTCCTTCGGGAGTCCAAACTTCTTACTCAGAGTCCAGGCCAGAAAGATGCTTGCTGCACTGGAATTCACCTGTGTTTCTTGTGTGCATAGAGTCATCAGTGTGTGGGGGAGGAGTGAGTCAGGCTATGGTGCCATTACGAGGGGCCAGGGTGAGCTAATATAACAGAAGGCTCCCATGGCTCTGCCTGGTGTTGCCGTTTTGCTGGACACAGTGGGTGTATGATGTGTGGGTGATCAGCTGCTCCACAGTAGGCGCACAGGTTGTTTTCCCACTGACACTCGTTCTTTGGGATTAATGGAGCTCGTCCTAATGCATGGCTTCTGGAGGCATTCCTGATAAGGGTTGCTGATTCTGCAAAGGGAACTGGAGTCGGAACTGGTGATCTGGAGAGTCATTCTGTTGAATTAACTGTTGTCACCGATAATAACTAAAGTTAAAAAGGATCTAGTGCTTTCCCGATGTCTATGATGAATAAACTCTTTTCAGGCTTCCAGCCAGGTACAGGAATCGATTATAACCCATTTTTCAATGACCAACTCTGCCATCTTCATAAGGTATGATGCCTGGGCATATCTAGTCCAGTGGTATTTATATCCCTGTAGTCCGTCCCACCTGATTGGTGAGTCATCATCGGAATTTTTGTTAAAATTCTTCTCCTCTAGTTTTATTTCAATGGCTTTTTTTTAACTGGTGGTCCTAAAAGTCGTTGGTGTGGCACATTAGTTCTGTGCAGTCAAAGTCAATCCAGCTCTAAGTAAGTGAGACATGAGTTCATGATTATGTGGGCACATGGCCAAGTGGTTAAGGCATTCAACTAGCGATCTGAAGGTCGTGAGTTTGAGCCCCAGCCGAGGCAGTGTGTTGTGTCCTTGAGCAAGGCACTTAATCACACAGTGCTCTGCAATGACACTGATGCCAAGCTACATGGGTCCTAATGCCCTTCCCTTGGACAACATCGATGTCGTGGAGAGGGGAGACTTGCATCATGGGCAACTGCCAGTCTTCCATTCAACCTTTCCCAGGCCTGCACCCTGGAGAGTGAAGACTTTCCAGGCGCAGATCCACGGTCTCGCAAGACTAATAGATGATATATATATAGCCTCATGAACTTCAAGCACTCCAACAGTTCCATCTTAACAGTAGATATCCAAACATTTGATTTATGATAGAGATGGAGAGGATTAGTCGCCTCCTGTTCTTGGACATTCTAATACAACAGAAACTGGAGAGTACTCTCAGACATGGCATCTTTCGGAAATCCACTCACATGGACTTATACCTCAACAATAACAGCCACCATCGTGCCTCCCAATGTAGAGCGGTTCTTTCTACTTTGATTAACTGTGCAAAAACGATTTTGGACCCGGAGAGTCTCCCCGAGGAAATAAGACGATTATGCACAACATTCCTACAAGTAAAGGTAATCAATTGCACCCTTAGAAGGGCCAATGGAAAATCCAGGAAACCTAACAATGAGGAGGAACCCGTCACTACTGCCTGTCTTCCCTATACTTAGTCATAGTGTAAAGTTCCGTTATATTGGCTCGTATATGTCTAGGGGAAATATACCTCAACACTCCCCATAGAGTCAGTCGCAGCCCGAATCAATCCCAAAGATCAATCATCAGCCAGCACACCCAGTAAATTTTAACAAGTACACTTTATAGATATTACTAATTCTATGACATTAATATGAATTTGATACAGAGAGGAAAGTAATGAAAAAAAAGGCGCCAACACTTATCAAAGTCCAAGTTCTTCGCGCGCTACCGTTGGAGCTCAATCAATTCCTGCCGACCACCCGGATCCTGTCGACTCACGGCTCAGGACCACCCGGAGTGATCGACCGGAGCCTCTCCGCACGTCCGCCGTCCTCCCCGTCTCTCCTCCGTCTCCCCGTCTCTCCTCTGACTCCCCGTCAAAACCCCCATCCACCGTCCTCCCCATCTCTCCTCCAACTCTCCCCAAAAACTCTGTCCACCGTCCTCCCCGTCTCTCCTCCAACTCCCCATCTCTCCTCCGATTCTCCGTCTCTCCTCTGACTCCTTGTCTCTCCTCCGACTCTTCGTCTCTCCACCGTCCTCCGTCTCTCCTCCGACTCCCCGTCCTCCCTGTCTCTCCTCCGACTCCCCGTCTCTCCTCCGACTCCTTGCCAAAACCCCATCCACCGTCCTCCCCGTCTCTCCTCTGACTCCCCATCTCTCCCCCGACTCCCCGCCAAAAACCCTGTCCGCCGTCCTCCTCGTCTCTCCTCCGACTCCCCATCTCTCCTCCGACTCCCCCCCAAAACCCCATCCGCCATCCTCCCCGTCTCTCCTCCGACTCCCCATCAAAACCCCTGTCCACCGTCCTCCCCATCTCTCCTCCGACTCCCCATCTCTCCTCTGATTCTCCGTCTCTCCTCCGACTCCTCATCTCTCCTCCGACTCCTCGTCTCTCCTCCGACTCCCCGTCTCTCCTCCGACTCCCCGTCCTCCCTGTCTCTCCTCCGACTCCCCGTCTCTCCTCCGACTCCCCGTTTCTCCTCCGACTCCTTGCCAAAACCCTGTCCACCATCCTCCCCGTCTCTCCTCTGACTCCCTGTCTCTCCCCTGACTCCCCGCCAAAAACCCCGTCCGCCGTCCTCCTCGTCTCTCCTCCGACTCCCCGTCTCTCCACCGTCCTCCTCGTCTCTCCACCATCCTCCCCACAAAAACCCCGTCCGCCGTCCTCCCCGTCTCTCCTCCAACTCCCCGTCTCTCCACCGTCCTCCTCGTCTCTCCTCCGACTCCCCATCTCTCCTCCGACTCCCCATCAAAACCCCGTCCACCATCCTCCCCGTCGCTCCTCCAACTCCCCGTCAAAACCCCCGTCCACCATCCTTCCCGTCTCTCCTCTGATTCTCCGTCTCTCCTCCGACTTCTCGTCTCTCCTCCAACCCCCCCCCAAAACCCCCGTCCACCACGTCTCTCCTCTGACTCCACGTCAAAACCCCATCCACCATCCTCCTCGTCTCTCCACCATCCTCCCCATCTCTCCTCCGACTCCTCATCTCTCCTCCGTCCTCCCCGTCTCTCCACCGTCCTCCCCGTCTCTCCTCCGACTCCCCCCCAAAAACCCCGTCCTCCCCTGACTCCTCGTCTCTCCACTGACTCCCCATCTCTCCACTGTCCTCCCCATCTCTCCTCCGACTCCCCATCTCTCCTCCAACTCCCTGTCCTCCCCGTCTCTCCTCCGACTCCCCCCCAAAAATCCCGTCCTCCCTGTCTCTCCTCCGACTCCCCGTCTCTCCACCGTCCTCCCCGTCTCTCCTCCAACTCCCCGTCTCTCCTCCGTCCTCCCCGTCTCTCCTCCGACTCCCCGTCTCTCCTCCGTCCTCCTCATCTCTCCTCCGACTCCCCCCCAAAACCCCGTCCACCGTCCTCCCCGTCTCTCCTCCGACTCCCCCCAAAACTCCAGCTACAGTCATATCATACAGCATGGTATCCAAACACAAAACGATACATAACCACCCATTGGCTAATAGAACCCTGCTATCTCACTTTAAAGTAAAACAAACTGCTAGCACAAACTCTCTTCAGCGTTTAACACAACAAAGCCGCATTCCCCAGATTAACATAACAAAGTCGCCATTTTAACTCTAACAAAAAGAAAGACCCCGTACAATAGTCACAGTCATACTTTATTGATCCCAGAGGGGAAATTGGTTTTCGTTACAGTTGCACCATAAATAATAAATAGTAATAGAACCATAAATAGTTAAATAGTAATATGTAAATTATGCCAGTAAATTATGAAATAAATCCAGGCCAGCCTATTGGCACAGGGTGTCTGACCCTCCAAGGGAGGAGTTGTAAAGTTTGGTGGCCACAGGCAGGAATGACTTCCCATGACGCTCTGTGTTGCATCTCGGTGGAATGAGTCTCTGGCTGAATGTACTCCTGTGCCCACCCAGTACATTATGTAGTGGATGGAAGACATTGACCAAGATGGCATGCAACTTAGACAGCATCCTCTTTTCAGACACCACCGTCAGAGAGTCCAGTTCCATCCCCACAATATCACTGGCCTTACGAATGAGTTTGTTGATTCGGTTGGTGTCTGCTACCCTCAGCCTGCTGCCCCAGCACACAACAGCAAACCCGATAGCACTGGCCACCACAGACTCGTAGAACATCCTCAGTATCGTCAGGCAGATGTTAAAGGACCTCAGTCTCCTTAGGAAATAGAGACGGCTCTGACCCTTCTTGTAGACAGTCTCAGTGTTCTTTGACCAGTCCAGTTTATTGTCAATACGTATCCCCAGGTATTTGTAATCCTCACTGACCCCCTGGATGGAAACAGGGGTCACCGGTACCTTAGCTCTCCTCAGGTCTACCACCAGCTCCTTAGTCTTTTTCACATTAAGCTGCAGATAATTCTGCTCGCACCATGTGACAAAGTTTCCTACAGTAGCTCTGTACTCAACCTCATCTCCCTTGCTGCTGCATCCAACTATGGCAGAGTCATCCGAAAACTTCTGAAGATGACAAGACTCTGTGCAGTAGTTGAAGTCCGAGGTGTAAATGGTGAAGAGAGACAAGATAGTCCCCTGTGGAGCCCCAGTGCTGCTGATCACTCTGTCGGACACACAGTGTTGCAAGCACACGTACTGTGGTCTGCCAGTCAGGTAATCAAGAATCCATGACACCAGGGAAGCATCCACCTGCATCGCTGTCAGCTTCTCCCCCAGCAGAGCAGGGCGGATGGTGTTGAACACACTGGAGAAGTCAAAAAACATGACCCTCACAGTGCTCGCTGGCTTGTCCAGGTGGGCGTAGACATGGTTCAGCAGGTAGATGATGGCATCCTCAACTCCTAGTCGGGGCTTCATATTTCCACAGTTTCTTGAAGGATCATCAGGATCCTGAAGAATTACTGGATTAGTATCATCCACAAACCCATAAGGAAGTTCAAATCACAGCTTATGCAGGTCAAAGATGACCTGGGACTCAGGTCGGCTGGTGCTTGCAGGATTCCCTGTAAATGTGGAGCAGCATATATTGGCCTTATGGGACGCAAGGTGGAAATCTCTATCAAGGAGCACGGGAGGTGTATTTGTTTGGGTTACCTGGAGAAATCTGTGGTAGCAGAGCACTGCATTTGCAATGGCCATAGGATTGACTTTGATGGCGCAAAACTACTGTGCCATACCAATGGCTTTTGGGACCACCTGGTAAAGAAAGCCATTGAAATAAAACTAGAGGAAGATCACACAAAGTGTTTAAAGCAGATACAAAATCTTCAGAGTTTGAAAGAGTGATGATTTGAATACACCGCTGCATTTTTAAATCCTAGGTTTACAGGGCCCTGTGACATTATGGACAAAGCAAGTCCATCAGTGTAGAGGATGCAAATTTCTCCAGATAAAAATGGATGGTATCATATCAACCAGTTGAAAATGGAGGAGGAGAAACAGGATTGTTATCACCATCAGCACATAACAATTGATGTACATAATGGTCCTGATTTCAGAGACGTGAGAATCGATATCCGTTGATTTGGAAGATTTGTGGTTGGAACAGCTATTCCAAGAAGATCTGACCAAGGGGGTTATTTTTTTCCAAAAAAATTACTAATTTGTCAAGAAAATAAAGAAAAGGAAAACATGCTTCTTCCTGCCCTCCCTCATCGTGAAATAAAATTGGGTGAACAAAAGATGAAGCCCAAAGACATTTGGGAGTCTGGATTAGATAGGCTAGAAAACCAGACAGAAAATATGGACAAAATAATTGAAGATTGAAAAAACACTGGTGTGTTACAGGTTTTTAAAAACAATATATTTATTGAATTTTACATATATTTCACATATACAAATAAACAATAATAATTAATCTAAATAGTGAAATATGTCCTCATGTTTTTCACAATTATCAAAGGAAAAGAGATATAAAATTTCATATGCTTCACATATTTTATAAAGAGGTAAAATAAAAACACATCAGAAAAAATATAGGAGCACTCAACAGCACACAGCTATTTCAAAATGACTGTGCACCTAGACGTCCAAGAAACTCCAATAAAGGTTTCCACACATTTTCAAATCCTCCTGCCATTCCCCTGGTTATGTAAGTCAGCCTCTCCAATACAATACGAGATGCCATCTCCTTCATCCATACATGTATCCAAGGTATATCTATTTTTCTCCAAGCTATCATCCTCCTGGCCTGTAGGAGTCCAAAGTCAATTAAAGTTGACTGTTTTGGACTAACAGTAAAGTTCTTTGAATATATACCTAGTACGCAGATTTTTGCCTGGTGAGGCACCTTTACTCCAACAACCTCAGATATAGTCTGAACAACTGTTTTCCAGTTTTTTAAAAAATTTTGGACAGTCCCACACACAGTGAAACAGAGTACCCTTTTCTTCTAAACATTTAACACAAGTGTCTGGGATGTCAGGGGTCCAACGGTTCAGTTTGACCAGGACGATGCAAGTTCTCATTAACCATTTATATTGTAATAGCTTCATTCTCATATTAATTGATTGTTTTGAGGCTTTTAAGCATGCTATTTCCCACTCAGTTTCTTGTATGTCCTCTTGAACATCCAGTCTCCATGCCTCCAGCCTGTCAATGGTGGACTCTTTATCATATGACATCAAAGCTGTATAGAATAAAGAAATCTGACCTCCCTTTTAGGTTTAGAAGTGTAAGATTTTCAAGATGTGATAGTGGTGGTTCAGATATTAAATGCTTATATTTTGATAATATGAAATGTCTCAGTTGCAAATATTTAAAAAAGTGTTTTTTAGGAATATGGTATGTCTGACTCAATTGATCAAATGTAATAAGATTACCATTCATATAAAGGTCCTCTATTTTCTGCACACTCTTGTCTGCGCAGATTCTGAAACCGCCATCTGCTCTTCCTGCCCTGAAGTATGTATTGCCCCATATTGGGGAGCAGCAAGAGATGGGAGGAGTATCTTTAATATGTCAATGTGCTTTATACTAGATGTCAATAGTGTTTTTGAGGAAAGAGTTCTCAGTTGTTCTTTTCAGATTTTTTGGGTCTGCAGAGTACAGGTAGAGCTTTAATGGGAGGTTTGATAATGATGCCTGTTCAATATTCACCCAGGCTGGAAGGGCCTCCATTGAGAAATAAAACCTTGCAGAATGTAACTGAGCAGACCAATTATACCATTTCAGGTTCAGGAGCCATAGCCATCCCCTTTCATAAGGCAGGTATAGCAACCTAAATCTCAGTCTAGATTTTTTTATTATTCCAAATTAATTTACTAAAATACTATTAAGCATCAAAAATGATTTTGGTAGCAGGAGAGGAAGTGATTGAAAAAGGTATAGAAATTTTGGTAATATATTCATTTTGATCATGTTTATACGGCCAATCATTGACATGGGCATTGTTATCCATCGATCCAACGACTCTTTCACTTCGCCCATCTCATGCTGGCACTAGTTTGATCTGTATTCAACTCGAAATAACTGTCTATTTTAGTTCCCACAATTTTAACAAAGTCTGGGTTTTATAGCCATCTCACCTGAAATCGCCAGTTAGGGGGACTGTGAGTAAATTTCTCTACGCAAACCTAACTCCATAGGCAACTAGTGGTGTCCATCAACCATGCACTTTATTATATCTTAGAACATTATATACTCAACCCATTTAGCATAAAAATACAATCAAAGTAGCCACTGAACTGTATTGCCAGCATTGCCTATTATAAATATTCATTCAGGTCCATAGAGTCCCATCTCAATAGAATTAAGGTTTCAACAAACAAAAATGTTGTAAATAATACAAATAGGCAAAATAATAAAGCTATTTTGGTGGTATAAACAACCTCTTAAATACAGTATCTTTTCAAGAATATAATAAAAGAGGCTAAAGTGGCAGTTCTAGTAAAAGAAAAATAAAGGAAGAAAAAAAGGTGTCTTCTGGGACTCAGTGTAGGCTTATACCTGTTAAGCAGTCAGTATCAGCGGATTCTCATGGTTATGGAAGTAAACAAATCTCACTACTACCTTAATCAGACCCCTCAAGTGTGTCCTCGATGGAAATCTTCTGCCTCTTTTGGTGATGAAAACAGGTGTATTTTCCTATTGTGGAGGACTCTCATCTTGCATGGATTATGTTGAAATCCGCAGAAAGTTCCTTTCTCAATGACCATTCTTCTGACCATGTTAAACTCGTTTCACTGTCGCATGGTCTCAGCTGAGAAGTCCTGAGCGAAGAAAAGCTTGTTTCCCTCATATGTAATATCATGCTGTTTAGTGGAGTGGAAAACAAACTCCCGATCTTGAAATTTCAGAAACAGAATGAGAACCGTTCTATTCTGGTTTGGTTTCGGCAGTGCTAGAGTTTGGTGAACTCTTTCTAGGATGAAGGATCTGTAGGTGTCCAGCTCCAGCCAGCACAGCAGCATGTTTTGTGTGAACTCTGGCAGTGGTTGGTTTCCCTCAGCGCCCTCCCAGAGGGCGTACAATCGCTAGTTTTTCCTTCGACTCCGATTCTCCAGGTCTTCAGGCTTGGATTCCGGGTAGGCGATTCGTTTCAAGGCGTTGGTTAGTTCAACTTTGTTCTTTTCCAGGTGCTCCTCTGCCGACATTATTCGGTTTTCAGCCTCTACCATCCGTGTGGACTCAGAAGCAACATTTCGCTTCACCTCCGACATATTGTTTTCCAAGGCAACGATAGAGATGGCCATCTTACCCAGGCGGTCATCTATACTGTCCAGTTTGGATCCAAACTCAGAGCGAAGTAACTTTAATTCAGCTAGCACCGCCATTAGCTCCACCATGTTGCTAGAAACTTCCTTGTCTTGCTTCGTTGGTGGAGTGTTGATTTTCGATTGTTTGGAGCCGCATTTTCAGGTGAAGATATCACAGTCCTTGATTGTAGTCGTTTTTGACATAGCCTGAGTTCAGATGGTGTTGTTAACTTAGGGTTTTAAAATTGTTTAGTGCAAGGTTGTACGGAGTCTCCACGTTGAGCAGCCATCTTGGTTCGTGGCTCCATAGCACCGACACAGATTTTGTTGTGATCAAGTTAACCACAACTGGAGCCATGGTTGGTTGGACTCCAGAACCATTACAGCAGGCAAGCTTGTCCACAGTGATGTCATTACATGGAGAACATTCGGTGATCAAAAATAATTTTTCTCAATGGACAGGGGTTTTACTGGCTAATGATGGATAATAGAGGACTCAAATTTGTATTATGCTGGGGAAGATGGCTTGATGTGTGTGGACAAAACCTTAAGTGTTCCAGAAGGTACAAAGGTAGTTTTTGTGCAATAAAATTCTAGAGGTGACACTATCAAGTATTCCAGAGGGGATAATGATCAGTCAGTTTTCTGTTCGGTTTATTGAGCAACCCTTCAGGTGATGATGGCCACGGTAAGATTACAGTTCTGTGGGATCGCACTCATGTGAATATTGAGTGGGACAGTGATCTACACAAGAGGTATATCAATTTGGGTGGCCACACTAAGTCTTTCTCAAAGTTTGCTTCCATCATTAAAACTGTCCACAGAAATATATAGTACAGAGGGAGAGTATAATGGAAAGGGCACTAAGGGACATGGGTAAGAGTTTCTGTCAGGGCCCAGGCCCTTTCATGGTTTTCAAAAATACTAGAAAATTGAGCACCCTACACCTCAAGTAACTGAAACTACACCAGAGCCCAATTGTAGTGAGACCCAATGTAACACAAAAGTGATAGGATTAGTGTTAGAAGGTATGGGGGAATTTGTCACTTTGGTACCAGGGTACTAGCATGTGCAGGTAATTTTTAATCTAACTGAAATAATGGTGCCTGAATGATGCTCGTCTACAATGAGACAGTTATTTACTAATTTTCCTGGGAGGCACGAAGCAGGAGCGAGTTTAAGCACATCAAAAATTGGAATTAGTGGGTGAATGTTATGCATCAGGGGTAGCCATGGTCAATACCTTCCATAGAGCAGAATTAGAAATATGATCCCTTCAGCAGAAAATGTGGGATATCAGTCAACTCCATGGCCCAGTCCAGGAACTTCATTAACTATACTTGCTACCAACGGGAGAGAGTGCTGATCTCCACTGGCACTCAACTCTGAGTACAGAGAAAAAGCAGGCACATTTTATACAGATAATGCATCACAGGATATGTTTTACAACATCTTTCCGACACAGGCTGTGAGCAAAGACAAGATCTACTACAAACAATTTCTTTCACTCTGGGTTTGTGACTCATAGCAGGGAAGGACGGACTAGGGCCCAGTGCTAGATGCACCGGGGCTAGGGGCTAGCACATCCCCCGTGTAGCACACCCTGTCATTCACACATTTGCAGCTGAACGGTTTTGCAAGAGCAGCTAAATTAATACCAAGCCACAAAGTAAGTCGATACAATTCTTATGTCAAGATCTTGCCAGACAATTTGCTGTCAATTCTTCCATAATTATTCAAAGAATCTGATTACTGACTGCATAGACCTCACTTCCAAGGAAACACAAAGCTGAGATCTGTGCTACATATGCTAGTTCTTCACTTGCCATAACTGGTACAAATTTATTACAACTTGATGGACATCATGTACCAAATTAGATGAGCAACTAAAAGCATGGGTTGGGGAAAGGTACCCTTCTCTCACAATAGAAGCCTCACACTAACCAATGGATTACTGAGTGCTGTGATGATGGTAAAGAAAGGTTTGAAATATGCATTGATGGGGACAGATATTTTATATTGCAATGGCAGCCACGAGTTATACAAAGGGATGGAAAGAACATCCTTTGGAAAGTCACAATGATGCAATTGGGAGCATGAGTTTAGATTTGACTGTTGGAGGACAAAAGGCCTCAGCCAGCAGTATATACAGTAACAAAGGCAAACGTCACAATCCAACAAGCTGATATGGATCGACATATGTAGGGCAATTGTTACCGAGTTCCCACCAATTTGTCACTTGACTGCAGCCTGGACCTGTGTCGTAGAGTAGGCAAAGGAGAAAATCCAATTAATGAATTAAACATACAGAAGTAATTAAGACACATGCTGGTAAAGCAAATGAAATATTGAATGACTCAGACAAGTTTTGGAATTGGGGTCAAATGTTCAAATACATTCATGGGTGAGGATAGTTTTGCATGCTGCTGTAGTATCAATTTTATGTAGGGTGATAATTGCATTGTTTCATGTGTATCACCTTAAAGATTAAATTATGCAAAAGGTAGAGGATGATGGTCTCATAATGCAGAGAAGATGATTGCCAGTATTAAAGATTGTATGAATTCAGTAAGCAAATGTTACCTTTATCTTTATGTAATATAATATAAATGTACCTATTAGGGATTCATGGCAATCCTATAGGAAGTCAACAGAATGAGAGAAGGATAATGATCCCAAGATAAATATCTTTGGATCAAGAGGAAGGAGTTTTTGGGCCAGAATGAGCTACAATCTACAAATCAGTGAAGTCAAATGAATCAAGGTCAGTGGAAGTAGACAAACCAATCATCTTCATTCTTGCTAAGAGGTCAGAAGAATGTGGACTGCCATTATGTGAAGCTGCTCTACATCCATTTTGTGAATTGGTTTTGTTTGACTGAATCAGTGTTATAAAGTGGAGGCAATGATGCTCCAGGAAATCTGTTGGGCTACAGATCATTTCCTAATAAAATGTTATTTGTGAGGTGTTCTTTGGTATGATATAAAACACAGGTTTATGAATGGTGTGCTCTGTGTCTGCCCTGAGTGATTCAAGCTGGTTACTGGTTTGCTAATATACTTCCAATAAATTACCAGTTGTCACACTTGGAAGTAGGGCAATAATTGGATGCTGGCTTGGACCAGAGCCAATAAGGTGTTATAGATCAGTTTGATGACCTACAGCAAATAACACAAACATTTGAACTGGTAAGGAATTGACAAAAACAGAGGCTTTGAGTGCAAAGTACCACCAACTCTCCAGAGACCAAACACTGTAGATGTGGAGGACCCCATCGACATGTGGAGATTAGATTGGGACCATGAGGAATGCATGGCCAGCATAGACTGCTTTCAAGCTATTACCTTTTCTACTCTGACTGTTCATGGAGGATCAGGCAAACCTAGTAGGTGTGCACACAGGTATTCAGTTGTGCATATTCACATACTCTTCTATTGAGACAAGAAATGCACTTGTGGTAACTACAGATTCTCACTATACTCTAACCATTATTACTAAGGATCTTCATCCTTGTAACAACCCAAACACACAGCAGTGGAGATCATTTAGCCATTAGTTATCACTATAATAATAAAGTGCAAAATAAAGTGCTGCGGGGGGGGGGGGGCGGGTGGTGGAAGGGTGACATAACTAGAGAGAATGGTTGCTTAAAATGATAAAGTAACTGAAGGCCGAGATCAAGTGGATAAGGCTGGCTGGTTCGTTCAGTGGAAGAACCAAGACTGGATGAGAGCTGGGTTTAAATGCATTACAGGTGATGAAATGGAAATGAAGGGTTGGTGACTCCTGATAACTGGGTGGAGGCTGGAAGGTTCCTGCCTGTGTAGCCCTGACACTTACTTTGATTTTCTAATCCTCTAGAAATGAATGCCAACATTACATTCACCTTCCTTACCAGCTACTCAACCTGCACGTAAACCTTTCAGAAATCCTGCTCAAGCACACCCAAGTTCCTTTAGCCCTGGTTTCTGAAATTTCTCCTAGTTTAGAAAACAGTTTAAACCTTTATTCCTTCTACCAAGGTGCATGGTCATACATTTCCCCACACTATATTCCATCTGCTGCTTCTTTGCACATTCCCCTTGTCTGGCCAAGTCCTTCTGCAGACTCCCTGCTTCCTCAACACTACCTGCACATCCACCCATTTTCATATTTTCCAAAAACTTGGCCACAAAGCTATCAATTGTCATCCAAATCATTGACAAATAACATGGAGAAGCAGTCCCAACACTAATCCCTGTAGAACACCACCAGTCACCAGCACCCAACCAGAAAATACTTCATTGTTCCCACATATTGCCTCCAGCCAACCAGCCAATATTTTTTCCCTGCTAGGGTCTTTCCTGTAATTCTGTGGGTTCTTATCTTGTTAGCAGCCTCATTTCTGGCACGTTGTCAATGGCCTTCTGAAAGTCCAAGTACACAACAATCACTGACTCCTTTGTCTATCCTGCTTGTTGTTTCCTCAAAGAATTCAACAGATTTGGCAGGCAAAATTTCCCTTTAAGGAAACCATGCTGATTTTGGCCTATTTTATCATGTGCCTCCAAGTACTCTGAAACCTTATCCTTGATAATGAACTCCAACATCTTCCCAACCACTGAAGTCAGTCTAACTGGAGCAACAGGAATTCTGTAGATGCTGGAAATTCAAGCAACACACATCAAAGTTGCTGGTGAACGCAGCAGGCCAGACAGCATCTCTAGGAAGAGGTGCAGTCAACATTTCAGACAGACCCTTCGTCAGGACTAACTGAAGGAAGAGTGAGTAAGGGATTTGAATGTTGGAGGGGGAGGGGGAGGGGGAGGTCCAAAACGATAGGAGAAGACAGGAGGGGGAGGGATGGAGCCAAGAGCTGGACAGCTGATAGGCAAAAGGGATATGAGAGGATCATGGGACAGGAGGTCCAGGAAGAAAGACCAGGGGGAGAGAAGAGAACCCAGAGGATGGGCAAGTGGTATATTCAGAGGGACAGAGGGAGAAAAAGGAGAGTGAGAGTCTAACTGGCCTATAATCTTTCTTCTGCTTCCTTCCCTTATTAAAGAGTGGAGTGGCATTTGTAATATTTTAGCCCTCCAGAACCATTCCAGAATCCAGTGATTCTTCAAAGATCATTACTACTGCCTCCACAATCTCTTCAGAGCCTGGGGTGCAGTCCATCTGGTCCAGGTGATTTATCTACCTTTAGACCTTTCAGTTTCCCAAGCACCTTCTCCTCTGTAATAGAAAACACTCACTTCTGCAGCCCCTGTCACTCTTAGATTTCTGGCATACTACTTGTATCTCCTGTGGTGAAGATTGACACAAAATATCATCAAGTTCTTTCACCATTGTTATGCCCTCATTAACTCTCCAGCATCATTTTCCAGCAGTCTAATATCAACTCTCATCTCTTTCATTCTTTATAAACTGTTTCTGAAAATAAACTTTGATATCCTCTTATATTATTAGTTGGCTTACATCCATATTTTATCTTTTCCTACAGCTTTTTAGGTGCCTTATATTGGTTTTCAAAAGCTTCCCAATCCTCTAGTTTTTTTTTCACAATAGTATTTGCCCCATCTTTTGCTTTTATGCTGCCTTTGACTTCCCTTGTCAGCCATAGTTGTATCATTCTTCCTTTAAAATACTTCATCTTTCCTGCAACTTCCAAATTCCAAACAACTTTGTCTCAGGACGCTGGAGCAGGGATCCAGTCACAGAGACAGTGCTGTGCACACAGTGATATTAACTGAGCAACAAATCCCCAGGTGTTAACAAAGTCAGCATCAAAGTTCAGGCAGTGATCAAAACATCCAGAGAAATACAAAAACCAGAATCAGGTAGAGTCACCAGACAGACACAAATGCTGGAAAGGCTCAAGAAAATTCATTGGCACAATTCAGCAACAAACAGGTGAAAACACAGGACTGAAATACACTGACAATAAACAGAGAGGCAGATGATAGGTGGAGCACAATGTGACACAGGTGGCAACAATACAGGTAATAATGAGAAACAGATGGGAGACGGAGTACTCAGTAATACAGGGGCCGGAGTAGAGCAGGAGCGGGGACAGGAGCACATGGCAATACAAAACCACAGACTGACAGCTGGGGAGGAGGGGGGTGGAACACACAAAAAGACAGAGTTCAACTGGGGGTACTGACAGTACAACCCTCCTCCACCCCTGGGACACCTCCTGACGTCACAGCAGGCAGAGCTGGGTGCTGGCGATGAAAGTCCCTGATGAGAGGTCCAGGATGTTACGGGTGGGGACCCAGCACCTCTCCTCAGGACCGTAGCCCCCCCAGTCCACAAGGTACTGGAGGCGACAAACATCCAGCAGTCAATGCAAAGGCCTCTGATCCATCAATGAGCTGTGGGGGAGGGGGGGCTTTGGGGACAGGACACAGAGGATGGCTTAAGAAAGGCTTGATATGGGACACATGGAAGGCGGGATGAATGTGACAGAGAGTGGAGGAGAGCTCGAGACAGACGGCAGCAGGGCTGATGACTTTAGCGATTGGAAAAGGGCCGATGAAGCGAGGGGCGAGATTGCAGGAATCCACCTTGAGGAGCAGATCTCGGGTTGAAACCCACACACACTGTCCCTGGCGGTAACGTGGGGCCTTGGAGCGATAGCAGTCAGCTTGACGCTTGATCCTAGCTGAGGCATGGAGAAGGGTAGAGCGTGTGCGCCTTCATGTCCGCTGACAACGGCGAATGAATGCCTTGGCAAATGGAAAGCCAACCTCCTCCTCCTGGGCAGGAAAGAGTGGAGGTTGGTAGCCAAGGCAGCACTCGAAAGGGGACAGACCGGTGGATGAGGACGGATGAGAATTTATGGTGTACTCGGCCCAAGGTAGCTGCTGACTCCACACGAGGAGGGGTTCTGGGAGACCAGACACTGCAATAGTCTCTAGCTCAAACAACAGGAATTCTGCAGATGCTGGAAATTCAAGCAACACACATAAAAGTTGCTGGTGAACGCAGCAGGCCAGGCAGCATCTCTAGGAAGAGGTGCAGTCAACGTTTCAGGCCGAGACCCTTCGTCAGGACTAACTGAAGGAAGAGTGAGTAAGGGAATTGAAAGTTGGAGGGGGAGGGGGAGATCCAAAATGATAGGAGAAGACAGGAGAAGACAGGAGGAGGAGGGAGACTAGCAGGACTAGGGAGACAGCAGGGGACTAGGAGAATCTGACAGCCAATGAGGTAAGAGCAGTGAGTGGTGCAGCCAGTGTACTGTAATTTCTGATGAAGCAGTAATGGAAGGTAGCAAAGCCCAAGAAGCATTGCAACTCCCGACGAGTCGAGGGTTGGGGCCATTCGACCACCGCCTTGACCTTCTCTTGGTCCATCTGAATGGAACCGCCTGAAATTACATACCCTAGGAAGGAGACGGTATTGTGATGGAACTAACATTTCTCAGCCTTCGCAAAGAGCTAGTTCTCCAGAAGGCGCTGGAGAACTCTATGGACATGACCTGTGTGTTCAGCAAGGGACTTAGGAAAAAAAATCAAAATGTTGTCAAGAGACACAAAAACAAATTGGTTTAGTGTGTCCCTGAGAACGTCATTTACCAGGGCTTGGAAGATGGCGGGGGCATTGGTGAGACTGAATGACATGACCAGATACTCATAATGTCCTGAGGTGATGTTGAAGGCCATCTTCCACTCTCCCCCTTCGCGGATGCGGATAAGATGGTAGACATTACAGAGATCAAGCTTGGTGAAAACTGAGGCTCCTTGTAGTAGTTCAAATGCCGAGGTCATGAGCGGAAGAGGGTAACTGTTCTTAACAGTGACTTCATTCAGTCCCCGATAATCAATGCACGGATGCAAGGAGCTGTCCTTTTCAACAAAGGAAAAACCGACACCAGCAGGGCAAGAAGACGGCTGGATGATGCCTGCAGCCAGAGACTCTTGAATGGACTTATTCATGGCTTCTGTTTCAGGTACAGACAGGGAATACAGGCGGCCCCATGGGGGAAATGTGCCAGGCAAGAGGTCAATGGCGCAATCATATGGACGATAAGGCGGTAGGGAAGTGGCCCGGGACTTGCTGAACATATCCTTGAGGTCCATGTGTTCAGGAGGGATGGCACTAAGGTCTGGAACTTCCTCGGGGGGATCTGAGCTTGGAGACAAGGGGATCTGAACATGGCGGAGGCAGTGGGAGTGACAGAATGAGCTCTAGCCTACAATCTTGTGACTGAGCCAGTCAATGTGGGGGTTGTGTCTGACTAACCAGAGATGTCCCAGGACAATGGGGGCTTGAGGAGAGTCAATAACGTAAAGGGTTAACTGTTCATGACGGTTGCTGGATAAGCTGAGACTCACCAGGGCCGTGATATGGGTGATGTTAGCCAGTCTCTGACTGTTCAAGGCGTTGGCCATTAATGGTGACTGGAGAGCAGACATGGGTAATCCCCACTGGGCAGCCAAGCTGGAATCGATAAAACACCCCTCCGCACCAGAATCGACCAAGACGGAAACTGCTCGGTGCTGGACGCCCCACTCCAGAGAAGCAGGTATGAATGTGAGTGGTGTCGAGGAGGGCCGGACAGGGGTCACACTCACCAGTACTCCTCATCCTACTGGTGAGCACTTGGCTTTTACTGGGTAGGTGGAGATGAAATGGTCTGGTTGGCCACAGTACAGACAGGAATGGGTGCTGATTCTCCTTTGTCTTCCAGTCGGCGTCAGGCGGGTATGGTCAACATGCATAGCCTCGGGCTCTGGAATGGGAATTGTAGATGGAGGCAAACGGCAGGGCAATGTAGACTAACAAAGAGCTTGGAACTCACCCAGTGCCCCCAGGGACCCTCTGGAACCCCCCCCCCCCACTACAGCGCTGCTGAAGGCGAACTTCAGTACGGATGGCTAAGTCCACCAGGGCTTCAAAGGTGGCAAGAAGGTCCTGGGTGATCAGCTCATCTTTGATGTCTTCGGAGAGGCCATTCAGGAAGGTGTCGTACAGTGCCTCCGCGTTCCAGCCGCTGGAGCTGGCTAGGGTCCTGAACTCTATGGCGTAATCTGACACAGATCTACACCCCTGGTGCGTGTGCAGCATTTCAGGGCAGCCTCTGTCCCATGTTTAGAGTGATCAAACACTTTTCTCATCTCCTCAGAAAATAACTGAAAACTACTGCAGAAAGGTGAGCCTGCCTCCCAAATGGCTGTTCCCCATTCTCTTGCCCAACCGGACTGTTGGGTGATGACGTAGGCTACCCTGGCTCCATCAGTCAGAACTGTTGTTGGTTGTAATTCAACAAAGATGGTGCATTGAGAAAGAAAAGAGCAGCAGGTACCAGGCTCACCGAGTACTTTTCTGGAGGAGGCAGACGGGGCTCTTGGACGGGAGGAGTGAGCGAGAACGCGGAGGGCAGAGCAGAAGATGCAGTCGCAGATTGTTGATGGGCGCACTGGACAAGCTGGAGTGACTGAGTCTGGGCCACCAGATCAGCTATGTTGGCAGAAAGTGACTCCACTTCCCTGAACACGGAGTCCAGCTGGTTCTGGTGTCTCCTCACCATCACTCCCTGTTGTTCCAGGGCAGCTCTCAGACAACCGGGGTCTGCTGGATCCATTCTGGCCAGATTGTACTGTCAGGACATTGGTGCAGGGACCCAATCACAGACCAAGTATTGTGCGCACTGTGATATTATTTGAGTAACAAATCCCAAAGTGCAAACAAAGTCAGTGTCAAAGTTCAGGCAGAGATCAAAACATCCAGTGAAATCCAAAAACCAGAATCAGGAAACAGGCAGAGTCGATATTCAGAGAGACAGAATACAGATACAAATGCTGGAAAGGCTCAGGAAAATTCACTGGCACAATCTGGTAACAAACAGGTGAAAACACAGGACTGAAATACACTGAGTAGTAAACAGAGAGGCAGATGGTAGGTGGCGCACAATGAGACACGCGCCAACAGGTGACATATATGTACTTTGATAAAAGATTTACTTTGAACTTTGATCTTTGAAGGTTTGACACTCTCTTTCTTGCAGATTTTGGCCAGAACATGTTGGGTGGATTTCCTACTATAGGTGTCAATGCAGAAGTAGTTTCTGTGTTACTCACTTGGGTCTAGCAATCAGCTTGGGCTTCCCTGTTAATTAATTCCTGCTCAAGCAGGCAGCACAGAAGCCCAGAATTAATTTGCCTTGTTCTGATCATCAGCAATGTAACAGCAAGAAGATCAGAAAAAATGTGCTTCTTGTTTCAGAATTAACATTAATGATTTTTTATAAAATAAGGGTAATGGAAATAAAATAGTTACACGGTGACAGGAAAGGAAGTTCTGATAGTGGCACTTTTTTAATACGGACAGGAACAGATGAGAGCTTAGAGAATTGATGTAACTCCAGTACAAAGAAGAAGTAAGCAATGCTGTGTTTTGTTCTGATGAATAACATGGGGCAAGAGGGAAAGTTTTTCAGTGGTTATCCTGAGATAACGTTTAGAAATCTTCCAAAGGGTCCTGATGAAGGATCTCGGACTGTTCACTATTTTCCATGGATGCTGCCTGGCCTGCTGAGTTCCACCAGTATTTTGTGTATGCTAACTGAAAGAGAGTAAGTTTTGTTTGGAACTGGAACTGAACAAGGTGGCTGTAAACCCTTTTGGGTTCCTATTGCAATGCAGCATAGGAAGAGGCAAACCAGTGAATAAACAACTGGAGCCATTCAGTGTGGCCATGACCTGGGGACTGAAAGGTCCATTTCTACAGAGTGAAAAGGAGGGCTGTCCAGAGCTCCTTGAGCATCATGTGCAGGTTCATGATATGTGTACACATAAACTCAAGCAATGCACAGTACATAGAGAAATATGAAGAGACACAGAGAATTGCTGGAAATGTAGGTTCCCAACAAATACCATGAGCACGAGAAGATCTGCAGATGCTGGAAACTGAAGCAACACACACACACACAAAATGCTGGAGGAGCTCAGCAGTGTCTATGGAAAAGAGCAAGCAGTCAACGTTTTGGGCCTAGACCCTTCATCAGGAAATCAATATTCCATGTGATGATCATGATTTTCTCTCCATATCTCAAGAATCAGATGGGGAAGAGGAGGCTTACAGGAGTGAGATAGATCGGCTAGTTGAATGGAGTAACAACAACCTTGTACTTAAAGTCAGTCAGATAGGATAATGATTCTGCATTAGGATAATGATTTTATACTACTTCATTCATCACACTGGGACCACACTTCTCCGTTGTTGACTGGAATTGATCATTTGTATTTTGTCACTACCTGCCGCTCTCTGCATTTTATTTGTACAACTAATTCTGCTACAATCTGTAAGTACTTTGGTGTAGTGCGTGTTTGGAGTACATTCTGAGTAAATAGACTATTAAATTGACACTTCTCCTTAATAACCATTTGGTAATTAGTGTTTGGCTCACTGATAACTGGACACCCAGTAGGATAGCTACAAGAACTGGAAGTTCTAGTGTATGATTGCCAAGAGGACAAGTGGACACCCGGTAGGATAGCTACAAGAACTGCAACTCCTAGTGTATGATTGCCAAGAGGACAATTGGACACCCAGTGGGATAGCTACAAGAACTGGACCACTGATGTACACAGTAGATATTGGAGATCAGACACGGAGGTGTCATGTGGACCAGATACTGGATGCTCAGCCGAAGAACACACCTGAGTCAACTGTATCCACAAGACGGACACATTGCAGACACCAGAATTACCTCTCAGTGATGAACATATCACGAGCAACAATGTGACATCGATAACAGAGAAAGTTGTCTTTGACAAGACACCGGCCAAACCTGATGCCACTCCACAGGGCCAGAGGTGCTCTCCTGAAAGAAACAGAGTGCCACCTGAAAGACTGAACCTTTAGTATAGTGAGGTTAGTTACGGACCGTTATTGTGAAAGCATGTTTATTTGAATGTGGTTTGTTAAAGGGAAATTGAATGCTCTGTAACAAACAAGAGAAAATCTGCAGATGCTGGAAATCTGAGCAACACACACAAAATGCTGGAGGAACTCAGCAGGCCAGGCAGCATCTATGGGAAAAAGCACAATCGACACTTCAGTGGAGACCAAATCATAGGGTATATTTAAAGCAGAGGTTGAAAGTTTCTTGATTTGTAAGAACATCAAAGTTTATGGAGAGAAGGCAGGAGAATAGTGTTGAGAGGGATAATAAGTCAGCCATATCAGAGCAGACTCAATGGGCCGAATGGCCTGATTCTGCTCTTATGGCTTATGGTCTTTATAGTATTATATGGGACTAGGTCAGGTAGGCAATCCAGTGACACTGAAGAATTAGGCTGTATAAAATCTATGACTCTCACTTTTTAGCATGGAAAGATAAAAAGTCAAGTATTGCTGAATATCTGCGTTCATCCAAGCACCTTCATGTAATTAATCTAGTTCGGTGAAAACTTTGGGTCTGCCATCTCTGTATATGAATCCTGTGAAGCAAATATTTAGGGCTGTGTGTCCTCATAATCTATCTATCTAGTTCAGTGTCACTCAGACTAGGATGCAGTGAAACAGCCACGACTGCTTTGGGTAATACCGCAGATCGTGTTTTCATGCTTAGTATAGTTTGTCTTTATTAGAATCCATTTCATTCTCATACACCTTACAGCACCTCCACCTTGTTCTTTCAAGCATTGGGACAGATTGTGGGTTACAGTATAGTGGTTTTGCACCTACACACACTAGCCTGTAAGATCTAAGAAGACATTAAACATAGAACTGTACAGCACAGAATAAGCCCTTTGGCCCAAAAGGCATGCTGACCTTTTAACCTACCCCACAATCAATCTAATCCTTCACTCCTATATCCCATTTTCCTTCCACCCTCGTGCTTATCTAAGAGTCTCCTAAATGTCCCTAATGTATCTGCCTCTACCATCACCCCTGGCAGTACATTCCGGGCACCCACCACTCTCTGGGTCAAAAAAAAACTATTTCTGACATCTGTCCTAAACTTTCCTCCACATACAAGGACATTGCCACACTGGGATAAAGGAATTGGCTGTCCAGTGTATCTATTCCTCTTAGTGCTATTGAATATATCTGCATGTTTTTCCAATTGTACGTCTATAAATGATTTAGAAGCATCGATACTGAACACATCTTTCCAGTCTAGCTCCCATTTTCTGAATCTTTGATTACTTTTGTTGGGTGATTAATGCAATTCATTAGTGACTTTATTTGCTGATTGCAGTGGTGTGCTGATCATTTTAGAGTGGCCTAATGCCTTCACGACTCTGCCAGAGTGTTTTCCCGCTTCCTGTACTCCTTGTCAGTGACACTGGTCATCTCTGGGTTATGAATATCTGAGTTATGGACAGAGGAGCCCCCATAATATTATTAAGTTCAAAAGTCAGACGAACATATTTTCATTCCACATCAGCTACAGAATCAGAATCAGGTTTATTAGCACCGGCATGTGTTGTGAAATTTGTTAACTTAGCAGCACCAGCACAGTATAATACATGATAATATAGAATGAAAAAAGTAAATCAGTTACAGTAAATACATATATATATATGTTAGATTTAAAATAGTGCAAAATAGAAATAAAATATGTATATTAAAAAGGGAGGTAGTGTTCATGGGTTCAAAGTCCATTTATAAATCGGATGGCAGAGGGGAAGAAGCTGTTCCTGAATCGCTGAGTGTGTGCGTCCAGTCTTCTGTACCTCCTTCCTGACAGTAACAATGAGAAGAGGATATGTCCTGGGTGATGGTGGTCCTTACTAATGGACGCCACCTTTCTGAGGCACTGCTCCTTGACGACATCTTGGATACTATGGAGGATCATACCCAAGATAGAGCTGACTAATTTGACAACTTTCTGTAGCTTCTTTTGGTCCTGTGCAGTAATAACCACCCCACCACCCCTTACCGGACAGTGATGCAGCCTGTCAGAATGCTCTCCATGGTAAACCTATAGAAGCTTTTGACTGTTTTAGGTGACAAACCAAATCTCTTCAAACTCCGAATCAAATATAGCTGCTGTCTTCCCTTCTTTAGAGCTGCATCGATATGTTGGGACCAGGTTAGGTCCTCAGAGATCTTAACACCCAGGAACTTGAAATTGCTCACTCTCTCCACTTGCGTGCATCTGTAAAAATGAAAGCCGATCATTACCTGGGAACATCCAGTACTTGGTTAGCTTTATCCGACTTGTATCTTAATCTATGACTCAGCAGTCTGCTGCTACGTTCACTTCATATCAGTTTACTGAACAACTGACCATATTTCTGAAGTTATGCTGCATTTGCCATTGACAGTGATAGCATAAGAGCTATATTAGGCCAATTTTCCATTGTGAGCACCCTGTGGCCCAATATACTGGAGCAAGCATACACGGATTGGAGAATGTTTTGTGGGGCAACTGTAGGGATGTCGCTGAGCTTCCAGTTAGCCGTCAGTTTAACTCGCCATTCCACGCCCATTCTGACCTGTATATATATGAGGTGCTACATCTGTTCTTACAAGATGTAGCACCTCACCTGGCCAACCTGCAGCCTTTACATATAGATTTCAACAACTTCAGAGAACTCACTTTCCCTGTCCCAGAACTGGCCAATTCTGTGTGTGTTACCCATCCGAAATACAAATTCGTCTTTCCTCTTTCCGCTGACACATTGATTTGCGAAGTGTTCCCTACATTTCATGGCATTTACACATTCCTTTGTTCATTCTCCCTTCCAACAACCCCATGAACCTGTCAATGCCTTAGTCAGTAGTTTATATCTGTGACAACTCTGGCCTCACTAATTCCCTTTGTCCCGTCCATTACACCCTCTTTCTCCTTCTGATTTGATCACACATGATGAAAGGTCCTGGATCAGAAATATTACTTCTTTCTCAGATGCTGACTGACCCACAGGGTGTTTTCAGCATTTTCTGTTTTTTATGTTTACATTTGTATCTGCATTACCATGTAGACTGTCTTGCTGTTGTGCCTATTGTGAAACTTTCTCTTTATGAATAAATCTTAATTTTAGATACAAATATTGAGAATCTATGCCTTTGCTCTTGCAATTAGAATATTCTCATCATAAATCGACTCATGGATTGTATAGCTTCCATTATGTTATAGCACTGACCACGTCAGTGTCACTTGTGCACCTCTAATTCTGCTCTTGCGTTTGGCAGAAATCCAGGACAATAAACAGCATGCATTTTTGTGAGTTCCATTTGTCAATACCATCTCCATGGGATGTCACAATTTTCTACTCAATTGTGAGACTGCATTTAATGTTTAATTAAATTCATTAATTGATTAAAACAAAAACAAACTTGTCATATACCCTGTGCATTGTGACAGAAGGTGCCAAAGTTGCATTAGTAAAACTGTCCCTTCATATGCCGACAATCTTGTCTGACTTCTGATGCCAGTTCTAAATGTGTAGCACAACACAGTTTCCAATATGGTATGTTACAAGGGTCTCAGCTCTAAACATCGACTGCAGGTTAAATTAGCTGCTCCGAATCAGGTTTATTATCACCGGCATGTGTCATTAAATTTGTTAACTTAGCAGCAGCAGTACAATGCAATTCCAACCAATAAATAAATCAATTACAGTAAACATAAATATGTATATTAAGTAGATTAAAAATAGTGCAAAAACAGAAGTAATATGCGTGTTTGAAAAGTGAGGCAGTGTTCATGGGTGCAGTGTACATTTAGGAATCCCATCACAGAGGGGAAGAAGCTCTTTCTGAATGGCTGAGCGTGAGCCTTCAGGCTTCTGTACCTCCTTCCTGACGGTAACAGTGAGAAGAGGGCATGCCCTGAGTTATGGGGGTCCCTAATAAAGGACATCGCCTTTCTGAATGCACCGCTCTCCATGAGATTTAGGTGACAAACCAAATCTCTTCAAACTCCTGATGAAATACATCCACTGTCTTGCCTTCTTTATAGCTGCATCAATATTCCTCTCCGTAGATATTGCCTGACCTGCTGCGTTCTTCCATATTTTGTGTCTATTACTCAATTTTGATAGTTTAGGATTGAAATTATTATATAACCATTGTATTGATTTGTTCAATATGGCTTTTGCTTTCCCATGCCATTGAAATATTTACTGGTGTCAAGTTTCTTTCAGGACCTATTTCAGATGAAAGAATAGTTTCTGTACTGCATTGTTTATGCAAGTATGTTTCCAGCAACTTCTACAATGTTAGTTGCTGTTCAAGAAAAGAGCAGCCCATGCATTTTATGCACTGTATGTACAGAAAGAGTCAGACTCTGTCATATATATTGAAACCTCCAATGTAACTAACTCGATTCTGAGCAGCTAATTTAACCTGTTCCGGCTTTTATAGTAATGTAATTTCATTTTATGAACTCTTATGGCTAAGACAACATTTTCCTTAGTTTATCATTTGATCGTTGCAGTCTCTTGCAATAGAGTATTTGCTATGGACTTATAGTAATCTTTGTACAAGACCAAAGCCACAAGAAGTGGTCGCAAGTTTCCAGAATCACCCCACAAACTACTCACTCACACTCTTTGGTGCACTAAAGGTTTTGCAATCTTGATGAGCCTCTGTCCCTTTTTTGTATATTAGAGGAGATACAGAAACATTAGTATTCATGGAGCAGCCAGAAAATTTGAACTGATTTAAGCATCTCTGTTTGCATTGTACATGTGTGCCTTAACAGTGTGTATTTTAATACACTGCAAGATTAAAATGAGAATAAAAATACAAGATAAAAAAAACACGAATATGGAAAAATAAAATGATTAAGAAAAGAGTGTGGAACTTTTAATAACACAATTTAATTTCATCAAATTTAGATCATGAGCTAATTGATTGGATTATTTTATGAGGGTTAATCTCAACATACTCACTATACAAATAGCATAATGGTAGTCATTAAAACAAATCAGAAATCTGAAATAAAAATGACCATTCAATGCTCATATTATTGTCTCCTTCACAACCAAATACACTCACAACACAATGGAGGAACTCAGCAGGTCGGGCAGCATCCGTGGAAATGATGAGTCGACGTTTCGGGCTGGAACCCTTCGTCAGGACTGAAGAGGGAAGGGACAGAGGCCCTATAAAGAAGGTGGGGGGAGGGTGGGAAGGAGAAGGCTGGTAGGTTCCAGGTGAAAAACCAGTAAGGGGAAAATACACTCTTAGTGTTCACTTTACTTGAACATCTACATTCACGATAAGATAGTCATGGGGAATTTCAATATGCAGGGAAAAACATAGAAAACCTACAGCACAATACAGGCCCTTCGACCCACAAAGCTGTGCTGAACACGTAGACTGGGAAAATCAAGGTGGTACTGGATCTCAAGGGGGCATTTCTAAAATGTTTTGTTTTAGAGCTGCTCATGGTTGAGCCCACTATGCGATCAGCTTTTCTGGACTGGGTATTGTGCAATTAACCAGAATTGATTAGAGAGCTTAAGGTAAAGGAAGTCATCAAGAAGAAAAAGTTGGCATCCCAAAATAAGCTAGCCAGTAAGATTAAAGAGGATATCAAAAGTTTCTTCTGATACATAAAGTGTAAAAGAGAGGCGAGTATAGATATTGGACCACTGGAAAATGATGTTGGAGAGTTAGTAATGGGGGGCAAGGAAATGGCAGATGAATTCAATAAGTATTTTGTATCAGTCTTCACTGTGGAAGACACTAACAGTATGTCGGAAGTTGGAGAGTGTCAGGGGTCAGAAGTATGTGAAGTGACCATTACTAGGGAGAAGGTTCTTGGGAAACTGAAAGGTCTGAAGGCAGAGAAGTCACCTGGACCAGATGGTATGCACCCCGGGGTTCTGAAAGAGGTGGCTGGAGATTGTGGAGACATTAGTAATGATCTTTCAAGAATCAATTGATTCCGGCATGGTTCCGGGACACGGGAAAATTGCAAACATCGCTTCACTTTTCAAGCAGGGAGAAAAGCAGAAGAAAGGAAACTATAGGCCAGTTAGTCTGACTTCAGTGGTTGGGAAAGTGCTGGAGTCAATCGTTATGGATGTAGTTTTGGGGTACTTGGAGACACATGATAAAATAGGCCATAGTCACCATGGTTAACTCAAGGGAAAATCTTGCCTGACAAATCTGTTGGAATTCTTTGAAGAAATAGCAAACAAGATAGACAAAGAAAAATCAGTGGATGTTGTGTATTTGGCTTTTCAGAAAGCCTTTAACAAGTTGCCATACATGAGGCTGCATAATAGTTAAGAGCCCGTGGTATTACAACAATAATACAAGCATGGATGGAGAAATGTCTGATTGTCAGGAGACAAAGTGTGGGAATAACGGGAGCCTTTACTGGTTGGCTGCCAGTGACTAGTTGTGTTCCTCATGAGTCTATATTGGAACCACTTCATTTTAAGAAATATGTCAATGACTTGGATGACAGAATTGATGGCTTTGCGGCCAAGTTTGCAGACGATACTGTGGAGGGGCAGGTGCTTTTGAGGATGCAGCGAGGCTACAGAAGGGCTTAGATAGATTAGGAGAATGGGCAAAGAAGTGGCAGATGGAACACAGTGTTCAAAATGTATTGTCATGCACATTGGTAGAAGAAACAAAAGGGTGAACTGTTTTCTAAATGGAGAGAAAACTCAAAAATATGAGGTGCAAAGGGATTTGGGAGTCCTTGTGCATGATTCCCTAAAGATTAATTTGCAGATTGAGTCTGTGGTGTGGAAGGCAAACATATTGTTAGAATTCATTTTGAGAGGACTAGAACATAAAAGCAAGGATGTAATCTTAAGGCAATATAAAGTACTAGTTAGGTGAGCAATTTTGGCCCTTTTGTTTAAGAAAGGATGTGCTGATATTGGAGAGGGTTCAAAGGAGGTTTATGGAAATGACTCTGGGATTAAAAGGCTTGTTGCTTGATGGCTATGGCTCTCTACTCACTAAATTTCCGAAGAATGATGGGTAACCTCATTGAAACATATCAAATGTTGAAGGGCCTCAAAATAGAGGACATGGAGAGGTTGCTTCCTATGGTGGAGGAGTCTAAGACTAGAGACACAGCCTCAGAATAGAGGGGTATCCTTCTAGAACACAGATGAGAGGAATTTCTTTAGCCAGAATGTGGTGAATCTGAGGAATTCATTGCCACAGGCGGCTGTAGAGGCCAGTCATTAGGTGTATTTAAGGCAGAGGTTGATAGATTCTTGATTGGTCAGGGTATGAAGGCTTACAGGGAAAAGGCGGAAGACTGGGGCTGAGAGGAAAATGGATCAGCTATGACGAAATGGCAGGCAGACTCAATGGGCCGAATGGACTTATTCGGCTCCTATATCTTACATGCTTACTCAGAATGAAAGGTTGCCAGTCATTTTAACTCCCAATCCAGCTGTCACTCGTATCTGTCTTTGGTGGTTTACACCATTCCAGTGAAATCCAAAACAAGGTCAACGAACAATATTTCATGTATTCGCTCTTTTGGGCATATCCCTTGATGGTAGCCTCTAACTAAGATAACTTACTGGCTAAGTGTGCTGAAAAGTCTTGGATGTATGGGACCGGGCAACCATTGGGTGTAGTGAACTCGTTAAGACATCGATAATCACCACTTGGGATTTAAGGACCATGTAGAAGGACAAAGCCTTGGGCCATTCAACTTGTCTACAATGCCAAGCCTTTCCATATTGGCAAACTCAGACTTCTGAGATGCCAGCTTTTCTGGGTATAGTCTCTGTTGGTGGACATTGACCGGTGGGCCAGTTGTGGGAATGTGGTGCTCGACCCCATGCTTTGTGATTGTAGTGGAGACTGTGGGCTTGGTGAGGTTTGGGAATTCGCCCAGCATTCGGGTGAACTCACATGTGGTGCTGCATGCACTCGACAGAGTTGTTGTGGGGAACTTACTGCAGCAACAGGAAAACGACTCAAAGTCCTTGACATCCACAAGTTGGCAGGTCTTAAGATCAACTAACAGTCCTTGGGAATGTTGTGTCCTGTAAGTCTAGATCCTGTTGCCATTGACAACCTCCAGGAGGCTTTGTCACTCTTTGCCTTCTCATCAATAGGCAATGCTGGCAGCGCATTCACTTGAGCACCCGTGTCACCCTGAAAGGGTGTCCATTATGAACAGTAGACAACCCAGCAGCTGGACCTCACGGTGCTCCCAGACCTTTGATGCCCCAGTGCACCGGCACTGTCAAAGCTGCAAGGTAGTTGGCACTTCCTGGCATTCGTACCAAAGTGAGCATAGTAAGAAAACCGACCCAGCATTGGTTCTTTTTGCATCTGCAGGTATGCGTGTGTTGGAAGCCCAGCTGACCAGTCATATTGAGGCAGGGAAAGGAGGAGGAATTATGCACCTCTGCCTGGCTGTAATGTTGAGACTCTCATAAAGCACTGGTAGACCTCACTGAATTGTGAGCAGATATGAGTCTCTTATCTTAGAAATCTGTGCTGAATCTGGAGAGGTTCAAAGAAGGATCATGAAAATGATTCCAGGATTAAACAGCTTGTCGTATGGAGAGCATTTGATGACTCGGAGCCTGTATTCACTAGAATTCAGGAGAACGAGGTGTGACCTCATTGAAAGCCATCGAATGGTGAAAGGCCTTGATAGAGAGGATGTGGAGAGGATATTTTCTACCAGAGAACACAGCCTCATAATCCTCTGTGGCTGAGTGTGGACTATCAGCCATTTTAGCAAGCTCCCTATAGTTCTCCACAGATGCATTAATGAGGGCTATGTGAACTTCATCAGGCATTTCCTGCATAGGGAGTAGTTTGAAAATAAAACGAGGATGGTGATTTCCCAAAATAGACATCATGTGTCCATTAGCTCCGAAGGCCAAGCATCCCCCAGGCAGGGTAAGGAAAGCAACTGTTTGGTGTGCTCAGACTTTGATAGTCTAAAAGTCTATAAAAGGTGAGTTTTCAGCATGCGATATTTTGCACTACTTATTGAATATAATTTTTATATATTTTTAATTGAAATGTAGTGTTTTAATGTATTACACAGTACTGCTGCCACAAAACAAATGTTATGATATGCTCTAAATGTAGAGTCTACATCATGCAGCAGTTCTAGTGGTCCATGTTTAGGAGGCATGTGAGTGAACAAATGGGTTTGCCACAGAAGGAGCAACTTCACTGAGTTTCAAAAAAAAGAGAGTTCACTTCACTACAATCCATAAAAATCTCACTAGATCTGACAGCAGATTTTCCATGGCTATAGAATCTTGAAACCTGATCATTTGGGTGAGATTTCTTCAGCCTGTGGGTGGTGAATATTTCTCTAAAAAAGGGGGCCATGGAGGATCAGATGTTGACAATGTTCAATCTCCATTTAACAGGTGTTTAACCATCAAGGGATATTGGTTAGTGCAGGAAATGACACTGAGGTAGAAGATCAGCTATATTCTGGTCTAATGAGAGAACAGGTGTGAGAGGCTGAATGGCCTCCTCTTTTATCTGGTTCTTGTCCTCTTATGTTGACATTTGAAAAGGAAGCCAGCACAGGATTAATGCTGACTCATTGTGGTCTGTTGGACTGCGTTCCTGGGGAAGGCGATGCCTCGATCCTTCCACCATGGGTGGTTAGGTGCCATTCCCGCAGAATGCTTCCATTCTCTCCCATCTCCAGGCTGCTGAGCTGATTCACCTGTCAGTTGCTGAAAGTCCATTTGATATTCGTCATCTTCTCCAACACTGGAGTTTCTAGGCTACTGCTCGTCACGCCCTGATGATGAAACAGCAACAATTGCACAAGTGGTTGGGCTCTCGCTCTTGCACTGCTCCTGTTGTTAACTCTGTTTCAACCTCCAACTACTTGTTTCAATGTTCCTCACTCCTCTGTCGGTACCCTGGATCTGAGGGTGTCCATTCTTAACACTTGACGCAGGATCAGCCTCCGATTCATAATTGATCCCATTTATCTTGGCATACTGCCTTTCCATCCTTTAAGCAGCTCATGGAATCGCTCTTTTCCATGACTTTGTATTCATCTCAATGCAGGAACTCTGCAGTTAACTCGACATAATTGCCTCGCCAGTGTACTGGAATTGGACTGGTTTATTATAGTCACATGTACTAACGTTACTAAATTTTATTACAATTCTCCCTGATATCCTTTTCCCAAGGAGAATGGATTGGACCTGAATCATGTTCAATCCTTCTGTACCCCTGTCCTGCATCAAAGGTGGAATTTATGGCCTTGAGTATGGAGGCAATGACTAATGCCTTGTAATTTCCTTGTCTGTTCGTCAGTGTTTATTTTAGAGTAACTCCCTCTTACTTCTCACCTTTTGAACTCCAGACGCTGACAGCTCTCTTCATTTCATCACACTTGTTCACACCCACACCTCTAGTTGCATTAGGAGAATTTGGATAATAGGTCTTGAAACTTCCTGCAACACTACATAAGACATAGAAGCAGAATTAGTCCATATGGCCCACTGAGTTGGCCATCATGGCTAATTCATTATCCCTTTCAAACCCACTCTCCTGATTCTCCCTTCCTTTGCCACAGGCATTACACTAAGCCTCTGATTCATGGCTGATTTGTTTCTCTTGGCATTCTAGCTTTACCATAGAACAGCACCACATTTACTGGAAGGACATGACAGTATTAGTGATGGTGCAGAGGAATTTGAGAATATTGCCAGGCTGGAGAATTGAGGAGGGGTGACCCTGATTCTAATTGGCTTGTGGTGAAAAGGAGAATGACTTAATTGAGAGACCAGGACAGGGAAAATAAGAAGGTCTTATATTCTTTAAAGGGGAAACTAGTAATCATGGGGTGATTATTTGATTGCACTGAGTAGCAAATTTTTTTCAGAAGTGTAGTGGCCTCAGTATTTTTTAATGTAGATATGATAGACATAATGGCGGGGAGGATTGGAGATAAGGCAACCCTCATAATTCCCATCTCAAATATAAAATGGAGCCCAACCAGTGAACAGAACGGCAAAAAAATGCACTATCTTTCTATAGCGTACTTCTGGCACGAGGTTTTAACACAACAGCATTTCACACAGCCATGTTATGGAAAGAGAATTGGAAAATTATCAATAAATTGTGGCGGCACAATGTGAAGAGAAGATATTGTTAACAATATAGAAAATTGTTCAGGTGTTCCCTGCTCACACAAAATAAAAACAGGAAGAGTCAGATCCAGATAGTAATTTGTCCGCTCTTTCATGAGCCAGTATTTCAATTCTCGATCATGTGATCTTGGTTGCCGTGGCAATACTACCCCTCCTTCACATTTCAGCCTTTGCTTACAAATACCTTAGAGTTGCTGCTACTTTATCAATCTACTCCCACTTATCAGGGAGTTGGTGGGAGGTTGTTGCAAGCAGTAGTATTCAATTGATTATTAGTAATACTGTCAAAACTCAAAAAGTGTGATGCAATTTCAAATTGTGTAACTCAAGACGCTCAGTCTATGGAAAAGAGATGGTACCGGAACTTGTACCAAGATTTGTAATTCTTTTATTATGAAAGAAGTTGTTTAATAAATTAAAAAATATATATACAATAGACAATAGACAATAGGTGCAGGAGTAGGCCATTCGGCTATTCGAGCCAGCACCGCCATTCACTGTGATCATGGCTGATCATCCACAATCAGTATCCAGTTCTTGCCTTATCCCCATAACCTTTGATTCTGCTATCTTTAAGAGCTCTATCCATCTCTTTCTTGAAAGCATCCAGAGACTTGGCCTCCACTGCCTTCTGGGGCAGAGCATTCCATATATCCACCACTCTCTGGGTGAAAAAGTTTTTCCTCAACTCCGTTCTAAATGGCCTACCCTTTATTCTTAAACTGTGGCCTCTGGTTCTGGACTCACCCATCAGCGGGAACATGCTTCATGCCTCCAGCGTGTCCAATCCCTTAATAATCTTATATGTTTCAATCAGATCCACTCTCATCCTTCTAAATTCCAGTGTATACAAGCCCAGTCGCTCCAATCTTTCAACATATGACAGTCCCGCCATCCCGGCAATTAACCTTGTGAACCTACGCTGCACTCTCTCAATAGCAAGAATGTCCTTCCTCAAATTTGGAGACCAAAACTGCACACAATGCTCCAGGTGTGGCCTCACCAGGGCCCTGTACAGCTGCAGAAGGACCTCTTTGCTCCTATACTCAATTTCCCTTGTTATGAAGGCCAGCATGCCATTGGCTTTCTTCACTGCCTGCTGTACTTGCATGCTTGCTTTCAGTGACTGATGTACAAGAACACCTAGATATCATTGTACTTCCCCTTTTCCTAACTTGACTCCATTTAGATAATAATCTGCCTTCCTGTTCTTACCACCAAAGTGGATAACCTCACATTTATCCACATTAAACTGCATCTGCCATGCATCTGCCCACTCACCCAGCCTGTCCAAGTCACCCTGCATTCTCATAACACCCTCCTCACATTTCACACTGCCACCCAGCTTTGTGTCATCTGCAAATTTGCTGATGTATATAGTCTTGTTAAAGCATTCTCCCAAAACATTTCATGGTGTAATTTCATCAAATTGTAACCTGGAGAGGAAGGCAGAGGCGTGAAGATGGTAGTGACACTTCTGGGTTATGAAGTTTCAGCAAGTGGGTGCCAGAAGGATTGGAGTTGGGATCCCAGCTGTCCATATTCTGTCTCTATAAATTACCTGGGATGCTTCAGGAGGCTGTCAGCAGAGTACACGAATTGGTCAGGACCTGGCAGATGAATTACAACAAGAACATTGATATTGTCGACTCTGATAAAATAATTAAAAGAATATTTATAAATGATGAGAGATGGAGAAAAGATTGCACACAATGCGGTGTGGTAGGCCTTGTATACAAATCACTTGAAGTTTAAGTGCAGGTGCAGCAATCTGTGTGTTGGCTTTTATACCAACAGAATTTGGGATGATGCATCAGAAAGGTGGCATCCATTATTAACGACCTTCACCACTCAGGACCGGCTCTCACCTCACTACTAACATCAGAGAGGAGTACAGGAGCCTAATACATACTCTCATTATTTTAGGAATGGCTTGGCCCCCCTCCAACATCAGATTTCTGAATGAAAAGGAGGGAGGAGAAGATGGTGGCGCGACACAGCGCGCGCCACCGTTCCGAATGATATCATATGTGTAACTAGGGGCCGTGCACAATCCTGATTTGATGGAGGCAGATGTGAGAAGCACGGAGGAACATCTGGAGAAACTTCTGAAATGCCTGCTTCACTGCCGCTGCTACTGTGCGATCGAGAATCTCCAAAGGGGAAGACCTCAAATCCTCGGTTTTGCCTATTGCCTGTTGCCGGGGCCGGGGTTGAAGCGCTCGGCAGAGATGGTGCTGGGTGCTCAGTGTCGGAGAGCTGGTCGGAGGCTCGGAGTTTTCGGACGGACTCAGAGTCGGACTGTGGTCGGGTGCTTCCAGGATGCTGCATCGGCAAGTTTGCAGCACTGGAGGTTCACCGTCTGCGTGAGAAGATGGGACTTTCAAGAGACTTTGAGACTTTTTACTGAGCCCATGGTCTGTTCTTTATCAAATTACAGTATTGCTTTGCTCTGTTGTAACTATATGTTATAATTATGTGGCTTTTGTCAGTTTTTCGGTCAGTTTGTCATGAGTTTCTGTGATATCGTTCTGGAGAAACATTGTATCATTTCTTAATGTATGCATTACTAAATGACAATAAAAGAGGACTGCGTGTCCTCATAATCTAATCTAATCTAATAATGAACCCACAAACACAACCTCACTGATTTTACACAAACACGAGGCTACGCTCTGTCCGCCAGAGAAAGCAGGATCTCCCAGTGGCCACACATTTTAATTCCACGTCCCATTCCCATTCTAATATGTCTATCCACGGCCTCCTCTACTGTAAAGATGAAGCCACACTCAGGTTGGAGGAACAACACCTTATATTCCGTCTGGGTAGCCTCCAACCTGATGGCATGAACATTGATTTCTCAAACTTCCGCTAATGCCCCGCCTCCCCCTCGTAGCCCATCCATTATTTATTTATATACACACATTCTTTCTCTCTCTCTCCTTTTTCTTCCTCTGTCCCCCTCACTATACCCCTTGCCCATCCTTTGGTTTTTCCCCCCTCCCCCTTTTCTTTCTCCCTAGGCCTCCTGTCCCATGATCCTCTCATATCCCTTTTGACTATCACCTGTCCAGCTCTTGGCTCCATCCCTCCCCCTCCTGTCTTCTCCTATCATTCTGGATCTCACCCTCCCCCTCCCACTTTCGGATCTCTTACGAGCTCTTCTTTCAGTTAGTCCTGACGAAGGGTCTCGGCCCAAAACGTCGACTGCACCTCTTCCTAGAGATGCCGCCTGGCCTGCTGCTTTCATCAGCAACTTTGATGTGTGTTGCTCACCGATTTTACTCTCCTTTTGCACTCCTTATCGAACTTAAATTTAATATATATATTTTTATTGAAATTTACACTGTTTTAAAGTATTATAAAGTACTGCTGGGTGGTTAGATGCCACTCCCACAGAATGGTTCCATTCTCTCCCATCTCCAGGTTGCTGAGATGATTCACCTGTCAGTTGCTGAAAGTCCATTTGATATTCGTCATCTTCTCCAACACTGGAGTTTCTAGGCTACTGCTCGTCACGCCCTGATGATGAAACAGCAGCAATTGCACAAGTGGTTGGGCTCTCGCTCTTGCACTGCTCCTGTTGTTAACTCTGTTTCAGCCTCCAACTACTTGTTTCAATGTTCCTCACTCCTCTGTCGGTACCCTGGATCTGAGGGTGTCCATTCTTAACACTTGACGAGGATCAGCCTCCGATTCGTAATTGATCCCATTTATCTGGGCATTCTGCCTTTCCATCCTTTAAGCTGCTCACGGAATTGACCTTTTCCATGACTTTCTATTCATCTCAATGCGGGAACTCTACAGTTAACTCTACATAATTGCCTCGCCAGTGTACTGGAATTGGACTGGTTTATTATAGTCACATGTACTAACGTTACTAAATTTTATTACAATTCTCCCTGATATCCTTTTCCCAAGGAGAATGGATTGGACCTGAATCATGTTCAATCCTTCTGTACCCCTGTCCTGCATCAAAGGTGGAATTTATGACCTTGAGTATGGAGGCAATGACTAATGCCTTGTAATTTCCTTGTCTGTTCGTCAGTGTTTATTTTAGAGTAACTCCCTCTTACTTCTCACCTTTTGAACTCCAGACGCTGACAGCTCTCTTCACTTCATCACTCTTGTTCTCACCCACACCTCTAGTTGCATTAAGAGAATTTGGATAATAGATCTTGAAACTTCCTGCAACACTACATAAGACATAGAAGCAGAATTAGTCCATATGGCCCACTGAGTCGGCCATCATGGCTAATTCATTATCCCTTTCAAACCCACTCTCCTGATTCTCCCTTCCTTTGCCACAGGCATTACACTAAGCCTCTGATTCATGGCTGATTTGTTTCTCTTGGCATTCCAGCTTTACAATAGAACAGCACCACATTTACTGGAAGGACATGACAGTATTAGTGATGGTGCAGAGGAATTTCAGGATGTTGCCAAGGCTGGAGAATTGAGGAGGGGTGACCCCGATTCTAATTGGTTTGTGGTGAAAAGGAGAATGATTTAATTGGGAGACCAGGACAGAGAAAATAAACAAAAAAGAATGCAAGACATGGCTATATTTCATTAAGAGTTTGAGGAGATTTGGTTTGTGACCCAAGACACTCTAAAACTACAAATGTACCATGGAGAGCATTCTGACAGGCTGCATCACTGTCTGCTATTGCATAGATAGAAATAGATAGATAGATAGATACTTTATTGATCCCAGAGTCACGGTAGCATTACAAGTGCACAGATAAACAAATATTAGAAGAGAAGTAGGAAGAATAAATATAAATAAGTTCCCACAAACAGACTAACAGGAGGGGGCCATCACTCCCCCGGCTATCGGTTGACTCATTATAGAGCCATATGGCAGAGCGTCAGAATGACCTCATATAACGCTCTATGGAGCAGCGCAGTTGTTTTAGTCTATTACTAAAAGTGCTCGTCTGTTTAGCCAAACTGGTATGCAGACAGTAAGAAGCACTGTCCAGAACTGCCAGGGTTTTCTGAAAGGTACTTTGTTCTACCACAGCCTCCGGTGTGTCCAGTTTGACTGCTATAACAGAGCCAGTCTTCCTAATCAGTTTATTGAGCCTGGTGGCATCAGCCGTGTTGATGCTATTTCCCCAGCTCACCTCTGCATAGAAGATTGTACAGGTGACAACAGACTGGTAGAAGATGTGAAGGAGAGGCCTGTATACTCCAAAGAACCTGCACCCCACAGAGCCCCGCTGATGCCATAATGCTGGTGAGGCACTGCATGATCTCTACAGTGCCAACAGTGACTTTCAAAACAAACACTCTGATGGTATCTTCATTATCACAGGCGATCTTAACCATGCAAACCTAAAGGCAGTTCTGCTAAATTCCACCAGCATGTTGATTTTGGTATAAGAGATGAAAATACACTAGACCTGGTTTACACTACAGTATTAGGTGATCAAAAATAGTCTCCCAACTCCACATTGGAATCTCAGATCATTATCTGTCATTTTAATTCCACACACAAACCAGTGATCAAACAGGTCAAGCCAGCTCTAAAAGTGTTGAGGGTGTTTTGATGATAGGAACCAGAGAATGTTCAGGAAGGCTGTTACCTATGGCAGCCATGTTAACATTCAGGAATGTGTAGATTCTGTGACCAGCTACATAGAGAAGTGTACCGAGGACGTTACATGAACACATCCGGATGAGGACAAATCAGAAACCATGGCTGACTGCAGGGGTCCGTGCACGGATAAGGGGTTGTGATGCTGCTTTCAGATCGGGAGCTGTGACACCTCTCAGGAAAGCAGGAAATGTGCTTTCCTGCTCATTCAGGACGGTGAAATTGGAGCATTCTCAGAGAATGTACAGCCACTTCTGCAATCCCGGAGACATGAGGCACATGTGGCAGGGAATTCAGAGGATTATAGACTACAAGTCAAACCTGCACGTCAGTTACCAGGACGTTTCACTCACTGTGGAAGCCACCACAGACCTCCCCTCCCTGGACGGATCTGGAAGCTTTCCTGACAACTCAAGCCATGCAGAGCAGAAATGGACAGGCTCACCACAGTAAAGGCAGCACATTCCCTTCAGTAATCGATTCCACTCAGCTGGAGAAAGTCTGGATCTGTCGGGCTGCGTCAGCTCCACTGGAGGAAGTTGAGGAGAACTGAGGTGTGTGCATCAGCACATGGAGGATGATGAGGCTGGAGGGTCTTGGAGACTGGCAGCCCTAGAGGACTAACTGTGGCGCTCTCATCTCCTTTCCTGGAGACAATTGTCAACCCAGTATCGATGAGAATCTTGAGATCCGCAACTGCGTCTCTGGCTGCCAATGTATCTTCAATTTTCCCTGATAACCTGTGGTTATTAGTGCCTTGGTGTTGCAGCCTTCTGTACTGCCAGAGAGCAGAACTTGATTGTGTAGTCAGCCACACTACGGGTACTCTGACGAAGTTGAAGAAGGTGCATGGACACCTCTTTTCCACTGACTGGGTGGTGAAAAACTCTCCTCATCTCTTTGGTGAAGAGGAATAAGTCTGCATAACTTGGAGATTTCTTCTCCCTGAGAGCTGTAGCCCAGAGAGGGATTTGTCAGAGAGGAGGGAGATGATATTGGTCACTTTGCCGTTGCCAGAGGGGAACTCGGTGGGTTGCAACTCGAAAATGAGAAGCCCTCTACATGTCCCTGGTTTGCCATCAAATTGCTCGGGCACAGGCAGCTTTGGAGACTTGGGAGGTGGGGCAGCAACAGCGATTCACTGGCTTAGCTAAATGATCTCAGTGAGTGTCTGCAGAGCAGTCAAAATCCACTGGAGCATACACTCAGGTGCACTCACCATGACTTCTGTGCAAAAGTCTTAGGCGCATGTATAAAAATTCTCTAAAGCAAAGATGCTTTCAAAAATAATGAAATTAGAAATCTCTAAATATCAAAAAAATCAGTCTAAAAAGCAGTAAACTGTAAAAATTTAAATCAAATCAATATTTGGTGTGACCACCTTTTGCCCTTGAAAGTGCATCACTTCTCTTAGGGATACCTTCACGCAGTTTTTAAGAAAATCAGCTGGTAGGTTGTTCCAGGTATCGTGGAGGACTCGCCACAGTTCTTCTGCAGACTCTGGCTGCCTCGCTTGCTTCTGCCTCTCCAATCCAATCATGTTGAGATTGGGACTCTGTGGAGGCCATACCACGTGAAACTGTGTTTAAAAAAAACCCAGGTTGCCTAAAACGTTTGCACAGTATAGTGAATCGAGAAGCAAAACAGGCACAGGTGCACTGATAACAAGGCACCGGTGAAAATGGTCAACTAATAATGATAAAGGCGAGGAAGTCTGCAGAAGGTGGAAATCCAGAGCCACACACAAGATGCTGGAGGAACTCAGCAGGCCAGGCAACATGTACGAGGGGTGATTGCTAAGTTTGTGGCCGAAGGCAGAAGGAGATGAGTTATTAACTTCAAATTTTCAGCATTTTCACACAGAGTTGAACTGCACGTACATGTAACGAGAGCTGTATAACTCATCTCCTTCTACCTTAGGCCACAAACTTATCAATCACCCCTGCTGTGGACCACCTGGTGGTCCAAGACGCTTTCGTTACATGCACGTGCAATTCAACTCTTTGAGTGATAATGCAGAAAGTTTGAAGTTAACAACTCGTCTCCTTTTACCTTAGTCCACTAACTTATCAATCACCCCTGGTGTGGACCACTTCTACAAAGAAGGGATCTGTATGCTCCACGACCGCTGGACTAAGTGTGTACATGTAGGAGGGGACTATGTTGAAAAATGTGCTAGGTTTTCAAAAATTGACTCCTTTTACCTTAGGCCACAAACTTATCAATCACCCCGATACAGAAAAGAGTACAGTCAATGTTTCGGGCCGAGACCCTTCTTCAGAGCTGAAAAAGAAGAGGAAAGATGCCAGAATAAAAAGGGAGGGGAAGGGGAAGGAGGAATAACTAGGAGGTGATAGGTGAAGCCAGATGGATGGGAAAGGGCTGGGGATGAAGGAGTCTGATAGGAGAGCACAGTGAACCACGATGGAAAGGGAAGGAAGAGGGACTCCAGGGGAAAGTGATAGGCAGGTAAGAAGAGGAAAGAGGGGAGAGTGGGGAATACAAGAAGAGGGGAGGGGAGAAAATGTTTTTTAGATCAAAAGGTGAAATCAATATCAGCTTGGAGGCTACCTAGATGGAATACAAGGTGTTGCTTCTCCACCCTGAGGGTGGCCTCGTCATGGCACAAGAGCAACACCTTATATTCTGCCAGAAAAGGAGATGCGGGTGAGGCAGCGTCAATAGTGGAGGAAGGGAAACTCCATTCTTTGAAGAAGGAAGATACCTCTGATGTCCTGGAATGGAAAGACTTGTCCTGGGAACAGATACAACAAAGGCGAAGGAACTGAGAAAAGGGAATAGCATTTTTACAGGAGATAGGGTGGGAAGGGGTATAGTCAAGATAACCGTGGGAATAGATAGATTTATAAAAGGTGTCCTTTGACAGTTTGACTCCAGAGATGGAGTCAGAGAGACTGAGAAAGGGGAGGGAGGTGTCAGAAATGGACCAAGTGAATTTAAGGGCAGGGTGGAAGTTAGAGGCAAAGTTGATGAAATTGACAAGCTCAGCTTGGATGTATGCAGCAACACCAGTGCAGTCGCCATTGTAGTGGAGGAATTGTTGGGGAGTATTACTGATGAAGGCTTGGAACGTGGACTGTTTTACGTAGCCAACGAAGAGGCAAGCATAGCTTGGGCCCATGTGTGTGCCCATGGCTACCCCTCAAGTCCGGAGAAAGTGGAAGGAGTGGAGGGAAATATTGTTGAGGGTGAAGACCAGTTCTGCCAGACAGAGGAGGGTGGTGGTGGAGGGGATTTGTTTGGTTCTTTTGTTGAGAGAGGGCGTAGAGCTTTAAGCCCTTCTTGATGTGGGGGATAGAAACCATAGAAACCATAGAAACTACAGCACAGAAACAGGCCTTTTGGCCCTTCTTGATGTGGGGGATAGGGACTGGCATTCAAAGTGAAATTGAGGTCAGGGCAAGGGAATTGAAAGATACTGAGGAGATCAAGAGCATGAGTAATGTTGCGCATGTAGATGGGAAAGGATGGAACAAAAGGGCATAGAATGGAATTGAGGTATGAGGACACAAGTTCAGTGGACAGAAGCAGGTACAGATAATCGGCCCACCAGACAGTCAGGTTTAAGGATCTTGGTAGGAGGTAGAAGCAGTGCAGGGTAAGGAAACTTTGGATGAGAGTTCTCCAGAGTTAATGAAGTCAGTTTCCCAATGGGCTGAAGCAGGGTCCTCTTTAAGGGGTAGGTATGAGGAGCTGTCTCAGCCTGGAGGACTCTCAGCTGGAGATCAGCCTGAAGTATGAGACCCATCTAGAGCATGTGAATTTTCTGGCCTCACAGATATAACTTGTTTGATGCGTGGACGAGTACTGGACCAATGGGAATGAGCATGTACCACCTTCACAAGAAGAAAAGTGAAAGGTAAAAGAAAACAAAATGTATCTAAATTGTATCATTTCTGCATTTATCCTAGCCCAGTGTACAAAATGGGACTATTGCATTTCATTTTCCCAATCTTGAATTGTTTATTAGTTATTTCTTGTTTTCAAGGAATTTTTGGCCATGTCATGATGATCTAGGAATTAGACACAGACATGACTTTTCAACAATAATGCAGATTGAAAGTAGACACTTCGTGTTTTTAAACATAAGGGGACCTGTGTATCGCAATGATGTAGGATTAATAAGAGATCTTGTAGTTAAAGAACCTCTGGAGAGAAGTGATCACAGCGTCATACAATTCCAGACAGTTCGATGGTGAGCACCTGGGTCAAACTTCAAGAGTGACAATTCAAATGTATGAAGGGAGAGTCATCCAAAGTGGACTAAGATAATAAGCCAAAGGAAAGAGAGATATTTAAATAAATGATCAACAATGCTCAACTGAAATTTATCCAAATCTAAACAAGGAAATCGATGAGAAGGATTAACATCTAGAGTTAACAGAACAGGTCAAAGAAAACATTAAATTAAAAACTGAAGTACACGAAGTGGCAAAAGCTAGAAATCAATGAGGGTACTATGAATTTTTTCAGAATCAGCAGCAGAGGACTGAAATATTAATGAGGGAGCAAGGTGCTTGTGAGAGTAAACTGACAAGTAATATCAAAGCACATGAGGGAATGATGTGGATATATGAAAGGAAGAGGATAATTTAGTGTGAGACCTCTGGCAGGTGAGACGGGAGAATTAATCGTGGGAAACAAAGAAGTGGCAGATAATTTAATCCAATGTGTTTTCATGATAGAGGACACTGTAAACATTCTAAGGAGGATGAACAGGCTGATTACAAGTAATAGCATTCCCTGTTGTAAAGGACAAAATATTCTAAATACCAATGACATTTAAACAGAGTTGTTGCCAAGAATCAATTTCCCATATCCAGTGTTTACAAAAAAGTGGCTGCAGAGATGGTGGAACTCCTGCAGGATGGCAGTGCCTTCAACAATGTGTATGTGACGTCTGTGAGGGGATCCAGGAGTGCCCCTATTAACTGTTTGGAGAGAGACATTTATCATTGATGGTTTGTTTGGAAAGGAGAGAGAGAGACAGAGTTATTTACCACCGATATGTTGCTTTTGGAAAAGAGAGAGAGAGAGAGAGACGAAGATTAACGGTTGGACGGTCACTTTAAGGCATTGGAAGTAACTTTGGATTTCTACTGAGTTTGGAGTTGGAGACAGCACCGAGCAGCTCAAAGGTTGCTATGGTGACTGAAGGCAGTGTTATTTAATGGACACTCGATGTTATGTTGATGTTACTTCCAAGGACAGGTTGCCTGCTTGTGCATTTCTTCATAGACAAAGGAGGGAGGGACTCTTTGAATGACAGGTGATGGTCAGCCTGGTGAAATAAATGGGAGGTCAGATGATACAGACCTCGGGGACACATGATCTGGACACTGAATGAGCACTGTTGTGCCCGCAGAGAAAGTGGGTTTCAGAGGATCGATCAGGCGGATCGATTCCAAATTGCTATTCCAGTTTGAAGGAGAAGGGGTTGACTGGTGGGGAGTTGTCTATGTGTCCACCCTCGCCTGGGTGATAGCTCTACCACAGAAGACCGGTCCCCCTGGTTAAAGTCACAGTCGGTGACTTGTAAAGGATTTCGGAGGACGACGAGAAGATCGACGGCATCAGCTCACCTGAAGACTCAACTCTCTCTCTCTCTCTCCATCACTACTCAACTAAATACCATGAACTGAACTGAACTGAACTTTACTCAACATCGTAAGACTGTGTCTTTTTACCCCTAGACTTAAAGAAGCTTGGTTTTTTCATACATATCTATTCCACACTTACTTTTATATATAATCATTGCTAACCTGTTTGATTTATTTACATTTATATTACTGTATTGCATAGTTACTAATAAATATTATTAGTTGTTAGCAATACGAGACTCCAAAGTGTTTTCCATCTCTGCTGGTTTCTTAACCCCAGTCACAGGGTACGTGACACGTCTTTGTTCAAAAAGGATGGAGACAAAGTTTGGAAACTTTAAGCTTGTCTCTTTAACTTCTGTTGTTTGAATGAGTCCATAATCAAAAAATAAATAGCAAGTCATTTAGAGAATCTTAATGTAACCAAATTAAATGATTATAGTTAAATGCTAGGTAAATAAAGTTTAACGATATTGTAAACTTCTTTCAGGATGCAACAAGCAAAGTCAATAGAGGAAAATCTCTAGATGGATTTTATTTGAAATTTTTTTATCAAAGGCTTTTGATAAGGTACCTCATAAATGGGTAGTGCATAAGAAACAAGCTCCGAGTATTGTGGGAAGCATTTTAGCACAAATGAAGACCAGTATCACATGGAGTTAGAATTATTTTTTCCTCTCTCTGCCAGGTTGAACGCGGTAACTAGTGGAAAGCTACAAGGATCCATTCTTGACCCTCAACTAATGATCTGGAGAACAGGCAGAGTGAAAAGTTTCCAAGTTTACAGAAGACACAAGAGTACGACAGGGAATGTGTTGGGATATTTGGAATCCGCAACAAGATATACAGTAAAACCCTGATAATCCACTGTCCAACTGTTCTGAAATCCTGATGACTGGCATCTAAGCCATCAGGGAATGTATACTGTTAGCAAGCCAATTTTAACATGTCAACATGTTACCGTTACACCAGGAGTAGTCGTCTTCCCCAGTAACATGATGTGATGCTTAATTAAATGCCGTCTGGACATCAAGTAGAGTACATCATAAACGGCAGAGATTCTGCAGATCCAGAGGAACTCACACAGAGTGCTGGAGAAACTCAGCACGTTATTTCTGGAGGCAATATTTACGGAGAGGAATAAGCAGTTGTTGTTTTGGGCCGAGATCCTCCATGAGGACTGGAAGAGAAGGGGGCAGAAGCCACTGTAAGAACATTGGGGAAGGGAAGGATTACAAGCAGCTGATAAGAGAAAATCCGATGAGAGGGAAGATGGATGGATAGGGGAGATGGGATTAAATAAGAAGTCGTGAGGTGATAGTTGGAAGAGGTAAAGGGGCTGAAGAAGAAAGAACCTGATAGGAGATTACAGTGGACCATAGGAGAAGGGGAAGGAGGAGGGGCACCAGAGGGAGGTGATGAGCTACTGAGGAGAAGAGGTAAGCAGGCAGCCTGAAGGGAATTGGAAAAATAGCAAACAGGGAGACGGGGAGATGTGATTACAGGAAATTAGAGATATCGATGTTCGTGACATCAGGTTGGGGGCAACGGAGATGGAATATGAAGTGTTTCTACTCCAACCTGAGAGTGGTCTGATCATGACCATATAGGAGGCCATGGACCAACATGTCGGAATGTGAATGGGAAGTAGAAATCCTGCCTTTTGTGACAGACGGAGCAAAGGTGCTCGACATCATATCTCACTGATGTAGAGGAGGCCACACTGGGAGCACTGGATACAGTAGAAGAACACAACAGACTTGCTGCTGAAGTGTCACCTCAGCAAGAAGGACTACTTGGTGCCCTGAATGATGGTCAGAGAGGAGGTACAAGGGCAGGTATTGCAGTTGTCCTGTGATCAGTGGGGAGGGATGAGTGGGCAAGGGAGTCACATAGTGAGTGCATTCCCTCGGGAAATCGGTGGGGGGAGGGTGTTGGAGAGGAAGATGTGCCTGGTGCTAGGAACCCATTGGAAATGTGGAAACTGTGGACAATGATGTGCTGGATACAGAAACTCATGGCATGGTAAGCAAGGACAAGGGGAAATTAGTGTTGGAGGCCTGTTATGATGATGAGGTGGGGAGTGGCAAGGGCAGATATGTGGGAAATAGAGGAGATGCATGGGGAGGGCAGCACTGAGGGTGATGGAAGAGAAAACACATGTTTTTTTTTTAAAAAGAGGACATCGCAGAAGTGCTAGAATGGAAAGCCTAATCCTGAGAACAGATATTGTGGAGACAAAGGAACTGAACTGAATTGAGTTGACTTTATTACTTGCATCCTTCATATACGTGAGGAGTAAAAATCTTTATGTTACGTCTCCATCCAAATGTGCCTATTTGTCCTGGCTTTTATGCCGCGGTACCATTTCCCGGCTGGTAGCAGCTGGAACAGTTGTGTTTGGGGTGACTCGTGTCCCTAATGATCTTTCTGGCCATTTTTATACACCCGTCTCTGTAAATGTCCTGAATAGTGGGAAGTTCACATCTACAAATGCACTGGGCTGTTCGCACTACTCTCTGCAGAGTCCTGCGATTGAGGGAAGTACAGTTCCCATACCAGGCAGTGATGCAGCTGGTCAGGACGATCTCAATTGTACCCCTATAGAAAGTTCTTAGAATTTGGGGCGTCATACCAAACTTCTTCAACTGTCTGAGGTGAAAGACGCGCTGTTGTGCCTTTTTCACCACAGAGCCAGTATGTACAGACCATGTGAGATCCTCGGTGATGTTTATGCAAGGAACTTAAAGCTGTTCACCTTCTTAACCCCAGATCCATTTATGTCAATAGGGGTTAGCCTGTCTCCATTCCTCCCGTAGTCCACAACCGGCTCCTTCATTTTTGCAACATTGAGGGAGAAGTTGTTTTCTTGACACCACTGTGTCAGGGTGATGACTTCTTCTCTGTAGGCTGCCACGTTATTATTTGAGATAAGACCAATCAATGTAGTGTCATCAGCAAATTTAATTAGCAGATTGAAGCTGTGAGTGGCAACACAGTAATGAGTGTACAGAGATTAAAGGGAGGCTTAGGACACAGCCCTGAGGGGCACCTATGCTGAGAGTCAGAGAGGCAGAGGTGAGGGAGCCCACTCATACCACCTGCCAGCAATCTGACAGGAAGTCCAGGATCCAGCTACCCAAGGCAGGGTGAAGGCCGGGGTCTCTGAGTTTCTTGTCGAGGCTAGAGGGAATTATGGTGTTGAGGGAATTATGGTGTTGAATGCTGACCTATAGTCCAAGAATGGTATCAAATTTTTGCATATGACAGGGTGAGAAGAAGTTTAGTTAAGGTAACTGTGAGAATCACTAGTTTGTAAAGGATGCCAGTGGATAGTGTGTCTCCAGAGATAGAAACAGAGTGGGAAAGGAGAGTGAGGTGTCAGGAACATAAGAAATAGGAGCAGAAGTAGACCATCCGGCCCATCGAGCCTGCCCCACCATTCAATAAGATCATGGCTGATCTGTCCGTACACTCAGCTCCATCTACTTGCCTTTTCCCCATAACCCTTAATTCCCCTACTATGTAAAAATCTATCTAACTGAATCTCAAATATATTTAGTGAAGAAGCCTCAACTGCTTCCCTGGGCAGAGAATTCCAGAGATTCACCACTCTCTGGGAAAAACAGTTTCTCCTCATCTCCGTCCTAAATCTTCTCCCCTGAATCTTGAGGCAATGTCCCGTAGGTCTAGTCTCACCTACCAATGGAAACAACTTTCCTACTTCTATCTTATCTATCCCTTTCAAAATTTTGTATGTTTCTATAAGATCCCCTCTCATTCTTCTGAATTCCAGACAGTATAGTCCCAGGCGACTCAATCTCTCCTCATAGGTTAACCCCTTCATCCCTGGAATCAATCTGGTGAACCTCCTCTGCACTGCCTCCAAAGTCAGTATATCCTTCCTCAAGTATGGAGACCAGAACTGTACACAGTACTCCTGGTGCGGCCTCACCAGTACCCTGTATAGTTGCAGCATGACCTCCCTGCTCTTGAATTCAATCCCTCCAGCAATGAAGGCCAACATTCCGTTTGCCTTCTTAATAACCTATTGTACCTGCAAGCCAACATTTTGTGGTTCATGCACAAGCACTTCAAGTCCCCCTGCACAACAGCATGCTGCAATCTTTCACCATTTAAATAATAATCTGTTCTTCTATTATTCCTTCCAAAGTGGATGATCTCGCATTTACCAATGTTGTATTCCATCTGCCAGACCTTGGCCCACTCACTTAACCTATCTATATCCCTCTGCAGACTCTCCACATCATCTGTACAATTTGCTTTTCCACTCAGTTTAGTGTCAACAGCAAATTTTGTTAAGCTACACTCAGTCCCCTCTTCCAAATCATCAATGTAAATGGCAAACAGTTGCAGGCCCAGCACCAACCCCTGTGGCACCCCACTCACCATTGACTGCCAACCAGAGAAACACCCATTTATACCAACTTTCTGCCTTCTGTCGGTTAACCAATCCACTATTCATGCCAATACACTTCCTCCAACTCCATGCATCGGTATCTATTTATAAGTCTCTTGTGCGGCACCTTATCGAACGACTTCTGGAAATTCATCCACCTGTTCCCCACTATCCACTGCACTCATTATGTCCTCAAAGAACTCCAGTAAGTTTGTCAAACAGGACCTGCCCTTTCTGTCAGAGAAAGACCGAGTAACTATGAAGGCAGGGTGGAAGTTAAAGGCAAAGTTGGTGAAATTGTTGATCTCAGCATGGATGCAGGAAGCAGCACCAGTGCTGTTGTCAATGTAGTGCAGAGGGTTGGGGAGTATTACTAGTCTAGGCTTGGAACATGGGCCTGTCCATGTAGCTGATAAATAGGCAAGCATAGCTAGGGACCATTCAGGAGGCCACGGGGAAACCATTGCTTTGCAGAAAGCAGCAAGAATCCGAAAGGGACATTGTTCAGGGTGAGAACGAGTTCTGTCTGATGCAGGGGGTTTGCGGTGTAGGAAACTGATTAGGTCTGTTGTCCAGAAAGAAGCAGAGAACTTTAAGGCCATCCTGAAGGGGGATAGTAGTGTATATGAAGTGAACATTAATAATGAAAATAAAACAAAAACTGAAGGATGGAATGAGGAAAGGTTAAGTGAGCTAGGGCTTTTCTCTCTGGAGCAAGGAAGAATGAGATGTGATTTGACAGAGGTGTACAAGATGATAAGAGGCATAGATAGAGTGGACAGCCAGCGCTTTTTCCCCAGGGCAGAAGAAGCTTATACCAGGGTGAAGGGCAAGCAGATTGGATGACAGGAAAGGCAGAGAACATTCCCCTGAGGAGCAGGCATTCAGTATGCCTACAGCTGATGTACAGTAAGGAAGACCATAGCCAGGGTTAACACAGGTAAAGCTCCGGCACCTGATAACATACCTGGTTGGGTGCTGAGGGACTGTGAAACACAGTTAACAGAGATTCCTACAGACATCTTCAACATCCTTCTGGTAAAGCTCACTGTTCCTACAGGCTTCAGGCGGCCACCATCATCCTGCTGCCCAAGAGGGTGACAATAACCTCACTTAATGACTACCATCCAGTGGCACAGACCTCACAATAATGAAATGTTTTCAGCCGCCGGTTATGGATCACATTAAATCCCATCTTGCCACTACATTGGCCCCTTTCTTGTTTGCTTATCGGTCAAGTCGGTCCACTGATAATGCTATAGCCTCTGCACTCCAATGCATCCTGTCCCACCTGGAAAATGGTGCCTCTTACACCAGGATGTTCTTTATCGACTTCAACTCAGTTTTAAATATGATCGTCCCTCAGAAGCCGGTGGGTAAACAGTCTTTGCTGGGTCTCAACACCTCTCTCTGTGACTGGATCCTGGACTTCTTGACAAAATTGCCCCAGCCAGTCTGCATTGGCAGAAGCATCTCTAGCTCTATCAACCTGAGCACCTGCTTCCCCGAGGGCTGCGAGCTCAGCACGTTGCCAATGCATGAACGCACTGCTAGATCAGTTCAAACAGAATCATCAAGTTCGCTAATGACACAATGGTGGTTGGCCTCATCAGCAAGATGGTGTATGGGGGTGCGGGGGGGGGGGGGCGCGGTAGTAGAGAATGGTGCGAGCCCAACAACTTAAGTCTCTACATTGACAAGAGCAAAGAGATGATTATAGACCTTAGGAAAGTGCAGCCTGATCACTTCTCACTGCACATAGGCAGCTTCTCTGTGGAGAGAGTTGGGATCACCAAGTTTCTGGGAGTGCACATAATGGCTGATCTCATCTCATCCCTCAGCGTCACCTCTTTAGTCAAGAGAGCACAGCAGCACCTCCACTTCCTGAGAAGATTATGGCAAACTAGGCTCCCCTCCCTTCCCCATTCAGACCAAAATCTACAGGAGCACCATTGAGAGTGTCCTCACCAGTGTCCAGTATGGGAATCGCAAGGCACCTGATGCAAGTCCCCACCAAAGGTTGTGAGGACTGCTGAGAGCATCATCAGAGTCTCTCTTCCACTCAGAGATATCTGAATGTATGCAGCATCCTTGGCATTCTCAGTGATCCTTCCAACAATTTCTTTGACCCTCCAACCTTACCATCAGACAGGAGGTACTGCAGCATTACGACAAGAACTGTTAGGATGGGAAACAGCTTCTTTCCCCCGTCCATAAGACTACTAAATTCCATTCCTCCACTTAGGTCTCATCACATATGAAGCACTAGGAGTATTATACTGTTCAATTTTTAGCTTGTGTTGTAAATGCACCTTATTTGTTAATTTGATATTACTTTATGTATCATGTGTGTGATGTGTTGTGCACCTTGGTCTGGAGAAACATTGTTTTGTGTGAGTTATATGGACTGTGTTGTGCACCTTGGTCTGGAGGAACGTTGTTTTGTGTGAGTTATATGGACTGTGTTGTGCACCTTGGTCTGGAGGAACGTTGTTTTGTTTGGTGGTACACATGAACACAATTGAATAACAATCAACTGAACTTGAACATGAACTTCCTGACACAGTGTTAAGGTGATTGCAGGAAAGTATAAAGAGGAATATTTTGGCCACATCATGAGAAGACAGGATTCCTTGGAGAAAACTCCCATGTTAGATAAAATAGGTAAAAGAAGGAGAGGACCACAGAGGCAACGGTGGATGGATAATATTACTCAGGCAATGTGTATGACCTTGGGGGATCTTAGAGAGGCAGTTTTCAACAAGGAGGCTTGGTGTGCAGCAGTTCATGAGGTCACAAAGAGTTGGACTCGACTTCACAACTGAACAACAAATGAGGGGGATATCAGAGGTAGTTTATTCCCCCCATACTCAGAGTGGCAAGTGCATGGAAAGCACTGCCTGGGGTGGTGGTAGCAGCAGGTACACTACAGACATTTACAAGACTCTTACGTAGCCTCGTGGTAAGCCTCAGGCTCAGGTACATTCGACATTTACAGCACTCTTCTGTAGCCCCCTGGTAAGCCTCAGGCGCGCTCAGCTCGCTTTCGTCTAGGGGGAGCAGCAGTCAGCATCGCCAAACTGGGTAATCAAGTTTGTGTGGATGCTGTGTGATGTACCCCACACCGCGAAATAACAGACAGTACACCATATGCAATTAAATGATTACACTCTATAAGTATTTCTTGGTGATGGGTTAGCAGAAACAAATACAATAAAGGTGCCAAGTCAGTAACTGTATCAGTTCTGCGCACAAATGCTTCGTTGGAGCTCTTACAGAACTGGGTCTCCCTTTCCTCCAGTCGATTAACTCCGAACTCCGTCAACCCTCGAATGGGGCCACCCTCAGTGGATGACCAAACGCTCCACACGAGTCTGTCCTCGTCTCCTCTCCTTGCCGAAGACCCTGGGCCTCAGACTCCTACTCGGGGTCTGTTCCGTCACCCAGCTTGCAGCATCGCGTCTTCTCTCTCTGTCCCCATCGCGCCTTCTGCCCAGAGCCCGCGAAAACAATAGCTTACACAAAGAAGAATAACAACTATAACACCAATTGGTTAGCAAATGAACACAATTCTCATTATCAGTAATTATAACCCAAACAGACTCAGCGGTTAACATTACAGAGAAGTCATTTTATTATAACATAACAAAGAAGCCATTTTATTAGCCTTAGCAGTAACATAAAAGAAGAAACCGCTTCCACTCTCCCCCCACCAAATTTAGTCATGTCTTCATGACTTCTAAATAACTCAACAACCCTTCCTGCAGACACAAAAACCCAATCCAGGTACAAACAGTGACATTGCTCCCCAAACAGTAGACCTTACGCCCTGTTCCTCAGGCGCTACATAGGCCAGCCTATCTGGGAGTTTCCTCATCCTCCGAGACCTCCGTATCCCCTGGCCTAAACCCTTAAGGCTCGGACACTACTGGGGATACCTCGCATCTGCTTGCCAGATCTTCTCTCAATCTCTCACTCATGCCCCCACTGCAACTCGGAGCCACCTGTCCCGTGTCCAGGGCCCCACTTCTTTTCCTTCAGGGTCCTGCTGTAACCCAGACTGCCCACAGATAACCCTCCTCTCTACCCCTGACTCAGTGGGAGAAGGGCCAAAAGTCTCTTCATCCAACAAGGGGAAGTTTAGCGAACATCCAGCAGATCATCCTTCGAATCCGTATTCTTCCACATTTCCTCGACTGGTAGCTGCTGTTTGATTTTCTCCAAGCTGAAGTATTTAGCCTGGGTTGCCTCTGCAACCTCTTCAGCCTCCTGCAGTTGAGACGTCAGCACCTCCCTGGACTCCTCCAACTCTCGCCACAGTCTCAGCAGTTCTGACTCACACTTCGTGTTCGTCTCCATCTGGGACGCAATTACACCACCGGTTTCTTCCAATCTGTTCTGGATCCATCTCTTGAGATTCTGCTGATCCTTTTGAAGGTTGGTCATTGTTTCATCTCTCTGGATTAATTCATCAGTTTCGGCGTGGAATTCCATTTCTCCATCTCCACTTTGACGAGCGTGGACTCCAATTCTTCAATGGTTGTCCCAACATTGCAGCACTCAGTCTCCAGCCTGCAGTTCTGAGCGTTCAGTTCAGCAGTGCAAATCTCCTCTCTCAGCCAAACACGCAGGATCTGTGTCCTTCTCCAGACCTGGCACTTGTCCAAAGAAAGTTTTGCTTCGTTAATTATTTGTCGCCTGGGCTCTGGCACTCGCCTCGCATCCTAGTCCCCCCAAGGCGAATCCAAACCCTAGGCGATCATCCACAGACACCAAAACGCCAGACACCTCCACATCCCCCATGGTCTTCCCCATGCCCCACGAGAAGGTTGCAGGGGCTTCGGATATACAGCGTGGCATCTTTTCGGATTAGAAGAATTCTAGGGGACCTATAACGGCCATCTTCTACTTGTCGGCCTCACTCATCGGGATCTGGCAACATCCACTCCTCAGATCCAGCACATTAAACCACATCGCACCACTCAGACAGACCATTGCGTCTTCGACCCTCAGGACTGTATACCGGTCAATGGCAGTGCGCCTGTTCAGAGTCCTATAATCCACACACACGCTGCCTACGTCTTCCACAGCTGCAGGGGCCAGTCACCGCGACTTCTCTCTCACTGAGGTGTCTTCAGCGGTCAACTCCCACCCCCACCCCCCCGCGTGGTATCTCGGAGACTCCACTAAGAGGGTCTCACCCTCAGATACTTCCCCCCTTACACTTAGATAGAGTTTTGACCAGCGACCAATCTGGGCATCGGAAAATTTGAGAGAAGGTGATTACAATCATGTCCACTGCCCGAGGAGATAAGGCAGCAGTGGGTCGCTACAGCGAAAACCAGCTTTGACCAGCGACCAGTCAGCACCTGAGGTTAATAAGCAAAAGCAAATCAAAGGAAGGCAGGGGCAAGCGCAGCAGCAGTTGTCTGAGTGAACAGAGTCAGAGTGGTGATCTTGAGGCTTTGGCTCTTCAAGGCTTCAGCGAAGAGAGGCCTCAGTCAGAGAAATCAAGGAAAAGAAAAGCTCTAGATTAAGTTTTCTTTCCTTCCTTTCTTCATATCTCCTGAGCTAGGATAGTACAGATGCCAGGCAAGATAGCTGAATGCTCCTCTTGTGGCATATGGGAAGGCAGGGAGACCTCCAGTGTCCCTGACAACTACAACTGCCAAAAGTACATCCAGCTGCAGCTTCTGACAATCCAGGTTAAGGAGTTGGAGCTGGAGCTGGATGAACTCCGGATCACTTGGGAGGCTGAAGAGGTGATAGATAGGACATTTAGAGAGATATTTAATCCAAGGTGCAGGACACAGGAAACCTGGCAACAGTCAGAAAGTAGAAAGGGATTAAGGAGCCAGTGCAGGGTACCCCTGTGGCTATCTCCCTCAACGACAGGTATATCACTTTGGATACTACCTCAGGTGGTGAACTAACAGAGGAAAGTCACAGTGGTCAGGTCTCTGGCACTGTGACTCATAAGGGAAGGGGGGAAAGAGGCACACTGTGGTGACAGGGGAACATTAAGGGAATGAACAGGAGATTCTATGGGTGAGAATGAGATTCCTGGATGGTATGTTGCCTCCTGTGTGCCAGGGTCCAAGATATCTCGGATCGAATCCTTAGCATTCTTAAGTGGGAGGGTGGAGAGCCAGAAGTCGTGGTCCATGTAGGTACCTATGACATGGGTAGGATGAGTGACGAGGTTCTGCAGAGGGAGTTCAAGGAGTTAGGTGCTAAGTTAAAGGGCAGGACCTCCAGGATTGTGATCTCAGGATTGCTACCCATACAACATGCTAGTGAGGCCAGAACTAGGAAAATTATGCAGCTTAATATGTGACTAAGGAGTTGGTGTAAGACGGAGGCCATAAGATTATTGAATCATTGGGCTCTTTTTTGGTGGTGAGGAAGGCAAATGCCATGTTAGCATTCATTTCAACAGGTCTAGACAAGAGCAAGGATGTGATGCTGAGGCTTTATAAGCCACTAATGAAGCCTCACCTTGAGTATTGTGAACAGTTTTGGGCCTCTCATCTTAGAAAAGATGTGCTGGAATTGGAGAGGGTCCAGAGGAGGTTCACGAGGATGAATCCAGGAATGAAAGGATTATCATAAGGAACATATTAAGGATTATCATAAGAAAGGAACATTTGATGCCTCTGGGTCTGTACTCGCTGGAATTCAGAACGATGAGGGGGAATCTCATTGAAACCTTTCGAATGTTGAAAGGCCTGGACAGAGTAGATGTGGAAAGGATGTTTCCCATGGTGGGAGAGTTTAAGACAAGAGGGCACAGCCTCAGGATAGAGGGGTACCCTTTCAAAACAGGGATGCGGAGAAATTTCTTTAGCCAAAGGGTGGAGAATTTGTGGAATTTGTTGCCACATGCAGCTGTGGAGGCCAGGTTGTTGGGTGTATTTAAGGCAGAGATTGATAGGTTCTTTATTGGACATGGCATCAAAGGTTACGGGGAGAAGGCGGAAACTAGGGTTGAGGAGGAGATTTCCCTTAAGGAAATCATGCGGACTTGGTCCTGTCTTGTCCTGTGTCAGCAAGTACTTCTTCACCTCATCCTTAACAATTGACTCTAACATCTTCCTAACCACTGAGGTCATGCTAACTGGTCTATAATTTCCTTTTTGTTGCTTTCCTCCTTTCTTAAAGAGTAGAGTGACATTTGCATTTTTTCAGTCCTCTGGCACCATGCCAGACTCCAATGACTTTTTTTTTGAAAGGTCATTACTGTTGCCTTGACAATCTCTACAGCTCCCTCATTAACAACCCTAGGGTGCAGTTCATTTGGTCTGGGTGATTTAAGTACCTTTAGGTCTTTCAGCTTTTTGAGCACTTTCTCCCTTGTAATAGGAATTGCACTCACTTCTCTTCCCTCACAGCCTTCAACACCTGGCACATTGCTGGTGTCTTCCACAGTAAACATAGAACATAGACATCAACAGCACATTTCAGGCCCTTCAGCCCACAATGTTGTACCGACCATGTAACCTACTCTAGAAACTACGCAGAAATTCCCTACCGCATCTCCCTCTATTTTCCTAAGCTCCATGTACCTATCTAAGAGTCTCTTAAAAGACCCTTTTGTACCCGCCTCCACCACCATCACCGGCAGCCCAATCCACACTCCCACCACTCTGTGTGAAAAACTTAAATCCCGGTATCCCCCCTGTACATACATCCAAGCACTTTAAAACTATGCCCCCTCATGTTAGCCATTTCAGCCCTGGGAAAATGCCTCTGGCTATCCACACAATCATCTTATACAACTCTATTAAGTCACCTCTCATCCTCCATCATTCCAAGGAGAAAAGGCAAAGTTCACTCAATCTATTTTCATAAGACACACTCTCCAATCCAGGTCACATCCTTGTAAATTTCCTCTGCACTCTTTTCCCTCCTAATGATTCTTTTAGTTGCTTTCTGGCAGTTTTTAAAAGCTTTCCAAGCCTTCATCTTTCCACTAATTTTTGCTTTGTTGGATGGCCTCTCTTTTACTTTACTATAGCTTTGACTTCCCTTGTCAGCCACAGTGGTACTATTTTGCCATTTGAGAATGTCTTTGTTTCTGGAATACATCTTTCCTGCACCTTCCTCATTTTTCCCAGAATCTCAAGCCATTGCTGCTCTGTTGTCATCCCTGCTAGCATCTCCTTCCAATTTACTTTGACCAACTCCTCTCTCATACCACTGTAATTTCCCTTACTCCTCTGAGATACTGCCAAGTCAGACTTTACTTTCTCCCTATCAAATTTCAAGTTGTACTCAATCATATAGTGATCACTGCTTCTTAGGGGTACTTTATCTTAAGCTCCCTGATCACCTCCAGTTCATCACACAATACCCAATCCAGTATAACTGACCCCTTAGTAAGCTCAATAACAAACTGCTCTAAACAAGCCATCTCATAAGCATTCATTCTCTTGAGATCCATTACCAACCTAATTTAACAAATCGACCTGCATGTTAAAATCTCCCACGACTGCCATAATATTGCACTTTTGACACACCTTTTCTATTTCCTGTTGTAATCTGTAGTCCACATCCCAGCTACTGTTTGGAGGCCTTTATACAACTGCCATCAGGGTCCTTTTACCTTTGCAGTTTCTTAACTCACCCCACCAGGATTCAACATCTTCTGATCCCGTGTCACATCTTTCTAATGATTTGATGCCATTATTTACCAGCCAAGCCACACCACCCCCTCTACCCACCTTCCTATCCCACCAAGACAATGTGTAGCCTTGGATATTCAGTGTAACAGCCACGGATTCGGCAGCACCGCAGATATGGCAATTGTGCTTGTGAACATGCACGTGTCAGCTAATTATTATGTCACTGTGGTGGTATTTAACTCCATTCTTTTCGTTATAGTGCTTGTCGAGACTTGAGCAAAGCACAGCATCATTTCGCTGTCTGCTTGCATTCAGCCTTACCTGAGAAGTTAGACTGTTGAGTCAACTGACTCTGAAGACTAGCGGTATTCGTTTTATATTTTGTTATTCCTCTCAGCCGCAGTGTCGGCTTTGTTTTCCATTTGAGAGTTTTAGTAAATGGCCCTGTTTGGCCCAGCATTTATGTTTTCTTTTCCCTCTAACTCTGTTCGCATTAAAGTCTGTGAACTATCGACCTGCTTCAGTGTCTCTTGCTCCGCACTTGGAGCATATCCGAACAAAGTGACACTCAGCTCCCAACTACAACTATCCTTCAGCCACAATTCAGGGATGACCACAACATCATACCCAACAAACTATAAAAGTACAACAAGATCATCCACCTTATTTCTTCTACTTTGTGCATGGGGATATAACACTTTGAGTACTGTATTTGCTACACTTTTTGATTCTGCATCCCTGATGTACTGATGCTCATCCTGCTGGCTGTAATTTTGTCCTATTATCTGCCTGCCCTTCCTGGTAGCCCAACAGCACACTCTGTTTGTTTATTTTACCATCCGTCCTATCCAGAGTCTCTTCACTCCAGGTCCCATCCTCCTGCCAAATTAGCTTAAACCCTCCCCAACAGCTCTAACAAAGCTGTTAATCACATTGAGTAAATCTGGAGGTTCCCTCTATAACCCCTACAGCCTTACAGTCATCCATGGCAGCCACTGTCTGTTTTGTGGTAGTATGTTTGCTATGTTGAAAATGCCTTCAAGGGCCAATATCTTTAGACTTCAGCAAACACTAACATACGAATCATTAATACTATTATCATTCAACTACTGTATCACAGAAGTGAAATTAAATAATAAATACTCTAAGTATTTGTTGGAAAATGATGAAAGGAACAAAGTTAAGACTTCTGTGAACCATTTTAATGAAAGGTCATTTACATGAAACATTGACTCTGTTTCTCTGCATAGATTCTGCCTGACCATTATTTTGTTCTTTCTTTAGCATAATCTAATTCATTCAAGATTAGCTTCATATATTCTTGTTGTAATATCAATACTAAGATGAAGAAAAAGTGTTGCTATTAAATTGCAGAGTTTATGGAACAGCTCTAAGTAGAAAATGTGATAACTCACATTTCTCAATATGGATAACCACAAGGCAGGAAAAAAGCCCCTCGAATCTGTTCTACCATTCAAATAGGCTTCTTAAAATTGTTTACTATGCCAATAATCAGTCCAGTAGTAACCCCTGACCATCTCTTTGCTTTCACAGATGTTCTGTGACCTGCTTAGTTCCTCCAGCAGTTTACTTTCCTTGCTCCAGTCTTTAGGAGCTTTTCTTTCTCGTGAACATAAATTACTTTGCTTCCCTGCAGTTCCTAATCTTCTAACATTAAGAAAATCACCCAAGTTGTCTTCCAATTGTCCTCACACTTCCCAGCAACAAATCTCTTTCAAACACCAAAATTCTTGTTAATTGTTGCTCTGGTGAGCATTATTACAGGGTGATGCTGTGATTGTTATTACTAATGCAGAGCTGTGCATACCAGGATGATGTTAACATAGAAACATAGAATAGTACAGCACATTACAGGCCCTTCGGCCCACAATGTTGTGCCGACCCTCAAACCCTGCCTCCCATATAACCCCCACCATAAATTCCTCCATATGCCTGTCTAGTAGTCTCTTAAACTTCACTAGTGTATCTGCCTCCACCACTGACTCAGGCAGTGCATTCCACGCACCGACCACTCTCTGAGTAAAAAAACCTTCCGCTAATATCCCCCTTGAACTTCCCACCCCTTACCTTAAAGCCATGTCCTCTTGTATTGAGCAGTGGTGCCCTGGAGAAGAGGCGCTGGCTATCAACTCTATCTATTCCTCTTATTATCTTGTACACCTCTATCATGTCTCCTCTCATCCTCCTTCTCTCCAAAGAGTAAAGCTCTAGCTCCCTTAATCTCTGATTATAATCCATACTTTCTAAACCAGGCAGCATCCTGGTAAATCTCCTCTGTACCCTTTCCAATGCTTCCACATCCTTCCTATAGTGAGGCGACCAGGACTGGACACAGTACTCCAGGTGTGGCCTAACCAGAGTTTTATAGAGCTGCATCATTACATGGTGACTCTTAAACTCTGCTTAAAGTCAGAGGCATGGGATCCAGGGAAGTTTGGCCAGGTGGATTCAGAATTGGCTTGCCTGTAGAAGGCAGAGGGTCATGGTGGAGGGAGTACATTCGGATTGGAGGGCTGTGTCTAATGGTGTCCCACAAGGATCTGTTCTGGGTCCTCTACTTTTTGTGATTTTTATTAACGACCTGGATGTGGGGGTAGAAGGGTGGGTTGGCAAGTTTGCAGATGACACAAAGTTTGGTGGTGTTGTAGATAGTGTAGAGGATTGTCAAAGATTGCAGAGAGACATTGATAGGATGCAGAAGTGGGCTGAGAAGTGGCAGGTGGATTTCAACCCGGAGAAGTGTGAGGTGGTACACTTTGGAAGGACAAACTCCAAGGCAGAGTACAAAGTAAATGGCAGAATACTTGGTAGTGTGGAGGAGCATAGGCTCTGGGGGTACGTGTCCACAGATCCCTGAAAGTTGCCTCACAGGTGGATAGGGTAGTTAAGAAAGCTTATGGGGTGTTAGTTAAGAGATTGAGCTGTGTGGAGTCTGTTAGCCTAACAGGATTTCCCATTACAAACCCAAACAAATAGGCAGATGCTGGAAATCCAAAACAACACACACAAAATGCAGGAGGAACTCAGCAGACCAGGCAGCATCCATGGAAAAGAGTAAACAGTTGACCTTTTGGACTGAGACATTTCATCCGACTTACAGATCAAAAATTCAGCTAAGAAGCTCAGGGATCTTGATCAACAGTATAGAAACATAGAAACATAGAAAATAGGTGCAGGAGTAGGCCATTCGGCCCTTCAAGCCTGCACCGCCATTTATTATGATCATGGCTGATCATCCAACTCAGAACACCACCCTAGCCTTCCCTCCATACCCCCTGACCCCCGTAGCCACAAGGGCCATATCTAACTCCCTCTTAAATATAGCCAATGAACTGGCCTCAACTGTTTCCTGTGGCAGAGAATTCCACAGATTCACCACTCTCTGTGTGAAGAAGTTTTTCCTAATCTCGGTCCTAAAAGGCTTCCCCTCTATCCTCAAACTGTGACCCCTCGTTCTGGACTTCCCCAACATCGGGAACTATCTTCCTGCATCTAGCCTGTCCAATCCCTTTAGGATCTTATACGTTTCAATCAGATCCCCCCTCAATCTTCTAAATTCCAACGAGTACAAGCCCAGTTCATCCAATCTTTCTTCATATGAAAGTCCTGCCATCCCAGGAATCAATCTGGTGAACCTTCTCTGTACTCCCTCTATGGCAAGGATGTCTTTCCTCAGATTAGGGGACCAAAACTGCACACAATACTCCAGGTGTGATCTCACCAAGGCCTTGTACAACTGCAGTAGTACCTCCCTGCTCCTGTACTCAAATCCTCTCGCTATAAATGCCAGCATACCATTCGCCTTTTTCACTGCCTGCTGTACCTGCATGCCCACTTTCAATGACTGGTGTATAATGACACCTAGGTCTCGTTGCACCTCCCCTTTTCCTAATCGGCCACCATTCAGATAATAATCTGTTTTCCTATTTTTGCCACCAAAGTGGATAACTTCACATTTATCCACATTAAATTGCATCTGCCATGAATTTGCCCACTCACCCAACCTATCCAAGTCACCCTGCATCCTCTTAGCATCCTCCTCACAGCTAACACTGCCACCCAGCTTTGTGTCATCCACAAACTTGGAGATGCTGCATTTAATTCCCTCATCCAAGTCATTAATATATATTGTAAACAACTGGGGTCCCAGCACTGAGCCTTGCGGTACCCCACTAGTCACCGCCTGCCATTCTGAAAAGGTCCCGTTTATTCCCACTCTTTGCTTCCTGTCTGCTAACCAGCTCTCCACCCACACCAATACCTTACCCCCAATACCATGTGCTTTAAGTTTGCACACTAATCTCTTGTGTGGGACCTTGTCAAAAGCCTTCTGAAAATCCAAATATACCACATCCACTGGTTCTCCCCTATCCACTCTACTAGTTACATCCTCAAAAAATTCTATGAGATTCGTCAGACATGATTTTCCTTTCACAAATCCATGCTGACTTTGTCCGATCATTTCACCGCTTTCCAAATGTGCTGTTATCACATCCTTGATAACTGACTCCAGCAGTTTCCCCACCACCGACGTTAGGCTAACCGGTCTATAATTCCCCGGTTTCTCTCTCCCTCCTTTTTTAAAAAGTGGAGTTACATTAGCCACCCTCCAATCCTCAGGAACTAGTCCAGAATCTAACGAGTTTTGAAAAATTATCACTAATGCATCCACTATTTCTTGGGCTACTTCCTTAAGCACCCTGGGATGCAGACCATCTGGCCCTGGGGATTTATCTGCCTTCAATCCCTTCAATTTACCTAACACCACTTCCCTACTAACATGTATTTCGCTCAGTTCCTCCATCTCACTGGACCCTCTGTCTCCTACTATTTCTGGAAGATTATTTATGTCCTCCTTAGTGAAGACAGAACCAAAGTAATTATTCAATTGGTCTGCCATGTCCTTGCTCCCCATAATCAATTCACCTGTTTCTGTCTGCAGGGGACCTACATTTGTCTTTACCAGTCTTTTCCTTTTTACATATCTATAAAAGCTTTTACAGTCCGTTTTTATGTTGCCTGCCAGTTTTCTCTCATAATCTTTTTTCCCCTTCCTAATTAAGCCCTTTATCCTCCTCTGCTGAACTCTGAATTTCTCCCAGTCCTCAGGTGAGCCACTTTCTCTGGCTAATTTGTATGCTTCTTCTTTGGAATTGATACTATCCCTAATTTCTCTTGTCAGCCACGGGTGCACTACCTTCCTTGATTTATTCTTTTGCCAAACTGGGATGAACATTTGTTGCAGTTCATCCATGCAACCTTTAAATGTTTGCCATTGCATATCCACCGTCAATCCTTTAAGTGTCATTTGCCAGTCTATCTTAGCTAATTCACGTCTCATACCTTCAAAGTTACCCCTCTTTAAGTTCAGAACCTTTGTTTCTGAATTAACTATGTCACTCTCCATCTTAATGAAGAATTCCACCATATTATGGTCACTCTTACCCAAGGGACCTCTCACGACAAGATTGCTAATTAACCCTTCCTCATTGCTCAAAACCCAGTCCAGAATAGCCTGCTCTCTAGTCGGTTCCTCGACATGTTGGTTCAAAAAACCATCCCGCATACATTCCAAGAAATCCTCTTCCTCAGCACCTTTACCAATTTGGTTCACCCAATCTACATGTATATTGAAGTCACCCATTATAACTGCTGTTCTTTTATTGCACACATTTCTAATTTCCTGTTTAATACCATCTCCGACCTCACTACTACTGTTAGGTGGCCTGTACACAACTCCCACCAGCGTTTTCTGCCCCTTAGTGTTACGCAGCTCTACCCATATCGATTCCACATCTTCCCGGCTTACGTCCTTCCTTTCTATTGTGTTAATCTCTTCTTTACCCAGCAACGCCACCCCACCTCCCCTTCCTTCATGTCTATCCCTCCTGAATATTGAATATCCCTGAACGTTGAGCTCCCATCCCTGGTCACCCTAGGCCTCAAGATTGCACTTAACTTAATCGTCATGTTACCACAGCCTGCCTTACAGTTGAATTAACACCTGCAGTCTTTTCCTCGTAAAGCTGTTTGTACTGGCTCACTGTCAATAATCACTTTACTGAGATCAGTGTTAAAAGTGACTTACTCAACTAAACTTAACTTCATTGTAAACCCACTTAAATGCAAGTGCCTCATTATTTAAAACCCGTGCAGCAACTTTACTCACAGTGATTTCATTCACCTGATTCTGCTTTGTTCCAAAGTAAAATATGTTGGAAAACAAGACTGGTATGTTATTCAATGTGTAATTTAATATTCTTATCCTGCAAGCAAGATAAAAAGCACCACACTTTCATTGTTTTGTATTTCTTTCAGGATACAACTATTTGATGTATTGTAGATCATCTACAGCAATAAAGAATTGGTCTGGGACCATATAATGAAGAAAATAAAAGTTTCAGACTTACAGTTGTTTTCCTCCTTTTTCAGACCCCAGAGCAGTGTTGTTTTACCTGGAGTACAAGCCCAGTTTTTTTATTGCCCAGAGCATTCTATTTCATATTACATGAATCGCTGAATCGTTGAGTAAATGTGGATGAAATACTTAATCCTAAATTCCTTCACCTATTTTACCAGAAGATTTCTAATCCCTTTGAAACAAAGTGTCTGATGAATCTGCTACAGGAATATTCCCACACTTTAATTTCAAGGGTCAAAATAGTGTTACTGCAATTCATATCATAAGGACATTTAGTTCACGTAACCAAGCACAGGAAACAGGGCAGACATCCAAACTGCCTTGATGCCAGGTCTCCACCTGCCATTTAAGAATTGGGGAATTGTAGACAGATATATCCAAAAAAAAAAGTAGAAGCAGGAATTGCCCAAGACTCAAAGGTAAATTATTTCTGTTTTTCACAAGGGTAGCACCCAGAATGACTGCTGGAATCTTTTTGGCTTTTATTATTGGACAGTACCCAAAAGAGCTTAAATGATCCCGGTTATTGCAAATCGACAGCTATTTCAGCCCTGTAGTAGCTGTTCTCTCCCCTATGTAGCCTCAAGTCTCAGGAATACAGCGGAGTGATAATGATCAATGCTTCTTGACTCAACAAATCTATTCCACTGAAGCACAGATGTCACATTCTGCTTTAGAATATGCCTTTTAATAAATACTGAGATTTCTTTCATAATTTTTTCCTTCAGTTGTTTAACTAAGGTTCCCAAGTACAGAAGGTTTTCTCCCTGTGTTATCATAAACCATCTCCTTTGTGACTAATTTACCCCTCTCCAGCCTCCAAATTATATACCCACTCCAACAGCCTTTTCAATCCCTCTATAAATTCACCGATGGTACTACAGTTGTTTGTAGAATTTCAGGTGACAACGAGGAGGCTTAGAGGAGTACGATACATCAGCTGATCGAGTGGTGTTGCAACAACGACCTCATACTCAATCTCAACTAGACCAAGGAAGTGGCTGTAGATGTCAACACACACCAGTCCTCGTTGAGGGGGTCGGTGGTGGAAAGGGTGAGCAACTTCCAGTTTCGGGGCGTCAACACCCGAGAGAGTCTATCCTGGGCTGAACACTTGGGTGCAATCACAAAGAAGCCATGCCAATAGCTCTACTTCATGAGGAGTTTGAGGAGATTTGGTATGTCACCAAAATCTCAGTATGTCAATGAAAGTGTACAGTGAAGAGCATTCTGACTGCTGTGTCACAGCCTGGGGTGGAGGCACAAATGGACACGATTACATTCTGACTGTCTGAATCACAGCCTGGGGTGGAGGCACCGATGGACAGGATTAGATTCTGACTGTCTGAATCACAGCCTGGAGTGGAGGCACCGATGGACAGGATTAGATTCTGACTGTGTCACAGCCTGGGGTGGAGGCACCAATGGACAGGATTACAAGAAGCTGTAGAGGGCAATGGACTCGGCCAACTCCTTCACAGGTACAACCTCCCCACCATCGAGCACATCATTAACAGACAGTGCCTCACGAAGGCAGTATTGATTATTAAAAGACCCTCACCATGTGAGATATACCCTCTTCTTGTTACTCCCATCAGAGGAGGGTTGTGAGCCTGAAAACCCACAGTTTAACAGATGTTAAAATAGCAAAAAAAAACATATATCAATCTTGGATAAGAGTAACTACATTTTACTTAACGAACATTCTTGTATTAATTCACTTATTTATGTTAGTACAATAATTTTTTTAATCCCTTGTACAGCAGCCAACTCGATTCTAACAAACGATTTTACCAACGGAAAAGTTTTAAAAGGTCCCCTGAAGTGTGTTAAAAGAATTATAGGAAAACGTTGTTTAAACAATATTGCATGTTCTGTTTCTACACAATAGTTTTGCACCATACGGCCTGCTGTATATTATGGGACAACTTTATGCTGCAGTAACACGTCGTTGCGTGTGCTATTAGGCGCGTATTGATTCGTACATGTGTGTTCAGTTTGGTTTCAGTCAGTAAAAAACCCTGTGAACTTAGCTCCTGCCTCCAGCATTTTTATTTATAGCTTTGTTGTGTAACCCGGCCACGTACACAACATGCTTTGATTAAGAGATGACACAATGGAAACAGCTGCCACCCTGATCTGTCACACGATCTTTAAAAGTTATACATATAAAACTGGGCAGCATTAGATAATTGCTAGTCTCCCAGAGTCCAGGGGAAACCGAGGGACTAAAGAAAGGCAAGGCAGGCCAAATATGTCACAAAATACAGTTGCTGCTTGAACTGCAGAGTATCAACTTCCTGGAATCATCTTCCTGGTTAATTTTCTCTACTGAATTTCTGCCCTCCCATCAGCCCTTGATTATGCACACTTTTGAATTTCTTTGAGCATGCATTTGTACCATGGAGGATACAATACCTGTAATTCATGCTAATATTCTACCCTTAACCACTCACATGTTTGTGGTGGAGTTACTGTAAGGTATTCACAAGGCAACTCCCTTCTGTCACCTCCTGATTCGCTAGGTGAGTTACAGCACTTCTATCACCACCTTAGTTAAGATCAGCAATCCCAGTAAGGTAACTCCTACCTCATCTTCAGTCTCCATGTTGACCTTATCTACCACCTTAGACCCACAAAAGCAGAGGGAAAGCAAGTCATCCTCTCTCCCTTGAGACCACTGAAGCAGCAGAAGAAACAGCTTCAGGGACAGTTGACATTTCGGGCCAAGACTCATTCTGTCTTGATGAAGGGTCTTGGCCCGAAATGTTGACTCTTTACTCTTTTCCATAGACGTTGTCTGGCCTGCTGAGTTCCTCCAGTATTTTGTGTGTGTTGCTTTAGTAAGTGACAATGTAGTTCCAACAGAATTCTGAGCAATGGGAAAATCCACTATCAATCAAGCCACATGAGCGAGGTTGATTTTATAAATATGATTTACAAGTAACTATCCCCTATCTAACACAGTGTTGTCAAAGGATTCTTCATTGTACGCCCTTCCTCCTCCCCCCCTTCCATCCCATCCACCTCAGCATCGGTCCAAAACCCCAACTCCCACACCTTTATTCTCTCCCTACTCAGTGGAGACTAAAGGGCGGACACAGGGTGAGAATGAAGAAGGTAACACTGAGGTCTGAGCAGGATCTTGAAGGAAGCGTTAAAGCTTTGTGCTTTCGACGTAAGCCAGAATAGATATGTGTGCTATGGGTATGGCACAATTTGGAACTTAGTAGCAGGACCTGACCTCCAGTTCTCTTGGATTCTCATGCCAGTGGATCAAGACCTCATTCTGTTAAGTCCATGTGACCACCAACGTGCATCCATCCAGCCCACATCAGAAAAGAACATGCATGGGCATTTTCCACTTCTGACCATGAAGTTCAGAACCTGGAACGTTCACACGCTTGTGACAACCTCAACTGCAAGCATTACAAATATATCTCAGATTTCTCAGCGACATCAGCTTTGATGTTGCCACCTGAGAAAGACATGGTGGGCAGGAGATGGCCAGTCTTCCTCCCTGCCTCAGACTGAACACACAGCAGTGCATTCTGATTTTGATCAATTATATTGCACTGTAAGTTGAACGTTTAGGCACGTCTATCTGTAGGCCTGGATCAATAAACCTTAGAAACATAGACACATAGAAAATAGGTGCAGGAGTAGGCCATTCGGCCCTTCGAGCCTGCACCACCGTTCAGTATGATCATGGCTGATCATCCAACTCAGAACCCTGCACCAGTCTTCCCTCCATACCCCCGATCCCTTTAGCCACAAGGGCCATATCTAACTCCCTCTTAAATATAGCCAATGAACTGGCCTCAACTGTTTCCTGTGGCAGAGAATTCCACAGATTCACCACTCTCTGTGTGAAGAAGTTTTTCCTAATCTCGGTCCTAAAAGGCTTCCCCTCTATCCTCAAACTGTGGCCCCTCGTTCTGGACTTCCCCAACATCGGGAACAATCTTCCTGCATCTAGCCTGTCCAATCCCTTTAGGATTTTATACGTTTCAATCAGATCCCCCCTCAATCTTCTAAATCCCAACGAGTATAAGCCTAGTTCATCCAGTCTTTCATCATATGAAAGTCCTGCCATCCCAGGAATCAATCTGGTGAACCTTCTTTGTACTCCCTCTATGGCAAGGAGTACAAAGAAGGTTCACCAGATCAATCTTGATCAATCTATCCATCAATGGAACTGTATTAAAGTCACAGTCAGATCTACATCTTCAGTGAGGGCTTTATCTTAAGCTTCTACAGCATGAGCTTTCAAACTGACATAAACTGATATGAAAATCAAATACAACATGCAATTAACATACAGAAACAAAATTCATGATGCTCAATTGAAGTTAGGAACAGGAAGTGGTCAAGAACTCTGCTGGATGTTTTTTATAAACCACCCAGGGACATCAAGGAACAGATAGGGAGACTGATTGTAGAAAGTTGTAATAATAACAGGGTTGTTGTGGTGGGACATTTTAATTTCCCAAATATTGATTGGCATGTCCATAGAGTGGGGGGTTTAGAAGGGGTGGAGTTTGTTAGGTTTTATTCAGGAAGGTTTCCTGACACAGTACGTAGATAAGCCTACAAGAGGAGGGGCTGTACTTGATCTGGAATTGAGAAATGAACATGGTCAGGTGTCAGATCTCTTAGTAGGAGAGCATTTTGGAGATAGTGATGACAATTCTATCTCCTTTAGCATAGCGTTGGAGAGGGATAGGAACAGACAAGTTAGGAAAGCATTTAATTGGACTAAGGGAAATATGAGGCTATTAGGGAGGAACTTGGAACCATAAATTGGGAGCAAATGTTCTCAGGAAAGGTACGGAAGAAATGTGGCAAATGTTCAGGGGATATTTGCATGGAGTTCTGCATAGGTATGTTCCTATGAGACAGGGAAAGGATGGTAGGGTACAGGAACCGTGGTGTACAAAGGCTGTTGTAAACCTTGTCAAGAAGAAAACAGCTTACAAAACTTTCAAAAAACTAGGTAACGATAGAGATCAAGAAGATTATAAGGCTAGCAGGAAGGAGCTTAAGAACAAAATTAGGAGAGCCAGAAGGGACCATGAAAAGACCTAGGTGGACAGGATTAAGGAAAACAAAAAGGCATTCGACAAGTATGTGAAGAGCAAGAGGATAAGAAGTGAGAGAATATGACCAATCAAGTGTGACAGTGGAAAAGTAAGTATGGAACTGGAGGAGAAAGCAGATGTACTTAATGAAAACTTTGTTTTGGTATTCACTACGGAAAAGGATCTTGACAATTGTAAGGAAGACTTACAGCAGACAGAAAAGCTTGAGAATGTAGATATTAAAAAAGAGGATGTGCTGGAGCTTTTGGAAAGCATCAAGTTGGGTAATTCACCGGGACTGGATGAGATGTACCCCAGGCTACAGTGGGAGGCAAAGAAGGAGATTGCTGAACCTCTAATGATGATCTTTGCATCATCAATGGGGACAGGAGAGGTTCCGGAGGATTGGAGGGTTGTAGATGTTGTTCCATTATTCAAGAAAGGGAGTAGAGATAGCCCAGGATATTTTGGACCAGTGAGTCTTACTTCAGTGTTTGGTAAGTTGATGGAGAAGATCCTGAGAGGCAGGACTTATGAACATTTGGAGAGGCATAATATGATTAGGAATAGTCATCATGGCTTTGTGAAAGGCAGGTTGTGCCTTACGAGCCTGATTGAATTTTTTGAGGATGTGACTAAACACGTTGATGAAGGTAGAGCAATAGACATAGTGTATATTGGTTTCAGCAAGGCATTTGAGGAGGAACCCCCTGCAAGGCTTATTGAGAAAGTAAGGAGGCAAGGGTTCCAAGGGGACATTGCTTTGTGGATCCAGAGCTGGCTTGCCCACAGAAGGGAAAGAGTGACTGTAGACAGGTCATATTCTGCATGGAGGTCAGTGACCAGTGGTGTTCCTCAGGGATCTGTTCTGGGACCCCTACTCTTAGTGATTTTTATAAATGATCTGGATGAAGAGGTGGAGGGAGGGATTAGTAGATTTGCTGATGACACAAAGGTTGGAGGTGCTGTGGATAGTGTGGAGGGCTGTCAGAGGTTACAGCGGGACATTGATGGGATGCAAAACTGGGCTGAGAAGTGACAGATGGAGTTCAACCCAGAGGTGGTTGAAACCCAGAAGTGTGATGTGGTTCATTTTGGTAGGTCAAATATGATGACAGAGTATAGTACACTATGGTGGGAGGAGAGAGAAGCAGTGTGCCGCGCATGCGCAACCCTCCGGTGAAAAATGATATTGTATCCGTTAAATAGGGGCCGTGGACAATTCTGATTTGATGGAGATGGACGTGAAAGCACAGAGGAAAATCTGGAAAAATTTCTGAAATGATTGTTCACAGCTGTCGTTTGCACAGTTTCAAACCTTTCGGAGGGAAGGCCTCAAAATCTCCGGCCTTGCCTGCTGTTGGCGACCGAGATGAGGTCGAATCGTTCGGATAGAGACGGCGCTCAGTACTCAGTGTCGGAGAGCTGATCAGATCTCGAAGTTTTCGGATGACTCAGAGTTGGACTGTGGTCGGGTATGGCAGGGAGAGTTTTTCTTCCTTCTCCCGTCTGTGTGAGATGTGGGACATTTGAGAGACTTTGAACTTTTACTGTGCTCATGGACTTCTTCATGAAGTTATGGTATTGTTGCACTGTTGTAACTATATGTTATAATTATGTGGTTTTGTTAGTTTATTTCAGTCTTGGTCTGTCCTACGTTTTGTGATATCACACCGGAGGAAATATTGTAACATTACTTAATGCATGCATTACTAAATGACAATAAATGAGGACTGCATGTCTTCATAATCTAATCTGGTATTAATGGTAAGACTCTTGGCAGTGTGGAGGATCAGAGGGACCTTGGGGTCCGAGTCCATAGAACACTCAAGGCTGCTGCGCAGGTTGACTCTGTGGTTAAGAAAACATACAGTGCATTGGCCTTCATTAATCATGGGATTGAGTTTAGGAGCCAAGATGCAATGTTGCAGCTATATAGGACCCTGGTCAGACCCACTTGGAGTACTGTACTCAGTTCTGTTCGCCTCACTACAGGAAGGATGTGGAAACCATAGAAAAGGTGCAGAGGAGATTTGCCAGGATGTTGCCTGGATTGGAGGGCATGCCGTATGAGAATAGGTTGAGAGAACTCAGCCTTTTTCCCTTGGAGTGACAGAAGATGAGAGATGACCTGACAGAGGTGTATAAGATGATGAGAAACATTGATCTTGTGGGTAGTCAATGGCTTTTTCCCAGGCTTGAAATGACTAGCACGAGAGGGCACAGTTTTAACGTGCTTGGAAGTAGGTAGAGAGGAGATGTCAGGGGAATTTTTTTACACAGAGAGCGATGAGTGCATGGAATGGGGTGCTGGCAATGGTGGTGGAGTCAGATACGATAGGGTCTTTTAAGAGACTCCTGGACAGGTACATGGAGCTCAGAAAAATAGAGGGATATGGGTAATCCTAGGTAATTTCTAAGGTAAGGACATGTTTGGCACAGCTTTGTGGGCTGAAGGGCCTGTATTGTGCTGTAGGCTTTCTAAGTTTCTATGTTTCTATATCAAAATTGACACCCAACATACTGCAGATTTGGTTCTTTTAAACAAATGCTTCCATCCCTCCGTAGATTTTGCCAGTTAGACTGAGACCGGATTAAAACATTTTTTAATATAGTATCTTTTAATAAAGTCCTTCATCTTCTGCTCCAATACAGAGAGAAATTTCTCCAAAGATTCTCATCTTCATAGGTAAACAATAGCATTGTTAATAGCTTACACTCAGTGCTGTGCAAACGTCTTGAACATGTACATTAGTTAGAGAGCCTGGTACTTTTGCAAAGTACTGTATTTGTCAACGTGGAGCGAAGGATGTTAGGAATGGCAAGAGTGGAGCGCCACAGGAGGGTGTGAGACAGTGGCAGAGAAGGAGTGTCAGGGAGGGGGTGGGGGTAGGGGTGGCACAGGTTAGGACACATATGGCCCTGAGACAGCAGGCAAGTTCACTTGATTCTAAATAATTGGTTTACTGATCATTAAAGAATGTCTCCTGGTGCTTCCTGCTTCCTTCCCCTTTTCCAAACTATGATTCACCTCTCCCTGCTTCTCTCCCACTCTCAGTCCACAATAGGGACCCATATCATAATCAGGTTTGTCTTCACTCACATTGGAGCATGTAAGACAGGCCATTCAGCCCACTACACTGTGCAGATCTTGGTGCCACTTTATACTAAATGTCATGATTTTTTTTTTGCAGCAACAGCAGTACAGTGCAATTCATAAAATTACTACAGTACCTTGCAATAGTCTTAGGCACCTTAGCCATATATACAGTATGTGCCTATATACTATAGTATACAGAACTGTTCAGCTCAAAATATTGTTCTGATCTTGATGCCAATTTATATTAAACATACTCTTTCTGTGCATCATCGGTATACCTGCATTCCCTTCTTATCTGTGTCTATCTGAGAGCCTCTATACCACTTATGGATGTTGGATTCATCAATCTTTAGTGCTGTTAAGGGGCCTATCATTAACAACCTTCCACTCCTACTCTCTTTCATCTGCAGGTATTTCAGTTCAGAATCCAAGCTTGCAATTCATGCTTCATCCCATGCATCTTTAACTTCTGAATCAACCTACAGGGAGGGACCGGTGTTACTAAAATCCATTGCCTTACCCATTGAAACCTCAAAAAAAAGTCGGATTTGCAAGGCAATCTTTTTTCTCTTCCCTTCCTTCTCTAGCATATAAATGTCTCAATAAGATAAATCAAGAATAGTTATTTCCACCAGCAAGCCAACCAGTAAATACACTTAAGATTGTCAGCGAGGAAGAAAAATCCGACTCTATTTTACAAAGGATTGCCAGTACGTAAGAGCATAAAAGTCCAGATCTCGATAAGCCGATCGCTCTTTGCGCCTGCTCCACCCTTCAGCTGCCTGTTTCCCTCGACTCCAATGTCCTATATTCCCCCAACATTCTTTGATTCCCTAAGTATTCAGAAATCTATCTTTCTTTGCTTTAAATGAAGACTGAATCTAGCCAGTCCTGTGGGGATAGGGAGTTCCAGTGATTCCACACGCACCAAGTGAAGAAATTTCCCTTTTTAATCAATAGTCAACTTTTATTTCGAGACAGTGGAAACTGACCTGGAATGATCAGAAGTAGTGCTTGAAATGGTTTAAGGACGAAAAGGGCAACTACGTTTGGAGACATTAAAATTGGGAAGGATATAGGTAAAAATTGGGAGAACGGGACAAAATCGCAAGATTCCACAGAGAAACAGCAGAATAATAATGGACGAAGTGACTTTTCTGTACAGAGCAAAATCCAATACGATGAGGAGGCTGGAAGATCTCTCATCGGCTGATCACCAGCACAAAATATGCTGTAAACAAACCTCCTGATTACAGTAGCAAAGCAGCTCCATGTCACAAAGCAAGATTGGCGGTCACCCACGCAGATCACTAACCGTTTTCTCTCTCTCCACTCATGACGGCTAAATCCATGATTTACTTTAATATCCCAACAGGTGGAAATAGAGGAAGAAATCGTTCTTCACAATTATTTTTCACGGTGGCACGAATTTCAAAGCAATGTGGAAGACGTCAAAGCGCCTCTTTCTCTACAAAACAGAACATTACACATAAACGGTACTGCAGGTGCTGGAGATCTAGAGCAATGCACACAGCGTGCTGGAGGGGCTCAGCAGGTCAAGCAGCGGCCATAGATGGAAATGAGCAATCGAGGACACCCTTCACCAGGACTTATTACACTCTTTGTTATACTTTGTACAATTTTTATTTGTTCATGTGATGTGTACACTCAGTTCAATCGTCTGATTATTTATTAGGATTATTTTTCTGTTAAAATAGGTTGCTTATTACACTTCACAGCCCTTTTCCTTATCGGAGCGCCCTGAAGTCACGCAAGACATTGACTAAAAGCGGAATGGAGACAGGAGACGGACAATGCCGGGAAATGGAGAGACAAATCAAATGCCTGGAGATCTCAGCGGGTGAGGCAGCATCAATGGAGGAAAATGAACGATTGACTTTTCCAGTCCACCCGAAATGTCTACAGTTATTTCTTTATACAGATTCTTCCTAACTCGTTGAGTTCCTCCAGCATTTTGTTTAGCAATTAAAAGCGAAACTTATTTTATTCCCTCGATACCCTGGGGAAGAACCGCGAAAGATTAATTTCCCTTAATACAGTGCACTTTTCTGACAGCTACCTGGCAGCATCGAAAGATAGCAATTCAAATCACACTTTATGAAGGAAAAAAGAGTAAAGCCCCTACTTGAATCTTCCTTGTTTCCCTCTCGATACAGAAACAATTAAAAAATCGCGGCACAGATTACAGTCTGAATGAATTTTCTGATACTTTTAATGTAGCCGCTTGTTCATTGTACAGTAGCGATAGTTTCCTAGAGAAAACATGGCCACAATATACGTTACATCATTTTGCAAGAGCTGCCGCTTTTCTCCAGTTTTGTAGTTTATTCGGATGTTAGTGCATTTTAAAAGTGGAGTCGCCGAGCGAAAGATTTGCGAGAAAGATTCCCGAAGGATCTTCAATTTTCATTTGGTATCCACTTGGCGCACGTTAATAATTGTGATAGACAATGTATGACCAACCCAGCGATATGAAATATGTCAAATTATATTTTAGAGATGGGACTCCAATCCGAGAGCCCAAACCAGCAGCTTACATGGCGAGGATTTTTCCCCTAAGCACGAGAATTTAATTGATTTTATGATACGTTGTGAAATGTATAGATTAAAGAAATAACCCTTTCACTATAAAATAGGTTCGAAACATAGAAAACCTACAGCACAATATAGGCCTTTCGGCCCACAATGCTGCGCCGAACATGTATTTACTTTAGAAATTACTAGGGTTACCCATAGCCCTCTATTTTTCTAAGCTCCATGTACCTGTCCAGGAGTCTCTTAAAAGACCCTAGCGTATCGGCCTCCACTACCGTCGCCGGCAGCCCATTCCACGCACTCACCACTCTCTGCGTAAAAAAACTTACCCCTGAGTCCCCTCTGCCTACTTCCGAGCACCTTAAGACTGTGCCCTCTCGTGTTAGACATTTCAGCCCTGGGGAAAAAAACCCTCTGACTATCCACACGATCAATGCCTCTCATCATCTTATACGGGTTGCCGTGCCTTATCATATTTTGCTCCACTCGTGCAGTTGGCAAAGATCGAACCTCTAAACGTTCCGTCAGCAGAATAGCAGTAATCTCGCCAGTTCACCAGCTAAAGTTTCATATTTCAACCACTACGTGTTACGTGCCAACCGTTCCAATAGATTGATAGGTACCCTGGGCTCAATGAGTTAAATGTGGAAGAATCGGCTCTAATAATTTCAAAGTTCAAGGCAAATCAGCCAGTTTGTCACACCTAATAGTAAATCGGGCAATTTAACAATGAAGTGTAACACACTCAGCTCGTAAATGGAGTCGTACACATCTCAAGCGATTACCATATCAGGAAAACTCATTCGTTGTATATGATACCTCAAACATTGTATCGCGTAGCAATAATTATGTCATTATAAAAATAATATCAACTCCTTCGAACTTAAAAGAAGCACCAAATTCTCAGACTTTTATAAAATGAAATTATTCAGTGAAACCTCCTTTGCGTTTGTATTGTCAACATGGCGATTGTCGAGTGACATTGTGCCTTGAACTTCTATGAGTAAGTTTCCGACTCCCGCAGAAACTAAAGACAAAACATTGATTAACATTTGAATCTTGTCACATTTGTGAGTTTGTGCATAAAACAGCAACTTTGCCAGGACTGAAGTTCTGTAGTGGTAGGGTGGGTGTTTCAGGTCAGGGACCCCATCAAAATGCAAACAACAAAACTAGCGAAGCTTTCATTGTAAAACATGTCTTCTCACTTCTCACTTTCTTAGCAAATAGGTCCACTCTGTTTCTTTCTCTGTGGATGCTGCCTGGCCTGCTGAGCCCAATCAACATTTTCCCTGAAGACTCAAATTCTGCAATTCCGAACCAAATTCCAACCCGCCCCCAACCCGCTAAGAGATTTATGAATGATCCACGTGACTATAATCATATAACCATATAACCATATAACAATTACAGCACGGAAACAGGCCATCTCGGCCCTTCTAGTCTGTGCTGAACTTTTACCCTCACCTAGTCCCACCGACCCGCACTCAGCCCATAACCCTCCATTCCTTTCCTGTCCATATAGCTATCCAATTTAACTTTAAATGACAACATAGAACCTGCCTCAACCACTTCTGCTGGAAGTTCATGCCACACAGCTACCACTCTCTGAGTAAAGAAGTTCCCCCTCATGTTACCCCTAAACTTTTGTCCTCTAATTCTCAACCCATGTCCTCTTGTTTGAATCTTCCCCACTCTCAATGGAAAAAGTCTAACCACGTCAACTCATCAATCCCCCTCATAATTTTAAACACCTCTATCAAGTCCCTGCTCAACCTTCTACCCTCCAAAGAATAAAGACCTAACTTGTTCAACCTTTCTCTGTAACTTAGGAGATGAAACCTGGGCAACATTTTAGTAAACCTCCTCTGTACTCTCTCAATTTTATTGACATCTTTCCTATAATTTGGTGACTAGAACTGTACACAATACTCCAGATTTGGCCTTACCAATGCCTTATACAAATTCAACATTACATCCCAACTCCTATACTCAATGCTCTGATTAATAAAGGCCAGCATACCAAAAGCTTTCTTCACCACCCTATCCACATGAGATTCCACCTTCAGGGAACTATGCACCATTATTCCTAGATCCCTCTGTTCTGAAGCATTTTTTAATGCCCTACCATTTACCATGTATGTCCTATTTTGATTAGTTCTACCAAAACGTAGCACCTCACATTTTTCAGCATTAAGCTCCATCTGCCATCTTTCAGCCCACTCTTCTAACTGGCCTAAATCTCTCTGCAAGTTTTGAAAACCTACCTCATCATCCACAGCACCACCTATCTTAGTATCATCTGCATACTTACTAATCCAATTTACCACCCCATCATCCAGATCATTAATGTATATGACAAACAACATTGGACCCAGTACAGATCCCTGAGGCATACCACTATACACTGTCCTCCAATCTGACACACAGTTATCCACCACTACTCTCTGGCGTCTCCCATCTATCCACTGCTGAATCCATTTTACTACTTCCATATTAATGCCTAACGATTGAACCTTCCTAACTAACCTTCCATGTGGAACCTTGTCAAAGGCCTTACTGAAGTCCATATAGACAACATCCACCGTTTTACCCTCGTCAACTTTCTTAGTAACCTCATCAAAAAATTCAATAAGATTTGTCAAACATGACCTTCCACGCACAAATCCATGTTGACTGTTCCTATAATCACCATCTATTAATTTTATTTAGCAACCTTTATTTATTTTTGTATTTTATAGTAATTTTGACTTTGCACTGAACTCCTGCTGCAAAACAACAGATATTACATCATATAAGTCAGTGATAAATCTGATTCCGATTCTCTTTGTTTCAGATTTTCCATATCTGCAGCATTTTGCTTCAGTGAACTAACAATTTCCTGGCAGTTGGGAGTGCATAGTTAGAGATCGGCAGGTATGACATTGTGGGCATCACTGGGTGGCGGCTGAAAGAAGATCACAGTTAGGAGCTTAACTTTCAAGAATACACATCGTATCAAAGGGCCAGGCAGGTAGACAAAGTGGGGTAGGATGGCTCTGTTGGTAAGACATGTAATCAGATCTTCAGAAAGAAGTGACATAGGACAGGAAGATGTAGAAACCTAATGGGCAGAGCTAAGAAACTGCAAGAGTATAAAGAGCTTGATGGGAGTTGTATATAGACCCCTGAACACTAGCCTGGATGTGGAATACAAATTACAATCGGAGATGGAAAAGGTATGCATAAAAACAATGTTCCAATATGCTGGGAGATTGGCAATCAGATTCCTGCTGGATACCAGGAGAATGAATTTCTGGAATGCCAAAGAGATGGCTGTTTAGGGCAGTGCGTGGTTGAGCCTGATAGGGAAAAGACCATTCTGAGGTGTGTGTTATGTAATGAACCAGATTTGATTAGGGTGCATGAGGTAACGGAACCCTAAGGAGGCAGTGATCTTGATTGATCTTTCAGTTAGAGCAGAGAAGCTAGCGTCAGATGTATTGGTAACGCAGTGGTGTGAAGGGAACTGCCGAGGCATGATAAAGCAGCTGGCCAAAGCTGAATGGAAGGGGATGTATGAGCAAAGTGAAAGATCACATGGAGTTAGTGTTCAAAATAACAGGTGATTTGTTAAAATACTCCTCCAGGCGGACCACAACCTTGTTGTGGTTTGGGGACTTATGTGCCTCAATGACGTGGAGAACTATATTGGTTGGAGTTAGAGCTTTATGCTATGACTCTTGGTAGGGTCACCCATGCCTAAAAGATCAAAGGGTAGAGGCCAAGCTAAGATTGGTCCACCAGTTCTCCAGGTTCAGGGGTTCAGCTCAGTGCAAACAACCCTGGCTGGTAAAACAAAACCTATGGAAAGAACAATGAAGAATCCTCTACATCTGAATGGATAGTGAATGTTTTGAATGAGCTACCTCCTAGAGCTGTAGAGACTGCCACTGAGTATACTCAAGATAGAAATTAATAGATTTTCAGATATTAAAGGAAATAATGCAGGTAAGTGTGTTGATACTAAGGATCAGTCATGATCTTATTGAATGGCAATCAAGTGACAGTTATTGAAAGAACTGTTTCTATTTCTATTTCTTATATTCTAATATTCGAATAGGGAGTATTAAGGTCCTATTACATTTGTGATGTTCAGTTTAGGGCGCACTTTTGTCACTTTTCCCTGCGTAGAGCTGCACTATCATTTTTGACACATGCTTCTTTATTAACACTATGCAAATTCTTACAGCTGCTGACATGTAACACTGCAACTATGACCTTCATAAACAGCTCTTAGAGATTTACACTACAAGCAGCATGCTCCCTCATGCTTGAGAATGCTACTATTTAATGAATAAGAAGGGTGGGAAAAGGCTCCACGGGTCTGAGGGACTTTGACAATCTGGTTCCTCCAGAAAGCTTATACTACGTAGAAAGGCACAATGGACACACTCCAAGCCTACAGCCAGGTGCTCCTGGAAAGAGGTTTCTAAGGAGGTATCTGAGCCTGTAATAGCACATGTGTGAGTTTATGAATAACTACATGTTGTGGAAGCCTGCAGTGCAGGCAGATCCCCATACCCCTCCTCTGTCCCGTCGGCTAAAGGAAATGTGGGTAAAATCTTTATCCCCTCAGTATGGAGGTTGGGGTACCTTCCTAATTCAACAGTGAGCAGGCCACCATGAGATGTGACAGAGATCTGAAGCTGGGAAGAAGTCCAAGCCCATGCGAGTCTGTATTTGAAGTTACTAGAGGGACAAGAGTGCGATTTTAGTGCTAGCCTTTAAAATGGAACAGGGGAGATGAGATCTGTGAAATCTAATTATTCTCCAAGTACTGTAGATAAGAACTACTGATTTTCAGACCAATGAGGTTGAGCTATAGCATCAGACAAAATGCTGGAGCAACCCAGCAGGTCAGGAAGTGTCAATGGAGGGAAATGAACAGTTGATGTTTCGGGCCAACACCCTTCATTGATGCTCTTTTTATACTTTGAAAGGCTTTCCCACCAAAGTCTGCCCAAGAAGCTTAGACTGTGTTCCTTCCTGATAGTCTAGAGCAGGTTCGACGATCCAGTGAGCGAAACAGGAGACACTGATTTAACAATGGGATTTAAGAAACAACTGATTTAAGAAATGAACAGTGAGACAATAAATCAGACATCTAGCTAAACAGGTATTCGTCTAAGCTACCCAAAACCACTACGTCATACATTCAGTTACCCTTTAGATGAACAGAGACACTGCTAAACCTCCCTGATTTATAAAACCCAAGAAGTAAGCATGTTACGTACGAGTACTTAACTAAACAAACCGCAGGGGAGCTGTGCCTGTGTCTGCAATGCTCTCTCTCTCAGTGGTCCTTTAGAACTGGTCGGGAATTCAGCCCGTGGCGAAGGCACGCCCCGTGGATGGCAGGAAAGAAAGTGTACGTGCAGAGGGTTCGCTCTATCTTTTATACTCCTAGAGTGCCTAGAACTGGAGATGGGCTCCATTACGCCCAAACGTCAACCAAAAAGCATCACAAACTTTAAACGAACCAATCAGCACGATGGAAGTGGTTTCAAACAGAATAAACTGCGCCCTGCTGTGGAAGTCGCTACATCATGTAACTCACCCCTCAGGCTAGTAAAACACTCGCAGATGCCCCATTAAACTACAACCACAAGGCAAAAGTATAAAACCCTGTATTATAAGTCCAATTGTTATACCTCCGTGTATAATAGTAGTCCATCAGATTCCCTGTGCCCCAAACAGCCTCCAACTTCCCCGTGATTTGTTTAGTTACGTATCCGTTCGTAACATGCTATGGGTTTCGTAACATGCTATCTCGGGTTTTATAAATCGGGGAGGTTTAGCAGAGTACCTGTCCATTTGAAGAGTAACTGAACGTATGGTGTAGTGGTTTCGGGTAGCTTAGATGAATGCTTGTTTCGTTAGATGTCAGATTTAGTGCCTCACTGTTCATTTCTTAAAAATCTAACCTCACACACTTATTGTTAAATCAGTGTCTCCTGTTTCACTCTTTGGATCCTCGAACGTGCTCTCCCACGTGACACCGTAATGATGGCTATACTGAGTGGCCATGCGTTTTGGACCGCGCCGATCTGCAGCTTTGCCTTACAGACACGTTGCTGCGCTGGAAGAGCAATAAATGTCAGGCAGTCAAAATAGTGTCCTTCACCAAGTTAATGAACTTCAAGCAGCGCTTGATATTTATCTTGGTGTGTGTCTCCGGGTACATTCTGTAGGTCAGAGTTTTCCATTATGCAACTGCTTGGAATGAGCCGAGACACCACCCGTAGTAACTGTCAACAAAACCTCTTTGCATATCCACAGTTTGCGAAGAGGTTAGTGTTTATCTCTTCCCCATCACAGCGATTCTGAGGGCAGCTTGCGTTATAGATGATACTTTATCTCTACATGAAGTATCTGACTGCAATGTACGAATTTATTTTTTTAGTGCAATGATTCCCCTTACCATTAATTACTGACTGATAGCTTATGCTTGTGCGTTAATTTGTTGCTCTTCCACGAAGTGAATATAGATGTTAACTTCACCTCCAACTGCGTGTCTTTATTTACTTGATAAGTAGTTGTACAGACACAGCAAACTGGCGTTAAGTACAAATCTGAATGTCAACGAACTGTACCGACTGTTATGAGATGACAGAATTCAAAGGAAGGGAGAGAGACAGCAAGTGGAAAGAGTGAACTGATCCAGAACGGAGAAGGCGGTCACAGATGCTAGCAACGGGCCTGTGAGTACTAGTGCACAGTACACAGTGAGAGAGACACAACTAGCAAAACTGAAGTTACAATAAGGTGCTGCTGGCCTTAGTTGGGAAAGTAGAATTTGATAATGCTAAAGGGGTCTAGGGGTCATATATCGAGAGGGTTGAACTGTATCATGATGCTAACGATGCGGATGAGGTGAAGAAAATCTCCACACTTCTTAGCTTTATGGATGCTACAATATACAGTCTCTTACACAATGTAGTAACTCCTGAAAAGCCAGCAAGCAAGACGTTCAATAAAATTGTTGCAATTTTGCAAAATCACTTGAGATCCAACCCACTAGTAATAGCTGTGCTATTTAGATTTCACAAAAGGAACCAGTCAAAGGATGAAAGCTTTTCTGAATTCATTGGAAAACTCCGCAAACTTTCTCAATACTGTGTCTTTAGAGATGGTCTTCCTGATGCATTAAGGAACAAACTTATATGTGGCATGGAGTCAAAGCACTCAAAAGAGGATACTGTCAGAAAGAGACCTAACCTTTGAACAGCACTGTCCATTGCAATATCGTTAGAGACTGTAGCAGAAGATGTGGCAAACTACAGAAGGAGAGTTTAGACAGTGAGATGTACAAAACATCCCTGAATGGTGCAAAAAGCCAAAACAAATTAATTGATGTGGCAAATCCTCCCATGATGCAAATGACTGTTAGTTCAAAGAAAAAGTTTGCAGAAGGTGTCACAAACAAGGTCTGAAAGAAAGACTGCAAGTCAGACAAAAAGCATAACCGAAGAGAAAAACTACACAGGGAAAAGTTTCAAACACAAAACCAAACAAATGTGTCTGGTGTAAAACTGAAAATAAACCTGGATACAGGGTCACATTTGTCTGGAATTTCAGAGGCTGACTTCAACAGACTGTTTTCTAAGCTACCATTAGAGAGAACTCAGTGATGCTAAAGACTTACACAGATGAAAAATTATCTCCTAAAGGCAAACTGAAAGCAAGCATGACATACAGAGACAAGACACAGCAATTAGAGTTTTATGTGTTGAAAGGTGGAGGGCCAGCACTTTTTGGACGTGAATGGTTGAGAAAAATCCAAATAGACTGGCACACAATCAATGCTCTCAATGTGTCGTCAACAGGCAACTGCAGCCCAAACAGTAGCACTAACCAGAGACTGTCACAGCTGCGGAATGCTAATGAGAAGGTGTTTGAGGAAGATATTGGTAAACTCAGAGGCATGGAAGCCAGAATTGAACTGGATGAAGCAGCAACATCGAATTTCCATAAAGTGCATCCAGTGCCTTACTCACTACATCCTAAAGTGGATTATGAACTTCAGAGTTTGGAGGCATTTGGCATTCTCTCCAAGCTTGAGTGGATTAATTGACCCAAGCCCATTGTCCCAGTGATCAAGAAAGGGAAAGGTGAAACTGTTAGCATATGTGGGGACTTCAAAGTGATCATTAACCCTGTGCTGCGTACTGTGCAGTATCTCCTGTCACAAATAGAAGACACTTTTGCATCTTTGGCAGGCAGGGAGAGGTTTTCAAAGATTGACTTGTCACAAGCCTATCTGCAAATGGAGAGTGAGGAGTCAAGCAGGAAGTTCCTCACAATTGACACTCACAAGGGGTTGTTCCAGTATAATTGTCTAGTTTTGGTGTCGCGTCAGCTCCAGCAGATTGGCAAAGGCCAATGACCAAGTGCTCCAAGATATCCCAGGAACAGAAGGTTACCTTGTTGACATCATTGTGACTGGCAAAAATGACGACAAGCACCTCCAGAACCTTGATAAAGTGCTTACCAGGCTGAGTGAGTATGGTCTGCAGGCAAAGAGAGAGAAATGTGAGTTTTTAAAGAATGAAATCCCATATTGTGGATACGTCACTGACAAGCATGGCTTACATAAATCACAAGAGAAGACTGAAGCAGTGTTACAGGCATCCAAACCAGAAAATGTCTCACAACTCAGGTCATACTTGGGCCTTGTAAACTACTACCACCAGTTTCTCCCAAACATTGCTACAGTGTTGCACCCATTGAACACACTGTTGCAGGCAGGAGCAAAGTGGGAATGGTCAGAAAGGTGTGAAATTGCATTCAAAGAAGCAAAGAGACAAATAACGTCAAATGAACTGTTCACTCATTATGACCCATCTCTGCTCATCAGATCGGCTTGAAGTATGTCCCCTTAGGGCATTGGTGCCATTTTGTCACACCTTATGAAAGATGGATTTGAACGTCTGATTGTATTTGTTTCAAGATCACTGACAAGGGCAGAATACAATTATGCACAGATTGACCTCCATGGACGAACATTTACTCTAAAGACAGGCCACCAGCTTCTTGTGTCGATTTTCATTCGCAGGAAGAGAATCCTAGTGAAGTCTTCTACCTGGTTGCAACATTGGGCACTACTCCTAGGAGCCCACTCTTATGACATAGAGTTCAAGGGCATCAAACAAACAGCATTGCTGATGGCTTGTCATGTCTTCCACTGTAGGTAATTGAAGAAGAAAAGTCTTCATTCTGTGACCCAGAAGTGTTCTACACTGCATTGGTAGACCAGTTGCTAGTAACATATTCTGAAATACAAGAAGAAGCAAGGAATGACACGACTTGTCAAAAGTCTATGACATCACCATGCAAGGATGGCCAGCTCATGGTAATCCTGTTTCTAGAGACCTCAGTGAGACAAGACCAATTGTCTGTATGTCAAAGAACCCAGTTGTATTGATCGCATGTTGTGGTTCTGTCTAAACTGCACACCAGTGTGTTAGAAAATCTGCATGAAGGATACCTGGGTGCATGGTCAAGATGAAGAGTCTCACCCAGATTTACATGTGGTGGCCGGGAATAGATCAACAGATTGAAGACTTGACCAAAAGCTGTTCAGGATGCCACCCAAAGTTCAAAATTCACCCCTACAGGGACCATTACACCTGTGGGAGTGACCATCTTCACCATGGCAAAGAGTACATATTGACTTTGCTGGGCCATTTATGGACTCCATGTTTCTGATTGCTGTGGATTCTCATTCAAAGTGGCCTGAGGTCATACCAATGAAACCAACCACCTCAGAAAAGACTGTTTCTGCTCTGGGTACTATCTTCTCCAAAAGTGGCTTGCCAGAACAAACTGTGAGTGACAATGGACTACAATACATGTCAGAAGAGTTCAGACTATTCATGGAAAAAAATGGCATCAGACATTTCAAGTCAGCTCCTCACCACCCAGCAATGAATGGGTTGGCTGAAAGGATTATCCACACCTTCAAGAAGTCCATTAAAGCTATGGACAAGGAGGGCATTTCTTTACAGTACAAAGGTGGACAACTTTTTTATGTATCGGAACTCTGTTCATGCAGTGACAAATCAAACACCTGCAATGCTGTTCATGAGCAGGAACTTGAGATCTGCATAGACCTCCTGAAACCAGACCTAAGGAGGGAAGTGCAGAATCAACAGTTCAGCCAGTTGCCAAGTGAATCAGCAAGGAGCTTCTAGGTTGGACAGGAAGTCCTCGCGTGTGATTGCCGAGAAGGCAAGTGGACACCCATTGGGATGGCTACAAGAACTGGACTACTGATTTACAGAGTGCATGTTGGAGATCAGACATGGTGATGTCATAAGACCACAAGTTATAGGAGCAGAATTAGGCCATTTGGACCATTGGGTTTGCTCTGCCATTTCATCATGACTGATCCAATGTTCTTCTCAGCCCCAACCTCCTGCCTTCTCCCCGTATCCCTTCATGCCCAAACCAATCAAGAATCTATCAACCTTTACCTTAAATATACATAAGGACTTGGCTTCCACAGAATTAGAATTAGAATTAGAATTTTAATTTCTTTCATTCATCTCACACCATGAAGGAGTAAAAATCTTTATGTTGCATCTTCAAGCAATAAGGAAGGGAATCGTAGAGGTTAGACTCAGAGTCAGACTGTGATCAGGCGTGGCAGGGAGAGTTTTCTTCCTTCTCCCGTCTGCGTGAGATGTGGGACTTTCGAGAGACTTTGAACTTTTTTACTGTGCTCATGGCCTGTTCTTCATCAAGTTATGGTATTGTTGCACTGTGGTAACTATATGTTATAATTATATGGTTTTTGTTTTTCAGTCTTGGTCTGTCCTGTGTTTCTGTGATATCACACTGGAGGAATATTGTATCATTTCTTAATGCATGCATTACTAAATGACAATAAAAGAGGACTGCATGTCCTCATAATCTAATCTAATCTAATCTAATGTGGGAGGATATTGCCAAACACTAAGATTGTATACATAATTATTATGTATAAATGTATGGACAGTCAGATATGCAATCAGATCAATGTGTATTGATAAATCTGATGGCCTGGTGAAAGAAGCTGTTGGTCCTGGCTTTAATGTTGTGGTACCGTTTGCCAGACAGAAGCAGCTGAAACACTTTGTGGTTGGGGTGGCTGGAGACCTTGATGATTCTCCGCACCCATTTCATACACATGCTGCTGTAAGTGTCCTGAATAGAGGAAGGTTCACATCCACAGATGTGCTGGGCAGTCCGCACCACTCTCTGCAGTTGAGGGTAATGCAGTTTCCATACCAGGCAGTGACACAGCCAGTCAGGATGGTCTCGATGGTGCCCCTGTAGAAGGTCCTGAGGATTTGGGGACTCATGCCAAACTTCTTCAGCCTTCTGACGTGAAAGAGGTGCTGTTGTGCTCTTTCCACCCCAAGGCCAGTATGTACAGTCCAGCTGAGATCCTGTGGCAAAGAATTCCACAGGTTCACCACCCTCTGGCTAAAGAAATTCCTCCTCATCCCCGTTCTAAAATGATGCCCCTCTATTCTGCAGCTGTGTCTCTCCTTAGCACTGAATATTGACTGATAACTTACACATTGCACATTGGTCTGTTGTTCTCTCTGCAAAGTAAATGCACCAGTTAACTACTCCTCCAACTGCTTCCCTTTTCTTATTTGATGTGTAGTTGAACAGACACAATGCTGACTGTGAGCACCCCTCTCACTGCTGGAAAAGCAAGGTCTTGGTGCTGGATTGTGTTCTGATGATGAGGCGTTCTGCCAGTCTGCTCCGGGAACCACCCCCCTGTATCCATAGAGTCTCTGTTCTGCAGCGTCTGCAGGACATTCCACTTTAACACTGCCTGGTGGACCTGTGGTTAAAGGAGTTTACTGGAAATCCTCTTCCATGAAAAGCAGGTGAAGAATGTCCAGATGACTGAGGTATTGTGTTGTAATGCAGCCAGGCTGATCTTCCACAACACTAGGGAAAGTAGAAACATAGAAACATAGAAAATAGGTGCAGGAGTAGGCCATTCGGCCCTTCGAGCCTGCACTGCCATTTATTATGATCATGGCTGATCATCTAACTCAGAACACCGCCCCAGCCTTCCCTCCATACCCCCTGACCCCCGTAGCCACAAGGGCCATATCTAACTCCCTCTTAAATATAGCCAATGAACTGGCCTCAACTGTTTCCTGTGGCAGAGAATTCCACAGATTCACCACTCTCTGTGTGAAGAAGTTTTTCCTAATCTCGGTCCTAAAAGGCTTCCCCTCTATCCTCAAACTGTGACCCCTCGTTCTGGACTTCCCCAACATCGGGAACAATCTTCCTACATCTAGCCTGTCCAATCCCTTAAGGATCTTATACGTTTCAATCAGATCCCCCCTCAATCTTCTAAATTCCAACGAGTACAAGTCCAGTTCATCCATTCTTTCTTCATATGAAAGTCCTGCCATCCCAGGAATCAATCTGGTGAACCTTCTCTGTACTCCCTCTATGGCAAGGATGTCTTTTCTCAGATTAGGGGACCAAAACTGCACACAATACTCCAGGTGCGGTCTCACCAAGGCCTTGTACAACTGCAGTAGTACCTCCCTGCTCCTGTACTCAAATCCTCTCGCTATAAATGCCAGCATACCATTTGCCTTTTTCACCGCCTGCTGTACCTGCATGCCCACTTTCAATGACTGGTGTATAATGACACCCAGGTCACGTTGCACCTCCCCTTTTCCTAATCGGCCACCATTCAGATAATAATCTGTTTTCCTATTTTTGCCACCAAAGTGGATAACTTCACACTTATCCACATTAAATTGCATCTGCCATGAATTTGCCCACACACCCAACCTATCCAAGTCACCCTGCATCCTCTTAGCATCCTCCTCACAGCTAACACTGCCACCCAGCTTCGTGTCATCCGTAAACTTGGAGATGCTGCATTTAATTCCCTCATCAAAGTCATTAATATATATTGTAAACAACTGGGCTCCCAGCACTGAGCCTTGCGGTACCCCACTAGTCACCGCCTGCCATTCTGAAAAGGTCCCGTTTATTCCCACTCTTTGCTTCCTGTCTGCTAACCAACTCTCCACCCACACCAATACCTTACCCCCAATACCGTGTGCTTTAAGTTTGCACACTAATCTCCTGTGGGACCTCAATACGTACTAACATTTGGTGCCCATATATTTAGGGTTCACACAATTGCAAATGTAGGTGGTCATCAAGATGAGAGCAATATTAGTATACTTTGGCCCAGTTCTCTGGGAACTTGTGCAGAGCGATCCATCGGACCCATTCCTTCCTGGACACTCAGATAAACTGGATAATTATCGAGGCAGAGGAATGAGGAACAGGCCTGACCTGTGTCAGGTACAACAGCTCTGACAGCATATCACACCTGATCAGAATCAGAATCAGAATCAGCTTCATTATCACCGGCATGTGGCATGAAATTTGTTAACAGCAGCAGCAGTACATTGCAACACATAATATAGAAAGAAAATAAATAAATGAATTGCAGTATATATGTATACTAAATAGTTCAATTAAAAATAGTGCAAAACCAGAAATAATATATTAAAAAAACAAGTTCTTCCCAGTAATTGATAGAGTGTCATTTCCACAGACGCAGTTCTTTTTATTTACAATCCCAATCCACTCCAACCAGTTCCTGTTACTTAGCCCGAGCCTCACCCACACGGAATCAGATAGACAGCACCTACAAGTAGTGGGACCTGATGGTGAAGAGGGCATTGGGTCAGTCGGGAGCGTTTGGCCTTGCTCTTTTTGAGGTTGACTCTAGCCCTCACTGTCAACTCAAACTGGTCGCAGATGCTGATAAGTTTGTGACCTGACCATGGGTCTGAGCAGTAGATGGTGAAATCATCCATCTACTAGAAGATTTTGATGTGTTACGTCACTGCCTCGCCCTTCCTGATGATTTCAACAAAGGGTTCTTTGCAGCATACAGTAAAGACAGTGGAGATTGGGCAACCCTAGCTGACTCTATACTTGATGAGGAAACTATCTACCTCCCGCTAATTAATTTAGACTGGACTATGGATGTCTGTGTTGAGCAGTTGGATCTAATTTCTGATTCCCTTCCCAAAACTCATTTTGGAGACCACATCCACCATGTATATGTTTGATATCCTGCTGAAGGACATCTTTCGGTCCAAGCTGAACAGACTGGCTTCCACACCCTTGTATCACCCAAAGGCAAAATCTTTGACAGCTTTGCCCTGAACAGAGATTTTGCTGCCAGGTTCAGCACAGGTCAGTTCTGGGTGGATCACCTGTCCCAGAGCAAACTTGATTCCATTGGTGAAGGTTTTGGACAGGATCTTAGAGTCCATATTCAACAGTGAAATGGTCTTCACTTCCTGATGTTCTTCCTCTCCCCTTTCAGCTCGTCAGTGAGGGAAATGATGCCCTTTCTCATGGAGTCTGACTTGCTGCTAGCCAGAAGCATAGCGTTATACACTTCCAGCAGGTCAAAGTCTATCCAGTCCCACACAGCTGAATACAACTCTCATGAAGACATTGTTTCCAGGAATTTTGTTTGTGCCAGGGAAGCAATGGAGCCAGTCAGTGGCGGATCCGAGCTCTCCCATTTGCTTTCACCTAACAGTTCCGTGATAGAGGGCAGGAAGTACTGAGAGGATTTGTTTTCTGTAGACTATCTGTCATACAGAACAGTCTGTAGCTCCTGAGTATGTCTGTTCATGAGGATGTTTCTGAGCTGTCCTCTTCCTTAAGGCTGTGGACCACATGTCCTCCTGTCATGTTAAACCCCCTTGGAAGAAGATGTGTAAGAGGGTCTCATCCTGCTCCACAAAGCAGAGCCTGGATTCAATAATAATCCTGTGGGATTCCGAGGCAAAGAACAGCATGCTGGCTCTTCACCTCTTGGAGTTCTTCTCTTACATCCACTACACCACCCCCCACCCACTCCAACTGCAGACGGAGAAGTTGCTGCAAGTCCGCCTGGAGACGACACAATTCCCCTTACCCCGGGCCTTGCTTTCTGAACACCACAGAGGATGAAGAACCTCTTGATATTCTCCTTGGTTCCTTCCACCATACAACCATTGCGAAAGCAGACTTTACGGTTCTTGCTGTTCTCAGGGGCTAGCAAATTGACAGTCAAATACTACGTCCCCCGCCTACTTTCTGGTCCTCTTATCAGTGACATAAGGCTCGCAGGGGACAGTGGTCAGAGAAGAACACCGATGTGATGCAGCTGGGTCTGACCACAACTGCCTTCTATATGAAGAAGAAGTTTACTCAGGAATGTACTGAGATTCTGTCCCAGTCCATCTCTGTTGTAGCTGTGCTTCATCTGCTGAAGGTATCAGGCACCTTTGTATTTTTAAACCATTTACACCAGGAGTTTGGAGCTGCTGTCGGCACTGCGGGATTGTCCATCTGCATCAGTGACACACCAGAAATCTCCAAGTAGAATGACTGGAAAAGATCAGTAGCAGTGGAAGCTGCTGGGGAATAGCTTACCGTTTGCTCAACCCTGGTGAGGTATATGCACCGATTAGTCGGAGCAGAGAGACGTAAAGTATATCAGCTCCAAGGAGCCAGCCACCCACAACCTCTTTTGAATCTAATGGTTGAGAAGATACTTCACCACAGCAGAATATTCAGGCTGAATGTGCAATTGTACATGTAGACTGCCTCTGGGAGGCTGGGTGTGCGACTGTACATGTTGGCTGCCCCTGGGAGGCTGGGTGCGCGACTGTACATGTAAACTGCCCCGGGAGTTTGGGTGTGCGACTGTACATGTAGACTGCCCCTGGGAGGCTAGATGTGTGACTGTACATGTAGACTGCCCCTGGGAGGCTGGGTGTGTGACTGTACATGTAGACTGCCCCTGGGAGGCTGGGTCTGCGACTGTACATGTAGACTGCCCACTGGGATGTATGGGGTGTCAGGGAGGGTTAACACCTCTGGTGGGGGAACATGTGGCATTCCTTTCAATGTGGTTGGTCCACCTTTGGTCCCCACCTGGCACTCAGCTCTCACCTGTGGCTCCTTGTAGCTGTTTGCATGCGACAGCGGCCACACCCCGGGCAACGGCTTCGACAAGCCGGCTAAACCAGGTGAGGATAACCGATGGGTCTGAAACCCTTGGTGAGATAGGGAGTTGTCTATCCCAGCATATGAAGACAGACTCTGGCAGATTGAGCAGACGAGACCAATGGAAGGTCCAATGGTCAAGAAGACTGTCTCTGCAAGTGTCGTGGAACTTGTAGAGTAGGACAAGACACAGAAGACATCCTGGTCATCCACTGCGCCTAGTCCCATCTCCAGCCGTCTCGACTCTGTCTTGCCACTGGATCCAGATAGGAATTGGGAAGAGAGAGTGAGGCTGATGCTGCACAACCCTCCCTCACTTAAATCCAAATCAATCGCTAATCTCGACACCATCATCATCATAATTGTGTCGAGGTCTTCATCGACAACAACGATGGACAAACAACAACAAGGCTGCCCCTGGGAGGCTGGGTGTGTGACTGTGCATGTAGACTGCCCCTGGGAGGCTGGGTGTGCGACTGTACATGTAGACTGCCCCTGGGAGGCTGGGTGTGCGACTGTACGTGTAGACTGCCCCTGGGAGGCTGGGTGTGCGACTGTGCGTGTAGACTGCTCCTGGGAGGCTGGGTGTGCGACTGTGCGTGTAGACTGCCCCTGGGAGGCTGGGTGTGTGCCTGTATGTGTAGACTGCCCCTGGGAGGCTGGGTGTGCGACTGTACATGTAGACAGCCCCTGGGAGGCTGGGTGTGCGACTGTACATGTAGACTGCCCCTGGGAGGCTGGGTGTGCGATTGTATGTGTAGACTGCCCCTGGGACCACCAGCCCACATAATTTTGCCTCTCCTAGTTCTTCTCAAAAACATTCTGCAGAGACTGCTCCACTTCAAGCTCCAGATTCCCAATTCCCACCCTATCCAAGCCCTTACTTTGCACTCGTTCTGAGCTTCTGCTCATCTCAACACAGAAGGCAGGCGTTCGGCTGCTCCAGTTCATGCCAGCTCACAGCAGAACAATTCCATGAGCCCCACCCCACATTCTCTCTTACACGGCCGTCAGCTCCTCTTTGATTCCTTTTGACTCTTCCCTTGACCAAGGGATAATTTGCAATACTCAGTTCAACTGGCAGCACTTCTCTGCAATGGGGAATCAAAACGGAGTGCTTGGCTGAAACCCACACACTCAGAGATTATGCAGCGTCTGCACAGGCAGCTGCTGAAGATCAGGATCCAACCCAGATTTGTGCAGCGATGAGGTACTGCCACATCATCGTGTCTGCCTGCCAGTTACCTTTTCAAAATTTCTAATACATCTGTGAAGTATTTTCCCCTTTGTAAAACAAATCGAGTGCCCAATTATGCAATGATCTTCTCGTGCTTATTTACTTTGAGTTAATGTAAGAATGTTTTTACGTTTATTCTCACATGTATTTTTTTCCTTTTTATCAATTGGTTGGTAAAACTTTGTTTAAAACTTCCCCAAGCTCTAGGGTTTCTGATCTATTTGTGAACGTTGTGTATCCTTTCAGCCTAATTCTAACTTTTAACTGCTCCAGTCGGACATGTCTAATTTAGACTTCAATCCACTTTAGTTAATTATTGATCATAATTTAAGACAATAACATCAATAAACCTAAAGTTCACTGAGATGATTATGGTTGTTCAATGTATCCTCTAGCATAATCCAGTTTGTTTTTACTGTAACTGACTGCCTTACAGATTGTAATTTTGTAAATCATGAGTGTATTCCAATAGCTTGGGTATTATTGCCTTTATATAATGGCTCTGCTATGCAACTTCAATTTTCACACAACTGGTGAAGACACAAGGAAAACAACCTGAATATTCAAAACTCAAAACTGAATCACAATAGCTTCATATCAAAGCTAGCATATTTACTTTGATTGAAGCTTACAGTAAAGAATGCTAACAAATTATGATAACTGAATATGAATCATGTGTGACAAAACATTTATTAACCATGACAAAAATAAATTCAAAGCATAGAATTCAATTTTTCAGAACAAATGACATATTTAACATTGCAATTTTAGACAATCAATTTTAGACAAACAAATCTACGTCTGTAAGAACTATTGCAGGGTGGAACGTATCCTGTTCCAGAAGATCAGCATTGAATATAATCTGTTGCAGTGTAGACCTTATCTCGCTCCAGGCGATCAGTATTGAATGAAATCTATTGCAATATGGATCATGTGGAATGTGTCCCATTGACATCAGTTAAGTATAGAGCAAGAAGGCTGAGGAGGGAAGGAGGATAAGTTGGAAGGTGATTAGTGAAACCAGGTGGGTGGGAGGAGGAAGAACTAAGAAGCAGACAGGTGATGGGAAACCATAAAGGGCTGAAGAAGTAGGAATCTGATGAGAGACGAGAATGGACCAGGGGAGAAGGGAAAGAGATGGGCACCTTCTTACTCTGGCATTTTTCCCCTTCCTTCCCAGACCTGCTGAAGGGTCTTGGATGAAACATCAACTGTTTATTCCTATCAAAAGATGTTGCCTGATCTGCTCAGTTCCTCCTGCATTTTGTATGTGTTGCATCTGTGGAACCTCCTGTGTTTTGGAAAGAAAACGATAGATTCGGGATGCCCGGTGTGACCAGTGGGTATCTGGTCTGACTGAGTTTTTTGAGGAGACTGATATGGGCCAGATGATAGTAAGTTTCTGGATGATACAAAATTGGCAGAGGTGTGGATAATGAAGATGGTTGTTACAGGATACAGGTCAAGGTGGAGAGCTGGAAGATGCAGTTCTTGATGTTTTTCCTAAAAACAATGGCCAGTGCTCAGGCACGGGAAGCGTCAGAGGCATTCGCGGCAGTGGAAGGCAGGCAGAGCATCACAAAACGTGGTGAGTTCTTTCTTCTTGCGTGGTTTATTCTTCTTATTTTTTAAACCATAAAAGAGAGGTGGGGTCTAGTGGAGCGGCCATCATCGGAATGGGGGCTACGGTCAGAGTAGGAACTTAGAGGCTTCGACGAGAAGAGGCTGAGGCCAAAGAAACAGGTAAGAAGGGTAGGTTTTTCCTTTCATTATTGCTGATTTGGTCTTGGTTGCCCATTGTACAGTGCAGACAGGATGGCAGACATGGCAGTGGAATTCTCCTCCTGTCGGATGTGGGAATTCATGGAACCTGATGGTCTCCCAGATAACTACACCTGCAGGAAGTGCAGCCAAATCCAGCTCATGAAAGACCGTATTAAGGAGCTGGAGCTGGATGAATTAAGGATCATCAGAGAAGCAGAACAATTGATAGATAAGACTTTTGAGCAGGTGGTTACACCCAGAGTGCAGAATTCAGGGAGTAGATGGGTGAAGACCGAGAGAGGTAAAGGGAGAAAGAAGTCAGTGCAGGGTCCCCCGGTGGCCATTCCCCTCAGACACAGGCAGACCCCTTTGGATACTGCTCAAGAGGTTGTTCTATCTGGGCAAGGCAGCAACAGCCAGACCAATAGTACCGTGGCCAGCTCTGAGCCTCAGAAGGGTAGGGTGAAGTCAGGTGGACCAATAGTCATAAGAAACTCAGTAGTTAAGGGACAGATAGGAGATTCTGCAGCAGCAAAAGAGAAGGCAGGATAGTGCATTGCCTCCCAGGTACTAGGGTCTAGGATGTATCTGAATAGTTGCAGAACATTCTTGAAGGGGAGAGTGAGCAGCCAGAAGTTGTTGTACATGTTGGTACCTATGCCATAGGCAGGAGAGGGGTAGAGGTCCTGTGCAGTAAGTTTAGGGAGCTAGGAAGGAAGCTGAAGAGCAGGACCTCCAAGGTAGTAATCTTCGGATTTCTCCCAGTGTAACGAGCTAGGGAAGGTCAGAACAGGAAGATAGCGCAGACGAATGAGGAGCTGAGGAGATGGTTTCAAGTTCTTGGATCATTGGAACCTTTTCTGGCAAAGGGGTGACCTGTACAAGTGGGACAGATTGCATCTGAACTGAAGGGGAACCAATATCCTGGAAGGGAGGTTTGCTAATGTTATTGGGGAGGGTTTAAACTAGATTTGCAGGGGGCTGGTAACCAAACTGAAGAGGCAGTTGGTGCTGAAGAAGAGACAGCTGGTGGGGAGTTTGTGAGAAAGGATAGGCAGATGATAGAGTAAGGCTTAACTCAGCCAGATGGCTTGAGATGTGTCTATTTTAATGAAAGGTGTATCATAAATAAGGTGGATGAACTTACAGCATGGATCAGTATGTGGAACTGTGACGTTGTGGCCATTACAGAGACTTGGACGCCTCGGGCAGGAATGACTTCGGAGTGTGCCGAGCTTTAGATGTTTCAAAAAGGACAGGACGGAGGCAAAAGAGGCATTGCTATTCAGGGATTATATCACGGCTGCAAAAAAAGGGGAATTGATGGAGGGATTGTCTACTGATTCAGTGTGGGTGGAAGTCAGAAAAAGGAAGGGGCCAATAGCTCTACTGGATGTTTTTTATCGACCCCGCACCTCTCCAATAGTAACAGAGACATCGGGGAGCCGACAGGGAGGCAGATTCTAGAATGGTGCAATAATAATAGGATTGTTCTGATGGGGGATTTTAACTTTCCTAATATTGACTGGCACCTCCTTAGAGCCAGGGGTTTAGACCATAAGACCATAAGCAAAGAAACAGAAGTCGGCCATTCGGCCCATCGAGTCTGCTCCATTTTATCATGAGCTGATCCATTCTCCCATTTAGTCCCATTCCCCCGCTTTCTCACCATAACTTTTGATGCCCTGGCTACTCAGATACCTATCAATCTCCGCCTTAAATACACCCAATGACTTGGCCTCCACTGCTGCCCATGGCAACAAATTCCATAGATTCACCACCCTCTGACTAAAACAATTTCTTCACATTTCTGTTCTGAATGGTCGCCCTTCAATCCTTAAGTCATGCCCTCTCATACTAGACTCCCCCATCATGGGAAACAACTTTGCCACATCCACTCTGCCCATGACTTTCAACATTCAAAATGTTTCTATGAGGTCTCCCCTCATTCTTCTAATCTCCAAGGAATACAGTTCAAGAGCGGACAAACGTTCCTCATATGTTAACCCTCTCATTCCCGGAATCATTCTAGTGAATCTTCTCTGTACCCTCTCCAACGTCAGGACATCCTTTCTTAAATAAGGAGACCAAAACTTCCCACAGTACTCCAAGTGAGGTCTCACCAGCGCCTTATAGAGCCTCAACATCACATCCCTGCTCCTATACTCTATTCCTCTAGAAATGAATGCCAACATTGCATTTGGCTTCTTCACCATCCACTCAACCTGGAGGTTAACCTTAAGGGCATCTTGCACGAGGACTCCCAAGTCCTGTTGCATCTCAGAACTTTGAACTTTTTCCCCATTTAAATAATAGTCTGCCCATTTATTTCTTCCGCCAAAGTGCAAAACCATACATTTTCCAACATTGTATTTCATTTGCCTCTTCTTTTCCCATTCTTCCAATCTATCCAAGTCTCTCTGTTTCCTCAGCACTACCGGCCCATCCAACTATCTTCGTATCATCAGCAAACTTAGCCGCAAAGCCATCTATTCCATAATCCAAATTGTTGATATACAATGTAAAAAGAAGCGGCCCCAACACAGACCCCTGTGGAACTGGTAACCGGCAGCCAACTAGAATAGGATCCCTTTATTCCCACTCTCTGTTTCCTGCCAATCAGCCAACACTCTATCCACGTACGTAACTTTCCCGTAATTCTATGAGTTCATATCTTGCTAAGTAGCCTCATGTGTGGCACTTTGTCAAAGGCCTTCTGAAAACCCAAATATACAACATCCACTACATCTCCCTTGTCTACCCTACTTGTAATTTCCTTAAAAAATTGTAATAGGTTTGTCAGGCAGGATTTTCCTTTAAGGAATCCATGCAGAGTTCTGCCTATCTTGTCATATGCCTCCAGGTACTCTGTAACCTCATCCTTGACAATCGACTCTAACAACTTCGCAACCACTGATGTCAAGCTAACAGGTCTATAATTTCCTTTTTGCTTCCTTGCCCCCTTCTTAAATAGCAGAGTGACATTTGCAATCTTCCAGTCCTCCAGAACCATGCCAGAATCTATCGACTTTTGAAAGATCATTGCTAATACCTCCACAATCTCCACAGCTACTTCCTTCAGAACACAAGGGTGCATTCCATCTGGTCCGGGAGATTTATCTACCTTTAGACTATTCAGCTTCCTGAGTACTTTCTCTGTCGTAATTGTGACTGCGCACACTTCTCTTCCCTGGCACCCTTGAGTGTCCGGTATACTGCTGATGTCTTCCTCAGTGAAGACTGATGCAAAATACTCGTTCAGTTCCTCTGCTATCTCCTTATCTCCCATAGATGGGATGGGGGGGGGGAGTTTGTTAAATGTGTTCAGGAAGGTTTCCTGATGTATTAGTCAGATGAGTCAACTAGAGGAGAGGCTGTACTTGATCTGGTATTGGGAAATGAACCTGGTCAGGTGTCAGAGCTCTTGGTGGGAGAGCATTTTGGAGGTAGTGATCACAACTCTATCTCCTTCACCATAGCGCTGGAGAGAGATAGGAGCAGACAATTTGGGAAAACATTTAATTGCAGTAGGGGAAAATATGATGCTATTGGGCAGAAACTTGGGAGCAGATGTTCTCAGTGCAGAAAGCATAGCAGAAATGTGGGAAATGTTCAGGGAACATTTGCATGGCATTCTGCATAGGTATGTTCCATTGAGACAAGGAAAGGATGGTAGGGTAAAAGAACTATGGTGTACCAAGGGTGTGGAAAATCTAGTTAAGAAGAAAAGAAAAGCTTATGAAAAGTTCAAGAAATTAGGTAATGTTAGAACTTTAGAAAATTACAAGGTTGCCAGGAAGGAGTTAAGAATAAAATTAGGAAAGCTAGAAGGAGCCATGAGAAGGCCTTGGTGAGCAGGATTAAGGAAAACCCCAAGGCATTCTACAACTATGTGGAGAGCAAGAGGATGAGCCGTGTGAGAATAGGACCAAATGTGCATGGAGTCAGAGGAGGTAGCGGAGGTACTTAATGAATACCTTGCTTCAGTATTCACCAGGGAAAAGGACCTTGGCAATTGTGGGGATGACTTGCAGTGGACTGAAACACTTGAGCATATAGACATTAAGAAAGGGGATGTGCTGGAGCTTTTGAAAAGCATTAAGTTCGGTAAGTCACTGGGTTTGGACAAGATATACCCTCGGCTACTGTGGGAAGTAAGGGAGGAGATTGCTGAACCTCTAGCGGTGATCTTTGCATCATCTATAGGGAGAAGTACCAGAGGATTGGAGGGTTGCAAATGTTATTCCCTTGTTCAAGAAGGGGAATAGAGATAAGCCAGGAAATTATAGATCAGTGAATCTTAATAAGTGGTGGGCAAGTTGTTGGAGAAGATCCTGAGAAGCAGGATTTATGAGCATTTGGAGAAACATAATCTGATTAGGGATAGTCAGCATGGCTTTGTCAAGGGCGGGTCATGCCTTAGGAGCCTGATTGAATGTTTTGAGAATGTAACAAAGCACATTGATGAAGGTCGAGCAGTGGATGTGGTGTTTATGGATTTCAGTAAGGCATTTGATAAGGTACCCCATGCAAGGCTCGTTCAGAAAGTTATGAAGCATGGGATCCAAGGAGACCTTGCTTTGTGGATCCAGAATTGGCTTTCCCACAGAAAGTAAAGGGTGATTGTAGATGGTTCATATTCTACATGGAGGTCGGTGACCAGTGCTGTTCCACAGGGATCTGTTCTGGGACCCCTCCTCTTTGTGATTTTTATAGTTGACCTGGATGAGGAATTAGAAGGGTGGGTAAGTTTTCTGATGACACAAAGGTTGGGGATGTTGTGAATAATCTGGATGGCTGTCAAATTTTACAGTGAGACATCGATAAGATGCAGAACTGGGCTGAGAAGTGGCAGATGAAGTTCAACCCAGATAAGTGTAAAGTGGTTCATTTTGGTAGGTCAATTTGAAGACAGAATATTATATTAATGGTAAGACTCTTGGTAGTGTGGAGGATCAGAGATATCTTGGGATCTGCACAGGTTGACAGTGTTGTTAAGAAGGCGTATGGTGCATTGACAACCCGTGGGACTGAGTTCAAGAGCTGTGAAGTAATGTTACAGCTACATAAGACCTTAGTTAGACCCCACTTAGAGTACTGTGCTCAGTTCTGGTTACCTCACTACAGGAAGGATGTGGATACTATAGAGGGAGTGCAGAAGAGATTTACAAGGTTGTTGCCTGGATTGGGGAGCATGCCTTTTGAGAATAGGTTAAGTGAACGTGACCTTTACTCCTTAGTATGACAGAGGATGAGAGGTGACCTGATAGAGGTGTAGAAGATGATGAGAGACATTGATCATGTGGACAGCCAGAAATTTTTTCTCAGGGCTGAAATGGCTAACACAAGGGGGCATAGTGTTAAGGTGCATGGAAGTAAGTGTAATGGGATGTCAGAGGTAAGTTTTTCACACAGAGTGGTGGGCTGATGGAATGCACTGCCAGCGATGGTGGTGGACGTGGATACAATAAGGTCTTAAGAGCTTCTTGGATAGATACATGGAGCTTAGAACATTAGAGGGCTATGCAGTAGGGAAATTCTCAGCAGTTTCTCGTGTAGGTTACATGATCTGCACATCATTGTGGGCCGAAGGGCCTGTAATGTGCTGTAGGTTTCTATGTCTACATCCTAAGTCTATTTCCAATGTTATTATCTAGATTTTGATTTGTGTGGTAAGCAAATACCTTTATTCCTTTTCAGAAGGGCACACATATGAAAGAAACACGTCTATTTCATTCTTTATAATAATTCGTTGAGGGTGTATATTATGGGGCAGGTAGTGGGCTACGGTTATTTCCCATGCGTCCACAAATGCAACGTTCATGTATGCAAATATTCTTCTCATCAGTACATCGAGTTGATAAGAGAACCAGTCATTGTAGTTAAGAATATAACCTGCTCTAGGCTCCCGTACATTCCCAGTCTTTATAACAATCACTGTATCTGGATTCCTGCTGAGCAGCTGTAGAATCGATCTCCGGATATACTGCAGCCTTCTGATGTAAACATCCAGTGGGAAGGTGTTGAAATGGACACATAAGGTGATGCCAATAACTACGTCTTTCCTTTCTTCAATTTCATCCAATGTTTTTGAAATATAATACAGATGATGACTTGAAACACTTCTGAAATGCATTGGTGGGCCGTGAGCATGATGTTCCAGCATGATATTGTTTTCTTTGTCCAAAGAACACAAAAGGCCAACCCTAGTACGGTTGCCAAGATTGAACTTTCTAAGATCTAAACAGAAAAGATTATATTTAACTCGTTAAGTTATAATATTGAAGATATTAATGTTTTTGAAACTGAAAATACAAAGAACACAACACCAAAGGGAGCCATTGATTTACCTACCTCACAAGGATAGAGATGAATGAACAGAGTTATTTCTCACAGCAGAATCAAAGAGCAATTGTCAATTGCCCTTCAGCCAATTTTTCCATAAGTCAAAAAATGAACAATTTTACTCAGGGTTGATTAACATGAAGGCTATTTTGTCCATCTTTCTTTGGGTGTAGTTTTTCACTGATTCCATTGTATTTTTTGTGTCTGCTGTGAATGCCCACAAGAAAATGAATCTCCACTTAGTATATGCTGACATGTACAGTACATTCTTTGATAATAAATTTTCTATGAGCTCTTTGGACGTGCTGGGAGCCAGAGAACATTGGGCTCTGAGGATTTTAAAAGCAACTGAATTGGTTAATTTTTGTTTAATAAGACACGTTAATCATTTAGAACTCCTTGTGTGTTTTTTTCTGGAGGGTCTTGCTGTTTGGAATGCAGTGTCCTGGTGCTTTCTGTTTAAACGTAAGTTTACTTTGATAGGTTCAGGGATTCTGTGCTACTTGTATTATACAAGTGGACACCTGATTCGTGCTTATCACAGGGTCCGAGTTTTGAGAACGTTACATCTGGCAGTGTCGCTCAGCTAAGCCACCGACATTTTGTTGGAATTCTTATGTATAAACTCTGGTCACTGTCCCTACATCAGAGTCTGTCTTTCCTCCGCACTTGGGTTCCGACATTGGCAGTGCACATCACGAAAGAATTTATTGTAAACTTTGATCATGAACATTCTTTATATCTTCCCTTGTGTGGTTACAGTGGTACAGAATCAGAATATCCAACATCCATTGATTAATTTTGATGGCCTTACTGTATCAATGTTTTGATAAGGATTTTAAAGTATCAATAGAAGAGTTTGCCTTGTCAGTTTCCAAAGCAAATCTATTACATTGTATCCCCACCCCTATGTGAACCAGCAGCTGCATTCTTAAAAATAATGCATCTGTTTAATTACTCAGGAAGGTTACATGTAAACAGTTCTTTTAAAGACTGTTTGCCTCTTGAATTATTAATACTTTCATAACCCCTGTAAACGTTTGTGCTTTGTAACTAACCTACAGATTCGGAAATTATGAATGTACTAATGAATTTAAAAGTTCACATTTTTGTAACTAGAATATCTTGAAAAACGTTTTAAAAATTTATAGGGGAATTTGCATCAGGATTTCTATAGGCCAGGTCTTCTGGAACCTGGAGAGATCCTGTAGGCAGATTATCAGAGTTTATGTATTTCATAATCTTTAATGACACAGAATTTGGCCTTTTGGCCCGTTGTCTCTGCCAGCTTTTAGCGCATTCCTGTCAATCACATTCCCTCACTTATTTTCCGGTAACGTTCTCCCTCGTGCCTGTTCACTGCTTCACACCGACCTGGCATTTTCCTGTCATTGCTTATCCATGCTAGGGGCAGTTCACAGCAGCCAGTTATTTTACCCTTTTATCTACCAATGAAGTCAATTCCGATGTTTAGTGCAACATGATTTTACGTACAGGGTGACCAATACTCTGCACAAAACTCCAAGTGCAGTCTCACCAAAAACTTATACAAATGCAACATGGAGTCTCAACCCCTCTGCTCAGTGCCCTGACTGATGAATGTCAGTGTGCTCAATGCCTTTTTCACCACACTGCCTATTTGAGTTGCTGCTTTCAAAGAACTAAGCACTTGTACCCTAAGGCTCCTCTGTTCCATTACACTCCCTAGTGCCCCACCATTTGTAGTATAAGATTAATGCTTGTTTGACTTTCAACATTGCATCATTTCACATTTACCTGTATTGAAATTCATTTGGCACTCCTTAATTTTTATTAGGCAGGACTGATACTACTGACCTGCTGCTGCATAAAACAACTAATTTCACAAGATGTCTCAACAACATAAATAATTCTGAGCTTAACTGATTCCCCCAAAATTAGCCCTAACCTGTGGACCTGTCCTATCCTTTTCCATCACTATCTGAAGACAATAGGAATTATGGTGAACAGAGCCAAAGTGCCCCGTGACTAACACTTCAATTTCTTCCTCTGCCTCATTCCTTAAGAGGACTTCTGGCACTGCACCCACCCAGTTAGGGTCCTCCTGCATATTGACTTAGGAATCTTTCTTCGACACATTTCACGAATTCCACCCCATCCAGGCCTTTAACACTTTGAGGAGTTCAGTGAACACTGGGAAAATTCAGATGTCCCACTAATGCAACCACTTATTCTTACAACTATGAGCAATTTCTCCAGCCAACTGCTCAGGTGCTCACTGACTATTGGGAGATCTATAATACGCCCCCACTCGAGTGACCCACCTTTTTGTTTCTAAACTCTAAAAGAGTAGTGCTTATTTCAGTTTTAAATTTTAAAAAGCCAGACAGATTGTACTAACCTGGAAGGAAGACATTCAGGTATTCAAACCACTGGCGTATTGTAGAGTCTCCAAGCAGATACACTTTTTTCCCTCGAAGGCACTTTGTAATTTTTGCAGGAGTGTCGAAGTGACGAATATTACAGGTCGTTGATGTCCATCGGTTCATAAAATAAAAGCCAGCCGGTGATACCACTGGCTTTCCCCGAGATCTGTGGCTGAGCCTAAAGCGAGAAAGAAACATGCGGCGGGAAACACTGTATGTTAGGCATTAGGCACTGTATCTTATTCCCCAGATGTGTCAATCAATAAAAGTTATTCTATATTAACTGCAATACAATATCTGCATTAAAGGAGATGGTATACCACTTCAATGGGACCAACACCAGTACTTATTTATGAAATTTTTCTTTCTGAATAATGAGTATATAAAGATGCTTAAGATTGTTAGCAATTATCTCACCTATAAATTCCGCATCATACCAGTGATTAGTAGCTAGTTGACCTTTGTTTTTAACTCACAGCCTTTCCACTCAATTTTATTTGATATATTTGATATAATCTCCACCAATTTATGCACTAGACTACGAGTGAGGTGTTAGTCCTAGAGAGGCAATTTTACTTTATTTTAAAACATCTATTAAAATAACAAAAATACACCTTGGTCATGATATCTCCTGTATAACAAACAATCACTAACTGGGTGGAATTTGATAAATACATTCAGTGTAAAATTCCGGATCAGTATTAACCCAACAAAACTGTACATTTTGCTGAATAAATTCTAATTTTAAAAGAATACATAACTGATGTTCATCTAATTCAAGAAAGAACTATGTGCATTAAATTATATTTTATTTGAAAAATCTGCAGTATTTATGTCAACAACTGCTCCACTATTCCATTTATATTTTCTCTAAATACCAAACAAACTATCAGCTTATTAGTTATGATTGTAAATGATCTTACTTTGTCGTGGAGACGGCTTTACAATTACATGACCAATGCCACAGGGTAATATGGGTCTCTTGATGTTCACTCCACTGCAAATGTCAATACCATAGATTAAGTCACATGTTCAATGTAAAATATTCAGCAGACAGTTCGAAGAAGGTCCTTAACTATTCTATTTCTCCAACCTAGCCCAATGCAATTAATATAGCTTCCAAAACTTTGGCATTAAATATAATCTTAATAGTATGATTTATAGAACTCATCAAACCCAGCGAAATCCAGCTTGCCCTACATGGAATGATATTTCTGCTGAGGTTTCTCAAAGTATCAAACTCTGTAACTAACAACCAATACATTAGGCTTGAGGATGATCAGTGCATTGGCATTGTTCCAGTCCTTTTGGTTGATAACAATCAAACGAGCTCCTTAGTATCACCAGCATGTTGTAAAATTTATGCTGGTGATAACAGGGAGCTCTCTTGATTGTTATCAACCAAATGAACGTAAGTAATCTGATCAGAACAATGCTACTGCGCTGTTTTGTGTGTGTTGCTTGGACTTCCAGCATCTGCAGCTTGTCTCTTGTTTGTGATTCCGCTGTCTCACCTTGTTTACAATCGAATTCCACCCAATTATCACTGTTCTGCATTCACGTGGAATAGACGTCAGGAACTGATTGAACTGCAAATCTATCTAAATAATACTTATTGGTTAATATACTTGAAGTTTCATATCATCCAACTAACTGGCTGTGCACCTTTTATTTAACCTGTTCTGCACTTTCATCACAGAATCTATGAAACGATTGTACTTTAAAAAAGCTTTGTAATAATCATAAATGATATTTTCTTACAACATAGAAGGGGAGCCTGTGGGATCTACGCTGGCTCTCAAAGCATTCCTTCAATCCTACACAATTCTCCAACTTAATTCCCTGTACCTGCTCTCTCACAAATCCTTCAGCTCCCCTCTAATTCTCCTGTCACTCACCTGTACTATGGGTAGCTTACGATGGCCAATTAACCTACCAACCAGTACACCTCAGGATTTGGGAGGAGACTGGAGCACTTGGGAGAAAGCACACAATTAAAGGGATAAGATGCAAACTCCACCCAAACGACACCAAGGCTCATGAGTGGATCTGCATGTTGATGGAGCTATGCCAATTATTAGCACTCAGTGGTTAAAACCACAGAGACGAGGTATAATCATCTTCATCTTTTCTATAATAGAGCACAGTAATTCATAAACAAATGGACTGAGATCAATCCTTTCAGGAGGTATGTGTAATACCATGTTTGAATTGACAGATTATAATTGCTCACGATCCAATATTTTGTTTCCTACTAAAATTGAAATAACAATGTTTAGACAGTGTAATTAAACTCAGTGTGTTATATAGGGCTGTTCAGAAATTCAGAACAAAGTGTTTTCACATTTAAAATTAACAGCACTTTTAATCACACTGCTAAATAATAATCAAATGCCAGCATTTTTAATGATCCAAAGGAAAACTACCTTAAAATGAATTGTTCAATGGAAAATGTTTTGATTTTATAATTTTTAATGTTATTTAAAATCATAATAGTGTTCAGTTCTTTGGCGATTGTCTCTGTAATATTCCTCTAGTGCTCCAATCCTGGCCTTTTCTGTCTTCTGGATTTTCCTCTGCCCTTCTTCCAGCAATTGTGTGGTTTCCAATCAGATGTGGAGGTTACACTCAATCCGAAAATCTTTTAGATGAAATGCTGCAAGGGAAGAGGAATGGAATTTGGGCAGAGGTCAATCCCTGCTGCTCTGGATGCCAACTACCAAGTCATTATGATATGGTGCTGGATGATGCAAATGATATGAATTAATACCAGGTGGAATCCAGTTCCAGGCAGAGCAGTAAAATTTGTTTCCATTAGTTTGTATTAAATACATTCAAAGATGCATGAAACCCTCTCTCTCTCTCTCTCTCTGTTCCTATTTCTCTTTCCTCCCACTTCCATTTTGCACCGCCCCATTCTCTTTGTCACCTCCTCATTCTTTCTCTACTCCCTCTCTCTCTCTCCTTCTGTGTCTTCACTTTCTTCTTGTTTGCTGACCTTTGCCCCACCCCTCCTTCCCCAATTCCCACTCTCTCCTTCACTCGCATTCTCTCCCTCAAGCTCTCAGGGATTCCACTTTCCCGGCAGATCTCATGGCAACTATAGTCAGAGCAAATTGCTCGTTGCTTGCTGTCCAGATTTTGGCAGGAAGATAATCCTGCCTCAATACACTGATGGCCTCACTCTGCTTCTCATGATGAATGTGGCCTATCAGCCTGTCATGGGTTTGATGGAAGAATGAGCTCCAGATAAGCAGTGGAGTAAATGGTAGGAGTAGGCTCAGTCAGCATTTGGGAGTGTCTAACATCTGTTATACAGCAGACTGGATTTGACCATCCAATCTATGTTGCAACATGTTATTTTTTGATTCAGGAAGGAATTTTTGTTGGTCCAAAAATTAAACAGGTTATCAATGACAGGTAATTCAAAGTAACTTCTAGTGGGACCAGAAAAAATCGTATAAAATTTTCTTGGCAACTACAGAGCAGCAAACTATGTGCAGCTGATTGACTACACGTTTCAAGCACACAAAACCATGAAGGGCAACATGTAACTGAAGATTAATTTTCTGCATTCCATTTAGACTGCTTCCCTGCAAAGTCTTGGTGCTGTCAGTGACGAGCATGGTGAAAGGTTTCACCGGGACATTGCAGTCATGGAGAAACAGTATCAGGGCAACTGGAATCCATCAGTGCTGGCTGATTATTGTTGATACTTAAACGAGAAGCCTCAGACACTGACTATAAATGAAAATCGTCAATTATTTTTAGCTGACCTGAACTTTACTGCAAGGTGCCAGCACCCTTTTGCAGTTAAATGCATTACATTGAATAAAAGTTAATTTGTTGTCCAGTGAAATAATCAAATTCCAAGACCTGGGTGTTCATAACTCCCTCTGCAATTGGACCCTTCAGTTCTTTACTTGAGAGACCACTATCATTCGAGGAATCTCATCTCCCCCTCACTGACGATCGACACAGGCTCTCCTCAAGTGCTTCATGCTTAGCGCCTTTTCCACTCTCTCTATACCTGAGCACAGCTCCAAAGTGACCTACAAATTTGTAGATGACCCCACTGGAAATTGGTGGACTGAGGATGGGTGAAAAATGATGGGCAGCTGGGGTCAAGCAGTGGAGGTGAACGGAGTGGGGGACTGATAGATGCCTATCACCTTCCATTCCACGATTCGCCTCAGAACCCTTTCTCACCACTCTAACTTTATGCTGGCCATCTTTCCTCTCCCACCTCAGTCCTAATGCAGGCTTTCGATCTGAAACATCGTGAAAGGTAGTTTTTTTTACACAGAGAGTGGTAAGTGTATGGAGGGCTTATATGAGGGTAGGGTTAGGTTGATCTTGGGGTAGTTTAAAAGGTTAAACGATCAGCACAACATCATAGGCCGAAGGGCCTGACCTATGCTGTGTTGTTCTATGTTCTATGCTGTATTGTAGTACTGCATTATATACATGTCCTATGCTGCATTGTTCTATGCTGCATTGTAATACAGTATTGTATACATGTACTATGCTGTATTGTTCTACATTCTGGTGTATTGTAATACAGTATTGTATACATGTACTATGCTGTATTCTTAGTTCTATGCTGTATTGTAATACAGTATTGTATACATATCCTATGCTGTATTGTTCTATGTTCTATGCTGTGTTGTAATACAGTATTATATACATGTACTATGCTGTATTCTATGTTCTATGCTGTATTGTAATATAGTATTGTATACATGTACTATACTGTATTCTATGTTCTATGCTGTATTATAATACAGTATTGTATACAAGTACTATGCTGAATTTGTTCTATGTTCTACATTCTGACATCATTTCCTCTTCTGGGACTGGGTGTGCTTGGAGAAATCCCACTTCCTCTCTTAATGTCCTTTCACCTGTTCCTTTTCAGATATTTATCAACTCTCCCCCAATTTTCCTACCAACACAAGGATAACTTATAGTATGTAATTAAACCTACTGACCAGCACCTTTTTGGAATGTAGGAGGAAACTTCGATGAAACTCTAGAAACATTTCAAATTAATTACAACTCCAAAATAAATTGAAATTGACAAGCAACAAGCTGCAAATGTTGGAAGTAAAACCAGAAAGTACTGTGAATACCAATAACATAGTAAGTATAAATGAAAATATACGTAACACACCGCCTCTCTTCTCCAATTAAAACATCCTTTACGTATCCTCCTATAGCATGATTGATGCGAGAACAGGGAAGCTTCTCTGATTTGTAACAGAACCAGGGCTCCCCTGTCCTGAGATCAATAAAGTTACTGATTGGTTTAGTTTGAGGCAAAAACAGACTGCATACTGTAGTCTTGGAAACATCCCCAGCTTTGAAAATACTTTTCAAATACACTCTATCTGGCTATGTTTCAGTATTTGGATTTCTTCTCTTGGATAAACCACCCTAACACTACTTCAGATGGTCTTTTACCAAATTTATGATTTTTTGATGTTTATTTGATTTGGCATCAGTGCTAAATGTAGCACCAGGGCAATCCAATTTGTAAACATTCAATTACAAAGTTATCAAAGAATAAGAAAACTATACAGTTATACCTTCTATTCAATAGATATATTTTGGTATCTTTGAGATGCCTTTTAACTATAGCATAAACCATTCTGGTATATGTAATTGTATGTCTTTAGGGAACATCAATAATGCACTACCTGGCATTTTGAAGCATTTGAAATCTACAGCTAAAATAGACTGCAAGTCATTGTACCAAAACGGTTTGCAGGTATGTCATTGTGTTGTTTACAGCTGACATTTCAACATTGGAATATCAGCTGGAAACTACAACATGAAATACCTGCAATTCCATACTGCTCCATACCTCACACACATAGAGCAATCTTGCTGCAGTCTTGCTAAATCAAGAAACAAAGTTACAATATAATAGAAATAATGTCAATAACGTACATTTGGAAAAATCTGAGGTCTTCCCCGGCCAAAGGCAGCTTCACGTATCCTGCTTTTTTATAGTTGACTTCAGAAGAGCAGGGAAGATTCTTTGGCTTGTAGCAGATCCACGGCTCTCCAGTGTTATGATAAGTAAAGTTACAAACTGGTTTAGTTTGAGGTAAGTATACATTGCATATTGTAGCCTCAGAAATAGCCCCATATTTGAAGGTACTTGTCAAAAATATTCTAAATGGCTGTTCTTCACGAAGTCGCCAAAGTACTTCGATCCCTTCACTGGGATGAACCAAGGAAACAGACACTTGGACTTTTCCTGGCCAGAATAAAGTAAAATTGATGTGATAAGTTCCCTTTTGGTGATCTATAACTGTTCCTGCTGAACAGGCTTTCAACTCTGGAGTGTGGATCCGAGCTTGGAGATAGTCACCCCCGTAGTACTTTGGATTTCTTTCAAAATCGTACATACGCAGCATCACCTGCAACTGATCTCCAACATAGAAAGTCTTTCCAGAATTTAAAATAACAAAGCAAGTATGTGATGGGTCACTGCTTTTCTGAAAGGGAACTTCGGCAATGGGAAGCTTTGGCCATTCAATCATTTTCATCAGGACTGAACCCTCCAATCTTTCTTCAGGAGTGAAGCTGTTTTTCAGATACCCAAACTGCACCAGCCTGTGTATCCATTCAGTCTCCTGCACTTTGTCTTCCTGCTGTATTGTGGAATAATGTTTCGGACCTGGATATTTGCTCTTTTCAGGCTTTCCTCTGGAAGTTGAAAACTGCTTGAACTATGAAAAGGAACATTCTTTTTAACGTCATCACAATCAATTTTTATTAATGTTCAGTATTATCAAGTCAAAAATCATTAAAAAATATAGTTCACTTTATTTTTTCTTTATTATTATTGATATATTGTTCAGTTTTGTTAATCAGTTATTTGGTAATTTAATTCTTCATTGTACATATTGACATGTTGACTTGATTACCTTAATGTATTTGTTTTGTTGATCTTCAACAATAATTAATAAAAAAGATTTTAAAAATGAAAATATAGTTCAAATCTGAGAATTATTATACAGTGATTACAGCATGTATTTTCCAGTGAAGAGATCTGCACATAATATTCCTCAGTAGGACATCTGAACATCGGAGATAAAAGAAATTGATAAAAATGTTTATAATTAATTCCTAGAGAGCACAGTGAATTTACTGAACCAGTCCCTGAGGCTAACAAAATCAGAAATATGAATTGATTCGCACATTATTTACAGTTAACCTCAGTTAATGAAGGGAATAGTATTCCTTACATATACCAATATAATGCATATAATTGGGGGAAAATAAATGAAGAATCATCCTCACTCATGATCACTGTTCAATGATTTTGGTTAGATCAGTCTATGCAACAAAGTTGGAGAACATAGGTAGATAGGGGCGTAAAGACAGCTTTTGGTACACTGGCCTTCATAAATCAAAGTGCTGAGTACAGGTGTTGGGATGTTATGATGAAGTTGTATAAGATACTGGTGAGGTCCAATCTGGAGTATTTTGTGCAGTTCTGGTCACCTACCTGCAGAAAAGATATCAATGAGTTTGAAAGAATAGAAGAGCATTCTAACCGGCTGCATCGCCATCTGGTATGGGGGTGGGGGTGGGGTGGGGGCTACGGCACAGGATCGAAGTAGGTTGCAGAGAGTAGTAAACTCAATCAGCTCCATCATGGGCACTAGCTTCCTTAGCATCCAGGACATCTTCAAGGAACGAAGCCTCAAAAAGGGTGCATCCATCACTAAGGACCCCCGTCACCCAGAACGTGCCCTCTTCTCATTGCTACCATCAGGAAGGAGGTACAAAACCCTGAAGGCACACACTCAACGATTCAAGAACAGCTTCTTCCCCTCTGCCATCTGACATCTGAATTGGCATTCAACCATTAAACACTACCACACTACCTATTTTGTTCTATTTTGTACTAGTTATTTAATTTCAGTAATATATATACTTACTGTAATTCATGGCTTTTTTCTCTATAATTATGTATTGCATCGTAATGTTGCCACAAAGCAACAAACTTCATGACATGTGTTGGTGATACTAAGCCTGATTCTGATTCTAATTCTGATACTGATTCTGTAAGTTTACTAGGATGTTGCTGGGACTTGAGGACCTGAGTTATAAGGGAAGGTTGAGTAGACTAGGACTTCATTCCATAGCACCATAGGATATACGGTAGGAGCAGAATTAGGCTACTTGGCCCATCGCGTCTGCTCCACCATTTCATCATGACTGATTCAATTTTCCTCTTAGCACCAGTCTCCTGTCTTCTCCTCGTATCCTCTTCCTGCCCCGACGAATCAAGAACTTATCAACCTCTGCCTTCAATATACATACAGTCGTGGTCTCCACAGCTGCCTGTGACAAAGAGTTCCACAGATTCAATACACTCTGGCTGAAGAAATTTCTCCTAATCTCTGGACGCCCCTCTATTCTGAGGCTGTGTCCTCTGGTCGTAGACTCTCTCACCACAGGGAATATCCTTTCCACAAGGCATTTCACCATTCAATGGGATTCAATAAGATCACCCCTTCTTCTTCTGACTTCTAGTGAATATAGGCCCAGGGTCATCAAATTCTCTTCATATGACAAGCCATTCAATCCCAGAATCATTTTCGTGAACCTCCTTCGAACCCTCTCCAGTTTCTGCACTTCCTTTCTAGGATAATGGGCCCCAAACTGCTCAAAATACTCCAAGTGAATCCTCACTGGTGTTTTATAAAGTCTCAACATTACATCCTTGCTTTTATATACCAGTCCTCTTGAAATGAATGCCAACATTGCATTTGCCTTCCTCACCACAGACTGAACCTGCGACTTAACCTTTAGGAAATCCTGAACAAGGACTCCTAAATCCCTTTGCACCTCAGTTTTTGTACTTTCTCTCTGTTTAGAAAATTCCTTTAGAAAAACCTTTCATTTCTTCTACCAAAGTCCATGACCATACACCTCTCAACACTGTATTCCATCTGCCACTCCTTTGCCCACTTCCTAATCTGTCTGTCCTTCTGTAGCCTCTCTATTTCCTCAAAACGACTTGTCCCTCCACCTATCTTCATATTGTCTGCAAACTTTGCAAAAAGCCATCAATTCCACCATCCAAATCATTGACATATAATGTAAATCATTGACATATAACACTTTATAAAGGCATCAATTCCACCATCCAAATCATTGACATATAACATAAAAAGAATCAATCCCAACACTGACCTGTGCAGAACACTAGTAGTCACCAGCAGCCAACCAGAAAAGGCTCCCTTTATTCCCACTCTTCACCTCTTGCCAATCAGCCACTGCTTTATTCATGCTAGAATTTTTCTGTAATGCCATGCAGGAGTTTCACATGTAGCATGTGAAGCAGCCACATGTGTGGTACCTTGTCAAAGGCCTTCTGAAAATCCAAGTACACATCATCAACCGTTTCTCTTCACACTGGCACACTCACAAGAATGCCTCTCCACTTGTACCTGTGCTGTTTTTATTGGCTATTTCTAATGAACCCTTCTTGCTGATTGGTCACTCATCGACTGAGAGAAGCTGCTGCAAAGCTCTGCCGTTAAACTCTTGATCGTCATCCTAATTGAAAGCTAGCTCTTGTTACGCATCCTCCACGTTGATTGTCCAACTCCTAGGAGCACCCTGGAGCACAGGAGGATAACGGGAGATTTGACAGAGGTATGCAAAATTATGAGAGATGTAGATAGGGTAAATGCAAGCAGGTTTTTTCCACTGGAAATCTTGGTGCCATCTGCAAATTTGCTAATCAAATTTACCATATCATTATCCAAATTTTAATATATATGACAAACAGCAACAGATCCAGCACCAATCCCTGTGGCACACAACCAATTGCAGGCCCCCGGTGAGAAAGACAACCACCTACTACTACTGTCTGGCTGCTCTCAATGAGCCAATGTTGAATCCAGTTTAATTTTTCATTTTGAATAACAAGTGACTGAACACTCTAGACCAGTCTCCCATGCTGGACTTTGTCAAAAGCCATGCAAAGGTCCATGTAGAGAACATCCACTGCTGTTCCTTCATCAACTTTTCTGATAATCTACTTGAAAAACACTAGAACATTGGTTTGCCACAACCTAGCACACACAAAGCCAATTTAGGCACTGCCTATCCATATACTTACGTAGCTAACCCTTAAAATTCTTTCCAATAATTTACCCACTACTGACGTTAGGGTGTAATTAGGCTTAGAATTCCCCTAGAATTAGGCCATTCTTGAATAACAGAACACTAGCTATCCTCCAATACTTGACATTTTAACTACCTGTTCCAGGGCCCCTGCAAATTCTTCATTAGCCTCCTACAAGGTCCAAGGGGACACCTTGTCAGGTTTCTGTTGACTTCCACCGAATTTGCGTCAGGACAGTAAGCACCTCCTCTTATGTAATCGGGATATGGTCATGACCTCACTATTTTGCTTCAGTTCTATAGACTCTGAGTCCATCGCCCAAGTAAATACAGATACAAAAACATCCATTTCAGATCTTCCCCATCTCACTTGGCTCCATGCATAGATCTTCAAGTGAACCAATTTTGTCCTTTGCTGTCCTCTTACTCATACTCTATCTATGGAAGCCCTTCAGATTTTCCTTCATCTTGTCTGCCAGACCAACCTCATGTCTTCTTTTAGACCCCTGATACCCCTGTTAAGGATTCTCTTGCATGTCTTATTTCTTTATGTTTTCTGGCAGCCCCATCAAATAGCCATTCATTAGCAAGGGCAAATACAAATAAGGTAGGGACAGGTGGAGTGGCCATTGTGTGAGTGGACCAGTGTTAGAGTGTGGAGGCTTTGGCCCATCAGTTTTCAGCAAGAACAAGCTTAGTCGAGATAAGTATCTGATGTTTCTTTTTCATCTTCATTCTTCATCTGCGGGGACTGTGTGATATGTGGGAATTCTGGGAGACCTATGGCCTCCCAGATAACCACATCTGCACCAGCTGCAGCCCTTCAGAGAATGTGTTAATGAACTGGAGCTGCAGCTCGATGGCCTTCGACTTATACAGGAAACTGAAGAGTTGCTAGATAGGAGCTACAGGGACATAGTCACTCCTAAGTTACAGGAGGCAGGTACCAGTGTGACTGTCAGGACAAAGAAAAGAGCTGGGCTGCCAGTGCAGAGCACTCCTGTGGCTGTTCCCCTCAATAGTAAGTATACCACTTTGGATACTGATGGGGGGTGGGGGTGTGGATGACCTAGCAGGGGGAATCTACAGTGACTGTGTCCCTGCACTGCATCTGTCACCATGGTTCAGAAGGGAAGGGGGAAGAAGAGGACTACAGTCGTGATGGGGAAATCCACAGGTAGAGGTGTAGACACCAGATTTTGTGGATGCAGTAGAGGTACCCGGATGGTATGTTGCCTCCCAGATGCCAGGGTCAGGGATGTCTTGGATCAGATCCATGACATTCTAAACGGGGAGAATGAGCAGCCAGAAGTTTTGGTACAACAATGTCAAAGGTAGAAAAAGGGAGGACGTCCTGAGGAGAGAAGTTAGGGACCTAGTTGTAAAACTGAGAAGAAGGTCCTCCAGAGTAGCAATCTGCAGATTGCTGCCTGTGCCACGCAAGGATAAGATAGGATGATTTGTAAGAGGAATGTGTGGCTGAGGAACAGGTACAGGGGAAACAGTTTCAAATGTCTAGATCGTTGGGATCTCTTCTAAGGAAGTTATGAACTGTACAAAAGGGATGGGTTACACCTCAACCCAAGGGAGAACAATATCCTTGCAGCACACATCAAAGTTGCTGGTGAACGCAGCAGGCCAAGCAGCATCTGTAAGAAGAGGTGCAGTCGACGTTTCAGGCCGAGACCCTTCGTCAGAACTAACTGAAGGAAGAATGAGTAAGGCATTTGAAAGTTGGAAGGGGAGGGGAAGATCCAAAATGATAGGAGAAGACAGGAGGGGGAGGGATGGAGCCAAGAGCTGGACAGGTGATAGGCAAAAGGGGATACGAGAGGATCATGGGACAGGAGGTCCGAGAAGAAAGACAAGGGGGGGGGGGACCCAGAGGATAGGCAAGAGGTATATTCAGAGGGACAGAGGGAGAAAAAGGAGAGCGAGAGAAAGAATGTGTGCATAAAAATAAGTAACAGATGGGGTACGACTGCACCTCTTCCTACAGATGCTGCCTGGCCTGCTGCATTAATGTCGACTGCACCTTTTCCTACAGATGCTGCCTGGCCTGCTGCGTTAACGTCGACTGCACCTCTTCCTAGAGATGTTGCCTGGCCTGCTGCATTCACCAGAAACTTTGATGTGTGTTGCTAGAATTTCCAGCATCTGCAGAATTCCTGTTGCTTGCGTTTAAATATCCTTGCAGGCTGGTTTGCTAGAACTGTTGGGGTGAGTTTAAAATAATTTGGCAGGGCGATGGGAACCGGTGTGATAGGGCTGAGGAAGGGGTTGTTGGTATACAAGCAGAGGCAGTGTGCAGAGACTGTCAAGAAGGCAGACAGATAAAAGGACAAAATTGCACTCATTGGAATGAGTTGCAATGTAACAGTGGGTCAAAGGATAACAAAAACAGGACTGAAAGCATTACATACAAATACACACTGTATGCAGAGCAAGGTAGATGATATTGTAGCACAGTTAGAGACTGGTAGGTATGACATTGTGGGCATTACTAAATCATGGCTAAAAGAAGATCAGTTGGGGCCGGCTGGTGGTGCAACGACATCTGCTCCGGACCCGGGACTGGAGGTTCCTGGGTTTGAAACTAGTCGGGTCTGCCCCCGAGCACGCTTTCCATCCGTGCCGGGTTGAGTGTCGAGACCGTAACTCAACCTCGTAAAACAATGGGAAAAATACTGCGAAAATATCTGTGTGAGGAGTGGCGCGCCACACAGTCGCTCCCTCTCTCGATCTGTGCCTTGGAAAAAGCCATGAGAAAATCCAACATCACGGACGCACGCACAGACACGCAGATGCACCCGCACAGACACGCACGCACGCACAAGCACAGACTCACACGCACGCACACGCAGACGCACACGTACAGACGCGCACACACGCAGGCACACGCCAAAAAAAAAGATCAGTTGGAAGCTTAACATCCAAGGATACAAATTGTATCAAAAGGACGGCCAGGTAGGCAAAGGGGGCTGTGTGGCTCTGTTTGTAAAAAATGAAATCAAATCCTTAGAAAGAGTTGACATAGGATTGGAAGATGTTGAATCCTTGTGGGTAGAGTTAAAGGACTGCAAAGGTAAAAAGGCCCTGAAGAGAGTTATATATAGGCTTCTGATCAGTAGCCAGGGTAAGGGCTAAAAATTACAACAGGAGCTAGAAAATGCATATCAAAAGGGCAAAGTTACGATAGTCATGGGGGATTTCAATATGCAGGTAGATTGAGAAAAACAGGTTGGTGCTGATTTTGGATCCCAAGAGAAAGAATTTGTTGAATTCTTATGAGATGGCTTCTTAGGACAGCTTATGGATGAGCCCACAAGAGGATCAGCTTTTCTGGATTAGGCGTTGGGTATTGAACCTAATTTAATTCGAACTCAAGGTAAAGATTGGTGAAGACAAATGTAGGTCCCTTACAGACAAAAACAGGTGAATTGATCATGGGGAACAAGGAGATGGCAGACCGATTGAATAACTACTTTGGTTCTGACTTCACTAAGGAGGACATAAATAATCTTTCGGAAATAGTAGGGGACCAAGGGACTAGTGAGATGGAGGAACTGAGGGAAATACATGTTAGTAGGGAAGTCGTGTTAGGTAAATTGAGGGGATTAAAGGCAGATAAATCCCCAGGGCCAGATGGTCTGCATCCTAGAGTGCTTAAGGAAGTAGCCCAAGAAACAGTGGATGCATTAGTGATAATTTTTCAAAACTCTTTAGATTCTGGACTAGTTCCTGAGGATTGGAGGGTGGCTAATGTAACCCCGCTTTTTAAAAAAGGAGAGAGAGAGAAACCGGGGAATTATAGACCGGTTAGCCTAACATCGGTGATGGGGAAAATGCTAGAGTCAGTTATCAAAGATATGATAACAGCACAATTGGAAAGCAGTGAAATCATCGGACAAAGTCAGCATGGATTTGTGAAAGGAAAATCATGTCTGAGAAATCTCATAGAATTTTTTGAGGATGTAACTAGTAGAGTGGATAGGGAAGAACCAGTGGATGTGGTATATTTGGATTTTCAAAAGGCTTTTGACAAGGTCCCACACAGGAGATTAGTGTGCAAACTTAAAGCACATGGTATTGGGGGTATGGTATTGATGTGGATAGAGAATTGGTTGGCAGACAGGAAGCAAAGAGTGGGAATAACAGGACCTTTTCAGAATGGCAGGCAGTGACTAGTGGGGGACTGCAAGGCTCAGTGCTGGGACCCCAGTTGTTTACAATATATATTAATGACTTAGACGAGGGAATTAAATGCAGCATCTCCAAGTTTGCGGATGACACGAAGCTGGGCGGCAGTGTTAGCTGTGAGGAGGATGCTCAGAGGATACAGGGTGACTTGGATAGGTTAGGTGAGTGGGCAAATTCATGGCAGATGCAATTTAATGTGGATAAATGTGAAGTTATCCACTTTGGTGACAAAAACAGGAAAACAGATTATTATCTGAATGGTGGCCGATTAGGAAAACGGGAGGTGCAACGAGACCTGGGTGTCATTATACACCAGTCATTGAAAGTGGGCATGCAGGTACAGCAGGCGGTGAAAAAGGCAAATGGTATGCTGGCATTCATAGCAAGAGGATTGGAGTACAGGAGCAGGGAGGTACCACTGCAGTTGTACAAGGCCTTGTTGAGACCACACCTGGAGTATTGTGTGCAGTTTTGGTCCCCTAATCTGAGGAAAGACATCCTTGCCATATAGAGAGTGCAAAGAAGGTTCCCCAGATTGATTCCTGGGATGGCAGGACTTTCATATGATGAAAGACTGGATCGGCTAGGTTTATACCCATTAGAATTTAGAAGATTGAGGGGGGATCTTATTGAAACATATAAAATCCTAAAGGGATTGGACAGGCTAGATGCAGGAAGATTGTTCCCGATGTTGGGGAAGTCCAGAACGAGAGGTCACAGTTTGAGGATAAAGGGAAAGCCTTTTAGGACCGAGATTAGGAAAAACTTCTTCACACAGAGAGTGGTGAATCTGTGGAATTCTCTGCCACAGGAAACAGTTGAGGCCAGTTCATTGGCTATATTTAAGAGGGAGTTGGATATGGCCCTTGTGGCTAAAGGGATCGGGGGTGTGGAGAGAAGGCGGGTACAGGGTTCGGAGTTGGATGATCAGCCATGATCATACTGAATGGTGGTGCAGGCTCGAAGGGCCGAATGGCCTACTCCTGCACCTATTTTCTATGTTTCTATGTTTCTATGTAAAGGAACTTTTAGGAAGCAATCATCATAATATGATAGAATTCACTCTGCAATTTGAGAGAGAGAAGTTAAAGGAGAAGCTGAAGTCAAACATATTATTATAACAGTGGAGTAAAGGGAAGTACTGAGGCATGAGAGAGTAGCTGGCCAAAGTGATTGCAAGGGAACACTTGCAGAAATGATGGCACAGCAGCAATGGCTGGAGTTTCTGGGAGCAATTCAAAAAGCGTAGGATAGATACATACCAAAGAAGTATTCTGAAAGCAGAATGATGCAACGGTGGCTGACAAGGGAAGTCAAATTCAACATGAAATCTAAAAGAAGGGCATATTCTAGAGCAAAAATTAGTAGGAAGTTAGAAGATTGGGAAGTTTTTAAAAATCAACAGAGGACAGCTTAAAAATCCATAAGGAAAGAAAAGATAAAATATGAATCTAAGCTAGTCAATAATTTCAAAAAGGATACCAAATGCTTTTTCGGATTTGTAAAGAGTAAAAGGGAGGCAAAAGGAGATTCGGACCATTGGAAAATGATGCTGGAGAGGTAGTAATAGGGACAAGGAAATGGCAGACAAGCTGAATAAGTACTTTGCATCAGTCTTCACTGTAGATGACTTCCCCTTACTCCACTGTAATACTGCTATGTTTGACTCTAGCAATATGCCAGAAGTTCGAGAGTGCCGAGGGCAGAATGAGTGCAGTTCCTAATACTGGAGAGAATGTGCTTGGGAAACTGAAAGGTCTGAAGTAGATAAGTTGTCTGGACTGGATGGACGACACCCCAGAGTTCTGAGAGAGGTAACTGAAGAGATTCTGGTGCCATTAGTAATGATGTTTCAAGAATCACTAGATTCTGGTATGATTCTAGAGACTGGAAATTTGCAAATGTCACTCCACTATTCAAGAAAGAAGGGAGGTAGAAGAAAGGAGTGTATAGGCCAGTTAGCCTGACCTCAGTGGTTGGGAAGATGTTGAAGTCGATTGTTAAGGATGAGTGTTCAGGGTAGTTGTAGGCACATGATAAAATAGGCCTAAGTCAGCACGGTTCCTTTAAGAGAAAATCTTGCCGGAAATATCTGTTGGAATTCTTTGAAGAAATACAATCAGGATAAACAAAGGAGAATCGGTGAATGTTGTGCACTTTGACTTTCAGAAGGCCTTTGACAAGTTGCCGCACATGAGGCTGCTTAGCAAGATAAGAGCCCATGATATTACAGGAAAGATACTAACATGGACAGAGCATTGGCTGATTGCCAGGAGGCAAAGAGTGGGAATAAAGGGATCCTTTTCAGATTGACTGCCAGTGACTGGTGGTGTTCTGCAGTGGTTGGTGTTGGGACTGCTTCTTTTACATTACATGTCAATGATTCAGATGACAGAATTGAAGGCTTTGTGGCCATATTTGCAGACGATATGCAGATAGGTGGAGGGCCAGTAGTGTTGAGGAAGCAGGGAGGCTGCAGAAGGACTTATAAAGATTAGGAGGATGGGCAAAGAAAGAGCTGATGGAATACAGCTTTGGGAAGTATATGAGTCATGTACTTTGGTAGAAGTGAAAAAAAAGCAAAGACGATTTTCTAAATGGAGAGAAAATTCAAATTTCTGAGTTTCAAAGGGACTTTAGATTCCCTAAAGGTTAACTTGCAGGTTGAGTCAGTGAAGGCAAATGCAGTGTTAGCATTCATTTCAAGAGGACTAAAATGTAACATCAAGGATGTAATACTGAGGCTGTAAAATGCACTGGTGAGGCCAGGCTTCGAATATTGCAAGCAGTTTTGGGTCTCTTATCTAAGAAAGGATGTGCTAACATTGGAGAGAGTTCAAAGGAGGTTCAGGTTAATTATTTTGGGAATAAAAGGTTTATCATTTGAAGAGCATTTGATAGCTCTGGGCCTGTACTCCCTGGAATTTAGGAGAATGAGGGGGATCTCATTGAAGCCTATCAAATATTGAAAGGCTTCGATAGAGTAGGCATGGAGAGGATTTCTCCTGTAGTGGAGAATCCAGGACCAGAGGGTGCAAACTCAGAATAGAGGGGCATCCATTTAGAATGGAGATGAGGAAGAACTTTGATCACCAGAGGGTGGTGAATCTGTGGAATTTCTTGCCACAGGTGGCTGTGGAGGTCAAGATATTGGATGTATTTTAAGTGAAGGTTGGTAGATTCCTGATAAGCCAGGTTATGGGGAGAAGGCACAACAGTGGGATTGAGAGGGAAGTGGATCCAACATGACCAAGTGGCAGAGCAGACTCGATGGGCTGAATGGCCTAATTCTGCTCCTATGTCTTATGCCTCTAATGAACCATTTGCTCCTTGCTGCTTATACATGCTATGCACTCCTTCTTAACCAGGGTGTCAATACCCTTTGAAAACTAGGGTTCCCTAAAACTTCTAGCCTTGTTCTTTATTCTAACAAATCTCTCAATATTTCACTTTTGAAGGCCTTCCACTTGCCAAGTATACATTTGCTGGAAGACAACATATTCCAATCCCCAGATGCCAGATCCATTCTGATGCAGTCAAAATTGTCCTTTCTCTAATTTAGAAACTCAAGCCACGATTAGTCTTATCCTTCTCCATAATTATCTTGTAATTAATGGAATTATTATAACTAGATCCCCTGGCTCCTGGGCTCCTGGCTCCTTCTCTTGCAGGAGTTGTCATAACACACTTCCTGTAGTTGGGACCTCGATATATTGATTGAATATTGGAACACTAGAATTGTCCACCTTCCCGTAGAAACGTCTCATCAGGATGGAGAACGGAGAGGTGAGGTTCCTGGTACAAAGAGGAGAGGGGTAACGAGCAACAGATTGTGACCATTTTAATCCGTTCCCTGTAGACAGAAGCTCAACGGGAGATGAACGCTCACATAAACACGATCACTTTAACCCTTGGTCAGCAGACTGAGCATTTTACTTTCACTATTATACACACCTTTGTCTTCTGCAGGGTTAGAAAGACCAGTGTCAGCGCTAACAGCATCAAAAACACGAACAGCGGACGCTGAACATAAACGTTTTTAGATTTAGCTCGTTTGTCCATATCGGTAAATTCAGGTACTCCCGCGCACACCAATCTGTTAACCACTTACAATGTGCGCGTCTGCAATAATAATAAATAAATAAATAAATAAATAAGCACCCGATAAGCACTAACATATACCAACAGAAGCTTCGCACATTAACTTTACAAAATAAACTTGGAAATCAACTGCCAAAGAACTTGGCGGTCGTGAAATTGATCTTCGAATAAGAAAGTACGAAATAAGTCGGCCAACATGTCTCACTAATTAATTTTGGGTCGCTACAGAATTTTAGCACAATAAAAGTAGTCTTACCCGAAAACCCTCATTACAACTGCAATTATTAAAGAGGACTGAAACATTTTACCGGCTGCGGATTGGTCAGTCCGAAGTCCGAACACTTGGATCCTTTTGGAATCGCGCGGACCTTTCGGCTTCAGCTGGAAACATTGACACCTCCCTCCCCTCTCTCGGTCTTTCTGTGTCAGTCTCTGGAAACACCTTATCTATTGGTATCTTTATACAGCCTGCACCCGTCCCTCCCTGTTATTTGTAAAAATGCCAAACCCTGCTCTCAATTTCTCCGACTCGCCGCACATGCTCTAAAGATAACGCTTTTCATTGCAGGACGAAGGAGCTGTCTTCCTTTTTCAAAGAAAGGGGATTCCCTTCTTCCACCATCAATGCTGCCCTCACCCGCATCTCTTCCATTTGGCGCACGTCTACCCTCGCCCCCATCCTTCCGCTACCTCTCCAGCGATAGGTTTCCTCCTGTCCTCCTCGTTCAGCACATAATTCTCCGGAACTTCCGCCATCTCCAACGGGATCCCACCGCCAAGCACTCTCCCCCAATTTCCGCAGCAATGGCAGGGATCGCTCCCAACGCAATTCCCTTGTCCTCCCCATTGATCTCCATCCTGGTACTTATCCTTGCAAGCGGAACAAGTGCCACACCTGCCCCTACACCTCCTCCATCACTATCATTCAGGGCCCCAGACAGTCCGTCCGGGTGAGGCGACACTTTGTCAGTTCGCTTTCTTGAGATTCTTACCCACTTGATACAAATGCAATACGCCAACTTCTGTGGCTAGCCACGATTCTTTATTTATGCAAGTGCAAGCTTTTGGGAGGATCGCTTAACAAACCTCGCAGTGCCTGCGGAGTCCTATCAAGCGATACTCTTCCCACAAGGGAACAGTCCTCCCTTTATATAAGGTTAAACAACACGGTCAGTCCCGTATGCAAGATACAAACACGAGGAAATCTGCAGATGCTGGAAATTCAAGCAACACGCACAAAATGCTGGTGGAAAGCAACAGGCCAGGCAGCAGCTACAGGAAGAAGCACAGTCAACGTTTCGGGCCGAGACCGTTCGTCAGGCCTGGCCTGCTGCGTTCTGCCAGCATCTTGTGTGTGTTGCAAGATAAATCCTACAGTCACAAGCACAGCAACAGTGATAGTACCACACAAAGAATGCTTAAGCACCTAAAAGCCGAAGCAAAGGCTTTCCACCCAAGAACAATGTATGAGATTAGTATCCAAATTCTTGCATGTTGTCAGGACAAATTATCTTTTAATATCTCAATAGTACTTGACAATTATAATCACCTAAAGGCAGAACTTAAAGGCCAGCCACCCCAGAACAATGTAAGAGGAATAGATAGAGTGGACAGCCAGCACCTCTTCCCCTGGGCACCACTGCTCAATACAAGAGGACATGGCTTTTAGGTAAGGGGTGGGAAGTTCAAGAGGGATATTAGAGGAAGGCTTTTTACTCAGAGAGTGTTTGGTGTGTGGAATGCACTGCTTGAGTCAGTGGTGGAGGCAGATGCACTCATGAAGTTTAAGAGACTACTAGACAGGTATATGGAGGAATTTAAGGTGGGGAGGTTATAAGGGAGGCAGGGTTTGAGGGTCGGCACAACATTGTGGGCCAAAGAGACTGTACTACGCTGTACTGTTCTATGTTGTTCCATGTTCTATGTTCTATTAGTTAGTTCAGCATTGTTAGAGGACAGAGCATAATCAGATTGCCACAGCCTTCATGCAAGACAAGGAAGCCTGCGGCGTAGATCAGTATCTAATTTCCTGCATGTTAGTAGGACAAATTAATCTTTTAACATCTCAACTTCACCATGAGTTTGTTGGGGTCAGCTACTGTATCCATTGCTCCCGGTGTGGCTTCCTGTATACTGGTGAGACCCGACATAGATTGGGAGACCACTTCACCAGAAAAAGAGAGATCTCCAAGTGGTCACCCATTTACTTCTACTTCCCTTTCCTCTTCTGACATGCCAGTCCATGGTCTCCTCTATTGTCGTGCTGAGGCACACTCAGATTGGAGGAGCAACATCTTATATTCCATCTGGGTAGCCTCCAATCTGATAGCATGAACATCAATTTCTTGAACTTCCGGTAATAGTTCCCCCCCCACCCCCATTTCCCTCGCTCACCTATCAGTTCCCCCTGGTGCTCCTCCTTTTTCCCTTTCTCCCATGGCCTTCTGTCAGATTCCCCCTTCTCCAGTCCGTGAAGTCCGCATTCCAGGTCACAGTCCGGTCCGTTGATTCCTTATTCCGGGTTTTCCTGGTTTCTCTTGTTCCATTGGGTGCCTTAACTAAGGCACCTGATTCTTGTTTTGGGCTGGCACATAAATACCTCTCAAACCAAGGATTCCCTGCTGGACTGTTCCTTTTGCCTTCTTTCTGAATCCTTGCCTGCAACCTGGCCTGCTACCTTTGTTTGCCACTTTGTCAGAATTCCCTGTCAATTTAACCCGCCAGAGAGCGACTGGAACCTTGTTGCATCAAGATAAGAAACAATCTATTGTTGACTTTGGAACTGTCTGTTTGTGTCCCCATGTTTAGTGTTCTATGTCAAAGAAGAGTCCCGGCGCTATGTCCTGTTCCCAAGGAGAGGCCCTGACTCTGTGTAGAGCCGCGGTCCTAAGTCCTCTACCCAAGGAGGGGTCCTGGCTCTGTGTTCCGTGTGCGAGTCGTGGCCCTATGTCCTGTTCCCAAGGAGGGGTCTTGGCTCTGTGTTCCGTGTTACTGTGTTCCAAGACCAAGTTCCAGGTGCCGTGTTCCAGTCCTGTCCAAGTCAAGGCTTCGTGTCCTCACCCAGGGCTGGAGTGCCTTGCTCAGTCCAGGCCACATCCAGATTCCTCACCCAGTCCAGGCCAAGGCTTTGCATTCCCAGTACTATCTATCGTCTAGTCTGTTCCTGGTCCCGAGTCCTCATCTGGATCCGGATTCTGAGCCCGAGTCAAGACCCATGTTCTGAGTCCCTGTCCAGTCTCTGGCTCAGAGTCCTAGTCCAGGCTCCTAGTTCCAAGTTCCTCGTCCAGGTCCCGCTTTCCTAGTCTTAGTCCTAGCCCAGGCCCGGTGTCCTTGTCTCATCCAGGGCCTGTGTCCGTGTCCAGCTACATCTCTCCCTGCTTATGCTTGTCTCTCTCCCGGATTACATTGAACATAGAACATAGAATGTACAGCTCCTTCGGCCCACAATGTTGTGCCGACCCTTAAACCCTGCCTCCCATATAATCCCCACCTTAAATTCCTCCATATACCTGTTTAGTAGTCTCTTAAATTTCACTAGTGTATCTGCATCCACCACTGACTCAGGCAGTGCATTCCAAGCACCAACCACTCTCTGAGTAAAAAATCTTCCTCTAATATCCCCCTTGAACTTCCCACCCCTTACCTTAAACCCATGTCCTCTTGTATTGAGTAGTGGTGCCCTGGGGAAGAGGTGCTGGCTGTCCACTCTACCTATTCCTCTTAATATCTTGTATACCTCCATCATGTCTCCTCTCATCCTCCTTCTCTCCAAAGAGTAAAGCCCTAGCTCCCTTAATCTCTGGTCATAATCCATATTCTCTAAACCAGGCAGCATCCTGGTAATTCTCCTCCGTACCATTTCTAATGCTTCCACATCTTTCCTATAGCTAGGCGACTAGAACTGGACACAGTACTCCAAGTGTGGCCTAACTAGAATTTTAAAACTCTATCCCTCGACTTATGAAAGCTAACACTCCGTAAGCTTTCTTAACTACCCTATCTACCTGTGAGGCAACTTTCAGGGATCTGTGGACATGTACCCCCAGATCCTTCTGCTCCTCCACACTACCAAGTATCCTGCCATTGGCTTTGGACTCTGCCTTGGATTTCGTCCTTCCAAAGTGTACCTCCTCACACTTCTCCGGGTTGAACTCCATCTGCCACTTCTCAGCCCACTTCTGCATCCTATCGATGTCTCTCTGCAATCTTTGATGATCCTCTACACTATCTACAACACCACCAACCTTTGTGTCGTCTGCAAACTTGCCAACCCACCCTTCTACCCCCACATCCAGGCTGTCCATAAAAAATCACGGAAAGTAGAGGTCCCAGAACAGATCCTTGTGGGACACCACCAGTCACAATCCTCCAATCTGAATGTACTCCCTCCACCATGACCCTCTGCCTTCTGCAGGCAAGCCAATTCTGAATCCACCTGGCCAAACTTCCCTGATCCCATGCCTTCTGACTTTCTGAATAAGCCCACCGTGTGGAACCTTGTCAAATGCCTTACTAAAATCCATGTAGATCACATCCACTGCACTACCCTCATCTATATGCCTGGTCACCTCCTCAAAGAACCCTATTAGGTTTGTTAGACATGATCTGCCCTTCACAAAACCATGCTGACTGTCCCTGATCAGACTATGATTCTCTAAATGTTCATAGATCCTACCTAAGTATCTTTTCCAACAGCTTTCCCACCACAGACGTAAGGCTCACTGGTCTATAATTACCTGGACTATCCCTACTACCTTTTTTGAACAAGGGGACAACATTCGCCAAAGTTAAAGCAAAGGAGAGGGCATACAAGGAAGCAAAAATTAGTTGGAAGACAGAGGATTGGGAAGTTTTTAAAAGCTTACAAAAGGAAACTAAGAAGATCATTAAGAGACAAAAGGTGAACTATGAAAGGAAGCTAGCAAATAATATCAAAAAGGATACTAAAAGCTTTTTCAAGTATATAAAGAGTAAAAGACAGGTGAGAGTAGATATAGGACCGATAGAAAATGATGCTGGAGAAATTATAATGGGAGATAAGGAGATGGTGGAGGAACTGAATATTTTGCATCAGTCTTCACTGAGGAAGACATCAGCAGTATACCGGACACGCAAGAGTGTCAGGGAAGAGAAGTGTGCGCAGTCACAAATACGACAGAGAAAGTACTCAGTAAGCTGAATAGTCTAAAGGTAGATAAATCTCCTGGACCAGATGGAATACATCCTCGTGTTCTGAAGAAAGTAGCTGTGGAGGTTGTGGAGGCATTAGCAATGATCTTTCAAAAGTCAATAGATTCTGGCATGGTTCCGAGAGATTAACCTGCTCACTTTTTAAACTCTACTGCTGTCTCACAGACCGACCATCACGCTCTTGCACAGTCGTGCCCTGTTCAAACTACCAAAGAAATGACCTTCCCCTTCTCAATCTGTTTGCTTTCCAAACTTCCCCGCTGTCTCACAGATCACTCCTTGCTTCCCAACTTCCCTTGCATTCTTGATAAACTTTGTCCTGTTCACAGTACTTCAGTGTCTGTGTCTTGCATTTGGGTCCGCTACCAGCGCCCCCTTGTAACACACTGTCTCTTTCACCAATTGACTTCCCAACTCTCTACTTCACACTACCCTCCCCACCCGGTTTCACCTATCCAGTGGTGCAGTGCTAGCCGGAGCACACGGGAGTGCGTCCTGCACATCTTTAAGAGAAAAGCCGAAATAAACAAGCTAATTAATTAGTGGCTGTTCTGTGAGTGAAAACATCTTGTTAAATCCACTCGCTGGATTTTTTTTGTTTTTGGCACCATTCTTTGTAAACTCCAGAACCTGTTATGCGTAAAGTGTCCCAGGAGATCAGCAGTTTCTGAGATAACTCAAATCACCCTGGGTGGCACCTAATTAAATAGCTTTTTTATTTTGGCTTTTTTCTTAAAGACGTGCAGGACACGCTCCCGTGCTCTCCAGCTAGCACTGCACCACTGCCTATCACTTACTACCTTGTTGAGTTCCTCCAGCGTTCTGTAGGTAAGTCGGAACAGGTACATACAGTTCTTATTTAGTGTCAGTTAGTCAAATATTTGTCTTAGTATATAGTATATATTTTACCTTTCTTAGTAGAGCTTTTCTCTTTCTCATCATAAATGGCCTTGTAGCAGCTGAGGCCCTCGATAACTGTATGGTAAACTTTGGTGAACCTCTCTGTATTAGGATCTTGCTCCTCTAACTTTGCCATCCTTGCTTCAAGGAGACAAAAGGCTTCAGCTAACTCTTTCGTCAAAACTTTTTCAGTTCTGGAGTTTTTAGGTCCCAGTCTTCTTCCTCAAATGCTATCATCACTTTATCCTTTAAAATTGTTCCTAGCGCTTTTCCCATGACCGATGGCATTTCACTTCTTTCTGATCGCTAAATACTGTACAAAGTTACACACTCAAAACAGTATTAACGGTAACGTGATCCAACTTAAAATGGCGGATGGCGTTCTCCTTCCTCGAGCCGAGGAACCGCTGAAGCCACGCAATGTTTTCATGAGCATCACAAAGTAGTGCGTGCGTTCACTATTACGAACCATTGTATTTAACTCAAATTTTTAATATAATAGGCTTTATGGCAGTCCATTCGTAAGTACGAGTTGTCCATAAGTGGGACATTCGTAACCCGGGGACTGCCTGTATATTGTTCGGAACATTGACAATTCCTTCCCCGCCAAGCTCCTCCGGCAGATTGTTCATTACCTTTCTGCTGTTGTTTACAGCAAATCGGCTGCTTTCTGTGTGGTAGTTTGCCTGTCGTTTATTAGGGAAAGGCGTTCAAGTTAGTTATCTGGCTACACTGTATGCCGGGCTAGCATATCTCTCTGCTTTCACTTCCAGTTCGCCGTTATCTAACCCAGAAAAAATAAGTCTGAAAATTCACCCTATCTATGTATACAATCTTGCATTCTAGCCAATAATTAACCCAAAACCAAGTTACCAAGTAAGCATCTCCATAGGTGCATTAGTTTGATTATTTGCACCATCTGACAGGTGGTAAGCTTGTAGCTAAGAAATTCAATAACCCAAAGGATTGTGCACTTCTGAGACGGAAATCAGCTAAGTCCACGCCATTGCCCCGAGTACGGAAGTACAGTGAAAAACTTTGTTTTAGACGTAGGAGCAGAATTAGGCCGTTGGGCCCATCGAGTCCGCTCCGCCATGGCTGATCCTTTTTTTAAACTCGTCAGTGCCCCCCAGCCTTCCCTCTGTAACCTTTGATGCCATATCCAATCAAGAGCATATCAAGCTCTGCTTTAAATACACCCAACGACCTGCCCTCCACAGCTGCCTGTAGTAATAAATTCCGCAAATTCACCACTTTCTGGCTAAAGGAATTTCTCTGCATCTGTTTTAAATGGATGCCCCTCTATCCTAAGGTTGTGCTCTCTTGTCCTACACTAACCACCACGGGAAACATCCTTTCCATATCTGCTCTGTCTAGGTCTTTCAGCATTTTAAAGGTTTCAATGAGATCCCCCCTCATCCTTCTAAATTCCAGTGAGTACAGACCCAGAGCTATCAAACGTTCCTCGTATGATAATCCTTGCATTCCTAGAAACATCCTTGTGAACCTCCTCTGGGCCCTCTCCAATGCCAGCACATCTTTTCTAAGATGAGGAGCACAAAACTGTTCACGATACTCAAGGTGAGGCCTCACCAGTGCCTTATAAAGCCTCAGCATCACATCCTTGCTCTTGTATTCTAGACCTTTTGAATGAATGCTAACACCTTGCATCTCAGATTTTTGGATTTTTGTATTTTCTCCCCATTTAGAAGATAGTCTGCACATTTATTTCAACTACCAAAGTGCACGACCATGCATTTTCCAATATTGTATTTCATTTGCCACTTTCTTGCCCATTCTCCTAATCTGTCTAAGTCCTAATGCAGCCCACCTGTTTCCTCAACACTACCTGCCCCTCCACCAAACTTTGTATCATCTGCAAACCTGGTTAAAAAAAAGTCATCTATTCCATCAACTAAATCGTTGATATCCAACATAAAAAGAAGTGGTCCCAACAACGACCCTTGCAGAACACCACTGGTCACTGGCAGCCAACCAGAGAAGGATCCTTTTATTCCCACTCACTGCCTCCTACCATTAGCCAATGCTCTAACCATGCCAGTAACTTTCCTGCAATACCATGGGCTCTTAACTTGGTAAGCAGCCTTGTGTGGCACCTTTGTCAAAGGCCTTCTGAAATTCCAAATATACAACGTCCACTGTATCGCCTTTATTTATCCTACATGTAATATGTAATCACCTCAAGAAAATTCCAACAGGTACATCAGGCAGGATTTTCCCTTAAAGAAACCATGCTGACTTTGTCCTCTCTTGTCCTGTGTCACCAAGTACTCCATCACCTCATCGTTAACAATTGACTCCAACGTCTTCCCAGCCACTGAGGTCAGGCTAACTGGTCTATAACTTCCTTTCTGTTGCCTTCCTCCTTTTTTAAAGAGTGGTGAAATTTGCAATTTTCTAGTCCTCTGGCACCACGCCAGAGTCCAATGATTTTTGGAAGATCATTACTAATGCCACCACAATCTCTACTGCTACCTTTCTCAGAACCCGAGGGTGCAGTTTATCTGGTCCCGGTGACTTAAGTACTTTTCAGCTTTTTGAGCACCTTCTCTCTTGTAATAGTAACTGCAGTCACTTCTATTCCCTCACACCCTTCAACATCTGGCACATGGTTGGTGTCTTCCACAGTGAAGACTGATGCAAAATACTCATTTAGTTCATCTGCCATCTCCTTGTCCCCTGCTATTATTTCTCCGGCCTCATTTTCTCGTGGTCTTATATCCACTCTCACCTCTCTTTTATTTTTACATACTTGAAAAAGCTTTCACTATCCACTTTGATATTGTTTGCAAGCTTGATTTCATATTTCATCTTTTCCCTCCTGATGATTCTTTTAGCTGTTCTCTGCAGGGTTTTAAAAGCTTCCCAATCCTGTCTCCCCATTCATTTTTGCTTTGTTGTATGCCCTCTCTTTTGCTTTTACATTAGCTTTGATATCCCTTGTTAGCCATGGTTGTACTATTTTGCCATTTGTGTAGTTCTTCATTTTTTGGAATGCAGCTATTCTGCACCTTCCTCATTTTTCCCAGAAACTCACACCATTGCTGCTCTGCTGTCATCCCTGCCAGCATCTTCTTCCAATTTACTTTGGCCATCTCCTCTCTCGTACCTCTGTAATTTCCTTTATATTTCACTGAAATACGGCTACATCAGGCTTTACCTTCTCCCTATCAAATTTCAAGTTGAACACAATCGTATTGTGATCATTGGCTCCTAAATGTTCTTTTACCTTAAGTTCCCTGATCACCTAGATTATGAAGACACGTAGTCCTCTTTCATTGTCATTTAGTAATGCATGCATTAAGAAGTGATACAATATTTCCTCCGGTGTGATATCACAAAACACAGGACAGACCAAGACTGAAAAGAACTGACAAAACCATATATAGTTACAACAGTGCAACAATACCATAACTTGATGAAGAAGTCCATGAGTACAGTAAAGTTCAAAGTCTCTCAAATGTCCCACATCTCACGGAGATGGGAGAAGGAAGAAAAACTCTCCCTGCCATGCCGACCACAGTCCGACTCTGAGTCATCCGAAAACTTCGAGCTCTGATCAACTCTCGACACCGAGTACTGAGCGCCATCTTTGTCCGAACGATTTGACCTCCTTCGCGGTCGCCAAAAGCAGGCAAGGCCGGAAATTTCAAGGCCTACCCTCCGAAAGATTCCCGACCACGCAATAATGACAGCAGCAAATGAGCGTTTTAGAAATTTCTCCAGATGTTCCTCCGTGCTTTCACATCCATTCTCCATCAAATCAGAATTGTCCACGGCCCCTATTTAACCGATACGATATCATTTTTCACTGCGCACACGCAGGCGCGCCGCCATCTTCTCCTCCTGCCTCCGGTTCATTATATAACACCCAATTCAGTATAGCTGAGCACCTAGTAGGCTCAACCACAAACTGTTCTTAAAAGTCATCTCGTAGGCATTCAACAAACTCACTCTCTTGAGATCCATTTCCAGCCTGATTTTCCCAATCGACCTGCATGTTGAAATCTCCCATGACTATCATAACATTGCCCCTTTGAAATACCTTTTCTATTTCCTGTTGTAATCTGTGGTCCACATCCCAGCTACTGTTGAGAGGCCTGTACATATAGGGTCCTTTCACCCTTGCAGTTTTTTAACTCAATCTACAAGAATTCAACATCTTCCTATTGATTTGATGCTGTTCTTCAGCAAGTAAACCTCTTTTTTTTTTCCAGAGTTGATAAATATCTGAAAAAGAACAGGTGAAAGGACAATAAGAGAGGAAGTGGAATTGCTCCAAGAACTGGCATAGGCTTGAAATATGAAATTGCTCCCTTCTGTGTCTAAGCAACATTGCTTTGCACAGAGCGAAGACCTGGGATTAGAAGATGCATGGGAAAAAAATATCAATAATGCAGGATATAGAAACACGGCTACGAACAGTGTATACAATTTTCAGCAGGTTATCAGTGAAGAAGCGAAAACTACAATAATCAGATAATGCTTTGGAATTTGGTAATGCGTCATTTAGACCACTAAAAGCGTTAAGATGGCAGTCAAGGAATTTTGCCGTTACTGCCTTAATGAAGAATTACGAAATTTCGATCTAGCATTGCAAAGAACAGATTAATGAATTTAACGATCTAATCAGCAATGGCAGCCTGAAGATTTTGACCAATCCACAATATTGAGTAGCATAACAATCCTTGACGGCCGCCATCTTGTCGGATGCGGGCTCCAGGCACTGCGGTGTTGTGCAGAGCGGCGTGTGCACCGACGGGCGAGGATTTATGATCTTGTGCTGCAAGTGATCACGCAAGATCTTCTACGCTCACTTTGTGTTGAATAAACGGGGGCCGCTTGCCAAAATTTGGCTTGCAGTCCATTGGGACAAGAAGCTGCCTAAAGCCCATATATTTGAATGTAACCTGGAGAGCAGCGTGGAAAGCATTATTTCCCCTGAGGTCAAGATGGCCTTGCGAACCTCTCGGCATCTTCTGCCCGGTGTGGTAAGGATTTATCACAGAAAAGCCAAATATTTTTTGGCAGACTGCAATGAAGCCTTTATAAAGATTAAAATGGCTTTTCATCCGGGTGTGGTAGAACTTCCAGAAGAGAACCGAGAACCCGCATACAATGCTATCACCTTGCCCAAAGGATTTCATGATTTTGACCAACCACTATCAGACTTAGATGATATTAAACGTAGAAAATAGGTGCAGGAGTAGGCCATTCGGCCCTTCGAGCCTGCACCACCATTCAGTATGATCATGGCTGATCATCCAACTCAGAACCCTGCACCTGCCTTCTCTCCATACCCCCTGATCCCTTTAGCCACAAGGGCCATATCTAACTCCCTCTTAAATATAGCCAATGAACTGGCCTCAACTGTTTCCTGTGGCAGAGAATTCCACAGATTCACCACTCTCTGTGTGAAGAAGTTTTTCCTCATCTCCGTCCTAAAAGGCTTCCACTTTATCTTTAATCTGTGACCCCTCGTTCTGGACTTCTCCAACATCGGGAACAATCTTCCTGCATCTACCCAGTCCAATCCCTTTAGAATTTTATACGTTTCAATAAGATCCCCCCTCAATCTTCTAAATTCCAGCGAGATTAAGCCTAGTCGATCCAGTCTTTCATGATATGAAAGTCCTGCCATCCCAGAAATCAATCTGGTGAACCTTCTTTGTACTCCCTATATGGCAAGAATGTATTTCCTCAGATTAGGGGACCAAAACAGCACACAGTACTCCAGGTGTGGTCTCAACAAGGCCTTGTACAACTGCAGTGGTACCTCCCTGCTCCTGTACTCGAATCCTCTTGCTATAAATGCCAGCATACCATTCGCCTTTTTCACCGCCTGCTGTACCTGCATGCCCACTTTCAATGACTGGTGTATAATGACACCCAGGTCTGATTGCACCTCCCCTTTTCCTAATCGGCCACCATTCAGATAATAATCTGTTTTCCTGTTTTTGCCACCAAAGTGGATAACCTCACATTTATCCACATTAAATTGCATCTGCCATGAATTTGCCCACTCACCTAACCTATTCAAGTCACCCTGAATCCCCTTAGCATCCTCCTCACAGCTAACACTGCCATCCAGCTTCGTGTCATCTGCAAACTTGGAGATGCTGCATTTAATTCCCTCGTCTAAGTCATTAATATATATTGTAAACAACTGGGGTCCCAGCATTGAGCCTTGCGGTACCCCACTAGTCACTGCCTGCCATTCTGAGAAGGTCCCATTTATTCCCACTCTTTGCTTCCTGTCTGCCAACTAGTTCTCTATCCACGTCAATACCATCCCCCAAATACCGTGTGCTTTAAGTTTGCACACTAATCTCCTGTGTGGGACCTTGTCAAAAGCCTTTTGAAAATCCAAATATACCACATCCACTGGTTCTCCCCTATCCACTCTACTAGTTACATCCTCAAAAAATTCTATGAGATTCGTCAGACATGATTTTCCTCTCACAAATCCATGCTGACTTTGTCCGATGATTTCACCGCTTTCCAAATGTGCTGTTATCACATCTTTGATAACTGACTCTAGCATTTTCCCCACCACCGATGTTAGGCTAACTGGTCTATAATTCCCCGGTTTCTCTCTCTCTCCTTTTTTAAAAAGCGGGGTTACATTAGCCACCCTCCAATCCTCAGGAACTAGTCCAGAATCTAAAAAGTCTTGAAAAATTATCACTAATGCATCCACTATTTCTTGGGCTACTTTCTGAAGCACTCTGGGATGCAGACCATCTGGCCCTGGGGATTTAACTGCCTTTATTTCCTTCAATTTACCTAACACCACTTTCCTACTAACATGTATTTCCCCCAGTTCCTCCATCTCACTAGACCCTCGGTCCCCTACTATTTCCGGAAGATTATTTATGTCCTCCTTTGTGAAGACAGAACCAAAGTAGTTACTCAATTATTCTGCCATGTCCTTGTTCCCCATGATCAATTCACCTGTTTCTGACTGTAAGGGACCTACATTAGTCTTAACTAATCTTTTTCTTTTCACATATCTATAAAAGCTTTTACAGTCAGTTTTTATGTTCCCTGCCAGTTTTCTCTCATAATCTTTTCTCCCTTTCCCAATTAAGCCCTTTGTCCTCCTCTGCTGGACTCTGAATTTCTCCCAGTCCTCAGGTGTGCCGCTTTTGCTGGCTAATTTGTATGTTTCTTCTTTGGAATTGATACTATTCCTAATTTCCCTTGTCAGCCACGGGGGCACTATCTTCCCTGGTTTATTCTTCTGCCAAACTGGGATGAACAATTGTTGTAGTTCATCCATGCAATCTTTAAATGCTTGCCATTGCATATCCATCATCAACCCTTTAAGTATCATTTGCCAGTCTAACTTAGCTAATTCACGTCTCAGACCTTCAAAGTTACCCTTCTTTAAGTTCAGAACCTTTGTTTCTGAATTAACTATGTCACTCTCCATCTTCCTGAAGAATTCCACCATATTATGGTCACTCTTACCCAAGGGGCCTCTCACGACAAGATTGCTAATTAACCCTTCCTCATTGCTCAATACCCAGTCTAGAATGGCCTGCTCTCTAGTTGGTTCCTCGACATGTTGGTTCAAAAAACCATCCCGCATACATTCGAAGAAATCCTCTTCCTCAGCACCCTTACCAATTTGGTTCACCCAATCTACATGTAGATTGAAGTCACCCATTATAACTGCTGTTCCTTTATTGCACGCATTTCTAATTTTCTGTTTAATGCCATCCCCAACCTCACTACTACTGTTAGGTGGCCTGTACACAACTCCCACCAGCGTTTTCTGCCCCTTAGTGTTATGCAGCTCTACCCATATCGATTCCACATCCTCCTGGCTAATGTCCTTCCTTTCTATTGTGTTAATCTCCTCTCTAACCAGCAATGCTATCCCACCTCCTTTTCTTTCATGTCTATCCCTCCTGAATATTGAATATGTCTGAATGTTGAGCTCCCATCCTTGGTCACCCTGGAGCCATGTCTCTGCGATCCCAAATATATCATATTCATTAATAACTATCAGCACTTTCTATTCATCCACCTTGTTACAAATGCTCCTTGCGTTGATTCACAAAGCCTTCAGGCTTGCTTTTACAACACTCTTAGCCCTTAGACAACTATGATGAAAAGTGGCCCTTTTTGATTTTTGCTCTGGGTTTGCCTGCCTGCCACTTTTACTTTTCACCTTACTACTTTTTGCTTCTACCCTCATTTTGCACCCTTCTGTCTCTCTGCACTTGTTCCCATCCCCCTGCCACATTAGTTTAAATCCTCCTGAACAACAGTAGCAACTGCTCCCCCTAGGACATTGGTTCCAGTCCAGCCCAGGTGCAGACTGTCCTGCTTGTACCGGTCCCACCTCCTCCAGAACTGGTTCCAATGCCCCAGAAATTTGAATCCCTCCCCCTTGCACCATTTTTCAAGCCACGTATTCATCTGATATATCCTCCTATTTCTACTCTGACTAGCACGTGGCACTGGTAGTAATCCAGAGGTTATTACTGATTTGATATTGGCGTGGCTCAGCAGTTTACGCTGAACCAGAGAAGAGTGGAAGAAATCACAATAAGAGAGGAAGTTGGTAACACCACTTTAATTCAGGATAATGACTTTGGTGATTTTGGAGTAGATGACCGAGAGATTATGCAAGAAGGAAGCATTTTTGAAGAAGATATAATGGGAAGCACTAGTGATTCCAATCTGTTGTTGGAGCCAGTACAGAACACCACATCTCAGCTGGTTGAGAAAAGTAATTATCTGGCATATGATGATTCCCTCAAAAATTATGGATTTGGGGATGGTACTGATGGTGGAATTCTTAACGATAAACTTTTAAGTCACAACGACGGTGGTATCTTTGATGATGCACCAGTGTTAACAGATGGTGGAGTACTGATGCTGGAAGAACCTGTCCATAATGATGATGAAGATGATGTCATGTCCATCGGTGGACCTGACAGTCCAGACTCTGATGATCCTGATGAACCTCTTCCAACCATGACTGATCAGACAACCTTGGTACCAAATGAAGAGGAAGCATTTGCATTGGAACCAATTGATATAACTGTTAAAGAAACAAAAGCCAAGAGGAAGAGGAAGCTGATTGTAGACAGTGTTAAGGAACTGGACAGTAAAACTATTCGGGCACAGCTAAGTGATCACTCTGACATTGTAACAGCGTTGGATCTTACACCACCAACCCAAACAACTTATGATGTGGAAAGGGACAGGTGGTGTGGGGAAGTTATCCTCGCTTCCAGCTCAACTCCTCTGGAGTAACAGATTGTTGAAACTGTTCACACGTTGCCTCACTCCAATTGTATCAGATGAGCTGAGAAAAGAGAAAGCGAGGTGAGGCAGACAATTTGGAACAATTCCTGAAAGAGATTGAAAATCCAGAAGTTCCAAGGGAAGAGCGGCAGCCACAACAACAGCAGCAGCGTGATGTAACTGATGAACCCATCTTGGAAGAGCCCAGTCGCCTGCGAGAATCTATATTAGAGAGCAGTAGGACTGCATTAGATGAGTCAATCATGCCACCACCACAGAGAATTGCCAAGCGTAAATCAAAGGAAATTGAACTTGAGGTTCCATTACCACAAGAAGAGCAACAACAGCCACAGCAACAAGAACAGGAACTGCAGATTCTACCTATAGAGCTTCCTCCTGAGGAACAAATGCACATCGTTGACCTTGTCCCAGAACTTGCAGTTCTGCCAGAGAAAAAAAGAAAAAGATGAAGAGGAAGAAGAAGAGGAAGAGGAAACAACTGGAGGTGAACAAGATCAGGAAGAAAGGCGGTGTAATAACAGAACTCAACAAATGCTTCATGGTCTACAGAGAGCTTTGGCTACAACGGGAGCTGAGTCCGTTGGCCTGACAGATTTATGTCAGAAAAATAACAGCAAGCAAGCAGCTGCAAAATTCTGCAGTTTGTTAGTACTGAAGAAGCAACAGGCAATTGAGCTTACACAGGCTGAGCCTTACAGCGACATCATTGCAACTCCAGGACCCAGGTTCAATATTGTCTGATCTTATAGCTCGTGTTTATTCACTCGATACGTATTGCCCTAAGTGGGGAATTGAGACCACTGCAACTCTTTGATATGATGGTTTTATGTATATTGACTATTAAAAGATTGTTTTGGACAGGGAAACTTCAATATTTGGGATAGGTGTGTTATTCCAGTGTTTATGAGGAAGAAAAATACTTTTCACTCCATGGCGGGTTTTATACTGGAAAAAAAATAATCATGATTGGAAAAATACTAAACATTCAGATTATGAACACATTTAGCATGTTTCTGTGCAAATACAATTCTGGGTTTATTGATAGAATTATTCAAGAAGGTCATGTACACCACTATTGCTGGTATATGTCAATAAGATGTATTTTTATTAAAATTACAACAAAGTACTATAGAATTGGTAGTGAACATTTGCACTTAAGTTAACTTTTACAATTGTGTGCGGGCTCCTTTGTATTGAGATTTTATTTTAGAACACAGGCTACCAGTATGCCCATTCTGCACTGGAATTTCAAATTATTTGTTAAAATACAACCAAGGACATACAAAATATTCAGTTAATTCTAATGTCATGCTCATAAATTTAGGATGCTGTAACTGATGGGAGTGTTACAAAGCTGGTTTCATTTTAAACATTATGTCCCCGTAAGCTTCAAACCACTTTTTGTATAAAATGTGCAGATAATTTTTCATGAATATCTAATTATGGAAAGATGACACCTTTCATTTGAAGCAGCATTTTGCTGATGCTACTGAGTCTTTAGTTTGTTGCTTAATTAGGTCATTGCTAAATGTTGCTGAACAGTGATAGTTCTTGCTGTTATGTATAACCTTTTAAATAAAATACTTGTATTAAAAAAAAAATCCTTGACAAAGATCTGGCATTTCTTTGTAAACTCCTCCAGAAAATCTGTTTGAATACAATTGAAGCACTGCATTATGCAAAAGCAAAAATTAACAAATCACGCTCATAGTATCGGTGATACCTTATATTGGAATGACAAAGTGAACGATCTGTTTGCACGTATAAGCTTTAACGTCGATACTGCACCTATTATTTGATTCTTTCAATGTGAGTGTAATCACCTGGATAATAGATTTCCTGATGATGAATTAAGAAAATAGTTAGCTTTTGACCCTGCTGCTATTGCTAACGCAACCAATTTTGAATTTGGAAAAGAGAATTTTGTACGATTGACAAAACTATTACGAACTACGACTAAAGTGTTTCCTCAAAACTACCACAGAAATATTGTGATATTCAAATTTGTTGTTTCTGAGAAAGTTAAGACTGGCTCAATTAAGACGTTCACTGATACGTTGAACTACCTGAAATTAAGCATGTGAAAAGCCGTCATTTCAACAAATGTTCTCGTTGAAACATTTCAAGCTTCTAGTGCTGACTGCCAACAAATATAAGCCCAGGAAAAGACAAAAGGTGGAAAATTTGGATGATCTAATGGGGGTTAAGACATATCTAGACAGTCCTTATGGACAATGAATTTGTAAAGCCAGATGAGAAAAAGTTTCTGAAGCGTGAAAGATTTTCTTTGTATTGTATTTAATTGTACCCTTTAATAAATAAAATGAAAAGTATGTGATTCTTCAATTTTCATTCTAAGTATTCATAGCAGGCATATTACACAAAACTATTTAAAGTGCTGTGCAGTTTTCAGACAGTGTAAAAATTTCCTGCTCAGAGCCATGGTTGGTCTGTGCATCTCTAAAAAAAATTAGATGGAACATTGACTTTGAAAATAGGATTCTGGTGGATAAGAAATCAGACATGATGGAAAGATGGAGCAGACTTGATGGGCCAAATTTCCTCATTCTTTCCCTATATCTTATGTCATGCTTTCCAGACTTAGCAGCAAGAGGTATCCAGAAATAACGGAGGCACTGTACACATGTTAAAGGTCATAAGAAATATCTTTATTCAATTAATATAATGCAGAATCAATACAGAAAGGAAACGATTAAAGAATTTCTAAAAGAGACAAAGTAATACTTATTAAACTATCACTAAGCCACCTTACACAATGCACAGCAGGAGGGAACCAAAAGTGTCCAACAGCTTTTCCAGTCTCTCACTCTCTCTCCCTTTACTCTAATCCATCCCAAGCCATTGTCTTTTCTCAAGGCTGTAGACTGGTACTCACATTCAGTTCTCAAAATACTGCTGTGGGCTGGTTCCCCTGCTCTTTCTCAAAACATTCCCATATTTCAGAGTAACACCATTTTGTCTTAACTTCCATTTTGTATTACACATTTTCGGTACACAAGGAAGGAATCAAATTTAACTCCTCCCTTACACTCCGCCCCTTGATTCCTCATTGGTACTTTATACAAGGACAAAGTACTGGATTAATTACAAAACTGAAGTTGATTATATTAACCATACTTACAGTTTAAGCAGTGGGATTAACATAATGCGAATTCCATATGGGTAATATGTCACTTAGCATGGGAGAGGCCCAATACTGAGTTATCTAGAACCTCTCCCTTAAGGCAATAAACTAAAATAAAATAAATGAGACAGATAAATAGGTGACTGTCAGGTGAGGGAAGGGAGAACGTCAGATTGTGGAGAGCCCCTTGTGGCCACCCCCCCCCCCCAAACAATAAGCACTTCATTTTGAGTACTGTTGGGGGAGACGACCTATCTGGGGGAAGCAACAGCGGCTGTGCCTCTGGTACTGAGTCTGGCCCTGTGGCTCAGAAGGGCAGGAAACTGAAGAGAATGGCAGCAGTTACAGGGGCCTCCATGGACGCGAAAAAGGAACACAGATGGTAGTTTTCCTCCCAAGTTCCAGGGTCCACGGTGTTTCTGAATGCATCCACAATATCCTGAAAAGGGAGAGTGAGCAACTAGAAGTTATGGCACATGTTGGTACCAACAATATGGGTAGAAAAAGGGAGGAGGTGCAGAAAACAGAATACAGGGAGTTAAGAAGGAAGCTGAGAGGCAGGACCTCAAGGGTAGTAATCTCAGGATTGCTGAGTGAGGATAAATGTGTGGCTGAAGAATTGAAGCAGGGGGCAAGGGTTCAGATTTCTGGGTAATTGGGACCTCTTCTGGGGCAGATGTGACCTGTACAAAAGGGACAGATTGCACTTGAATCCAAGGAGGACCAAGATCCTTGCGGGCAGGTTAGCTAGAGCTGTTGGAGGTGGCTCAAGCTAGTATGACAGAGCTGAGGGTGAGCTAGCAGGTTTACAAGCAGATGGTGTGATATGTAATATGAACCTGAGGAAGAACAAGCAAATGATTGGGTACAACTACAGACAGAGCAAAGAGTTAAATTGTACCACAGAAGCAAAATTGTACCACAGAAGCTATGGGGTTGAGATTGCAAAAGGAGCTGGAAAGGGCTTGTAATAAGGGTAATGTCACAATTGTAATGGGGAACTTCAGTATGCAAGGAGATTGGCAAAATCAGGTTGGTGTTGAATCACAAGAGAGGGAATTTCTTGAATGCCTACAAGATGGCTTTTTAGAGCAGCTTCTGCTTGAGCCTACTCGGGGAAATGCTATCTTGGATTGGATGTCGTGTAACAACCCAGATCTTATCAGGGAGCTTAACGTAAAGGAATCCTTAGGAGGCAGTGATCATAATATGATTGAATTCATACTGCAGTTTGAGAGAGAGATGTATCAGTATCGCAGTGGAATGAAGGGAATTACCGAGGCATGAGAGTGGAGCTTGCCCAGGTTGATTGGAGGGGGTACTGGTGGGGATGATGGCAGAGCAGAGGTGGCTGAAGTTTCAGGGAATAGTTCACAGCGCCCAGGATAGATATGACCCACAGAAGAACAGGTTCTCAAAAGGCAGGGCTAGGCAACCGTGGCCAACAAGGGAAGGTAAGGACTGTATCTGTGGTTCATCCATCGCCATTGATGAAGACCTCGACACCATTAGTCACTTTGAGACTGGATGCAGTGTGTCCGAAGATGACTGGTCAGGCCAATTCGGGCGCGGAATGTCCTGGCACATGTTGGGCAGACGTGTAGGCGCTGCAGTTGTTGCGCTGGTGACTCTGGACTTGCGCAGCTCGCGCTTATGTTGTGCTTCAGCAATGCGCCTTGCTTCGTAAGCTTGACAGCCCTTGTGGATGAGGCCGCAACAGGTGGTTTTGTGCCAGCATTTCCCAGGTGGTCGTGTCTATGTCAAGCAACTTCAGGGAGGCCTTTAGTGTGTCTTTGTAATGTTTCTTCTGCCCTCCATGCAAGCGTCTTCCAGCAGAGAGTTCCCCAAAAAGGAGCTGCTTGGGTATGCGCTCGTCCGGCATGTGGATGACGTGACCTGCCCACCGTGTCTGTGCTCTCATCAGCGGTGTGTGGACTGGTGGTAGACTTGCTCTAGAGAGAACTTCAGTGTCTGGAACTTTATCTTGCCATCTGATGCCTAAAATTCTGCGAAGACAAGTCATGTGGAAATGGTTGAGCTGTCTTGCATGCCTTCGATACACAGTCCACGTTTCACAGGCCAACAAGAGGGTAATGAGTACCACGGCTCTTTAGACCTTCAGATTTGTTGCTGGACTGATTCCTCAACATTCCTATACAGTGGAACGCAGTCTACCGAAAGCAGAACTTGCCTTTGCTATTCTGCAGTTAACTTATGTATCAATAGTCACAGCTCGGGAGAGGGTGCTGCCAAGGTAAGTAAACTGGTCCACTGCCTGTAGTTCCTGTCCCTTGACTGTGATTTTGGGTTCTGTGTACGGTGCACGAGGGGCAGGCTGGTGCATGCCTTCGGTCTTTTTGATGTTGATGGTGAGTCCAAAGTTGTCACAAGCTGTGGAGAATTTGTCCATATTGACTTGCATCTCTGGCTCCGAGCCAGCATACAGGGGCGCAGTCATCGGCAAAGAAGAAGTCTCTCAGAACAGTCTCCTTCACTTTGGCAAAAGCTAGAAGTCTCCTCAGGTTGAAGAGCTTCCCATCTACTCTGTACTTGAGGCTGATTCCAGCATCACTGTCCTGGAAGGCATCATTCAGCATGGCAGTAAACATCATGCTGAACAGTGAGGGTGCGAGCACACAGCCCTGTTTGACTGGGAGCGCCTCAGAGGATTCTCCACCATCCAGCACTCTGCCCATCAGGCCATCATGGAACTGGCGTACCATCTGAATGAATCTGGCGGGGCAGCCGAAACTTGACGTGATCCTCCACAGAGCTTGTCGACAAACAGTGTCAAAGGCTTTCATGAGGTCAACAAAAGTTGTGTAGAGTTCGCGATTCTGCTCCTGACACTTCTCCTGAAGTTGGTGCGTGGCAAAAGTCATATCAATAGTCCCACGACCTTTGCGAAAGCACACTGTGACTCTGGCAGCAAGCCCAGCTCCAGATGAGTGACCAGACGATTTAGTAGGACTCTTGCAGGGTTTTTCCTGCGTTGGAGAGCAGCGAGATTCCTCAGTGGTTGTCGCATATTTGTCGATTGCCCTTCCTCTTGTAGAGGTGTATGATGGATGCATCTTTAAGTTCCTGAGGAATGGATCCTTGCTTCCAAAAAGACTGGAACAACTCAGTGAGCTTCTCTATAAGTACAGGACCACCGGCTTTGTAGATCTCTGCAGGTATGGTGTCTGCCCCTGGGGCTTTGCCACTGGATAGCTGGCTGACAGCTTCCGTGACTTCGGCTACTACCGGTGGGTCATCCATGGTGCTGTTGATGTCGACTTGGGGAATCCTGTCTATCGTCTCATCGTTAATAGATGACAGTCGGTTCAGGACGGCTTCAAAGTGTTCAGCCCATCTCTGCAGGATCTGAGCCTTCTCTGTAATGAGAGTTGTACCATTTGTACTCAGGAGGGGAGTACTTCCGAGAGACTGAGGTCTGTAGAGAGTGTTGAGGGCTTCATAGATTTGTTTCAAGTTGTTTCTGTCAGCGTATCCCTGTATTTCATCTGCCTTGGCGCTCAGCCAGGCGTCTTGCATTTTACGCAGTTTATTCTGGACTGTCCTGCGAGCACTGGTAAAGGTGTTTTTCTTGGCAGCTGACGATGGGTCGTTCTGATGGGCACGATGAAGGCGGTGCTTTTCAACAAGTAGAGCCTGCATCTCCTCATCATTCTCATCGAACCTGTCATGCTGCTTGCGGGTAGAGAGCCCTGGCATCTTCAGTGCAGATGAATGGACCAGCATCCCTGAAGCGACCCCAGTCATCCACAGCACTGCCTGCAAGGTATAGGTCAGCAAGCTCGGTTTCTAAATCTTCAGCCAGTGCTGAAGCTATGCTGGGGTTCTTCAGCCTGGCCACCTTGATTCTTTTCATAGCCTTGCTTCTTTGTGGTTGCCTCTTGGGTCAGATGCGGAGCTTCATTTTGGAGACAGTGAGCCTGTGATCTGTCCAGCAGTCAGCACCACCCATGGCCTTGGTCACTCTGAGATCCTGCCTGTCTTTCTTTTGACAATGACATAGTCGATAAGATGCCAATGCTTAGAGCGGGCGTGCATCCAGGAGGTCTTGTTACAGGTAGGCTGGCGGAAAGCTGTGTTGGTGATGAGCAGGTTGTGTGCTGCACAGGTCTTCAGTAAGAGTAGGCCATTACTGTTACATTTGCCCACTCCATGTCTCCCAACAACTCCCTGCCAGGCTGCAGAGTTGTGCCCTACTCTTGCATTGAAGTCGCCGAGCAAGGTCAGCTTGTTGGTGCTGCTCACTGCTGATAGTAGGGCGTCTGGTTCTTCATAGAACCTGTCTTTTGTCACATCCAGTTTGGTTATTGTGGGGGCATAGGCGCTGATCAGGGTGGCTTGACTTCTGTTCTGTAGCGGAAGCTGTAGTGTCATGAGCTGGTCGTTCACACCCTTGGGGAGACTGGCAAGTTTCCAAACACAGTGACTCCTGACGGCGAATCCAACTCCAGCATCACGACGCTCATCGCTGCCGTGACCTCTCCAGAGAAAAGTGTATCTGCCTCCAGTTTCAGTCAGCTGACCCTCATTGGCAAGACAAGTCTCACTCAGGGCTGCAATGTCAATGTTGTATCTTGCAAGCTCTCTGGCAACTAAGGCTGTTCTCCTCTCTGGTCTGCTTGCTGTAGGGTTGTCCAATAGTGTGTGCACATTCCAAGTGCCAATGGTGAGCAGTGTCACTTTGCGTTTTGTTGTGTTTGTTCGACCGCCAAGATTGGATCCCCACCAGCCACAGTAAACTGGCCAGGGTGTAATGAAGCAGGCAATGTTTAGGGCACCTTTTCTAGCCCCTTCCTCATACTACAGAGGTGAAAGAGGGCGTTCCTAAAGAGGGCTGCTCGGTTGTCCACGTAGATGCCGAGTTTCACTGCTTCTTCGGTCAGCGAAAAGTGACCAGTAGACCTGAGCCGCCTGTGTGCTGGTCTGTGACTACAGCTCCCAGTGTATTGTTACATACTTCATGGATATCTTGTGACTGTCTTATGAGGATGATGTAATGGTCTTGTGGAGGTCACATGATGTAATTTTCCCGCCAGTGCGGTCACATGATGACTTGTTCTCAACAGGTATATAAAAGAGACTCCTGATGTGACACAGTTGGTTTTCAATTAGATCGTCAGTCAGATACTCCGCTATGCTGCGTATTCATCCCATGACGCAGTTCAGTTTTAGAACGGAGTTTTACTTTCTGTTGTAAGGTACAGAAGTGTTGGGCCGGCAGTTTCACCAATAGCTGCTAGCTTTATTGGTGTACCTTTTCAGTAGTATTGGAGAGTGAAGATATTACCAAGGTACGGAACCTGAAGGAGTCGAGTAAAGCTGATATCGAGTAAAGCTGGTATTGGAGAGGATCGACCATTATTGAATCTTCATTCAAGAAAGAGTGATCTGCATGAGATAACCTCCGCTAAAGCAGAAAAGGTTGTGCAGTGTCTATTCTACAGAGGAAAAGGTCAGTTCCTTTAAACCGTTTTATTTCTGTCGTCGTGAATCCTGCGAACAAGGTAGGTTCCGGCTGGGATCAGCAGTAATGTCAAATCTTCGAGGAATTCTTTGCTTCAGGAGAGTATCTCCTAATTGACTGTATAAATCTCTTGGACTTTCAAATTTACCATTCTAAGAACTGTGTTCTAATTTACCACTTTAAGACTGTGTTCGCATTTACCGCTTCAAGAACTAGTACTGAGTTTGGCGGTTTGTTAAATGGCTGCATAACAGTTTACTTCCGGTTAAGGTGTTCATTTGTTTATCTTTTTACTAATGTTGAGCAGAGTTTAATAAATGTTTATTTGTTTATAAAACCTGACTCATTTCTATATTCATTGTTGCCGGTCACGTGACAGTATCCACACCTGCTGCTTCGTCGCTCGCCCATCGCCACAGGACTTCAAAGGTTGAGGGTGATGATGATGATGATGGTGTCGAGACTAGCGCTTGATTTGGATTTAAGTGAGGGAGGGTTGCGCAGCGTCAGCCTCACTCTCTCTTCCCAATTTCCATCTGGATCCAGTGGCAAGATGGAGTCGAGATGGCTGGAGATAGGACTAGGCGCAGTGGATGACCAGGACATCTGCTGTGTCTTGTCCTGCTCTATGCATTCCACGACGCTTGCAGAGACCGCCTTCTTGATCATTGGACCTTCCATTGGTCTCGTCTGCTCAATCCACCAGAGTCTGTCTTCACATGCTGGGATAGACAACTCCCTATCTCACCGAGGGTTTGAGACCCATCGGCTACACTCACCTGGTTTAGCCGGCTTGTCGAAGCCGTTGCCCGGGGTGTGGCCTCTGTCGCATGCAAACAGCTATGGGGAGCCACAGGTGAGAGCTGAGTGCCAGGTGGGGACTGTATAAAAGCCAAGGAAAGGACATATAAGGTAGTAAAAGTGAGTGGGAAGTTGGATGATTGGGAAGCTTTTAAAATCCAACAAAAGGCAACTAAAAATTTATTAGAAGGGAAAAGATGAAATAGGAGGGCCAACTAGAGTTGATATTAGACCACTGGAAAAATGATGCTGGTGAGGTAGTAATAGGGGACAAAGAAATGGCAGGTGAACTTAGTAAGTATTTTTGCTCTGTCTAAACCATGGAAGACACTAGCAGTGTGTCAGAGATCCATGAGTGTCAGGGAGCAGGAGTGAGTGCCATTGCTATTACACAGGAAAAGGTGTTCGGCAAACTGAAAGGTCTTAAGGTGGATGTTACCTGGACCAGATGGATGACATCCCAGAGTTCTTCAAGAAGTTGCTGAAGAGATAATGGATGCATTGGTCATGATTGTTCAAGAATCACATTATTCTGGCATTGTCCCAGAGAACTGGAAAATTGCACATCTTATTCCACTCTTTAAGAAGGGAGGAAGACAAAAGAGAGAAAATTATGGGACAGTTAGCCTATCATCAGTGGTTGGGAAAGTGTTGGGGTCCATTTTTAAGAATGACATTTTGGCGTACTTGGGGACTAATGTTACATACCAGCAGCAATAGACCACAAACTGAGTCAGAGTTTAATGTTAAAACACTATATTTATTAGTATCTACTCAAAATATAGAAAATTAAACAAACTACTCTTCTAAACAGAAGTTAACAGTGTTATGCGTTTGTGGACCCCAAACCGTCAAACTTAGGAACAGTTCTTAAAGTTTTAAGATGGCAAGCCTGAAAAGTTTCAGCTACTCACGGAATAGGTGAGGGGAGAAACTTGTAAATCCACATTAAAATGCAACAAGGAGGCGATCACGAAGAATTCCACAGGTTCCATGCTGGGAAAATGAAGTAACGGTCACAGAAGATCTCAGCCATTGAGTTGTATTCTGAAATCCACATAGAGATATTACAAGGTGACAGTCACGGAATATTCTTTAGCACAAGTGGTCACCACACAACACACCCGAATCCATGTAAGGGTTAATGAAAGTGGTCGCCACAGAATACACAAAAATCTACGTATGGATCATAAGAAGTGACAACCACATATACAATATGTACTGTGTGCCACTCATTCACTCAATCCTTTGGGCATAGGAAAGTATCAAACTTCACCCATTACTGTAGCAAGCTCATGCTCACAGCCCGAAGTCTTAACTCTCTCTCTCTCTCTTTCGGAGTGTCCCAGCAGTCTGTCTGCATTATGTCATACTAACGTCATACTCCTGCCTCGTCCGGGTGCTTAAAGTGACGCCCACAGTATATGAAACACGCGGTCACATAATACCTCCCCCCAACCCCCAAGAAGGAAAAATTTTGATCTGTAAGCGCAAAATTTTAACTACAAACTACAATATGTTAAACAATCGCCATGCGGTTACCATATAGTGCACTACAGATTAATATAACTTATTGCAGGAGCGTATACAAATAGTAAATTCCACTCCACTATTAAAAGTACGTTGCAAGCTTGACACCTAGAAAGACAGTCGGCAATTACATTATCCCTACCTTTAATGTGAGTTATCATGAGATCATACTCCTGCAAAATCAAACTCTAATTCAACAACCTTCTAGTTTTGTTTTTCACTTTACTCAAGAACACCAATGGATTATGATCTGTATAAACCACAAGTGATCTCTGAGCTGTGCAGACATAGACATCAAAATGCTGCAAAGCCGAAATAAATTCTAATAATTCTTTCTCTACGGTGGAATAATTTCTTTGATGCTCATTGAATTTCTTTGAAAAGTAAGACACGGGATGGTCAATATTATCATAATCATCCCTTTGTAGTAACACTGCTCCTGCAGCTTCGTCACTGGCGTCTATGGCTACGGAAAATGGCTTTGCAAAGTCAGGTGACCTGAGCACATGTTAATGACGTAAGATGGCCTCCATTTTCTCAAATGCCTCCTGGCAAGGCACTGTCCAAATAAACTTTTCACCCTTCCTCAGGATGTTAGTCAATGGGAGGGCAATATCAGCAAAGTTCTTACAGAACTTCCAATAATATCCGACCATTCCCAAAAATCTTCTAAGAGCTTTTTTACCGGTTGGAATGGGAACCTCAGAAATTGCCTGAACAGGAGCCAACCTGCCTTGACCTGCAACATAACCAAGATAGGTCACAGTGACATGGCCAAATTCACTCTTAGCTAAGTTAACTGTAAGGTTGGCCTTTGAGAGCCTTTCAAACAGCTTTTCCACTGCAGAGATATGGGCTTCCCATGTGTCATTCCCTGTGACCAAATCATCAATATAGCATCTGTGTGTTCTAATCCTTGAATTACAGAATTAATCATTCTCTGGAATGTTCCCGGAGCATTTTTCATTCCAAATGGCTGAACATTGTATTCATATAACCCAGAAGGCGTTACAAATGCAGAAATTTCTCTACCTCTATCTGTTAATGGAACATACCAATACCCTTTTAACAGTTCGATTTTTGTAAGGAACTTAGCTTTTCCAACCATGTCCACACAATCATCCACTCTAGGGATTGGATAAGCATCTGTTTTTGTTATAGCAGTCACCTTTCTGTAATCAGTGCAAAACCTGATACTACCATCTGGTTTAGGCACCATAACACAAGATGAGATCCAATTTGAAGCAGAATTCCCAATAATACCATTCTCTAACATATACTCAATTTCTTGTTCAGCAAGTCTGCATTTTTCAATATTCATGCGATACCAATGTTGTTTCATAGGTTTGGCATCACCAACATCTACATCATGTGAGGCTACTGTTGTTCTTTTTGAAACATCAGGGAAAAAATCCTGAAATTTCATGATCAACTGTTTCATTTGCTGCCGCTGTAAATGAGCCAGTTTCTCATCAAGATTTTCCAAAATAATCGAATTTGTCAATCTGGCTGAAATGATATTTGATTTAAAATGGGTCTCAGTAGGATCAGCTAGTAAATTTCCAGAGAGCTCGGATCCATCGTTATTTACAGCAACCACCACAGCTACAGTCTGCTTTTCATGATACAGCTTAAGCATGTTTACGTGACAGAGCTGCATTGGCCTCCTTCTATCTGTTGTTTTGACTACATAATCCACATCATTGACCTTAGACATAATTTCATATGGACCACAGAATTTGCCCTGCAGAGGACTTGTCTGCACAGGGAAAAGTACGAGCACCTTATCTCCTGGCTTAAATGTCCTAACTCTGGCTTTCTTATCATACCAGGTTTTCATTTTACTCTGAGCAGATTTTAAATTCTCCCTTGCTAGGTTGCAAGCCCTTATCAATCTGTCTTTGAATTTTAAAACATAGTCCAATAAATTTATATGCAGGTCATTGTTGATCCATTGCCCTCTGAACAATGCCAAAGAACCTCGGACCTGATACCCAAACACAAGCTCAAAGGGGCTAAAGCCTAGGGTCTCTTGCACAGACTCCCTTACTGCAAATAGAAGCAAGTGAACTCCCTCTTCCCAATCCTCCTCATTTTCAATACAGAATGTCCTAATCATGGTTTTGAGGATAGAACGGAATCTAACGCCCCTTGGGATTCTGGATGGTACGCAGAAGACGTAATCTGTGTGACTTCTAGTTCATAAACTACCTGCTGAAATAATCCTGACATAAAATTACTTCCTTGATCAGACTGGATTTCTTTCGGCAAACCAAATAGAGTGAAAAATTTTATGAGTCTTCAACACAGTTGGAGCTTTGATATTCCTCAGAGGTATTGCACCTGGAAATCTAGATGCTGTACACATGATGGTTAGCAGATACTGATGGCCAGCTCTAGTCTTCGGCAATGGGCCAACACAATCCACAGTAACTTTAGAAAAGGGATCACCAAATGCAGGAATAGGCTGCAGCGGGGCCACTGGGGTGATCTGATTAGGTTTACCCACAACCTGGCAAGTGTGACAAGTCCGGCAAAATGACACATCTTCCCTCAAGCCAGGCCAGAAGAATTGTTTCAAAAGCCTATTCATAGTTTTATTCACACCAAGATAGCCACCCAAGGGTTTACTATGGGCCAAAGTTAAAATCTCATTCCTATAGAACTTAGGAACTTCCACCTGGTGAACAATTGCCCATTCCTCACTTGCAGGGATATCTCCACTTCCTCATTAACAGTCCATCCTTGAAATAGTACCCCACTGGCACTTTCTCAATCTCATCACTTGAGAGAGCTCTATCTCTCAATGTAGCAATCTCATGGTCTCTTGTCTGTTCTGCTATAATCTCCTTCCTGGACAGACCTTTATAGTCAGACCTGATACAAGGATCCTGTTCCAACAATGAAGGAAGGAAAGTCACTGACAGGTCATCAAAACCTGAGTCCCGATTTGGGCTATCATAGGTAGCAGAACCATGCTGCACAGGACCATCTGCATGGGCAAGCTTCTTGGCCATATCTCAAGTTACTGCGCAGGATGGATAAACATTAGAATCCACCTTTGGGTCATCAGTGATTGGCTTAGTCGTCAACTGCACTGCAGGGACAACTCTGCTATGAATGGAACAAGATGCTATCGAGATATATATATGGCAAGGTAAAAGGCCTAGGGTTCATCTCAAAACTTTGCAATTAGCCAAGGAAAAGGGGGGATGGGGCCTACCTTCTCTTAGAGATTATCATTTTGCAGCACAGTTCAGAGCTGTGATATGCTAGTGCAACCCATCATATGATGCTCAATGGAAAAACATTGAGAAAAGGATACTTTCCATCCCCACACAGGCAATTTTGGCTGATAACAACCTACAAAGTTACATAAATGATACTGACAACCCGTGGGTGAAATGGACTCTTAAAATATGGAAAACTATTATAAAAGAATATAAACTAGAGAGAGACATTGTAATTCTTAAATGGTGTGCATATGACTCAGATTTTACGCCGAATAAACTGGATGCTAGATTTAAGGACTGGACAGCTAAAGGAATAACAGCTATTTGCAATATAATGAAAGAAAGAACACTGTTCAGTTTTGAAATGCTCAAAGAAAAACACTTATTAGAAAAACAAGACTTTTACCGGCAATTACAGATGTGACAGTATGTTAATAGGACAGTTAAAAATATAACCAAGGCAAGTACATGTCTGATAGAGCTATTTAGAAAAGCATATAATTCAGACAACGGTAGTAAGATCATTTCAAGCATGTATAAGGGTTTGTCAAATCTTAAAACGCATTCAACTTTATACATTAGAACAAAATGGGAGAAGGAAGGAGGGTTAATAATATCTGAGGAAGAATGGACAATAATATGGAGGTATCAATGGAAGTGTACCAGTTCACAGAAATGGAGGGAGTTTGGGTGGAAAAACTTGATAAGATATTTTATTACACCCTCTCAGAAATTCCATTATGACAGTAACCCCCTCTGTTTGCTGGAGAAATTGTGGAAATCAAAATGCAAACCATTATCATATTTTCTGGGAATGCCTCGTTATCAAAGACTCTTGGAATGGGATACATAATGCCCTACAAGACATCTTTAAATGTGAAATACCCTTAGAGAGTAAGACCATATATTTTGGGGATATACCTCAAGAATGGTTGAAAAGAGATAAATATTTAATGAATGTACCACTGGTGGCTGGTAAAAAGACCCTTACCAGGAAATGGTTATCACAGGAGAGCTCAACTTTAAACGTATGGATGGAAATTACAATGGACATTTACAAAATGGAGAAGATAACAGCATCTATTAATCATAAGTTGGAATAATTCTATCCATACTGTGAAAAATGGTTTAACTACATAACACCTCATAGGCCTAATTTTATTCTCACAAGTCAATGAATATGTTGTAAAAAAAAATCACTCCCTACTCTGTACATAGTTTTCTTCTTTCAGTTGTTTTTTCTTTCCTCTCTTTTCTATAAGTGTATACCTCAGATAAATATTATGTGGAGATTTGTGACAAATATAATTATATGATATATATATACAGTATCTGAAATACATCTTATGGAAATGTTTGTTTGATGATGAAATTCAATAAAAAATAAATTACAAAAAAAAAGAATGTCCGGAACCCTGTGGATTCACAGATGATTCAAAGCGCTGAATACAGGCATCTGGAACTACCTCCTTTTCCTTGTTCTTCCTCAGGAGGAAACAATTAGCCATAACATGACCAGGTTACTTGCAATAGTGACAAGTAGGACCAGAATGTTGATCTTTTAATTGCTTTCCTTCATCCGTCCCTTTGTCACTATTTCCAGATTTGATTTCTGGTTTACTCTGTTTATCCACACTATTCTTTTGGAAGGTCTTACTTGGGGCAAACATAGACTTGTGGGTTAGAGCACACTCATTTGCTAACTTAGCAGATTTTTGTAAAGTTGCAGCATCCTTTTCATCTAAATATGTCTTTATATCATTATGAATGCACCTTTTAAACTCTTCAATTAAAACCAACTCTTTCAATTTGTCTTAATCATCATTCACATTTTTAGATTTGCACCATCGTTCAAAACACACAGACTTTTCATAAGTAAATTCTACATGAGTCTGGCTCACAAATTTTCTCAAATTCCTGAACCTTTGCCTATAGGCTTCTGGAACCAGTTCATAAGCTTTAAGCACAGCCTGTTTTACTGTCTCATAGTCAGCTGCATCTTCAACTGATAGGGCTGAATAAGCCTGATGAGCTTTACCTTTAATCACTCTCTGCAACATGAGAGGCCAGCAGTTTCTTGGCCACCGTAGGCTCTGAGCAACGTTCTCAAAATGCTGAAAGTATTTATCAACCTCGGTCTCATCAAATAGAGGAACCAGTCTAACTTCGCAACTGGCGACAAACCTTTCACTAGAGCCAGAAGTCTGACCCACAAGCCTTAGCTTCTCTAGCTCAAACAGCCTTTCTTTCTCTCTTTCCTCAGCTTCTAGCTGTCTTTGTTCTTCTCTCTCTGCAGCTCCTAATCTAAGCTTCTCTAGCTCTAACTTTAGTTGTTCCATCTTGTACTGACAGTCATCTGATTAACTTTCAGGAAACATTTCTAATACCTTGGCTTCAAACACACTCGTAGATATATAGTGCTCAACTATTCTCCTCTGAATCTCTGCCTTTTTCATAGCCGGCTTCACCGTAAGAAGTTTTAACCTCTTACAATGACCAACAACTCTGCCTTTTTAACGTCCTTTAATGCCTCAGAGGTTGGCAATGCCAGGAATTCACCAATATCCATTGCTGCTGGTTTCCACACACAAGTCAATCAAAAGGGAAGTAATCAATGAAATCGATCAATCAATAAGCTCCAATTTGTTCAGATCCCAGATGAACCCCTACTTTATATTACGTACCAGCAGCAATCGACCACAAACTGAGTCAGGGTTTAATGTTAAACCACTATATTTATTCGTATCTACTCAAAATATAGGAAATTAAACAAACTACTCTTCTAAACAGAAGTTAACAGTGTTATGCGTTTGTGGCCCCCAAACCGTCAACCTTAGGAACAGATCTCAAAGATTTAAGATGGCAAGCTGAAAAGTTTCAGCTGTCTATGGCATAGGTGAGGGGAGAAACTTATAAATCTACATTAAAATGCAACAAGGAGGCAATCACAGAGAATTCTCAGGCTCCATGCTGGGAAAATGAAGTAACAGTCACAGAAGATCACAGCGGTCAAATTGTATTCTGAAATTGACAGAGATATTACAAGGTGACAGTCACAGAATATCCCTTAACACAAGTGGTCACCACATAACACACCCAAATCCATGTAAGGGTTAACGAAAGTGCTCGCCACAGAATACTCCAAAAATCCACATATGGATCATAAGAAGTGAAAGTCACATATCCAATATGCACTGTGTGCACTCATTCACCCAATCCTTTGGGCATGGGAAAGTATCAAACTTCACCCATTACTGTAGCCAGCTCCTGTTCGCAGTCCGAAGTCTTAACACTCTTCTCTCTCTCTCTCTCTCTCTCTCTCTCTCTCTCTCTCTCTCTCTCTCTCTCTCTCTCGGAGTGTCCTAGCAGTCTGTCTACATTATGTTATACTGATGTCATACTCCAGCCTCGTCCAGGCATTTAAAGTGACGCCAACAGTACATGAAACCAGTGGTCACATAACAGTAATGATAAAATAAGTCAAAGTCAGCATGGTTTCTGTGAAGGGAAATCTTGCCTGACACATCTGTTAGAGTTCTTCGAGGAAGTGACAAGCAGGGTGAACAAAGGAGAGGCAGTGGATGTCATTTGCTTAGATTTTCTGAAGGCATTTGAAAAGGTGCCTCACATGAGGCTGCTTTACAAGGTAAAATCATACGGCTTTACAAGAAAGGTACTGGCATGGATAGGGGAACGGATGACAAGCAGGAGGCACCAAGTGGGAGTAAAGAGGTCCTTTTCTAGTTGGCTGCCGGTGACTAGTGGTGTTCCTCAGGGGTCAGTATTGGGACTGCTACTTTTAACGTTGTTCATCAATGATATGGATAATGGAATTGATGGCTTTGTGGCAAAGTTTGTGGATGATACGAATATACGTGGAGGGGTAGGTAGTGTTGAGGAAGCAATGTGATTGTAGCAGGAATTAGGCAATTTGGAAGAATGGGCAAAAATATGGCTGATGGAATACAGTGTTGGGAAATGTATGACAATGCATTTTGGTAAAAGGAATATTAATACAGACTGTTATCTAAACGGGGAGAAAATTCAAACATCAGAGGCGCAGAGGGACGGGAGTCCTTGTGCAAGACTCTCAGAAGGTTAATTCACCTTCTTGAGCCTGTGATAAAGAAGGCAAATGCAATGTTGGCATTTATTTCAAGGGGGAATAGAATATTAAAACAAGGAGATAATGCTGAAGCTTTGTAAGACACTAGTGAGGCTGCACTTGGAGTACTATTGACAGTTTTGGGCCCCTTATCTCTGAAATGATGTGTTCTCATTGGAGAGAGTCCAGATGAAGTTCACAAGGATGATTCTGGGAATGAAGGGGTTAACATATGAGGAATGTTTGGCAGTTTTGGGCCTGTACTCACTGGAATTTAGAAAAATGCATGGGGATCTCATTGAAACCTACCAAATATTGAAGGGACTATATAAGGTAGATGTGAAGAGGATGTTTCCTCTGGTGGGGATATCTAGGGTTAGAGGGCACAGACTCAAAATTGAGGGGTGACCTTTTAGAACAGATGTAAGGAGGAAGTTTTTTAGCCAAAGAGTGGTAAATCTGTGGAATACTCTACTACAGACTGCAGTGAAGGCCAAGTTCATGGGCATATTCAAAGCAGAAGTTAATATGTTCCTGATTGGTTGGGGCATCAAGAAATATGGTGAGAGGGCAGGTGTATGGGGTTGACGATCCGGGATCAGCCATGATAAAATAGCAGAGCAGACTCAATGGGCTGAATGGCCTAATTCTGCTCCTATGTCTTATTGTTTTATAAACTGGACTATCCACTCACTATTAAGGTACTATTATGACAATATGTGAAAAAATCCTAAATGAGGGGAGAATTTAAATGTTTGATCTCCAATTCGATGCTTTATTTCTGTTAATAGGCACTCAATCAGTCAGTTTCCAAAGTTAAACATTCAACTGAATTTATTATGAAAGTAGGTACATATGTCACTAAAAACTGCCTGAAGATTTATTTAGTTTCAGGTGTTAACAGTAGAACAAAGAATTATATTATCAATGAAAAATCTACACTCAAGCAAAGACTGACAAGCAATCAATATGCAAAAGAATACAAACTAAACAAATATAATAGTAAATAAATAAATAATACTGAGAACATGAGTTGGGGTCCTGAAATGTCAGTCCAGGGGTTGTGGAATCAGTTCAGAGTTGAGGTGAGTGAATTTCTCCATGCTGGTTCAGGAGCCTGATGGTCGAGGGCAATAACTGTTTCTGGAACTGTTGGTGTGCGACTCAAGGCTCCTCCGTTAGCTGCTGCTTAGATTTTTTGGATTTAAAAGGAAATTGAATCGTTGGAAAAATCATGTTGCAAAAGGAAATCTTGAAATGTTTCCACTACTTCTTGGGCTTGAGAGTGAGGAAGGATATCAGAAAATCTCTTGACTTATTGAAAACCACCTGGAAGAAATGCAGAACAAGATTGAACAGTATTTTTCCTCCCTTTCAGCACAAGTGTATGACTGGCTGAGGGACCCTTTCTCTGAATCTTCTGCTCAACCCGAGAACTTGACTTTAGCAGGAGAGGAAGAACTTTGTGAGCTGCAGTCTGATCGTGCACTCAAGATGAGATTTACTGACCTGCCCCTGGACAAGTTCTGGATTTCTGTGAAAGAAGAGTATCAACAGAAATTTATTATGTTTGCCTTATGAGTTTTTTAAATTTATGAAAGGGAAAGAAAGAGATTAATTTCAAGAAAGGTAAACTAAGATTAACTATCTGTTTCTTTTTCAAGAAAGATTGGCTAAAATTTCATTCCCTACTCAAAAGAGTATTGGCAATTATTTTTGGGTTATCATATCTACAATTTACTGATCTCGCTAATGTACCTTACGCTGTAGATATAATAATTGTTAAGCAGGAATTCTCTGAGATCTGAAAACTATTTCAAAGGTTCCTCTTGGGGCAAAAAGGTTGAGAAAGGTTGATCTGACAGAACATCAACCCTTTGCTTATTCTCATCCTTCCATCATAACTACATAAGGCCTTGTTCCCCCGGTGGAGAGACTTCATCGTTCTGACTGTCTGGGGACCCTGAACGAAACCTTAGGCGACAGGCTAGGAGTACTGTGCCATTCTGGATTGATCTGTTTTTACTTATTTTACTTTAACCACAGGCCGTTCCGGCTCTTCGAACCATTCCACACCAGCACCACCCCCCCAACAAACCCGACTAACCCTAGGTGAGTAACAGGACAATCTAAAATGGCCAATTAAACTACCAGCTGTGTCTTTAGACTGTGGGAGGAAACCCAATCCCCATACCCCTTTTGTCAATTATTCTTCCCATGATTCTTCCTACCCCAGCCCGGATCACGGGACAGGCACTAGGCTCAACTTCCTTTATATCACGTGGATGTTTCCATAATGTGTACATGGTTCCCATGGCATTATTATCAGTCTGTGCTTTTTCCACTCCTGCCGACTACAGACGCATAGACATCTCTCAGCGTGTTAGCCAGTGTCATTTCACTGCCTCCTGGACCCCTATTTGACTTCTCTTTTCCCTCATCGATTTGCCTTAGTCCTTCCATCTTTTCAAGTGCAATCCTCACGGGCTGTCCCGCTTGCAGTGCCAGAAGAGCCTGTAGAACCCCCTTTAATTGTGCAAGTGCAGGTTCATGTGTCTTTGATTAAATATCTCATAATCTACGCCATCCCTCCCCTGTCTATGGTAAATCCCTGTGTCTGTACCTACAGATCGAAGACTCACAATTCCTGACACTTATTCTTAGTACTCCAGCCAATTCAGGCCTTCTCAATCTGCTTGAATTGCCACTATCAGGGAGCTATTGACTTGGACTCCAAGATCCCCTGTACATCAATGCCATGAAGGATCCTGCCATTAATTGTATACTTTTCCTTTACATTTACCCTACCAAAGTGCAACATCTCATATTTGTCCTGATTACAGTCCATCTGATGTTTGTCTGCCCATAGGACAAATTAACCTGTATCCACTCATTTGTGTCACTGATCTAAACAGAACACACGAATAGATAGTTTTACTCTCTCAGGTGTTGTTCAATTGCTCAAATGAGCAATTTTGCACTTCTCTAAACACCATTGATGTTACGGCTAAAGAAGAGCTTCGGGGCTGAAAAGCACTCTCTCCATGGCAGACAGTTAGCAGCAGATGACCAGTTGTAGAGGATGTTGCAGAGTAGCTGGAGTCAGCTACCACTTTTTCTCAAAGGTGTATTCAAAGGGAAATGTTATGTTCATTGGTGAAGTTCAAATTTCAAAGTAAATTTTATTACCGAAGAACAAATACAGTATGTCTTCATATACAACCCTGAGATTCATTTACTGTAGGCATCATCAGCAAATAAATAGAATAGTCACTATAACAGAATCAATGGAAGATCAACTAGAGAGCAGAAAACAACAAACTGCAAATACAAATTTAAATACATAGTAGTAAATAACGAGAACATGAGATAACAAGATAAAGGGTGAGATCCTTGCTTGTGGGAACAACTCAATGGATGAACAAGTGAGTGTAGTTATTCCCTTTGTTCAAGAGCCTGATGGTTGTAAATGTTCTCAAACCTGGTGGTGCGAGTCTTCAGGCTCTTATACCTTCTATCCGATGGCAGCAGTGAGAAAAGAGCATTGCCTGGATGGTGGGGGATCTTTGATAATGGATACTGCTTTCCTACAATGGTTTTTCATGTAAATGTGCTCAGTGATTGGAAAGGCTTTACCTGTAATGTAGTGGGCCGAATCCGCTACCTTTCATGTTTCCATACCAGGCTGTGTTGCAGCTAGTCGATACACTCTGCACTGAACATCTAAAGAAGTTTGTCAAAGTTTTAGATGTCATGCTGAATCTCCACAGACTCCGAAGGAAGTAGAGGCACTGCTTGTGCTTTCTTCACAATTGCACTTGTGTACAGAGTCCAGAAAAAATCCTCTGAAATAATAACCCCCAGGAACTGAAGGTCTCCACTTTGATCCTCCTATGAGAATTGGCTAATGGACCTCTGATTTCCCTCTCCTGAAGTCTACAACCAGTTGCTGAGATGAAGTGAGAGGTGCAAATGGTGCCCAAATGCTGGTGTTAACCAATGGAGCCAGGAGAAGGTTATTTAGCTTTCACTGGGTTTATGATCCTGCAACTACTTTGAAAAAATATCTCCCTACAAGTGAGTCCCTTGCAACCTGTGCCAACAATGGTCAACAATCTTCTTCAAAGGAAAATAAGGCTGTTTATACTGGCCAGGGCAGCACCCCGACAACCCTCTTCCTGCTCCTTCCTTGTGTCAGGCACTGCTTCAAGACCCCGCACTCTGCAAAATTGCCCAGTACAGAAGCTATGGTGATAAAGTTTCTACACTTGCAAGACATCCGCTGCTATGTGCCCCTCGACCAAAGCAGCCTATCAAATATTATATAAGTAAAGTTGCTTTATTTTTATTTTTTGTGTGATCCAGGTTCGAGTGTAACTCAGTTGTTGTGGTTGGAGAGTGTGCTGTGTGAGCTGAAAGAGAGTACAAAGTAGATCTTGTGCCCTCAGGACTTGTCTCTCCAGGTACTGAAAATGTTCGCCAGTGCAATTTCTCTGAGGATGTACTAATGGGCCTTTGACATTGACCATAGGAAAATCTCATGATTCATAACAACCTGCATCTTAAAGAAGTGGAACTATTTCCCATTGATGTAGAAATTGGTGGTACAAGTTTGAGGACAGCCTGGCACATCCCAGTACAGGAGAACCCGGCTGCTCCTCACTGAAATTAAAGTAGCTGAAGTAATTTCTTTGTAAATAGAGAGTCTGGGAAACCTCTCTCAAGCAGCCATGAGCAGAAAATTTGGAGATATGGGCAAGGGTTTGCTTGAAAATGTTCCAGTGGTGAGGAAATTGAGAACTATTATGACATTACTGATAGAATAGCCCAGGTACAGGAGCATGGCTGAAGATTTTTCCACAGAATATCACACCTCAGTGATAAATGTCTTGGAAGAATTGAGCTTCATAAAAACATTGTTCATTTGAGGTTCAGATAGATGCGATGTCTTTGAAGATTCTGAGATGAGCTCTTTCTCAATGGGCACGTCTTTGCCTTCCGCCGCAAAGTGCCTGACCCAATTGAGTGGTCAGCCATTGTTGTGATAAAGCCTCAAGTGATGTCACTATTGATGCACCCATTGGAAAGGAATCTCAGCAGGCAATGGTTGTAACCCACACATTAGCCTTTATAAAGTGTTTAGCCTGTGAATCTTGAAAATGTCCAGTCAGGAAAAGGCAGGGCACATAAACCTGGATTGGACATAGAATTGGCTAGAAGAGTTTCACCCAGAGTTGTTTATTAGCCTATCTGGGTCAAATGCAATTCTGCACATTATGCACTGTTGGATCTGGTGATTTCCGATCCGCAGGTTCTTATGGGAGTCCAAGAATGAGTCGAAAACTTGTTCCTTCATGATTACCTATTGAAAGGGTAGAACAAAGAAATAGACACAGAGCACATGGCAATAGTTTTACCACTAGGAGATCAGCAGAAACTAAATAACAATATGGCAACCTTTGCAGAAAAGATACGTTTAGGAGCTTAGGAGGGATAATGGCGCCTAACAGCAACTCCTTTGCTTGCATCTTCGGAAACAGCTCTACTTCCATCTTTAATACCTTTATTTTTCCCTTACAGGGTTCTTTTGAAGACCCTGACCTGGAGATACATGCAGGCTTCAGTTCCTTGTGGGAATGGGACCCATCCTCAGGGTTCCACAACTGGCCATTATTCGACATGCCAAGGGTTTAACCTGAGAGTCTCAATCGTGTTCAGAAGCCTAAGATCTCGGGGCTCTGGAAATGGGCAGATCGAGGGTCAGTGTCACGGCAGGAGGCTCGTGTGTCATCAGGGAGGCTGAAAAATCTTTCGCTGTGGGCCTGAAGACCCGAGGTCTTTGTGATCTTTGGACACAGAGCTCAAAAAAAGCAACAAGATGGATTTTTAACATCGTAAACCAGGGGGTGTTGTTCTGTCTCTTGCTCGCTGTGAAAATGGGGGACATCTCCCTCTCCCTTGCCAGGTAGAGAGAAAACCTGTGGTTTGTTGAATGTCGGATGAAATGTGAAGCCTTTGGGGTAACTTTGGTCTGTGTCTTTGCTTTTTCTTAGCACACGCTTATGTTCAGTAGCGGGTGTTCTTTTTGTTTTACTAATAGGATTAAAGAAATAGATAAGGTTTATTCAGTAATGCCTAGTGAAGATCTCTATAAGGAAAGGGTGGAACTCCAAACACAGCATGATTTGCTTTTGACTTTTCCCATTGAGCAGCAACTTCTTAAATCTAAAAACCAATTTTATATACATGGGAACAGGTCAGGCAAATTATTGGCTGGTCAGTTAAAAGCAACTATGGCTAGAAGACAGATCCTGAAAATTCGAAGACCTGATAGAACCGAAACTGTAGATCCTTATGAAATTAATAAGGTATTTATGGGTTTCTACTCTAACCTTTATAAATCTGAATTTTCAGGCAATATTACTTTTATGAATAAATTTTTGCAAAAATTGAATACACCTAAAATTTCTACCCAAGATATGAACACATTAGATGCACCTACTAAACAAGAGGAAGTAGCAAGGACTATATCCTCTTCCCAATCAGGCAAGGCTCCGGGATCGGATGGATATACAGTGGAATTTTATAAGACTTTCATTGAAATACTTACACCCTATTTATGTCAAATTTTCACTGATTCTATATCCTCTGGGAATCTCCCGAAAACTTTTTATGAAGCGTCAATCTCACTATTCTTTTTTTTAATATAATTTTTATTGAGTTTTCGAAGTGATTACATAGAAAGATAATATCTACCCTCCCCCCTTCCCTTAACCCTTCCCTCCGATATACACCCCTACCTGAAAAAATAGAATTGAAAGAAGAACTGCTTGGATATTGGAAGATTTCTACATGCTCCATGGGATTCAAAATAAATTTAGTATATTTATATATTACTTTCTCCATGGGACCAACATCTTTATCATCGGAGCAACTAAATATGCCATCCTATCTTTTGTAAGTAAGGGTGCCAGATATTCAAAAATGTTTCATATTTATTTCTTAAATTATAAGTAATTTTTTCGAGTGGAATACAACTAGACATTTCATTGTTCCAACGATTCATACTTAAATACGAATCCGATTTCCAAGTAACTGCTATAGCCTTCTTGGCTACTGCCAATGCAATTTTTATGAATTCTTTCTGATATTTATTCAGTTTAAGTTTCGGTTTTATCCCTTCAATATCACCTAATAGAAATAATACAGGGTTACGTGCGAGTTGAGTTCCAATAATTTGTTCCAATAAGACTCTTAAATTTATCCAAAAAGATTGAATTTTAGAACAAGACCAAGCAGAATGTAAGAAAGTACCAATTTCTTGATTATACCGAAAGCATTGATCAGATAAGTTTGAATTTAATCCATTTATTTTTTGCGGTGTAATATATAATTGGTGTAAAAAATTATATTGTACTAATCTAAGTCCAATGTTTATTGTATTTGTCATACTGTCAATACACAGGCTTGACCAATTTGTTCAATCAATATTAATATTCAGATCCATTTCCCATTTTTGTTTTGACTTGTGGATTCCTTGTTTAAATGTCTGTTTTTGAATCAAATTATACATACAAGAAATAATTTTTTTAATTTTTCCTTTTTAAATTAAAATTTTAATTTCTTTGGGTTTTGGCAAAAACATTGTTTAACGCTGTCCTTCATGGTTGGATTTGGAGGAAAACTTGGTGAAGGGGTTCTCTTTGGCCTCTTTACTGGACGCTCCTCTTCCCTTTTTGTTTTCTAAGATTAGCAGACAAAACTTTAATCCTATTATTAAACATACTTTAAAAAATTGGTTTCAGTTTCATAGATTTTCAGAGTTAAATAATTTTGTTCTTTCTAGTAACATCTATTTTAATTATTTTTTTAACCAATCAATTTTGGATAAGACCTTTTTAATTTGGAAAACCAAGGGAATAACAACTTTTTCAGATTTATTTTTACGGGACTGTTTAATGTCTTTTTCTCAGTTAGTGGATAAATATGGTTTACCTAATGTACATTTCTTTAGATATTCACAAATTAGGATTTTATAACATGGTTTTCTGTCAAATTACCCTTATGCCTTTCCACCTAATATGACAGATGTTCTTTTTCAGCTTAAACCAGCTCAAGAAGGGTTGATAGCTATAATTTATAAACGGATATTGAATTCACGAATGATATCTAATGATGAAATTAGACATGCCTGGGAATTGGAAGTTCAAGAGTCACTTTCAGATAATCAATGGAGTAAAATTCTTCATTTGGTTCACAACTCATCTATTTGTGCCCGTCATTCCTTGATACAGTTCAAGGTAGTGCATTGGGCCCATATGTCGAAGGTTAAACTAGCACATATTTTTTCCAACATCAATCCTATTTGTGACAGATGTAATAGTGAGGTATCCACTTTAACTCATATGTTTTGGTCTTGTATAAAGCTAGACAATTTTTGGAGAGATGTTTTTAAAACGTTATCAAAAGTCTTGGATCTGGACCTACAACCTAATTTACTTACGGCAATATTTGGGATTACCCCATCGGAAGCAGGAAATGTTCCTGTTTCTGCTCAACGTATCATAGCCTTTTCAACTTTATTGGCTAGGAGAGCCATTTTACTGAAGTGGAAGGATTCTAACCCACCTACTGTCCAGTATGTCCTGTTTAAGTTTAGAGAAAATAACAAGTCGGATATTTGTTACTTCCTTTAAATTTGAGTAAATCTGGCGACCTTTTATTCAATATTTTCATTTGATTTTATTTATTACTGTTCCAATTTTTTTTGAAGTTTTAGATTCTATTTAAAATTCAAAGTTTTTTTTTCTTTCCTCTATGAACTGATAAGAGGAGAATTGCTGTTTTCTTTTTTATTATATATTCTACACTAGCTTAACACTATGTATGATTTTGATAAAGCCTACTTTAATCTCTGTTTGTATGGTTATTGATATATATATTTAAGATAATTCTCCTCTTGTTTGTATTGGTGTTACTTTTAAATCAATAAAAAGATTAATAAAGAAAGAATACCTTATTAAAAACACAACTGATTGCAACAGCACCTAAAATGTAACATGATCACATTCCTCGGATGCTGACTGATACAGTTACAGTTCCCACATGCAATTAAACTTTTATAACAATAACTAGGATGTACTAGAATTCTGAAATATATTGAAAAGGTACAGGGTAATACATTTTGTATGCTCTGACTATAAAGACCATTATTTAATGTCTCAGTTCAGAACATTCAAAAATGCCAGCTAGCAACATGTCTGAGCTTCATTCCTTCCCCAGCTAATACAGCCGCAGTTTATTGCATCTGATGGGCCACACACACACACACACACACACACAAAACCAAAAAAGTGCTGCCACATCAAATGTGACAGAGCAGAATACAGATAACAATTGTGCAGCAGCAATACCAAACCAAAACAATTGCCGCTAGCCTGCGACTGCTACAGACTGTTATACTTACATGACGTGCCCCCAGCTCCAATAATTGCTTCAGAGGTTGAATCCTATAGTTGATCCTTTATTAGCAATTTGCAAACATACAAACTTGAAGCAAAGAAACTTAACCATATCCAAATGTAACCTAGGCATTATTCAGCATTATCTCAGCAGTCAGCTAAGGGTATGATCACCACTGGTCTCAAGCTACAAACCACCCCAAACTGCAAGAATATGTAACTTATTCCCCACTAATGTGACAACTTACTGTAGGTTTTCACAAATAGAGCAGCGGAGGCGTCTTATGTTTAAGATAAACCATAACACCTCATTTATTGGACACCAAAAAATGAACACAAAGAGTAGTAAAAGTGCTTTAAATTATTATCTCATCACATCCGACCAGCCCCTTAGAACGAATCCCAATCCAATGTCAGTGGTTGTGAATTCTGTACATTTCCACCAATTACATTACCCTACAGAGACACCCGATTCCCCCCGCACCCCCCCCCCCAGAATTCACTAAAACCGGCACTGTGCGCCTGTTTGGAGCTCGGACAATATGCTTGGCGTGGGACATATGTTCCATGTGTGGAGGAACAGCAGATGCCTTTGGCTCATCCAGAGGTGTGCTGGCATGCTCATGTCATGTTGTGATAGCAGGGGCATGGCAGTGGAATATTCTGAATCTTCTCGGGCCGGGTTAAGGCGATCTACCGAAACATATTCAGGTTTACTACTCTCATCTCTGATAAAAGGCTTTTCTGTCCATTCCAAAATGCAGAACGGGCCATCGTAAGGGGGTCTAAGGGGTTGTTGGTGTGCATCATGGCGGACAAAAACAAATGAGGCACAATGTAGGTCGACAGGAACTCCAGTGTTCTGCACAATGATGGGAGGAAGGAATAGGTGAAAAGGAATTGAGTTTATTGAGGAGGGTGGAACACTGTTGAGTGGCTGGTCAGGCGGTCGTGGCATCAGGAATAAAATTAGCTGGCACTCGTAACAGCTGCCCGTATACCAGTTCAGCAGCAGATGACTGCAGGTCCTCCGTTGAAGATGTTCTGAGCCCCAGTCGGACCCATGGGAGACAATCACACCAACACTCATCCATCAAGGAAGCTCTTAGATCAGCCTTCAATGAGCTGTGCATTGGACTGCGGGTGATACGCTGTGGTGTGATGTAGCCTAACACTGAGGTTCTGAGCCATCACAGCCCAGAGGTCTGATATCAATTGGGGACCCACGGTCAGAGGAAATATCAAGTGGGGTGCCAATTCGATCAACGTCTGTGGCCACTGTCAATGCTAGAGGACTGACCTCTGGCCACCTGGTGTTATGGTCCACCATGGTAAGGAGGTGCATGAAATCACAGGGGGAAGGGCTGGAGAAGAGAGCCAACCAGATCAACATTCACATGGTCAAACTGTTGCTCAGGGTCCTCAAAAGCTGCCAATGGTGCCTGGACATGGTTAATTTTGGCTCACTGGCATTCCACACAGGCTGCAGTCTAATCACACACATCCTTTCCAAGGCGATGCCACAGAAAATTTAATGCTTCAGCATCCATCAGCCATTGGAAAGTAATCAATACACAGAAGTTTATGCCTCATCATAAATGGTCTCACCTGAAGCATAGTCGTTTGCTGGAAACTGAGCTGGTGAAAGGGTGAATGTGCCGAAAGCATTCCATTGAAGATTTCAATCTCTCTTTTAGGCAGAGATGCAATGTGTTGTTGTTGCATCATTATGCTTGTTACTTCCTTTCATGTCCTTATGGCTTCCAACGTGACACTTAGATCTTTATCATCTCAAACACGAGAGCCTTCATATTGTAAATCAATGTCCTCAGAAGCACCTTGTGCTATTGGTTATGGCATTGGTTCAGAGTGCCTCCTTGATGCAGACTGAGTGTGCACACCCTGAACTGCTCCTTGGTGTTCAAACTCATGGCTTATGGACATTTGTTCCTCAAATGTATTCACAATGACATCAAGTATGCTGGATTTTCTCTGTTCCATGTCATCATAGGAACTCTCACCAGAGAACTGTTCTGCTAAATCACGTTTAGCATCCATGGCACTTGAAGCTCTCAGCCCTTTAACTTTGGCCATCTTGGTTGCAATTTCTTCCTGCAACTTAACTTGTTTCTCCTCTCACCAAAGTTCTTTCTTGTTTCTCCAAAGCTGTTTCATCTTTTCTTCCTGATTTTCCCAAAGCTGCTCCTCCTTTTCTTCCAGTGTGAGCTTGTTCCTCAATATTTGTTGTCTTGCATATAACTCAGCTAAATCAGCCGAGATATCAAATGCATGAGTTATTCTGCAAGCAATAGAACATGCTGCATGTATGTTAGACATGCTGTCTTCAGCGCATACATCATCATGTTTTTGACTTTGTAAATATTTTCACGTCCTCCAAAAATCTGACCTTGAACATTGCATGTTTGTCTAATTTCTCTCTTACGCTTAGCCTCAAGGTCACTGCTTCCAGCTGGACTCATGTTGTTTTCCAAGCGCACAAACCACATAAAACAACAACAAATTCAACTCAGCTTATCAACAATGGAAGCAACTCTATTCTCCAGCTTTTTAACAGAACAACCTGGCCGAACACTTCAGGCAAACACCACTTTACAGCTTTTCAGTGGACACGCCAATGATGACCATTCAAAGCTATGTTTCAAACCCAAACACACAGCATGTATCAACAAAAGGTTGTTACTTGCCACAAGCTACTCCTAACTGCATGGACACATTCGAATACTTATGTTCATTTGGTATAACTGTAGAAACCAAACCGAAACAAGCCTACTGTTACCCTCTCGCAGCAAAGGTTTTTGACCTAAAAACTGCAATGAAATTAGTAAAAATATATAACCTATTCCCTTCACTTTTACCACACCCACACTAGTGACTAGTTACCATAATAAGCATAATAAACGTGCAACACAGATTACCGTGCAGCTAGAGAACAGATATATGACTCCTACAGATTCCTTGACAGGATTGTACTGGTTTAGGACTGCAGAACTCTGTAAAGCAGATGATTGTATTTCCAGTCGTTTCTTGTCAGCTGTACAACCTACATTCAAACAGACAAACATTCAGTTCATAGCAGGAGTTGGCTACTCAGCCTTTCATATCATGGATATAATTGTAACCTCAACACCAAAGTCCACTCCCTGAACTTGCACAAAGATGCCCAGATTCCTCTGTGTCTCAGAGTCCTGTAATCTCTCAGCATTTTGTTAGTGTACTAGTTTATTTTTCTGCCAAAATGGATAAATTCATATTTTCTCAATTGTACCCCACATCTTTGCTCAACTAGCTTATCCATATCTTTGTGATCTCCATGAATTCCCTTCACAGGTTACATTCTGACCAAATATAGCAACCATTCATACATACTCTTCACCAACATCAGATATCCAGAGTGTTGTAAGCTGATGCCTAGATACATCTTGCCGACCAGAAAAAGACCCATTTATTTTAACTGTTTTCTATCCGTGCCAATATGTTTACTCTTGACCTTTGAGCTATGGCATTATTAATCACTATTTCAAACAATTTCCCTCTGACTATTGTTAAACTAACAATCCTGCAGTGTTTTGCTTTTTGTCTCTTTCCCTTTCTAAAAAATACCCCAAGTAATTGACAAAGGCAAATCTTGAGCACCATGGATCAGGAAGAGAGGTAGATGAAAGAGGAGATATAGAACTAGAGGGAGGAGAAGTGGAACTGAAGAGGTGATCTATAAATTTATCTTTCAGCTAGTTTGTCCTTCAAGAACTCATCCAAACAAAATATAATGGTCCATGAATTACATTTGATTAGCATTTTCTGTTAAGCATATTAAAGCATTTAAACATTATCAAGCCAAATATATTCATGAATTCAGATAGGATTTATACTGATGCATAATTTGAATTCTATACAAACTATTCAGCAACACGAATAATACTAAACACATGGTTGTTAGGATTGTATTTTAAGAATGTTAACTAGTGGTTTGAAAGGTATTATTTATGGTAGATTAGTTTGATTTCTCATTGATGTCCAGGATGTAACATTACACTCTGTGTATTTCGAGTCAGATTTCCCCAACCTTTGCTGCAGCTACAAAGAGGATGAGAAATGGATGGAATGGACTATCTCTGTATTAAACACCAGGTTTGAGTGTCATTTCTATTGACTCTACAAATCAAGCATTCTGCAATTCCAATCGTATTGAATACAGATGAAAGGAACAAAATGACTTCGGGGTTTAACCAGGATCTAATCCAGGAACAGGTTCTGCAGGTGCTGGAAATATTGAGCAACACACACAAAATGCTGGAGAAACTCGGCCAGTCAGGCAGCATTTTTTGGGGAAAACATTCTGGGCTGAGACCCTTCATCAGGACTGGAAAGTTAGGAGACGGAAGTCAGAAAAACAAAATGGGGGGAGAGGAGGAGGAGAAAGAGCTGCTGCTGACAGGTAATAAGTGAGCCCAAGTCAGGGGGATGATGGGTGGTGGAAAGTCGGATGGAAAGCTGCCTGCTGACCCCATTAAGTCTTACTGTATCAGGTCAAACACAAGCAAAAACCTACCATGCTTGGTAGATTTTACTAAGCATGCAACCATCCTTCTTCAGCTGTTGAATCAGCACTTCCACAGTTTAAACAAAAACAGGAAGAAACGGTAAAAATGGTAACTGACAGAGAACTTCAGAGGAAGTAATGATCATTTCCAGTAAATGAATAAACTTTGCACCAGTTTCTTGAGATCTTATTGGAAGACGTCACTGCCATTGAAACTGTGACTAACCCATTATGGATGCATTACTAGTCCAATGTACATTACACCACAGTCTCTGTACTTCTGTTCACTTCATTCTTAGCTGCAGTTCCTGGTGAATGTGTCCGGGGAAAACCAGTGATATCACCGTCTGGCTTTTATTGTAAGGACCAGTGGATGTCATCAAGCTGCAAAATCCATCGCCTTGACACTGCTGTGAACATTACGGACTGTCTCCGAGGGAAAAGGATGTACCTGATTGGAGATTCCACAATACACCAGTGGTTTACATACTTGACTCGATTTCTTCCAGGTTAATCTGTCTACCTTATTTTGGTGAATAATACATTAAATGCATGTGTTATATTTGAGATTGCTCTCTGATATGGCAGGTTATATAGGAAATGCTAGAGATACAGGCCATTCAGCCCAAGAGTCCACTGTGGTGATAAACTCACACTTGTGTCCTCTCACAAAAATCCATCAACAGAAACTTCTGCTCCCTTCGCCCTCATTGGTTTGTCTAGTCCCTCATTCAATGCATCTTATACCGTCTTCAACCACTCCCCGTTCTAATTTTTCACAACTCTGTCGGAAAGAAGCTCCTTCTGAATTCCCTTTGGAATATCGGGTGACAATCTGAGCAGAGTCTCAGAAAGGCAGCCCTTAAGGACCTCCAGCACCCAGGGCATGCCCTTTTCTCACTGTTACCATCAGGTAGGAGGTACAGAAGCCTGAAGGCACATACTCAGTGATTCAGGAACAGCTTCTTGCCTCTGCCAGCTGATTCCTAAATTCCTAAATAACCCTTGAACACCACCTCACTGTTTTTTAATATATGTTATTTCTGGTTTTTGCACAATTTTTAATCTATTCAATACACGTACACGGTATAATCTTTCGAGTTCTGACCTCACAAGCACGTGGTACGGGAAGCAATCCTGAGATCACTGTGCTGGATGCCTTGCCCTTTAACTTAGCCTTAAGTCCCTGAACTCCTTATGCAGAACCTCAGGGCCAGATTAACCTAGTAGCAAAAGTAGCATATGCTATGGACCCCGCATTTTCGACATCTCACCGTATTCTCACGACTGTTAGAGGGAGTTATAGGTAGATGATTCATTTACACTTAAATAAATGACTTCAGCCATCAGTCTTCTGTTCTTTGACAAAGTACTGTGGATTGAGTTCATAACAATGTATTTCCTAAAAGCTGTGAACTCAGTTTCATTTGTAACAATGCATCTCTGGCGCCCCTGAGACAAGAATGCTAAGTTTACAGGTACAGTAGTTGCAAAGACACCATATCTATGCTTTTTCAATATGAATTGTCCTCTTTGTTAGCATGTAACATACCAAATAATGTATTATGGATTTTAACTTGCATTCCTAAAGGCCATGAACGCCAGTTTAGGCATACTGGCGCCGGTAGAATGAATTTAGTCAGAAGATGTGAAAACTTCAAAGATTTGTCTATACTTGTAACTATGAACTGTCCTTTGTATTTAGCAGGTAAATATTGAGCCTCAATCACAAGTCGGGTTGACCTGTTCTGCCTGGGGTCTCTGCCTGCTGAAACCTTGTTTTGTTGAATCAAGAAACTGCCTTGTACCTACCAGTAATGCAATGCTCCATGATTTCATCCACGCCACAACAACGATGATCTGGCAACGCTGTTGTTTTCATGTCGGGGGAGCTGCATGCTGCATGGTACAGTATGCGTGTGCAGGCATGGGTTGGTTCCTTGCTGTGTCGTGGTATAAATGCTTATGCAAACCAAGGAAGGGGACATAAATCATACCTATCTAAAACAACATGTGAGGAATTCATCAATCTGATTGGATCCAGCATAGTGGATCACATTATCGGTGAAGTGAAGAAATACAAGTATTATTCTGTTTCATTGGATTCTACTCCAGAGAAGTCTAATGTGGACCAGTTGACTGTGCGCTATGTTTTGCCATATGGGCCAGTTGAAAGATTTGTGAAGTTTTTGGATATGGAAGGTCATAGTGCTGAACAGCTCGCTCAAAGTTTACTTGACTTTTTAAAGGAAAATGACATTGATTTAAAAGACTGTCGTCATCAAAGTTGTGACAATGTCAGCAACATGGGTGGCAAGTATAGTGGCTTACAAGCACAAATTAAAGAGCTGAATGAGTTTGCGGATTACATTCCATGTTTTGCACATTCACTAAATTTGGTTGGAAAATGTGCTGCTGAATGTTGTCAAGAAGCATTAATTTTCTTTCAATTTGTAGAAAGCCTGTACACATTTTTTTCTGCTTCTGCTTATCGGTGGGATCTCATTTCTGCTGCATTATCTGATGGTGGTGCTCATTTGCCCATTGTGAAAAGAATGTGAGATACCAGGCGGTCAGCTTGTGCAGATGCAACAAAAACTTTTCTGCAATAAAACAAGTCTTGGATGACATTTCAAATAACAATGATCAGAAGGCAGAGTGTCGACAACAGGCTCGTGGACTGCTTTCAACCATGATGAAGTTGGAAACAGGAATAATGGTCATATTGTGGGATCAAGTATTACAGCATTTTCAAATGGCCAGTGCTCCTTTGCAATCTTCTGGCCAAGACTTGAACACAGCTTGTGCACTCTATGAATCCTTACATGGTATATTCAAGCTATGCGGTTTAATTTTTCAGACAATGAGCAAAAAACCAAGGATCTGGCTAAGTGTGAAGATCGTCAACAACAAAGTCGAAGAAAACACAAGCAAAATTGCGCGTATGATGATTTCAATATTTCCAGAACTCTTGATCTACTTGTTGAATCTCAAATGCCTTCTCAGAAGTTTACTAGCCGAACATTTCTTGCCTTTATTGACAGCTTGCTTTCTGCCCTGTTAAAAAGGCAGAAATCTTATCTAAAGGTGAATGGTGCTTTTGGATTCCTTCATCAGTTACAGTCGTTTACACCTGAAGAGATCATAAAGAGGTCATCAAATCTTATTAAATCATATCCAGAAGATCTGGAAGAAAGTATTAATGAAGAATTTGTGCAGTTTATTGAATTGTTGAATACTGATTTGCTTCTCATATTGGCGCCAAACAAGACCTTGTAGAGTTACAGTTTGATAACTGACAATTCTTTGGAGTCATGTTTTCCAAATGCAGAAAATGCCTTTTGCATCTATTTGTCACTCATGGTTACCAACTGCAGTGGAGAACGCTCATTTTCAAAACTGAAAAGGATTAAAAATGAACTAAGGAGCACCATGAGTCAAAACAGATTGAACAATCTCACTCCAATAAGCATTGAACATGAACTTCTGCATGAAATAGACATCTCCAGTATCATCAACAAATTTGCTCATGCTAAATCTAGAAAATCTAAACTTTCAAATTGTAGTTTTGTTACTTTTGACATTTGAAATTGATACCTACGTGTAAGTAATACTATTACTGAAGTGTTAGACATTTGTCGTATTATCTGGCTGTATAGCAAATGAAAAAATTGAATTATTTTACTATGCAAGTAAATAATTTATGTTTTAATATTTATGTGCATTTTTTAAATTTAGGGCCACTTTGTAACATATGCTGCAGGCCCCGCACTAGCTTAATCCGGCCCTGGTCAGATGTATCAGTTTTACAAAGGAGTAAAAGGAATTACAGAGGCATGAGAGCATCTGGCCAAAGTGTCAGTACCTCCAGTTGAACTCTGTCTTCTTGTGTGTTGCCCCCGAGCTGTCAGTCTGTGGTTTTGTATTGCCATGTGCTCCTGTCCCGGCTCCTGCTCTACTCCGGCCCCTGTATTACTGAGTACTCCGTCTCCCATCTGTTTCTCATTATTACCTGTATTGTTGCCACCTGTGTCTCATTGTGCTCCACCTATCATCTGCCTCTCTGTTTATTGTCAGTGTATTTCAGTCCTGTGTTTTCACCTGTTTGTTACCAGATTGTGCCAGTGAATTTTCCTGAGCCTTTCCAGCATTTGTGTTTGTATTCTATCTGTCTGAATATCGACTCTGCCTGTTTCCTGATTCTGGTTTTTGGATTGCTCTGGATGTTTTGATCACTGCCTGAACTTTGACACCTACTTTGTTTGCACCTTGGGACTTGTTACTCAATTAATATCACAGTGCTCACAGTACTGGGTCTGTGATTGGGTCCCTGCTCCAGTGGCCTGACAGTACAATCTGGCCAGAATGGATCCAGCAGACCCCGGTTGTCTGAGAGCTGCCCTGGAACAACAGGGAGTGATGGTGGGGAGACACCAGAACCAGCTGGACTCTGTGTTCAGGGCAGTGCAGGGCCAGATTAAGCTACTGCAGGGCCTGTAGCATATGTTGTAAAGGGGCCCTAAATTTTAAAAATGCACATAAGTATTAAAACATAAATTATTTACTTGCATAGTAAAGTAATTAAATTTTTTCATTTGCTATTCAGCTAGATAATACGACAAATGTCTGACACTACAGCAATAGTATTACTTACATGTAGGTATCAATTTCAATTGTAAAAAGTAACAAAACAACAATTTGAAAGTTTAGATTTTCTAGATTTAGCATAAACAAATTTGTTGATGATACTGGAAATGTCTATTTCATGCAGAAGTTCATGTTCAATGCTCATTAGAGTGAGATTGTCAAATCTGTTTTGACTCATGGTGCTCCTTAGTTCATTTTTAATCCTTTTCAGTTTTGAAAATGAGCGTTCTCCACTGCAGTTGGTAACCATGAGTGTCAAACAGATGCGCAAGGCATTTTCCACATTTGGAAAACATGACTCCAAAGATTTGTCAGTTATCAAATGGTACAACTGGAACTCTACAAGGTCTTGTTTGGCCCCAATATGAGAAGCATTAGGACCACGACACAGCAAGGAGCCAACACACGCCTACACACACATACTGTACCATGCAGCATGCAGCTCCCCCGACATGAAAACAACAGCGATGCCAGATCATCATTGTTGTGGCGTGGATGAAATCACAAAGCGTTGCATTACCAGTAGGTACAAGGCAGTTTCTTTATTCAACAAAACAAGGTTACAGCAGGCAGAGATGCCTGGCAGAACAGGATAGGCTGTTGGGTCTGAAGGCTGATAAGTCCCTGGGACCTGATGGTCTGCATCCCAGGGTACTTAAGGAGGTGGCTTTAGAAATTATGGACGCATTGGTTATCATTTTCCAATGTTCTATAGATTCAGGATCAGTTCTTGTGGATCGGAGGGTGGCTAATGTTGTCCCTCTCTTCAAGAAGGGAGGAAGAGAGAAAACAGGGAATTATAGACCGGTTAGCCTGACGTCGGTGGTGGGAAAGATGCTGGAGTCAATTATGAAAGATGAAATTACGACACAGCTGGATAGCAGTAACAGGATCGGTCCGAGTCAGCATGGATTTACGAAGGGGAAATCGTGCTTGGCTAATCTTCTGGAATTTTTTGAGGATGTAACTATGAAAATGGATAAGGGAGAGCCAGTGGATGTAGTGTACCTGGACTTTCAGAAAGCCTTTGATAAAGTCCCACATAGGAGATTAGTGGGCAAAATTAGGGCACATGGTATTGGGGGCAGAGTACTGACTTGGATTGAAAATTGGCTGGCTGACAGAAAACAAAGAGTAGCAATTAACGGGTCCCTTTCAGAATGGCAGGCGGTGACCAGTGGGGTACCGCAGGGTTCAGTGCTGGGACACAGCTGTTTACAATATATATTAATGATTTAGATGAGGGAATTAAAAGTAACATTAGTAAATTTACTGATGACACAAAGCTGGGAGGCAGTGTGAAATGTGAGGAGGATGTTATGAGATGCAGGGTGACTTGGACAGGCTGGGTGAGTGGGCAGATGCATGGCAGATGCAGTTTAATGTGGATAAATGTGAGGTTATCCACTTTGGTGGTAAGAACGGGAAGGCAGATTATTATCTAAGTGGAGTCAAGTTAGGAAAAGGGGAAGCACAACGAGATCTAGGTGTTCTTGTACATCAGTCACTGAAAGCAAGTGTGCAAGTACAGAGGCAGTGAAAAAAGCTAATGGTATGCTGGCCTTCATAACAAGGGGAATTGAGTATAAGAGCAAAGAGGTCCTTCTGCAGCTGTACAGGGCCCTGGTGAGACCACACCTGGAGTACTGTGTGCAGTTTTGGTCTCCAAATTTGAGGAAGGACATTCTTGCTATTGAGGGAGTGCAGCGTAGGTTCACAAGGTTAATTCCTGGGATGGCGGGACTGTCATGTGTCGAAAGATTGGAGCAACTGCGCTTGTTACTCTGGAATTTAGAAGGCTGAGAGGGGATCTTATTGAAACATATAAGATTATTAAGGGATTGGACACGCTGCAGGCAGGAGGTATGTTCCCGCTGATGGGTGAGTCCAGAACCAGAGGCCACAGTTTAAGAATTAGGGGTAGGCCATTTAGAATAGAGTTGAGGAAAAACTTTTTCACCCAGAGAGTGGTGGATATATGGAATGCTCTGCCCCAGAAGGAGGCCAAGTCTCTGGATGCTTTCAAAAAAGAGATGGATAGAACTCCTAAAGATAGTGGAATCAAAGGTTATGGGGATAGGGCAGGAACTGGATACTGATAGTGGATGATCAGCCATGATCACAGTGAATGGCGGTGCTGGCTCGAAGGGCCGAATGGCCTACTCCTGCACCTATTGTCTATTGTCTATTGTAGTGGATGTTGTAGATTTGGACTTTCAGAAGGCCTTTGACAAGGTGCCACATGTAAGGCTGCTTACCAAGTTAAGAGCCCGAGGTACTACAGGAAAATTACTAAGATGGTTAGAGGATTGACTGATTGGAAGAAGACAGCGAGTGGGAATAAAAGGACCCTTGTCTGGTTGGCTGTCAGTAACTAGTGGTGTTCTGCAGGCGTCGGTGTTGGGGCCACTTCTTTTTATGCTGTATATAAATGATTTAGATGAGGAAATATAAGGCTTTGTTGCCAAGTTTGCAAATAATATGAAAATTGGTGGAGGGCCAGGTAGTGTTGAGGAAACAGGTAGGCTGCAGAAGGATTTAGATAGACTAGAAGAATAGGCAAGAAAGTGGCAAATGAAATATAATGCTGGACAATTCATGGTCATGCACTTTGGTAGTTGAAATAAATGTGTGGACTACTTTCTAAACGGGGAGGAAATCCAAAAATCTGAGATGCAAAGGGACTTGGGAGTCCTTGTGCAGAACACCCTAAAGGTTACTTTGCAGGTTGAGTTGGTGGTGAGGAAGGCAAATGCAATGATGGCATTCATTTCAAGTGCAGGGATGTGATGCTGAGGCTTTATAAGGCACTGGTGAGGCCTCACCTTGAGTATTGTGAACAGTTTTGTGCTCCTCATCTTAGAAAAGATGTGCTGGCATTGGAGAGGGTCCAGAGGAGGTTCACAAGGATGATTCCAGGAATGAAAGGGTTTGATGTTTGATGGCTCTGGGTCTGTACTCTCTGGAATTTAGAAGGATGAGGGAGGATCTCATTGAAACCTTTTGAATGTTGAAAGCAGTAGACAGAGTAGATGTGGTAAGGATGTTTCCTATGGTGGGAGAGTCTAGGACAAGAAGGCACAGCCTCAGGATAGAGGGGTGTCCATTCAAAGCAGAGATGCAAAGAAATTTCTTTAGCCAGAGGGCAGTGAATTTGTGCAATTTGTTGCCACGTGCAGCTGTGGAGGCCAGGTTGTTCTTTCCTCCTCCTCCTCAACACCATTTCTGGGCCTTCTCCCTGAAACGTTCTTGATAAGGCCAACTACTATTGTGGCACCCGCAAACTTGATGACACGTTTCAGCTGAATCCTGTGACACAGTCACATGTCAGCAGTGTGAACATCACTGGGCTGAGCACACAGCCTCTGGGAAATGCCACCAGTGCTCAGCGTAATGGGATGAGAGATATTGCTGCCCACAAGGATGGACAGTGGCCTTTCTGTTAAGAAGTTCAGTATCTAATTGCAGACGGAGGTGTTGAGACCCAGCGAGGACAGATTCCCCACCAGTTTCTGGGGTATGATGGTGTTGAATGCTGAACTGGAGACTACAAACAGCAGCCTGGCACATGAAACCCCATTTTCCAGTGGGACAGGACAGAGTGGTGGGACAGTGGATCGATTGCAAATTCAATGGATCAATTTGTGCGATAAGTGAACTGGGAAGGGTCCAGTGTAGCCAGGAGAGAAGCTTTCATGTGCTCCATGACCAGCAGGTCAAAGCATTTTATGATGGTTGATGTTAATGCCACTGGATGACAGTCATTTAGGCAGTTCATTGTCACCTTCTTTGGCACCGGAATGATGGCTGCCATCTTGAAAAACCGAGAGGACAATGGATTGTTTCAGAGAGATGGAAAATATATCCGTCAGCACTTGTCTTCTGCGCTGCGCTGCCCAGTCTTTCAGAACCCGACCTGGTATATTATCGGTCCCGCAGCTTTGTGTGTGTTGACTCTGGCCAGGGTCTTCCTCACTTCAGCTTCAGCCGGACAGAGTGTCTGCTCCCATGGGGGAAAGGGGTGCCTTCCTCACCAGCACTTTGTTCTGCGCATCAAACCAGGCGTAGAGGACATTCAGCTTCTGTCAGGATGCTGAAGCAGGGATCCAATCACAGACCCAGTACTGTACACACAGTGATATTAATTGAGTAACAAATCCCAAGGTGCAAACAAAGTCAGTGTCAAAGTTTAGGCAGATACCAAAACGGCCGGAGAAATCCAAAACCTAGAATCATTAAACAGGCAGAGTCGATACTCTGACAGATAGAGTACAGATACAAATACTGGAAAGGCTCAGGAAAATTCACTGGCACAATCTGGCAACAAACAGGTGAGAACACAGGACTGAAATACACTGAGCAATAAACAGAGAGGCAGATGATTGGTGGAGCACAATGAGACACAGGTGGCAGCAAAACAGGTAATAATGAGAAACACAAACAACAGGAATTCTGCAGATGCTGGAAATTCAAGCAGCACACATCAAAGTTGCTGGTGAACGCAGTAGACCAGGCAGCATCTCTAGGAAGAGGTACAGTCGACATTTCAGGCGGAGACCCTTCGTCAGGACTAACTGAAGGAAGAGTTAGTTAGAGATTTTAAAGTGGGAGGGGGAGGGGGAGATCCAAAATGATAGGAGAAGACAGGAGGGGGAGGGATGGAGCCAAGAGCTGGACAGGTGATTGACAAAGGGGATATGAGAGGATCATGGGACAGGAGGTCCGGGGAGAAAGACAACGGGGGGGGGGGGGGAACCCAGAGGATGGGCAAGGGGTATAGTCAGAGGGCCAGAGGGAGAAAAAGGAGAGCGAGAGAGAAAGAATGCGTGTATATAAATAAATAATGGATGGGGTACAAGGGGGAGGTGGGGAATTAGCGGAAGTTAGAAAAGTCGATGTTCATGCCATCAGGTTGGAGGCTACCCAGATGGAATATAAGGTGTTGTTCCTCCAACCTGAGTGTGGCTTCATCTTTACAGTAGAGGAGGCCGCGGATAGACATATCAGAATGGGAATGGGACGTGAAATTAAAATGTGTGGCCACTGGGAGATCCTGCTTTCTCTGGCGGACAGAACGTAGGTTTTCAGCAAAGCGGTCTCCCAGTCTGCGTCGGATCTCACCAATATATAAAAGGCCACATCGGGGGCACCAGACGCAGTATATCACCCCAGCCGACTCACAGGTGAATTGTCGCCTCACCTGGAAGGACTGTCTGGGGCCCTGAATGGTGGTAATGGAGGAAGTGTAAGGGCATGTGTAGCACTTGTTCCGCTTACAAGGATAAGTGCCAGGAGGGAGATCAGCGGGGTGGGATGGGGGAGACAAATGGACAAGAGAGTCGCGTAGGGAGCGATCCCTGTGGAAAGCAGAGGTGGGGGGGGAGGGAAAGATGTTCTTAGTGGTGGGATCCCGTTGGAGGTGGCGGAAGTTACGGAGAATAATATGTTGGACCCGGAGGCTGGTGGGGTTGTAGGTGAGGACCAGGGGAACCCTATTCCTAGTGGGATGGCGGGAGGATGGAGTGAGAGCAGATGTGCATGAAATGGGGGAGATGAGTTTGAGAGCAGAGTTGATAGTGGAGGAAGGGAAGTCCCTTTCTTTAAAAAAGAAGGACATCTCCCTCGTCCTGGAATGAAAAGCCTCATCCTGAGAGCAGATGCGGCGGAGACGGAGGAATTGTGAGAAGGGGATGGCATTTTTGCAAGAGACAGGGTGAGAAGAGGAATAGTCCAGATAGCTGTGAGAGTCAGTAGGCTTATAGTAGACATCAGTGGATAAGCTGTCTCCAGAGACAGAGACAGAAAGATTTAGAAAGGGGAGGGCGGTGTCGGAAATGGACCAGGTGAACTTGAGGGCAGGGTGAAAGTTGGAGGCAAAGTTAATAAAGTCAACGAGCTCAGCATGCGTGCAGGAAGCAGTGCCAATGCAGTCGTCGATGTAGCAAAGGAAAAATGGGGGACAGATACCAGAATAGGCACGGAACATAGATTGTTCCACAAAGCCAACAAAAAGGTAGGCATAGCTAGGACCCATACGGGTGCCCATAGCTACACCTTTAGTTTGGAGGAAGTGGGAGGAGTCAAAGGATAAATTATTAAGAGTAAGGACTAATTCTGCTAGACGGAGCAGAGTGGTGGTAGAGGGGAACTGATTGGGTCTGGAATCCAAAAAGAAGCGGAGAGCTTTGAGACCTTCCTGATGGGGGATGGAAGTATATAGGGACTGGACATCCATGGTGAAAATAAAGCAGTGGGGGCCAGGGAACTTAAAATCATCGAAAAGTTTAAGAGCATGAGAAGTGTCACAAACATAGGTAGGAAGGGATTGAACAAGGGGGGATAAAATCGTGTCGAGGTAGGCAGAAACGAGTTCGGTAGGGCAGGAGCAAGCTGAGACAATAGGTCTGCCAGGACAGGCAGGTTTGTGGATCTTGGGTAGGAGGTAGAAGCGGGAAGTGTGGGGTGTGGGAACTATAAGGTTGGTAGCAGTGGATGGGAGATCCCCTGAGTGGATAAAGTCGGTGATGGTGTGGGAGACAATGGCCTGATTCGAACGCTCTGCTCTCCACTCCCTCCGCACTAATCCTAACCTTATTATTAAACCCGCCAATAAGGGGGGTGCTGTAGTAGTCTGGCGTACTGACCTCTACCTTGCCGAGGCACAGCGACAACTCGCGGATACCTCCTCTTATTTACCCCTCGATCGTGATCCCACTACTGACTCTCACAGCTATCTGGACTATTCCTCTTCTCACCCTGTCTTTTGCAAAAATGCCATCCCCTTCTCGCAATTCCTCCGTCTCCGCCGCATCTGCTCTCAGGATGAGGCTTTTCATTCCAGAACAAGGGAGATGTCCTCCTTTTTTAAAGAAAGGGACTTCCCTTCCTCCACTATCAACTCTGCTCTCAAACGCATCTCCCCCATTTCACACACATCTGCTCTCACTCCATCCTCACGCCACCCCACTAGGAATAGGGATCCCCTGGTCCTCACCTACCACCCCACCAGCCTCCGGGTCCAACATATTATTCTCCGTAACTTCTGCCACCTCCAATGGGATCCCACCACTAAGAACATCTTTCCCTCCCCCCCCACCTCTGCTTTCCACAGGGATCGCTCCCTACGCGACTCTCTTGTCCATTTGTCTCCCCCATCCCACCCCGCTGATCTCCCTCCTGGCACTTATCCTTGTAAGCGGAACAAGTGCTACACATGCCCTTACACTTCCTCCCTTACCACCATTCAGGGCCCCAGACAGTCCTTCCAGGTGAGGCGACACTTTACCTGTGAGTCGGCTGGGGTGATATACTGCGTCCGGTGCTCCCGATGTGGCCTTTTATATATTGGCGAGACCCAACGCAGACTGGGAGACCGCTTTGCTGAACACCTACGCTCTGTCCGTCAGAGAAAGCAGGATCTCCTAGTGGCCACACATTTTAATTCCACATCCCATTCCCATTCTGACATGTCTATCCACGGCCTCCTCTACTGTAAAGACGAAGCCACACTCAGTTTGGAGGAACAACACCTTATATTCCGTCTGGGTAGCCTCCAACCTGATGGCATGAACATCGACTTTTCTAACTTCCGCTAATGCCCCACCTCCCCCTCGTACCCCATCCATTATTTATTTATATACACACATTCTTTCTCTCTCTCTCCTTTTTCTCCCTCTGTCCCTCTGACTATACCCCTTGCCCATCCTCTGGGTTCCCCCCCCCGTCTTTCTCCCCAGACCTCCTGTCCCATGATCTTCTCGTATCCCTTTTGCCAATCACCTGTCCAGCTCTTGGCTCCATCCCCTCCCACTCCTGTCTTCTCCTATCATTTTGGATCTCCCCCTCCCCCTCCAACTTTCAAATCTCTCACTAACTCTTCTTTCACTTAGTCCTGACGAAGGGTCTCGGCCTGAAACGTTGACTGTACCTCTTCCTCGAGGTGCTGCCTGGCCTGCTGCGTTCACCAGCAACTTTGATGTGTGTTGCTTGAATAATGAGAAACAGATGGGAGACAGAGTACTCAGTAATACAGGGGTCGGAGTAGAGCCGGAGCCGGGACAGGAGCACATGGCAATACAAAACCACAGGCTGACAGCTAGGGGGAAACACACAAAAAGACAGAGAGTTCAACTGGAGGTACTGTCAGCCTCTCAGTGAGTGAAACATCCTGGTCACTGAAGTGCAGGTTTGACTTGTAGTCTATAATCCTCTGAATTCCCTGCCACATGTGCCTCATGTCTCTGGGATTGCAGTGGTGGCTGTGCATTCTCTGAGAATGCTCCAATTTCGCTGTCCTGAATGAGCGGGAAAGCACATTTCCTGCTTTCCTGAGAGATGTCGCAGCTCCCAATCTGAAAGCAGCATCACGACCCCTTAGCCGTGCACGGACCCCTGCAGTCATCTATGGTTTCTGATTTGCCCTCATCCGGATCTGTTTCATGTAACGTCCTCGGTACACTTCTCTATGTAGCTGATCACAGAATCTACACATTCCTGAATGTTAACATGGCTGCCATAGGTAACAGCCTTCCTGAACATTCTCTGGTTCCTATCATCAAAGCACCCTCAACACTTTTAGAACTGGCTTGACCTGTTTGATCACTGGTTTGTGTGTGGAATTAAAATGATAGGTAATGATCTGAGATTCCAATGTGGAGTTGGGAGACTATTTTTGATCACCTAATACTGTAGTGTAAACCAGGTCTAGTGTATTTTCATCTCTTATACCAAAATCAACATGCTGGTGGAATTTAGCAGAACTGTCTTTAGGTTTGCATGGTTAAGATCGCCTGTGATAATGAAGATACCATCAGAGTGTTTGTTTTGAAAGTCACTGTTGGCACTGTAGAGATCATGCAGTGCCTCACCAGCATTATGGCATCAGCGGGGCTCTGTGGGGTGCAGGTTCTTTGGAGTATACAGGCCTCTCCTTCACATCTTCTACCAGTCTGTTGTCACCTGTACAATCTTCTATGCAGAGGTGAGCTGGGGAAATAGCATCAACACGGCTGATGCCACCAGGCTCAATAAACTGATTAGGAAGACTGGCTCTGTTATAGCAGTCAAACTGGACACACCGGAGGCTGTGGTAGAACAAAGTACCTTTCAGAAAACCCTGGCAGTTCTGGACAGTGCTTCTTACTGTCTGCATACCAGTTTGGCGAAACAGAGGAGCACTTTTAGTAATAGACTAAAACAACTGCGCTGCTCCATAGAGCGTTATATGAGGTCATTCTGACGCTCTGCCATATGGCTCTATAATGAGTCAACCGATAGCCGGGGGAGTGATGGCCCCCTCCTGTTAGTCTGTTTGTGGGAACTTATTTTTATTTATTCTTCCTACTTCTCTTCTAATATTTGTTTATCTGTGCACTTGTAATGCTACCGTGACTTTGGGATCAATAAAGTATCTATCTATCTATCTATTTCTATCTATGAAATAGCAGACAGTGATGCAGCCTGTCAGAATGCTCTCCATGGTACATTTGTAGTTTTAAAGTGTCTTGGGTCACAAACAAAATCTCTTCAAACTCCTAATGAAATATAGCCATGTCTTGCCTTATTTTTTGCTTATAGAAACATAGAAACATAGAAAATAGGTGCAGGAGTAGGCCATTCGGCCCTTCGAGCCTGCACCGCCATTCAGTATGATCATGGCTGATCATCCAACTCCAAACCCTGTACCTGCCTTCTCTCCAACCCCCTGATCCCTTTAGCCACAAGGGACATATCTAACTCCCTCTTCAATATAGCCAATGAACTGGCCTCAACTGCTTCCTGTGGCAGAGAATTCCACGGATTCACCACTCTCTGTGTGAAGAAGTTTTTCCTAATCTCGGTCCTAAAAGGCTTCCCCTTTATCCTCAAACTGTGACCCCTCGTTCTGGACTTCCCCAACATCGGGAACAATCTTCCTGCATCTAGCCTGTCCAATCCCTTTAGAATTTTATACGTTTCAATAAGCTCCCTCCTCAATCTTCTAAATTCTAGCAAGTATAAGCCTAGTCGATCCAATCTTCCATCTTATCAAAGTCCTGCCATCCCAGGAATCAATCTGGTGAACCTTCTTTGTACTCCCTCTATGGCAAGAATGTCTTTCCTCAGATTACGGGACCAAAACTGCACAGAATACTCCAGGTGTGGTCTCACCAAGGCCTTGTACAGCTGCAGTAGTACCTCCCTGCTCCTGTACTCGAGTCCTCTTGCTATGAATGCCAGCATACCATTCGCCTTTTTCACCGCCTGCTGTACCAGCATGCCCACTTTCAATGGCTGGTGTACAATGACACCCAGGTCTCATTGCACCTCCCCTTTTCCTAATCAGCCACCATTCAGATAATAATCTGTTTTCCTGTTCTTGCCACCAAATTCTACCTTTGATGCAGGATAGGAGTACAGAAGGATTGAAAATGATTCTGGTCCAATCCATTCTCCTTGGGAAAAAAATGTCAGGGAAAATTGTAATAAAATTTATTATTGTTAGTACATGTGACTATAATAAACCAGTCCAATTCCAGTACACTGACGAGGCAATTATGTAGAGTTAACTGTAGAGTTCCTGCATTGAGATGAATACAAAGTCATGGAAAAGGTCAATTCCATGAGCAGCTTAAAGGATGGAAAGGCAGAATGCCAAGATAAATGGGATCAATTACGAATCGGAGGCTGATCCTGCTTCAAGTGTTAAGAGTGGACACCCTCAGATCCAGGGTACCGACAGAGGAGTGAGGAACATTGAAACAAGTAGTTGGAGGCTGAAACAGAGTTAACAACAGGAGCAGTGCAAGAGCGAGAGCCCAGCCACTTGTGCAATTGCTGCTGTTTCATCATCAGGGCGTGACGAGCAGTAGCCTAGAAACTCCAGTGTTGGAGAAGATCATGAATATCAAAGGGACTTTCAGCAGCTGACAGGTGAATCAGCTCAGCAGCCTGGAGATGGGAGAGAATGGAACCATTCTGCGGGAGTGGCACCTAACCACCCATGGTGGAAGGATCGAGGCATCGCCTTCCCAGGAACGCAGTCCAACAGACCACAATGAGTCAGCATTAATCCTGTGCTGGCTTCCTTTTCAAATGTCAACATAAGAGGACAAGAACCAGATAAAAGAGGAGGCCATTCAGCCTCTCACACCTGTTCTCTCATTAGACCAGAATATAGCTGATCTTCTACCTCAGTGTCATTTCCTGCACTAACCAATATCCCTTGATGGTTAAACACCTGTTAAATGCAGTTTGGAACACAGTCAACATCTGACCCTCCATGGCCCTCTTTCCTGGAAAAATATTCACCACCCAACAGCTGAGGAAATCTCACCCAAATGATCGTGATTCAAGATTCTACAGCCAGGGAAATGACTGTCAGAGCTAGTGAGATTTTTATGGATTGTAGTGAAGTGAACTCTCTTTTTTTACTAAACTCAGTGAAGTTGCTCCTTCTGTGGCAAACCTGCATCCCGGGAACCCATTTATTCAACTCACATGCCTCTCAAACATGGACCACTAGAACTTGTGCGTGATGTGGGGTCTATCATAAAATTTGTTTTGTGGCAGCAGTACTGTGTAATACATTAAAACACTACATTTTAATTTAAAATATATAAAAATTATATTCAATAAGTAGTGCAAAATATCGCATGCTGAAAACTCACCTTTTATAGACTTTTAGACTATCAAAGTCTGAGCACATCAAACAGTTGCTTTCCTTACCTTGCCTGGGGGATGCTCGGCCTTCAGACCTAATGGACACATGATGTCTATTTTGGGAAATCACCACCTTGTTTTATTTTCAAAGCACTCTCTATGCAGGAAATGCCTGATGAAGTTCACATAGCCCTCACTAATGCATCTGTGGAGGACTATAGGGAGCTTGCTAAAATGGCTGATAGTCCACATTCAGCTATAGGTCCATAAGACAGAGGAGCAAAATTCGGCCATTGGACCGATCGAGTCTGCTCCACCGTTTCATCATAACTGATCCAATTTTACTCTCAGCTCTAACCTCATGCCTTCTCCCCATATCCCTTCATGCCCTGACCAATCAAGAATCTATCAATCTCTGCCTTAAATATTCATAAAGTCTTGGCCTCCACAGCTGCCTGTGGCAAATAATTCCACAGATTCATGACCCTCTGGCTAAAGAAGTTCCTCATCATCTCTGTTCTAAAAGGGTGTTCCTCTATTATGAGGCTGTGTCCTCTGGTGGGAAATATCCTCTCCACATCCTCTCTATCAAGGCCTTTCACCATTTGATAGCTTTCAATGAGGTCACACCTCATTCTTCTGAATTCTAGTGAATACAGGTTCCGATTCATCAAATGCTCTTCATACGACAAGTTGTTTAATCCTGGAATCATTTTCATGAACCTCCTTTGAATCTCTCCAGATGCAGGACAGATTTCTAAGATAAGAGACTCATATCTGCTTTAGAGAAATACCATGAATATATTGAGGGATTATACCAAACAAAATTGGCAATTTATTAGGTTGTAAATTAATTTTTAAAACTTTAGAAATTGTAGAAAAATAGATTTCCAAAAATGTTTCAATACAGAACATGACCAAAACATGTCTGTCAAAGTAGCTCTCTTGGTTTTACATCTATCACACTGACTATCAACATTAGGAAACATTTTAGACAGTCTCTCCTTTGTCAGATAATAATGATGTACAATTTTAAATTGAATTAACGAGTGACTGGCACAGATCGAAGAAGAGTTAACCAACTTCAAAATCCACAACCAATCCTCTGTTATCAAAGTCATGTTAAGCTCTCTCTCCCAATCTTGCTTAGTCTTAAGTGAAGGGTAATTGTGCTGTTTTAACAATAAATTATAAATTTTCCCAATAAAACCTTTCACTAAAGGGTTCATTTTTAAAATAATATCTAACAGGTCAGAATCCTATATATATGGAAAATTACTTAAATATTCTTGTAAGAAGTGTCTGACCTAAAGATATTGCAGGAAATGTGAATACGAGAGAGAGTATTTAGTTAGTAATTTCTCAAAAGACATCAATCAGGCTATTTTGTTGAAATGGAAAGATGCTTCTGCTCCTACTTTGATGCAACGGTTGTCTCAGGTGATGCTATGTCCTAGTTTGGAGAAAATCAGAAGTTGAACTTTTGATCCTCGATTTGATTTTGAGAAAAGGTGGGGATCTTTTGCCCACTATTATCATCTGATTTGAGTTAATTAATATGGTTTCCTTCCGATTTTTGTTTAACTGGATTTGAGTTGGTGGATTGATGCTTTTCTTTTATGGAAGCTTGTATGGCGTATAGTTCCAGGGTTGTGCTCCCAATGGGGTTCTTTTTTCATTTTTTTTAGTTAGTAGGGGTTTTTTTCTTAGTTAGTAGGGGCTCTTTTCTCTCTTTTTTTCTTTCAAAAAAAATTCTTAACACTTTTTTATTATTATTGATATATTCCTTTGCTTTGTTAATCAGTTATTTGTTAATTTAATTTTTTATTCTACATATTGACATATTGACTTGATTATCTTAATGTATTTTTGTTGATCTTTAATAATAATTAATAAAAAAGATTTTTAAAATGAAAATAAAGTCTCAACATTGCAGCCAGGCAGAGATGCATAATTCCTCCTCCTTTCCCTGCCTCAATATAACTGGTCAGCTGGGCTTCCAACACACGCATGCCTGCAGATGCAAAAAAAAACAATGCTGGGTCAGTTTTCTTACTATGCTCACTTTGGTACGAATGCCAGGAAGTGCCAACTACCTTGCAGCTTTGACAGTGCCGGTGCACTGGGACATCAGAGGTCTGGGAGCACCGTGAGGTCCAGCTGCTGGGTTGTCTACTGTTCATTATGGACACCCTTTCAGGGTGACACGGGTGCTCAAGTGAATGCGCTGCCAGCATTGCCTATTGATGAGAAGGCAAAAAGTGACAAAGCCGCCTGGAGGTTGTCAATGGCAACAGGATCTAGACTTACAGGACACGGCATCCCCAAGGACTGTTAGTTGATCTTAAGATCTGCCAGCTTGTGGATGTCAAGGACTTTGAGTCGTTTTCCTGTTGCTGCAGTAAGTTCCCCACAACAACTCTGTCGAGTGCATGCAGCACCACATGTGAGTTCACCCGAATGCTGGGCGAATTCCCAAACCTCACCAAGCCCACAGTCTCCACTACAATCACAAAGCATGGGGTCGAGCACCACATTCCCACAACTGGCCCATCGGTCAATGCCCACCAACAGAGACTATACCCAGAAAAGCTGGTATCTCAGAAGTCTGAGTTTGCCAATATGGAAAGGCTTGGCATTGTAGACAAGTCAAATGGCCCAAGGCTTTGTCCTTCTACATGGTCCTTAAATCCCAAGTGGTGATTATCGATGTCTTAACGAGTTCACTACACCCAATGGTTGCCCGGTCCCATACATCCAAGACTTTTCAGCACACTTAGCCAGTAAGTTAACTTAGTTAGAGGCTACCATCAGGGGACATGCCCAAAAGAGCGAATACATGAAATATTCTTCGTTGACCTTGTTCTGGATTTCACTGGAATTGTTTAAACCACCAAAGACAGATACGAGTGACAGCTGGATTGGGAGTTAAAGTGGCTGGCAATCTTTCATTCTGAGTAAGCACATAAGATATAGGAGCCAAATAAGGCCATTCGGCCCATTGAGTCTGTCTGCCATTTTGTCATAGCTGATCCATTTTCCTCTCAGCCCCAGTCTTCTGCCTTTTCCCTGTAAGCCTTCATACCCTGACCAATCAAGAATCTATCTTTAAGTATGGATCGTTGGAATAATGAAATCTTTAGCTGTATTCCACTTGAAAAAACTACTTATAATTTAAGGAATAAATATGATACATTTTTGAATATTTGGCACCCTTATTTACAAAAGATAGGATTGTATATATAGGTGCTCCAATGATAAAGATGTTTATGATACTTCAGTTAAATTTGAACAGACCTGGAGATCATTTATTCAATATTTTCATTTAATGTAACTTTTTTTTTCTCCCTGACCATATATACATTCCCTTCATGGATTTTATCTGTTATTAGCGGAGGTTGGGTTTGAGGATGCGATTGTTTAATTGTTCAAAGTCTAGTATATACCTAGTTAGCCCATTGGTTTGCTTTGTTAGGTTAGTTGCACGGTAGGTTTTTTTTCTGGATTTTTTTTCGTTCTATTAGGTATATATGAAATATTAGTATACAATTATATTACCTTGTTGTTCTATAATTAACATATGTTGTTTGTATTGTTTTTTGTATTAATATTACTTTTATATTTATATCCTAACAATGTATTGGTTGCTATATGTTTTACTCTTTGTGTACTAATTCAATAAAAAGATTGAAAAGAAAGAAAGAAAGATGTTGGTCCTCTGGGGAAAGAAAAACATACATATATTAAATTTATTTCAAATCCCATGGAGCATGTGGAGACCTTTCAATATCCAGGCAGTCTTTCTTTCTTTCTTCCTTTCTTTTTTCTCTGTTTTTTTTTCTTTTTTTTTAGGTAGGAGTATGTTATGGGGGGAGCAGTTAAGGGGAGGGGGAGGGTAGATATTATTCTATGTCATCAAATTTGAAAATTGAATTTAAAAAATTTTTTAAAAAGGGATCTATCAACCTCTGCCTTAAATGCACCTAATGACTTGGCCTCTACAGCCGCCTGTGGCAATGAATTCCTCAGATTCACCACATTCTGGCTAAAGAAATTCCTCTCATCTCTGTCCTAAAAGGATACCCCTCTATTCTGAGGCTGTGTCCTCTAGTCCTAGACTCCTCCGCCATAGGAAGCAACCTCTCCATGTCCTCTATTTTGAGGCCCTTCAACATTTGATATGTTTCAATGAGGTTACCCATCATTCTTCGGAACTTTAGTGAGTAGAGTGCCAGAGCCATCAAACGATAAGCCTTTCAATCCCAGAGTCATTTCCGTAAACCTCCTTCCAACCCTCTTCAATATCAGCGCATCCTTTCTTAAATAACGGGCCCAAAACTTCTCGCCTAACTAGTGCTTTATAATGCCCCAATATTACATCCTTGCTTTTATGTTCTAGTCCTCTCAAAATGAATTCTAACAATAAGTTTGCCTTCCTTACCACAGACTCAATCTGCAAATTAATCTTCAGGGAATCATGCACAAGGACTCCCAAATCCCTTTGCACCTCATATTTTTGAGTTTTCTCTCCATTTAGAAAACAGTCCACCCTTTTGTTTCTTCTTCCAAAGTGCATGACCATATACTTTGAACACTGTGTTCCATCTGCCACTTCTTTGCCCATTCTCCTAATCTATCTAAACCCTTCTGTAGCCTCTCTGCTTCTTCAAAAGCACCTGCCCCTCCACCTAACTTAGTATCGTCTGCAAACTTGGCCACAAAACCATCAATTCTGTCATCCAAGTCATTGACGTATTTCTTAAAATGAAGTGGTTCCAATACAGACCTATGTGGAACACAACTAGTCACTGGTGGCCAACCAGAAAAGGCTCCCGTTATTCCCATACTTTGTCTCCTGACAATCAGACATTTCTCCATCCATGCTTGTATCTTTTTCGTAATACCACGGGCTCTTAACTGTTATGCGGCCTCATGTATGGCAATTTGTTAAAGGCTTTCTGAAAATCTAAGGACACAACAGCCACTGATTCTTCTTCGTCTATCTTGTTTGCTATTTCTTCAAAGAATTCCAACAGATTTGACAGGCAAGATTTCTGCTTGAGGAAACCATGGTGACTATGGCCTATTTTATCATGTGTCTCCAAGTACCCCAAAACCACATCCGTAACCATTGACTCCAGCATCTTCCCAACTGAAGTCAGACTAACTGGCCTATAGTTTCCTTTCTTCTGCTTTTCTCCCTTCTTGAAAAGTGAAACAACATTTGCAATTTTCCAGTTCTCGGGAACCATGCCAGAATCAATTGATTCTTGAAAGGCCATTACTAATGCCTCCACAATCTCCAACCTCCTTTCAGAACCCCGGGGT